>NW_023416316.1:56233797-56833797 GCF_014108235.1 Myotis myotis | reverse complement strand
GCCGCCTTCCTTACGAAGGAAGACCCAGAGAAATGTTTATTTCTCAGCAGCCAATGTCAGTGAGGTATTCGGCTTTAGGGTACAGAGCAGTAGAAATGTTGTTACTGAGGTGTGAAGAGTGACAAGAAATGATTGTTTCTGAAGATGGCTCGTCGCTCTTCTCTCATAGGACTTGGCCGGGGTTCAGTGCTCTCTTTGGTCTGATTTGGATGGAATTTTATCAGTCAGACAAAATAATATTCAACTATTAACATCGTTCTGCTGAAACAGTTTAGAATAGAGATTTAATGTTCTCTCCTCAGTGAAGGGCCTGTGCCCACCGTGCAGGACTGTAATAAAAGGGAAACAAATGAAGCAGCTCAAAGTTATGGCTCTCCATGGCTTTTAGGTCTCTCGTACGTTTTCATAAAACATATATCAGAACTTCTGAATTGTTAAATTGGGTTATTTTTTTTAACGCAGTTGTATTCAAATGTGGGCCTGAGAGAAGCCTATTCAGTGCCTGTGTTCAGAGCAGGCTCTCTCCGGGCGAGCAGGCTTATTGCTGCGCATATGTGCTCTGGGCTGCAGCCAGGGGAGGACAGTTGGCCTCAAGACTGTGCTCCTAGTAACTAGGAGTCCTAGTTGATCTGGAAGTAAACTGCTGCACCTCCAGCCCAGCTCCAGGCTCACCCCCTGCCCTTAGGCAACCAGGTAACCAGATCAGCTATCTCTTCTCATCTGTGAACGGAGAGCTGGAGAGCGTAGAGAGGGTGCCACTTCTCAATTCCCCAGTGGATTGCAAAGGCAAAGGTGAGATGAAAGATGCCATGTGAGTCTCTCACATTGCTGCTGTTTACTTCTTTGCACTCCCCCCTAGAAACCCAGGAGAGCTTTAAAGAGCAGAAAGTAAATTTTAGCTAAAAAAAATTGAGAGACTGGTGTATCCTTCAATGTTTGTGTGAATGTACTTTTTTTTTTTTTTGAAACGTGGTAAATTAGGGTTTGATTAAGTAAACATCCCTCAAAACAACTTTATGGAGAGAACCTTTGACAGGACATGGTCCAGCTAGAGTCCTGGGAGGAGACTGAAATGGGTATATATTGATAATGGTGATGGGGGGGGGGGATTAAGATTAAGTGCAAAATGGGCTTCAGCAATGATTCTTCATGCCCCAACCTAGATATTTACCCCAGCCTCAAACAGAGGAGAAACATGGAGGCTGCAAAGCCAGGAAGGAGATTTTTACCTCGAGAAGTAGAACTGCTGTACCATCTCTTGGAAATGACCGAAATGTAACACTCCGTTGTTCCTTTTGCTCTAGTCTCTCCCTCTCGGGCTGAAATAGGAGGAGGGGAAGAGGCCCCAAATCATTCAAAGGAGATGGATCACCAGCACAGGTTGTTTTGACTCAGTAAAGTCCTTAGCATTAAAACAAACATCCCGAAAACACATTAGCCTCCCACCATACCAGTGGAAACACACAAAGCAGGAAGCCTGCTGGGGCCTTTAGGGAAATCTTGAGTGCTGTGGGGTGATTTATTTTCAGAGGGTTTGAACTTAGATCAGCTCAAGAGAAGATGGGAACATCCAGGATGGTGGGAAAGCAGAGTAATTGACTCCCTTTCCCTCTCAATAAATGGTCTCCCTGGAAAGCCATCACAAGTAAACGTTTTGTTCTATTGCTTCGCGGAAGTGCATAGTGTAGCGAAGGAATGGATTGCATGGAACATGTTTGTTTTTGTAAGTGCCAGTGACAGGAGATGATGGCACGGGGGTGCAAGACCAGCCTTGACAGACCCGTATGATGCCACCACTGGGTTAATACAACGTTGGTCTCCTGTCAAAATCAGCAAAAACTGCAGAAGGCTTGTGGCTGTGAAATGGATTTGGCCTCTGAATCCAGAATGGCCCACGAACCAGGATTTCGAGTAACGGGTGCTTAATGGACACTCCTGACCCAAGTTTGCAAAAGCGCAAACCAGGCTAGGAAAGGTTTACCGAGCAGGAGGACACTAGAGTTAGAAGGGACTTGGAGGCCTTGCTTACCCAACCATGAGTCAGCTCCCCTTTCAAGCTCAGAGCACCTGCATTAATGTTGTTAGAAGTGGTTCTTTAGGACAAAGCTGAACTCCCCGAAACTGTCTCAGTGAAAACTATGTAGTTATGCAGGTTCAGAGAAAAGGGAAGCCAGAAATACTCGGGGTGTGTGTGTGTGTGTGTGTGTGTGTGTGTGTGTGTGTGTGTAAGTGCAAAGAATTTTTCAGGAAGCTCAGGAGCCATGAGCTCTTCTGTGTTAAGGACAGTATGAAACCACTGTACAAAAGAGGGCTTTCGTACAGTGGTTGTAATTATAACCACAGGGATACTGTGTTCTCAAACAAACAGTCAATCTCCCGGTACCAGGCGGCCTGCAGCCAAGCTTCACATATGCATGCGTGAAACAGTGCCTCTTTAGTAATCTTCCCCATCACTCGTCATTGGCCTTCCCCTCACAGTGGAAATGTCTTTATAGTCTGTTGCCTGGCCTATTGCTTTTGTTCATCTTAGGTTCATTGTGCCTGTTTCAAACGGTGGAAACTTAGAGGTTCTTAAGACAGGGCACCTAAAACTTAAGGGCTTGATGGGTGTGCATGTGTCAAAATTAGTGCGCTCTCTCAGGAATTCTCCACGCGATGCAGCGTGTCACTGGAACAGTCGGAAAGAGGAAAATTAGATCCACTTGCATGCCAGCCAGCTCTATTTTTAACACATGATTATTTTATCGGGGTGTACATTAATTAATCTTGAAATAAGATCCTGTGTGACATTCGAAGTTGTGTTGAATAGCTCGGAGTTTAAATATTTTAGTTTTACAACTCTGTTATGCTGGCAGCCGGCACTGGTGTCTCCGTGAAGTCAGCATATGAGCCCTGCTTGCGGTGACATCTGGAAAGCTTGTTTTATCTCTGAGCACAGTTGTAGACAAATGGAAGCAGACAGATGTAAGGCTGGGGTGGCATCTTTGCCTCAAGCACTCTCTGGCTGTACATTTTCCAGTGTGTCAGAAGCAGGGAGCTTTTTTTTCAGGGGTGGAATAAAAACATTCTGTCACATGCATACACCCGCTGCTGTGCTGCCTTTTCTGAGCTCTGAGGTGTAAAATGGCATACATTGTTCAAAATTTAACAAGAGGAAGAGTGAGGAGTCAGTAGGAAGTGCCTGAGTCTAAAGGGTACTTGACACAAAGGCAAAAGAAGACGTGGTATCATTTTAAGTTAATCACAGCCCCTTCTCCTGGGAGAGCCAGGAGGACTGGATAAGTTGAAAGGGGATCTGGAGCTCCCCGTATACTTTTCTCTTGCTGCTGTCTTTTTTAAAAATATTTTTTACTGATTTCAGAGAGGAAGGGAGAGAGAGGTAGAACCATCAATGATGAGAGGGAATCATTGATCGGCTGCCTCCTGCACAACCCCCACTGGGGATGGAGTCTGCATCCTGGGCATGTGCCCTGACCGGAATTGAACCGTGACCTCCTGGTTCATAGGTCGATACTCAACCACTGAGCCACACCAGGTGGCTGGCTGCTGTTTTGATCAGTCACTGTGTACAGTATCCACCATGCACTAAGCACCACTGTGTACAGAGAAGTCTCCCTAGTCGTGTGTGTGGGCGGGTCAGAGAAGCCTGGGGGAGAGCGCTGTGCTGAAAGATGGGCACGTGGCGGTGAGAAAGTCAGTGACATCGCTTCATGGTTGGCTTTCACGTCGTTTTGCTGAGGGACCATTCTTTGAGACATTTTTGTACTGGGGCAGCTTACCATTTGTACCACTCTTCTTTCTTTATTGAACGGATAAGTATGTCTCAAAGTAGATACACACACATGTATTTGCTGGGATTTGGGCTAAAGCAAGCACTTTTCAAAGTTCTTGACTTTATAACAGCAAGAGAACTTGCTGTACCTGTTATGGGTGTGAAGTTGATATATTTTCATCTTTGGGGATTTCTGGCTTCATATTTCAAACCATGTAACCATTGCTAATCATTATTAAATATGTTTTACTGAAATTTTAGTCTGTTTAAGGACTAAATTGCTCAGTTGCAGCGAGAAACACGTAACTTTATAGCATTGGAGTCCTCTATTTGGGGAAACCACACAAGAAACCACACAGATACATGTCCTTTGAGAACAGTGAAATAATGGAAATGTAGGGAAAACAGTGTGGCCTAAGGAAGTGAAATATTTTCAGTGGCTTGTCAAGCACAAGGCTCTCTAGGCTTCAGCTTGAGCAAGTTCTCTTTTAGTGGCTCAAGGTGGTTGAGAACATCTTTATTTTTTTACTTTTTTTTCAGCAATGAAGCTACATTATGCTATTAACAGGGGAAAACACAGATGTCCATTTCCTGTCCCATTCCCACCACACCATCATCAGTCTTCTCCAAGTGCCTGGTGTTGAGAGCCACTGAGCCCTGATAAGTGCCTCTGCGTGTACAAAATGGGACTTTGTTGTTTTACATGCTGTTAGGCATGGTGGAGGAAATAGACGTGTATCAAAAACATACAGCAAATTGCCATCTGCACTAAATGGTCCAGTCAGGTGGACTGCCGGGGCTTTAGGAATGCCTGAGCGAGCTGATGGGCCAGCCACGGGAAGCCCATGGACCTCTGCATGACCTTCACTGAGGGCCACCTGAGGGCCCAGTGACTCCATCAATGTTCTCTCAGACCCAGTCAGGCCTGAGTGTCCTGGGTTTTTAATGTCATAGTGGTTGACTCCTGTAAGTTTATTTATTTAAATTAGGAACAAGGAGGGAAGGGAATCTTGGGATCCTGGTTTTGCCTGGTAATGTTAGGGCTCGAGAAGAGGTAACAGGTTTTATAAATTATCTGCAGGCCATAGGGTTCGGCAACCAAGATTTCATGTCTCATCATCCCTCCAAAGCTGAGAGCCTAAGAGTCCATGTTTACAGACCCCTTCCTCGACCCCTTCCTCAGTGCCAACTAACAGTTTAAACTATCAAAACGGAGACATAATTCCTTTTTGTGTCACTTAATATAAAAGATCCCCACCCCCTCTTGGTTTGGGTTTCTGTAGCTGGATATTTAGAGAAATTTAAAAATGTTTGCTGACACTGTTAGGTTGACATGGTGGGATATAATAGCTAGCAGGGACTTTGTACCCATGATAATTTGACTTGCTTATAAATTAAATGATTTGGCTAAATCTATAGTATTTTTAGTCATCTTGAATTAACCAGAAAATCCTGGAAGGCTGGGTTTGGCCAAGATTAAAATTATCTTTTGGTACCATTAAAACAAAATTATGGATCCCTCATGGTATCGGTAAATACGAATCTTATTTGCAAGTTGATCTTATGTTACTATTGTTATTGATAACACTTTTGGTGTCTACAGTATGCTAGACACAGTGCTAAATATTTTACACTAGAGGCCTGATGCACGAAAATTCATGCAAGAGTACGCCTTCCCTCCCCCAGCTGTTGGCACTGGCTTCCCTCTGGCACCCAAGACCTGGGCTTCCCTCCTCCGGCTGCCGGCTGGTACCCGGGACCCAGTCTGGCTTCCCTCGAGATTCTGGCAGGCACCTGGGACTCAGGATGGCTTACCCTTTTATTATTATATATGTGTTCATTGAGTATTTATTATATTGTTATGTTTCAGGTATTGTGGAATTAGATGATCATAGGTAATTCTCATAATAATCCCATAAGGTTGGTTCTATTACATTAGACTCCCATTTGGTCATTGACTATAAAGGTTCAGAAAAGTTAATTAGCTTGCACTAGATCACACATCTTTGTGTATTGGACTGTGTGTGTAGGTGTGTATGTAGGCATTGATTTCATTTTCAGCGCATATATTTACTTACTATTCCCAATACATTTTAACAGTAATGTACCTTGTACATGTATTTTTCACTCAGAAACAAACAAGTAATTGTTGATTTTTAAAAATGCACTGAAACTGAGCATCTCCCAAATGAAAACAACCCATCAGTTGGTGAGTTTGCAGTAACATCAGTGATGATAGTGACGTGACATTAGATTTATGTCAGGCATAGAGTTCCTTTGGTTGCCGGAGAGGCAGTGCCTTGTGTTGGTTGGTCGAAAAGACTGTGGTGTAGGCCGCTGGAGTTTGAATTCCACCTCTGCCACTTAAGAGCTCTGACTCTTTGTGTCTCATGTTTCATGTCTTTAAAATAGTAGTGATAATATTAACTACTATTTTATGAAGATATTAGATGTATTGAATGAGCTAAAATATGCAAAGCACTTAGACTGACACCTGCCAGAGAATAAGTACTGTATGAATATTAGCTGCGTATCATTGTTTTGTGGCTGGTATTTTGACAATAACCTAAGCTGACACCAGGGGACCACAAGCAGCTTGCAAGTACTTTCCAGATTTTTAGAAAGATGTGGAGACTGTCAAAGGTAAGTATGCTTCCAAAGGTTAAGCCTTTACAGATAACATTTTCCTGTCTTTGTGCTGAGCTGTTAAGATAAACAGATAAATAATCCAGCAGATATTCGACCCCAAGTGCATAAAGGACCAGAACTCAAATGCAAATAAGATCATATTCGTGTAAATTAAGCATTTGAAATGCTTATACTTCATACTTTAAAAATGAGTGCTGACCCAGTAATATCAGTAATTTCCCCGCTGAAATTGTAAATTGCATGACTGTTGTCTCATGCTGATCAATGATACAGAAAAAAAGATTCTCACAAGCAAATATAAAAAACTGGTAATTGTATAATTTATATGGTACATATATGGATGCTCGCTGTACAGTTCTTTCAACTTTTTTGTATATTTAAAAGTTCTAACAAGAAAATATTGGTAGTGGGAGATTCATGTAAGTGTTGCCTCTCAATCACTGAAAGTAAAATAAACTTCTCTGAAGCTTGAAAAGCTTTCCGCGGCCCTGTGTTCCTTGGCATGATAGATGGCAGCGGCGTGGTATGCAGTGTGCGCAGGAACACACCCTCCGAAATACCCTTTCAGTCTAAGGTGGGGATATACATACTTTCCAACCATCCACTTTTTCTTTTTTTTTTTCAGTCCTTTTGTTTTTAATAATTGCATTTCCATTTGCATGTTGTTCATTTGCTCAGTGTCAGTGTTGTGCTTCTCTTGAATCAGAGCTGCCAGATTTTGGAGGGTCTTTGAGAGAGAGAGCTGGAAATACAGGGAACCACCAGGCAGTGATTCCCACTTAATGACACTCTCGCACAAGGACATTCCTTTGTGACCTAGAGAAGTTTGCCGGGAGCCTTGTGGTTCATGTAGACTCACCTCTTCTGAAGCTAGTGAGCACCTGTGTATTAGATGATCTTTACTTACTACACCTAACAGCCTTTCCATCTGGTAATTGGTGTTAAAAGATGTTTTAAAGGTGAATATTCTATATTCCATTAACACTGAAGAGTTAGATCAGGAAATAGGTTCTAGATGCCACCTGAGAAAAAAGCAGCACTTTATAACCACACCGAACGAGTTTTCCTTGGGAAATGTTTGTCGTTTCTCCTTCACGCCATGTGCCTTTTTAAGAAAAGGGGCACTAGCTCATTAGCTACAATTATGATGATGGTATAAAGTATCCCCTTTTCCATGTGGCTCGGACCTCATACAGAATCTTGCGTTTCGTTCTGGGGATCACACTGTGTGAGGAGCACCGAGCCATTGAGGTGTGTGACCACCAGCAGTGGCCAGGATGGCCACAGGTCTGCAGGCAAACCACCGGGGAGCCCTTGAACACACTGACAGTGTTTGGTCTGGAGCAAAGCCTGCCAGAGCGGAATCTCCTCCCGTCTGGGAGGGCTTCCACGTGGACCAGGAAGCAGGCTGATCCTGTGAGTGCCTCAGAGGACTGAAATTTATAGGAGGGCAGGTTTCAGCTCCGTGGAAGGAAAGAAGCTTAGCAGTTAGAGCCACGGAACAGCGAAACGAACGGCCTCCTAATGTAATGAGCCAGACACAGCTGAGGTTTTTTCTGCCTGCCTACTCCTGTCATCTGTGCGCAGCTATGGCAGGATGCAGGGCCCACCCACGCCTTTCTCGGGAGAACGATACTTCCTGAGCACCTACAGAAAGACATGCCGAGAAGTTCAAGTAGGGAGGCCGAGGATCCTCCCCCCGAAAGCAGAGGGTCCTCTT
Organism: Myotis myotis; assembly: GCF_014108235.1. Lineage (NCBI taxonomy): Eukaryota > Metazoa > Chordata > Mammalia > Chiroptera > Vespertilionidae > Myotis > Myotis myotis. Next base: position 56,825,656 of record NW_023416316.1, on the reverse strand, counting down.
CGTTCTGGAGTCAGTTCCAGGGCAGGAGCTGAAGGAAGTTCCTTACAAACTCTGCCCTGAGGCTGCCTGTCTGTGGTAGCACTCGAGGGAAAGTACATCTAAGTCAGTATCCCAGTAACAAAGAAATAGATATATTCGTTTTTTTTATTAAAAAGAGCAAATGATGCCCTGACCGGTTTGGCTCAGTAGATAGAGCATCGGCCTGCGGACTGAAGGGTCCCGGGTTCGATTCCAGTCAAGGGCATGTACCTGGGTTGCGAGCACATCCCCAGCAGGGGGCGTGCAGGAGGCAGCTGATCGATGTTTCTCTCTCATCGATGTTTCTAACTCTCTATCCCTCTCTCTTCCTCTCTGTAAAAAAATCAATAAAATATATTTTAAAAAAAAGAGCAAATGAATTCTGTGATGTCAAAGCTGAATTGAGAATATAATTATATAATATTTATTTTTTCTCCATATGTATTTTATAATGTTCCTTTTTTGGGAGTTATAAGGAAAGAGTCTAGTTATATCAAATGTCTTCCAATGAAGGCCTTCGTTGTTTAGCATGTCTGTAACTACAGGCAAATCATGCAGAATACTTGTTTCTTTGTGTTGGGGAGGTAAACACAACTAAAAATTCAAAGATGCTTCCATAATAAGGCAAGAGCAATAATAGAATAGCCCTCTCTTTTTTGGAAATATGTTTGTTTGACATTTTTAGGTAACTGGCTGTCTATCATAGTGATATAGCCTTGGCTGCTGCTTATATGGTTTCAAGTCTTGGATTTGTTAAGAAATTAAAGAGAGTTGTTGTTTTCTTGTTCCCTTGTTACATTTTTATCAGGAATGTTTGTTTTTACAGCCAGATGCTGGCAACTGAAGGTAAAGCACATTTTGAAGCTGAGTGATGCTTTGGCCCATTCTTGGGCGGGTGGTCTCTGCCTTGCTCCTGCCTCCCTGCTTCCTGTCCCAGGGGAGCAGTGTGGGGGGTTGGGACACCCATGTATTTCAGTCCCAGTTGCATATCCAAGGTCTTCTTCAGGGCTTCTGTTCCTTTATCTTTCGTATGGATCCTCTGTCACTTCTGTCTTCACTTGGTCCTTTTACCACTGCAGACAATACGTAAAATCCACACATGGTAAACTTTTCATGCATTTCAAAGCCTTTGCTTCATTATATTTATTTACAGTATAATTTTAGGAAGGATCACCTTGGGACATGAAAGAGGGATAGGAGATGACAGGATCTTGGTATCTTTAGGTAAACTATCAGGTGACAGTGGTCAATTTATCATTTAGCCATTTAACCTATATTTAGTCAGCTCCAACTTCATGCCAGGCAGAGCTGCCAGATTAGAAATTAAAGTGGTGAGCAAGGCAGATGTGGTTCCTGCCCTCACGGAGCTTACTATCCAGTGGGGGAGATGCTGTCACTAATCATATAAGCCTAATATGTATAAATTTTCATAAATTCTTTAGTTATACACACACACACACACACACACACACACGGCTTAAGAAAACAAGTCACCTGGGGGACTTCTGGAGTTGTTTTCTGGATAAAGCAAGCTTTGATCAGAGAACGGAAGGAGGGCCTGCAGGAAGGAAGTGGGCAGCAGGGAAGTGACAGGCAGGAGGCACGGCCTGCTGGAAGGGCTGGGGTACAGACCTATCGGGTGCCCCAGGTTAGGGCAGTACAGGGACGCCTTATAATACACATTTGCCTTCTCTGCTCTGCCTCTGTTATTTTGTGGTCCTTCCAGAATTTTCCTGGGATTGTCACCCACAGGGCAGGATATGCCATTTTTATTGTAATGACTCATAATCCAGGTGACGGGACTATTATTCCAGGTGACGGGACTCCTAGATGCAGCAGAACTGGCAAAGGTGTCAGTGTCTCAGCCCTGGATGCCAGATCTTTAGGGGGAAGCCTTCTTGGCTCTTAATGGCAGATAAAGCAAAACTGCTGCTCAGGGGCTTCCCCTCCAGGCTGCCCTGCGCAGGGAGTTGATAGGAGATCTTTTGACGGGGGAATGGTTTCACTGTTGACAGAAAGACATGGTGAATTTGATTAGATGAAATTAGGAGCATGTGTATGCTTGACAAAGTGAGCTAATGAAGGAAAATGCATCAAAAGGATTTATGGTGAATTGATTAAAATTTTTCTTTGCGGAAAGCGCTTCTGGCTTAACACTTGGAGTTATAAGGCCATATCAGTGCTTCTCGGCTCTCTCTCGCCTTTAGAGTAGCAGTTTGGGGACTTTGCTTCCCTTTGAGCAGCTGCTCCGTCTGCAGCATACTCGGTTGCAGGCAAAAGTATTCCCAGCCTGCAATCTGAATTGTACGGAGGAAAGAGGATAAAAGACACTATTTGATTTATTAATTTCTAGTGGATTAGAACTACAAATGTTTGCTATGTTTTTAATTTGAGAAGTGGAGAGAATCACAGCAGCTTTTAATTATGCATTTTGTGTAATGCAGCTCTGAATAGAGCAGAACAAAATTAAAATTGTGGATCAAATACTAAATCTGAGTGGATGCTAAAGTGAGCTGTAGTGTAATGCTAATGGTTTTGCGTCTTCCTGGCATTATGTCAATAATGGCTCTAATCACATTAAGTAGAGAGCCCATTAGCTTTTTCTTTGCAGCAGCACGCACCATAACAACATACTATGGAGTTCTGAAATAACTTTTGACATATTTTTAAAAGCATTGCCTTGTTCGGGCGAAGAGGCAAGGATGTAACATGTGCATGTGTGAACACAGCTGTGTTCACTGTGCTGTATGTGCAGGGACGATCTTTTGTTAGAGTGGGCAGACCCTACCTGACATTGTCTTTAGGAAATGCAACCCAAAACCCTCATTTGTATAAATTTAATAGATTACATGCTATTTTTATGAGACCCAAGCTCTCCTGGATTCCACTGTGGTATGAAATCAGATCTACTTCTATAGCATTACACCTACTAGTAGAGGGGGAAAAGGCCTTTTACTCTTTCCTTTCTTTGCCTCGTTCTCAAGTAGCATGGCATTTGCTAACTGTCCAACTCACTATAGTTCTGTTTCCATGTTGAAGCTGGAACAGAGAAGTCTGGTTGAGTTTCTTTTGTTTTGATGCCATTTCGGGTCCATTTTGGTGGATGCTTTGTGCTCCCAACATGAGCTTACCATGTGGTGTTTATAATGGGTGTTCTTAGTGACTGGGAGACGAGGATCAGTATAGTATGTGAATGTTCCTTCTTCATGAGTAGTAATGTGGGAGAAATAGGGAGTATTTTTATTTTTTTAAAAATATATTTTATTGATTTTTTTCCAGAGAGGAAGGGAGTGAGATAGAGAGTTAGAAACATCGATGAGAGAGAAACATCGATCAGCTGCCTCCAGCACATCTCCTACTGGGGATGTGCCCACAACCTAGGTACATGCCCTTGACCGGAATCGAACCTGGGACCTTTCAGTCTGCAGGCTGACGCTCTATCCACTGAGCCAAACCGGTTTTGGCAGGGAGTATTTTTAAACTTTCAACCAATTAAAAGTTTTTCAGAGGAAGCTTCAAATATAACTACAACACTTTGAGTTTTTCCATTATCATGTTATCTGAAGATAAACTAGGAAATTGATGAGGGAATTTTCAAAACAGTAGCATCCAAAGGCACTTTATTCTCAATACTGATGGCCCAGTGCACGAATTTGTGCACCTTGAAAGGAACTGTGGGCCTCAAGGCTACAGTAGGTACAGGGTGGGTCTTGGCCCATCCTCTGCCCCCACCCCGACTGCCTGCAGCCCTGCTCTCACCGCCACCACTCCCACGCACTGATGGCGCTGGTCCCGCTCACACCACTGACAGCACAGAGTGATTGGGGCCAGTGCCAGCAGTGGGTGTGAGCAGCAGCTACTGCCCCTATCGTCCCTCAGGAGCAGGGGGAGGTGGAGAAGCCCTCAGAGGCAATTGGGGCCAGCAGCCGCCACTTGCACCCGCTGACAGCGCCAAGTGATCGGGACCGGCAGCGGGTGCGAGCAGTGGCTCTGGTGCTGGCTGCAGGTGCAAGCAGGGCTGGCGCTGGCAGTGGGTGTGAGCAATGGCTCCGGCGCCGTCAGCAGGTGTGAGAGGCGGCTGCCACCCCAATCATCCCTCGGGAGCAGGGGGAGTTGGAGAAACTCTCAGGTTCAATCGGGGCCCACAGCCACCGCTCCCACCCACTGACAGCGCAGAGTGATCGGGGCCCCCGCAGCTGGCACCGGCAGCGGATGCAAGTACTGGACAGGACTTCTGCGTGTGGGAGCAAAGAATTTTCAGTAACCACCAGAGGCCCGCCCTGATGACAGCAACCAGCTCACCTGCTCCCATCCACAATGGCCAATGCCCGCCATGTTCCACGCGCGCCCCCTGGTGGTCAACGCACATCATAGCAACCAGTTATTCGGTTGTTCTGCCATTCGGTCTATTTGCATATTAGCCTTTTATTATATAGGATGCGTATGATTTGATGACATCTTTCTCCTCAAGCTTTAGTCCAACCAATGTATAACTGGACAGCCAGGCTTGTAATATTGAGGGTTCATTTTTGATGTTTTCTTCTTTCTTACCTCCTCTATCCAATTGCCACCCCCTAGAACAGCGGTTCTCAACCTGTGGGTTGCGACCCCTTTGGGGGTCGAACGACCCTTTCACAGGGGTCGCCTAAGACCATCGGAAAATACATATATAATTACATATTGTTTTTGTGATTAATCACTATGCTTTAATTATGTTCAATTTGTAGCAATGAAAATACATCCTGCATATCAGATCTTTACATTATGTTTCATAACAGTAGCAAAATTACAGTTATGAAGTAGCAACGAAAATAATTTTATGGTTGGGGGTCACCACAACATGAGGAAATGTATTAAAGGGTCGTGGCATTAGGCAGGTTGAGAACCACTGCTCTAGAAAGTTGTTGCTTCGATCTTCTAAGTAGATGTTGCTGCTTCAACTTCTAAGCAGCACTTAAACTCACCCCTTCCTTCCTACTCTGTGCCTCAACTCAGACCCTCCTTGTCCCTTGCCTGTTTTCATGATAATGTTCTTCAGTGTTCCTCATTCTGCTACATTATAAATGATTTTTCATGATAGCGACAACGTATAGTGCTGTGTATGTGGAGTTCATTTTTTTCCCTAAGATGTGTTCTTTTAATTGAGAGTGCATAATCCTCACTTTATTCAAGGGGGTTAATCAAGGATGAGCAACCTTAAATTTTACAGCTGATCACTGTGCATTCTGTTCGTGCCGTTAAGAGTTCAGTTCTCTTAGAACATGGAAAACAAATGCTACTGCAGTCAAGCGTCAGGTATCTTGTCTGTTTATCTGTGGTATCAAAGACCCAGAGAATTTGGAGGAACATCAGACAACTTTAAAATTATTCAGATAAGCTGTAATATCACATGACTGCTCCCCCAAATGGTAACACATTACTCACTGGATCTTAAGACATTTTAAGTACTTAATCATCATAATACCTTAATGAGATAGTCAGGAGTGAAATCTAAATCGCTTTAAATTGGGGCAAGGAGAGGTGAAGTGACTGCCCAAGTTTACTTTGCCAGTGGTTGAACGAGGATCAACTCTAGAAATAATTGCCTTTTTATTTTTATGAGTTCAAGTGTTCTCCCACTTAGCCTTTTAATCCAAAAGAGTTAACCTTAGTCCCTTAACGGAATTCATAAGCGCTGCTTTATATACACGTGTAGCAGTCTTACCTTTTCTAAACACTTTCAGGTTCGTTTCTCATGAGAAGCCCAATAAGAGGGGAAAGTGAGGTCTCCTTCTAGAGGTGAGAAATAGGAAGTGTGGTCTGTTGGGACAGAATCTAAATTTGTCCGACCCTCCTCCATGGCATTCTGTTGTGTCCTTGCTGCCAGGATGGCGTCTCTCTTCTGCATAGATGTCACGTCCGTGGTGACAAGTGCTATCCTGTCTGACTGGATACTGGGAACATCTCCTGGGGAAGAGGTGGGAGCCCTCTGGCTTGGCTTGCCCATCACTCTCCAAGGTGGTCCTCCAGATGCCCTTCCTCTAACGCTGTTGTCTCCTTTCTGTCTAGATCTGCCTTGAAATGTGTCCATAGCTACAGCTCCCCCTTTGGGTAGAGGACCTGTGTCCAGGTCTTGTGCTTCCACCCCCTTAAGTATCCTACTTCTACATGTTCAAATGTTTACTGACTTCAGAGGCCTGGTGGCACTATCAGTAAGTCTACGCGGACATAATTAAAAATGAATTGTTTTATATTTTACCCCCTTTCCTAAGAAGTTTTTTCTCATACATTCCCACATGGACCTTTCACTTAATATTCAATAGTCTCTAAAGGGTAGGTTCTGTGTTGTTTCCCCTGGCAGTTCTGACGTTTCAGAAAACATAATTTTTTAAAAGAAGAAGAAATACAATGTGGATCATGCCTATATCTCAGAAGTTTCATCATGTTTGGAGGCTGGGGACTGGTTTAGGACTGAGGGAATCAGGACTCATTCTAAAAGGAGATGGAAGGGCACTGAATAAGTGACTTTGTGTGAATTTTTGCCCTCAAAGAGCACACAGTCAAGTGGAGAAAGGAGATACACGTAAGAATCTAGGCGAGGTTAAAGCAATCAGGGAGTGTTTAGAGAGCTTAGTTCTCCGTTTTTCTTAGTTTCCGTCATCCTCACATTGTCAGACCAAATGCAGGGCAGCAAAGCATGTCTTGTGGGTTATTATCATCTTTCCTATCCACATACCGCCTCCCCCTTTTTTCCCTCCCTCCCTCCAGCAAGTGGGGGGCGAAGGAGCAGACAGAGAGGAAAAGGTTTAGGTTATATGTCTGCTCTGTCCTCGAGTTCTTTCCCCTTTGGTGTCAGTGCAGGGCAATATGTTTTTTATGGGGCCTTTAGAAGTCATCCTGACAGACCCTGAGAAAATCAGCGATACAGTTTGAACATCCTCTTTTCAGAGCTTTTGTTCCTGGATGGTGAAAGCAAGATTTACTCCTGATGAGCTAAAGTTTAGTTATGTACACTACCTAGTTTGTTAGCAATGCTTACAATGTAAAAAGCACACATAGCTGTAAAATGTAATATTCCATATCATCTAGGCTGAATAGCACATAATTAATTTACAAATGTAAGATTTATAACTAGACATTTGCTTACTCAGAAAACATTTTTTTTTTCATGAGCTTGCTGTGTGCTAAATGATTTGAATATAAAAGTAAAAACTGCCTGTTTGTTGACAAAAGCTTGCGTCATGAAAAACTACAGTTATAATGCTATATAATGCTTGTGTCATTGGAGGTGTGGACAAATAGGAAGTATAAGAGTCTACACTTTGGTGTCAGACTTGAGCCTAAAGGCCATTCCTACTTTTTATTGGCTGAGTCACTTGAATAAGGTTTTTAACTTTTCTAAGGCTCGGGTTGAAGATACTAATAGTACCCACTATATGATGGTTCTTAGGACAATTATTCAAGATAGTGAACATAGCCGAATATTGGTGGGAAGTGAATGCTCAGAAAATGTTAGCTATTGTTACTGTTTACATGAAGGGGAAAAGCCTCCCATGTATCTTAGGCCAGCAGGGAAGACTTCCCCAAAAAGGTAGGCAGCAGTTGAGGGGACACTAAAAATGATGATTCATGGAACATCACCCACTAAATCGCGAACTGTGAGGAGTGTTGCTCTGTTTTGGAATGTTGTGAATCAGTATTGCTGGAGCATAAAAAGATTCATGGGAGATAAGCCTGGACAGGTAGTCAGAGGCCAGGTCTGCAAGGGCCTGCTGTTCGGAAAAAGGTGTTTTGAGTTTTTACTCTGTGCCAGTCATCATTCTAAGTGGAGTGAATTTGTTAGATTATGAAAAATAGGATATAATATTAAATTTCTGTTTCTATTTATTTTTCCTTACCTTGTTTTAATATTTTTACATTATTAATAATATGCATAGAATGTAAAGTGGTTATTAGTACAAGAGTACGTGCAGATCGTTTGAAAATGATACTCAGCCAGTACACAAGTGTGCCCATAGTAATTATTTTTATGACTGGTGTTTTTCTCATTGGTTATGGCATCCATTCAGATTGATTGTTGCTTATCCTTCCCAGTTATTAAAAAGTCTTAATATCACTTCTTTAATTGCGTTTCATCACTGATCATGAGTCTTTTGACCACTGCTCTGGGAAATGGAAAGCCACTGGGGGATTTGGAGCAAGGGAGTAAAATGATTAGAATCAGGTATTAGCATCATCACTGGGGCAGCATCCTGCGGGCTAAGTTAGCATTGAAAAGGGTCAGAGGAAGAAATATCACTTAGGCCTAACCACATCGTTCATAGTTGAGGCACACATACCACCATCTTGGTGGAAGACTTATGGAAGGAGGAGAACTAATTGGTTTAACTTTTCAAGGGTCTATGAACAGAAAATATATTCAAATTTTGAAAGACAGCATTACATCAAACCATATAATGATACTGGAGGCCCGATGCACAAAATTTGTGCAAGGGTAGCTCCTGGTAGCTCGGGCTGCCTCAGCCCTCGCAGCCGCCCCAGCTGCTGCCTCAGCCCTCCCAGCCGCCCGGCTTCGTCTGGAAGGTTGGCCAGACAGTCATTCCACTGTTCAGCCGTTTGGTTGATTTGCATATTATGCTTTTATATTATAGGTAGTTGCCAAAAAACAAACCCAGAGACAAAAATTGAAGACTTCTTTCAAAATATTCAGAGGAGAAAGGAAAAGTAGATACATTACGTTGAGGAGAATACAGGCATAATGTTTAATAATTTTAATAACCCGAATGGCAGAAGCACTGACAACAAGAACAAATGCCCAGGCACTGGCCCATATTTCATACCAGTCTAGCACATATCAGCTGAACATTAGCCTGGTAGGGGGAGGATAAATAATAAATGTGTATGTATCGCCTCATGTGTGTGTTTGTGTGTATAATATATATATACATATGTATGTTATACATATATGTTTTAAATATTTCTTAGCTATAATTAGCCTCTTCTATATGCCCCTCCCCATTTTAAGCCATTAATCATTGTCCTCCTGAGTTATGAATTCTGTTCTCAGAGGAAGAATTAGGAAGTAATCTCCCACCAGTGTTGATATGTAACTCTCACTTGCAACAAGTGGGAATTTAAATCTGAATTTGTCAGTGCAGTGAAATGGCATTGAGAACACTTATACTTGAGCAGATCAGTCCAGGGATTTAGGAGATGCCTATATGCTCAAAAGAGCAAATTTACAATGTCACCATTTTTCTCTACTTTCCAAAATGACCTCAGAACATCTTCTCGCTGACCTTCATTCAAAAAGTTAGCTTTATTTCGTTTTCCATGAGATTACCATCTGTGTTTCCCACTACACACAGTGAACACACTCTTAGCTTCTATCTGCATGCCTTTCATAGCAACTGTCCTTCTCTAAACCAAAATGGAAGGAGTGACAAAGGAAAGGAAAGTTGCTTTCAGGAATGAAAATGGAAAGGGACAGGCCGATGGATTCGTACACAGAAAGGAAGAAACAGGTGAGCTCTGACTTGGGGAGATGGTCAGATCAAAAGAAGAAAAGGCCCTGGCTGCCATGGCTCAGTGGTTGAGCATCGACCTATGAACTAGGAGGTCACGGTTCAATTCCTGGTCAGGACATGTGTGCGGGTTGCAGGCTCATTCCCCAGTGAGGGGCATGCAGGAGGCAGCTGATCAGTGATTCTTTGTCATCATTGATGTTTCTATCTCTCTGTCCCTCTCCCTTCCTCTCTGAAATCAATAAAAATATATTTTAAAAAAAAGAGAGAGAGAAGAGAAGGATGGGTCTAGAATTGTGAGAGTAAAACCAGGAAATCACAGAGTTGAAGGGAAAAAACTTCAGGTAGACTTTTGGGGATCTGAAGCACAAGAGAAAGAGAACATTAAATAACTCAGAAAAAGCACAGATGAAAACAAAGAACAAAGAGAGGGAGGGGGCCGTTCTTCTGGCAAAGGAGATGGAGGTGATGACCAAGAGCAAGCAGTAATGGAGCAAATGACCTTTTTGGACTGAGGATGTGTTCTCTCTTCCCCATTTCCATTGTGAAAGAGAGAGGAATGATGTAGCTGGAAGACAGATTGATTCTTAACTATCATACAACTAAAGCCCTTTGTGTGAGTTTGCCACTTGCTGTTCGGTGGGATTTTATCAGGTATTAGGTTGTGGGGGAGGCATTTCTTCACTTTTCTCCCAGCTTAATATTTTGACTTATTATGATAGTCATTTTTGCCAACAGGAAGCATAAGATTTGGTCTTGGTTCCCACTTTCACACCAGTTTGTACTTAGAGGCAAGGATTTAATTCAAACTTTGAGAAGCTAGAGGAGTAGATGCCCCTATCTCAATGTGAAAGTTGGGGGCAGGAATTTCAGGAGGTTGCTCCTGGGCTGTTTTAGATGGATCACTTATTAATTCCTATATTAAAGCCAAATTTCATTTCCATTGGCATATCATGTTTCAGCTGGCATGGATCACTTTTTTCTTTGGCTAGTGAATGGAGATGATTTTGAGGTATGAATAATAAAGAATGCGAGTGAAGAAATCCTGGCTTAGCTCAAAGATGGCAGGAGGATTTCTGAGAGAGTGGGAGTAGGAAAGCAATCCATGGGCTTGACGATGGACACTCATTAAGTGTTAATAGGAACTGCATGTGACGAAAGGCAGACGGCTCTGAGTTTATCTTGTAACTGTATGTCTACAACTAGAAGTATGCGAATGAAATCAAGGACACACATCGAAGACATTATTTGTTAGGAAACAGAAGCAAGAGTCTGTTTACTCACATACCTCGAAGAGAACACCACCAGCATTTCTCAACTGCAAGTGCACGAGAAGCGAGTGGCCTTCCAGCTCAGTGGCAGGTGGAAGAAATAAATCTCATATCTGAATAAATTCCCAAGAAGGTTGAGAGCCCCTGACATAGTAGGCATGTAAAACCGTGTGGCTGACTGTGAGGCCTGTTGCACTTCTGTAACCTCCTTGAATCACTGGAGCGAGCAGTCCCTGGTGAGGGAACAGGTCTCTGGATTCTGCGTTGTAAAGGCCTTGCAGCTGTGATACCTGAAACCTTACCCTCCCCTGTTTAGTCCTGGGTCATTGGAATGCAGGCACTGGATTGAAGCGTTTATTCATAGCAGATTAAGAATATAAGTCTCTGTGAGGCCTCACTTAGGAAGCTCTTAGAGGATTAATAAAATATTTACAAAATAACCTATATGATTGCTTCATTTTTGAGATATTTGGCTCTAATTGCATCATAAATCCTTATTCAAGTGGCTTCTCTGTGCTGTGAAGGAAGTTCTGCAGAAGCAGAAACGGATTCCTGCCATACTTTTATTAAAAACAACAAAGATCCTGGTTTCTCTGCACATGCATGTTCTCTTTCTTAGGCACACGCAGAGCCAACACCCCAAATGCCAGGAAACCGAAGGATAAAATGATTGTCCTAAAAAAGGCACCATGATTCAGAGAATGGAATTCGCATGTAAAGCATTCAGAAAATGCATCCTATTATAAGAATGCTATCTCTGCATGTTTTAACATAGCACCTGAACCAAGAGACTCTGAAGCTGACCAAAGTGTAGTTATTCCAGTAATGTAAAGAGTATGGATATAATTTTTTTAAAAAAATTTAATCTTTGTCTATAAGTCTGTTGTCACTTATTGCTTTTTTATATGCAGTCTCAGTAGATCATATTGTACAAATTTCTAGATGCAAGGTCAAGGTTTCGGTTACTCCTTGGATTTATGCTAAAGCTATACCTGTTTAAGTAAGCAATCGTATACCCAGTGCCTGCCCTGTGCCTAGAATTAGCTGAGGCCTGTTGTGAGTGTTTGTACTTCATTTAACTCAACCCTAATCTAACAATCTTTTTGTAAATAAATTAGTGGGGGGGCGGGGTTTAATCCTAACCAGAGGATATTTTTTCCATGGCTTTTGTCAGAGACAGTGGAAGGGAGTAGGGGAAAGAGAGAGAGAAACGTCAGTGTGAGAGAGAAATATCGATTGGTTCCTCCTGTTTGTGCCCTGACCAGGAATCACCAGACCCGAAACCTTTTGGTCTGTGGGGCCACACCTCAACCAGCTGAGCTACCCAGCCAGGGCCTAACTTAAAAATAACCCTAAAAGGCATAGGTATCAGGTATTGCTGGTCTTGCTCATATCTGGGAAACTAAGGCTCATAGTGATCACACAGCTAGTAATAAAAGACTTGGTGTTAGAGCACAGGCCCATGATTTCATACTCCATACTGTATTCTCTTTACTTTTGCTTGCTTTTGATTTTATTTGATTTTCCACTCCATCCTTTATCCCCTCACCTCCACAAAGGGGGCATTTTAGGACTGTAAGCATGTCCTTTTTGCCTCCATCATCAATTATCTTTAATGCCCTTTTACTGAATTTCCCTTCATTGTGTGCCATTCATTGCTCTTGTTTGTTGCTGCCTTTTATTCTGTGATATAACTTGGATTTGGCCTCTTGATACATGTTATATAAACTTCAATAAAATATTTATTAGATTATTAAAAATTTTGCCAGAAATCCATATTAAAATGTTCTTCAAGGCTAAAAAGTATTTATCTGGGGATATTCTGCTAAATATAATGGAAATATTTTTACCCCATTTCCTTTCATTTTCTTTCTCAGCCCTTGCAGAAAGGGATAATGGAGCTGGCAGCTGTGGCCATCGGAAGTCTGTGCAGTCTGTGGTTTATATATATATGAAAAATATATGCATTTGCCACAGTTTTTTTCTTTCTATTTGATGATAGGTGCAGAAGCTTCAACTTTCCACTTGTCTTACTTGTGATTAATTGGGATGTCTTTGTTCTCTCCAGTATAAGATCTAAAAACCAGCCTCTGTCTTCGCTGAACGTCAGTGCAGCTGCTGTTTGCATGCTGTTTTCTTTGTTGCTATGTGTGTGGGTGCCTCAGGCCCAGGTCCTGAGTCCCCCTTCTCCTGCTGCGTATTGCCTGTGTTTCTGTGGAGAATGGTAATGTTCTTGGATCAGGGACTTTTACATAGAGGTGTGTTCTTCCTTGTTGGCTGGGAGTGATCAAAGACCACACCATGCTTCATTTTGCCCAGAGCCTCAAATCCCACCCCTCATCTTGAGTGAAATCCATTGCAGAGAGCCCTAAAGCCACAGAAAACAAATCCAACACCTGTGGCCTGAGAGCATTGCTTACAAAGGCCTGGAAACTCCCAGAATGTTGTTTATGAAGTCCGCCCTCGGTTGGGACTCACAGGAGTTGCTGTGTCTCTGGTTCCTTTTCTAGCTGCATGTGAGCATCAGACCTTTTTGTAGAGAGAGAAGAAGGTCATGTTATACAACACGATCTCACATGTCTGGACAAATGCTAATTTACGACACTTGAATTCTGACTAATATCCTGAGGGAAGGAGGAAATACATGCATATGGGTGTATTTTGACTTCCATTGAACTCTCTAATTGTTTTTTTATGCTTAAAGAAGGATTTCTGTCTTGATCAGTGGTGTTATTCACAAGAAACTGTAGGATTTCTGCACTCACCTTGCCTTTGTGAAGTGGAAAGAATGTGTTTTCTCTTGCCATATCCCTACTCAGCAGGGTTGCTCTCACTAAAACCAGGAAACTAAAAGGAAAATCAGTGCATGTGTTTGCCCATGGTTCTCCCCTCACTGGATGTGAGCTAAAATGCAGTTCCTAGCCTTCATGTGTGCCCTGAGTAATGGAATAAGTAAGTGAGGCAGTGCATATGAGCCCTTTCCCTTAGTGCGTGGCACATAGTAAGTGCTCAGTGAACAGTAATTGCTCTTTTTTTTAAAGCCAAATTCACATTGCACCTCTCTCTTTAATGCAGATTTTTGATAGCCCTTTAGTTTTATCTGAAGGTCTACCTTACCAAAGAGCTTTGGGCAGTGTCGACTTAAAAGCAGAATTTTATTTTGTGTACTTTGATATAAAGTTGGTAAATTGGTTTGAAAACAAAATGCTACATTGATTTCCATTTCCTAAATTACTTTATGTGTCTAGCAGATTGCCATGAATAAGTTGGGTGTCATATTAATAGGCTAAGAACTGACAAAATACTTTCACACAACATGGAAAACTTTCTACCCTGTTTAAATATAAAATCAAAATGAGATTTGTAAAATCCTCATATTGATTTTTGTTATCAGAACTAAATGTTGAAAGGGACCACAAAAGCTGCTTTTTCAGTCTCTACTGGACCAGAGTCTAATAATAATATTAGAAATATTATTATTTCCTCTAGTAAATAACATATCAAATACTCATTTTAATGGGTGCTCTCTAAGGAAAATGAAGCCAGTGCAGTCCCTTGGCTTCTATGAGCTTAATCTCATCTATTGTTATTGTACACTACGATGGCAGGGGTTTTTTTTTATTTCTCCCTTAGATATAGACTGAGTGTTCAGTAGTGTTTTTTTGAACTCAACCTAACTTGATACTGTAGATGGCACTACTAAATTATATCCCCTTCTGCTCAAACAAAGACAGACATTTTCCTGTCTCCTACATGTCCACGCATTCCTGGGTCAGTGACCAGAGCTGAGCTTGTGGCCATCTAGAACCACAGTGATTCAATCTGTTTTTGTGTTGGGTGGCAGTGGGGTGCAGTTCCAAAGCAGTGGTGCATCTGAAACAGTGATGGGCAGGCGCGCAGAGAAGTGTTAACATAGCAGCCTGAGACTGCTATCCTTAGCAGGTTGGCCTTGGCTGTCATCTGGGAACTTGGATTGGGAGGGTTGGGGATGAGGCATGTTTCCACCAATCGCTAAGTGAGTGGCTCACTGTTCTGGATGGTCTGTGTTGAGTATTTGCTTTCCTTCTGAGAGTCTGGAATTTTGGATTTGGGTCCGTGCTAGGCAATGGGTACCCATGCAACCAAACCCCAATAAAACCATGGACTGAGTTACTAATAAGATTCCTTTGTAGATAGCACTTTACCTGTGTTGTCATTTCAATGTTGGAGAAATTAAATGCATCTTCTGTGGTTCCTTGGGGAGAGGACTCTTGGAAAGATGCTCTTAGTTTCTTATGGACTTTGCCCCATGCCCCTTTTCCCTTTGCTGATTTTACCTTGTTCCCTTCAGTATAAGAAATCTTAGTTGTGAGTATGATTATGTGCTGAGTCCAATGAGTCTCACTGAACCTGGATCTGATCTTAGGAAACCCCTCCCAACACAGTAGTACAACCTAATTTAATTAAGTACAACCGTACTTAGTAGTACAACCTGATTCCATACAAGGAGAAAAGGCAGGAAGTCTGAAGGTGTGCCTGAATATTTGCCTTATGGATACCCCCATTCTCTAATGATTTCTTCCTAAGTTCTTCATTTTGGTGATGAGTTTAGTAAATATGTTTATACTGTAATTTGGTGGGCACTTGTGGCACATTCAGATATCAATGTGAATCCATTTCTTGTTTTCTGCTCTCATTGGGACTGAGGTGTAAGGAGAGAGAGACCTGATACAATGTGTTTTTTTCTGTCTCACGCACACATCCACATATACACATATGCACACATTTTCCCATTACCTACTATTCCAATAATCAGAAATCAGTATTAATTAGAATTCTCCTCATTGATGGAATACAGTGACAGTTGACCTCTCATTTAAGAACACTTTATGAGTTAGCAAAATGAAATAAAAATTGCCTTAGAGTTAATTTAGGAGGGTGTTATTATCTTTTTTATACCACTTCTTGGGTGTTTATGTAAAATATATGCCTTTTCTTACTATATCAACAGAGAATTGTCAGAGTATAATAGCTCTCTTCATTTGAAAGGACTCTGTACTTACATCTTCCATGGGAAAATAAAAAGAAACAGAAGTTTTGCAAAGCAGTATTACCCTGGAGAACATTTGGGGAGAAAGTACTAGACAGAAACTGGATTTGGTAGTGGCCACTACTGGTCATCATGATTCACCTGCGCTGTTGGCCTGATGGTGCTCTCATCTGTCTGCAGGAGTTACCTACACTTTGCCTTTTGGGTCTGGTAGAATAGCCATCACACGTTACTTCTGAGACAATTGAACATAGAGCATGTAAATTTATAGACATTGTCTATTTTAGACTTCATGGAACTACACATCAACAGAGAAGACAGGTGAGATGACAAAAAAATAATGTCACCTGCCTTGATAGGTATAGGTAATTCCATAAATAATCAAAAGTGAAGTGTTGTTCATATTCTTTCCATTAATGAAAATTTGATTTTTTAAAATTAAGATGACTTAATTCCTTGTAGGTTGCTTTAATATTATCTTTTCTTCCTCAAATAAATGTGATAAGTAAAGAAAAAAATATCCCTGGTATTTTAGAAAATCAACCAGTAGTTGATTTTCTTAAAAGGTGGCTAAAAAAAAGGTGGCTAAAAAGGTGGTTCACTAATTGTAAAAGTTAGTACATCTAAGATAAGCAAGTCATTCATTTTATATTCTCCTAGAGGCCCGGTGCACGAATTTGTGCACCAGTGGGGTCCCTCGGCCTGACCTGTGGGATTGGGCCGAAACTGGCTCTTTGACATCCCCCGAGGGGTCCTGGACTGCAAGAGGACACAGGCCAGGCTGAGAGACCCCACTGGTGCACAGTTGGGGCCGGGGAGGGACAAGGGAGGTTGGCCAGCCGGGGAGGGGCCGCAGGAGGGCTCCAGGGTGTGTCCGGCCCATCTCCTTCAGTCCGGATTGGCCGGACCCCAGCAGCAAGCTAACCTACCGGTCGGAGCATCTGCCTCCTGGTGGTCAGTGCGCGTCATACCGAGCAGTTGAGCATCCTTAGCATATCATTAGCATATTAGGCTTTCATTATATAGGATGGGACCATTACAGCCACTTTAGAAGTAACATGATAATAGGTATGCACAGTAAACTAAGTGAAAGCCTTTTATAGTTTATAGCTTAGATGACTGAAAGGCCATCTTTAATATTTCTTTTTCAATACATTTCATATGCATTTATTTTCTATGCTTTTTTCTTCCCATCCTGAGAATTTTATTTTTGGTACACAACCTGAGCTCCTATTAAGAATTAAGTTGATATATTCAAAATGGACCACTCTGGTTTCATATACCTATGAGACTTTCATATACCTATGTATTTAGTTTCTCATTGCCATTTTAGTTTCATCAAATCTTCTAGAAAAGAGATTTCTCTACTACCCTGGCCATTTTTTATTGTTTCAATTAAATTATTTTAAATGTTTTAATATTTAGTTTTAACACTGAGTAATTTACTATTGGCCACAAGTGCAAATTATTTCTAGTCTGTTGAATTTCAAAGGTATATTTATATCCCACATTTGCAATTTTGTGATTCCTTCCTAATACTTAGTTCCTCATCCCTAAATTTATTTTTTCTCTTAGCCTGTTTTCCTGACAGCCACTTTTTCTCTTTTGTCATTTATTTTGCATTTTGGAAAATTTAATTAGTTGCCCCTACACCTGTAAACAGTCCTATATAATAAAAGCTGATATGCAAATTGTCCCCTCAACCAGGAGTTGACAGGCGGGGGGGGGGGGGGGGGAGAAGGGGGGTAGGGCTGGCTGGCCAACCTCCTGTGGCCCCTCCCCCAGCCAGTCCTGTCTATGATTGCCCCCCCTCACCCCAGCCTTGCACAAATTTGTGCACCAGGCCTCTAGTTCTATAATAAAATGAACTTGGAAGCATAGGCCCAACCAAGGTTTTAAAATATTTTGAGAAAAAATGAGTTTTTATTTGCATAAGAAAATATTTATATTTTTATTCCTTAAATACATAATATAAAACTTCTAGATATCTGCATTTGCAAATTTGACTGCCTAACCAGACATTGGACAACTTATGTTTTAGATTCACACTGGCTGCTTTTAGAAATCTAGTGAGCATTTGTTTGAAGAACCTACTTGGGTTTACATATGACACGTGGTCAGAGTCAACAGAAATGAACTAGGTAAAACAGCATAATTTGTTAAAAATGTGTGTGAGGCACCATTTTAGTTGCTCCTGAACAAATAAGTGTTCAGGAGCCTCTAAACTCAAGGGTCTGGTTATATTTTAAGGAGTTATTTCAGATTGCATGTGACCTAGAGAGAATGGAATATGTTTTTTAAATTCACACAAAAATAGATCATTTTGAATAAATCACAGGATTTATGATCGAGGTAATATGTGAGACATGGGCCTTGGGCAATAGTGGGCCTCCAGAAAATTTAGGACGACATTCCAAGTGGTAGGGACAGTGTAAGCAAAAACATGGTGTTGAGAAAGTATAGTGTGTTCACTGAGTTGAGTTGTCTGGCTCAGCTACAATCTTAAAATATCTATAAAAGTGATGAGACTTAAAAGCAAGATGGGGGTAGTTCTTGAATGCCAACATGAAGAATTTATGCTTAAACCATTTAGCAAAGGGGAACAATTAAAGTTCAGTGTGGAGGGAGGGGTTGTGATCAGAGGTGTACTTCAGGAAGAGCAACTTGGCTTCAGAATGTAGTAAAGATGTGAGTGGGTGCCAGTGTAAATGGGAAGAATGAGGAATAATTGAAACTACCCAGTTAGGAAGTAATGTGGGTCAGCACTAAGCTTGTGAGAACAGGTGTAAGGAGACAGGTATGTGACTGGACAAGTGAGTTAACCAAGGGATAGGTCAAAGGAAACATCCTTTCAGGCCTGAATTTAACAAGAACAGTGGGAAAAGAGAAAGCAGGAGAGGACATTGATGGAGGCTGGAGTTGGGGTGGGCAGGCAGGAATGCCTTCTGTGTAAGGCATTTCAATATAATTCTAGACTCACACTGCTGGTGTGAATAGTCCTGGCTTCAAAAATTACTAGCTTTATGACCTTAGACAAATTACTCAAAGTTGATGCATCTCAATTTCCTCACCTGTAAAGTGAGTTTGATAGTAGTACCTCAAAACTGATTTGAGTGTAGACGAATGTAATATATATATTCTAGAGTCCTTCTTGGCTCCTTGTAAAGGGCTAGTGAAGTGTAAGCATTATTATTTTTCTTTAATCCTCAGAGCTCTAGCTATTTTTATCCCATTTTATATATGAGAAAACCAAGGCACAGAAACTATATTTTTTAAAGCAGTCCTTTAACCTGAAAATAGCATTTCAGTAAAAAATTAGGCCTCCATGCCTTTGTGTTTCAGGTTTTGTTTCATTTTTTGTTTTGTCTTGTTTTCAGAATTCAGATAACAGTTCTTTTTTTGAGCAACTGGTTAGTTATTTGGTTGACAGGCAGAATCCCTAAAGAACCCGTGAATTGAAGTTTTCCTCATAAACGAGATGGAGCATATGCAAACAGAAATGAGAAATAGTGGGATTGTGGGAAGAGCAGATGAGGATTCAGGAATTGATAAATATAAAGTTATTTGCAGAAGATAAAATGAAGGAAGAAAGTATGCATACAAACATATTTGTAACTGTAGTGATTCATTATTTCTGTGTCTAATATTAAACAGGCTAATTTACTTATTCACTCATAGGCATATACAGAACTCCAGCCATGTGAGAGACACTGTTGCATTTTGCTTTCTAGTTCTTTGTATACTAGGATTTAACTTTGATCCAGAGAATTTTCACATAAATGTAATGTCATTGCCAAAGGCATTTTTCAAGAACAGTAGATAATTTTCTGGTATTTACGGGGGGGTGGAGGGGGCTGTAGAACAGTGAGGACTAAATTAATTTTTTTTTCTCAAACCGTGGTTCTCAACTTTTTCTCACCCCCAGCATACTAGCAATGAGTGAGTGGTCTTTGGGAATGACTTCACATTTCTGTTGGACACCTGCTTGATGTTCAGGAGGGCAGTTCAGTTTAGGGAAAGATGCCTCTCTCGTAGGATTAGTGTGGGGTTGAAGAGAGTCCCTGTTGGTTGTAATCTTAAGTCCAGGGGTGGCAGTGTTATGGAGTGCATGTTCTCTTTCCTGATCCGCGTTCATTATGCCAGGAGGGAAGGATAGCATTGTGGGAAAAGCACTAGACTGTGTCAGGGGAGCTAGATGGCTTCTTCCAAGTCAGCTGCACACATTAGCTTCCTGATCTTGGGCAAGATACTTATTTGTTAATTTTCTCATCTGTAAAATAAAAAGATGGCAGTAGATGGCCCGTGAATTGCCTCCCAATCCTACATTCATAGTATTAATGAATTCATTCAGTATTGATTCATCTTGGCAGTGGAGATATAAAGTACAATAATCCTGAAATAAGGAGACATACATGACAGAAGTATAAGCAAGTGGCCGAAGGGGTGGGTTGTTGCTGCTGGGAGTGGGGACAGGAAGGAAATGGGAAGGATAGGGACCCTTTCACAGAGAGGTTCATTTAAGTTGGGCCTCGAGGATGAGAATGATTGTGTCAGAAAGGCAGGGGAGTGTTCAGAAGCAGGTAAGAGCTTGCTGTACTCGGGATCTTTTATGACAAGTAGGCTTTGTAGCTAGAGCTTTAGAGATTTGGGTTGGAGATGATGTTGGAAAGGTATTTTGGGCTTATATTGAGGGGACTTCAAATGCCAGGTAAGGGACTTTATCATTTATTCTGTGTACACTAGGGAGCCACTGAAAGTTTGTAGGGAGGGGAGAGAAATATGCCCAGTCTTGGTGTTTGGAAATTTGATGAAAGTGTATAAAGTGTGTGAATAAGGAGATCCTGTGGTTTGTTTTACTGGCCGTCTTCATCTGTTAACTGATACCCAGGTACCCTCTGGCATTCATATTGGTACTTCCAGGACTGTCTTTCTTTCTGTAACCACCACTGACTTCACAAACTCAAGAAATTATTATTTGTACTATTGTTTTGGGGTGACACCAAGAATTTATCTTCCCTAAATGATCATTGTCTTCCCCACTCCCCACCTAGAAGAGTGGCTATCCCATTAGCAGGGTTAATTAAGGAAAAAGGCAATGGAGTCCAATGTTAAAAGAAAAAAGTTAATGATTTATAAATTCACTGTCCTCGGTTCTATGTCCATAGATAGCCTAAATAGTTTTTTAAAAGTCAGGGAAAACATTTATTGTAATATTTCAACAATAAAGATAAATCTTAAAAAAATAATGATAATAGAAAGGTCAGGAAAGATTTTAACCCCTTAGTGGTTGTCACAGTGATGTTAGTCTTAGCTAGTCTTAACTGCGGCCCAACACACAGAAGAGAGCATTGTTTGGGGCTTGCATTTTTGCCTGCAGCCCCTGCTGGGCTGAAGTTGCCCTGACTGAGTGCCGGGCAGATACTAAAATCACTACAGTCTTTGGGGATTGGAGGGAGCCCTAGAGGTTGTGTGGAGCCTCCACGAGGCCCCTGGGTAGGCCTGTCAACTCCGGCTTTCATGTTTTCCTTTCTCTTCACTGCAGCTTTTTCTTCCAGCTGTTCAGCGAGTGCATCAAGAGGTACTGTATGTGGGTGCATGCATGCTTCCGCCAAACAGCTTTATCATCCATGCTCTTCGCCCTCCCTTACAAACTCGTGGCTGCCGTCAGCGGTTTGATGTACGCTTTCTACATGTCCGACTAATGGAGAGTTGAAAGCCATTCTTCAGCCTGGTGTGGCCCCTTTACTTATGCTTGCCAGTTATTAGCCACCTTGGTGTCATTTAAATGGAGGCATTTTAAATGTTTCACATTTCAAAATGTTTTTTAAGATACTGACTCAATGGCAGTCATCTTCAGAAGCCAGGTGTTTCTGTCTGTTCTCATGCAAACATTTATTTACCTGGTAGTCTGCAGAATCATAAATTTCTGATTTAAAAAAAATTCTTTCAGATTATTTGCAGTTGACCGAATCTGTCTTTATTTTAAGAAACTCATATTATCCTATTTAACCTATAAATTGTATCAGAGCAGATGTAGTCACCCCAATGTCGCAATGAACTAAACAAATTTCATTGATATAAACATTGTTAAACAACTTCAAATGCAATTTTGGAAAAACAGTGTTTCTGAACCTGTTTAATAATGTTTAAAAATTCATCAGTGAAATTGGCTTAAATGGTGGTCTTTATTACATTACCTTTCTGAATTTCATAGATTCTGTGTTTTATGTCTAGACTGGTTATAAGTAACACACACACACAAAAAGATCACAGCTGAAGAGTATGGCATATGCCTAATCCATTGAATTTGATTTAGACTTGATGAATCTTGGAAAAGATGCCATGTCAGCTATTAAAATAATAGGAAATGCATTCAGGAGGTTGAGCTGGCATTGCTAGTTCAGCTTTCAGCCTTTTTACCTTTTACCTCCATTGCTCTTCACCTTCCACTCCCCCCCCCCCTCCAGTGCCATTGTTGTGACTCCAAATTCTAAGCTATCAGCCTTGAAATGGAACATAAACCTTAAATATGTTTTTATTCATTGTGATCTGCTAAAATCACAATTCAAGCTCTGTGTCGAGGCATTTTTAAAATTTCTGGAGCAGTATTTAAGTGATGACATGCAGTAATTTGTTCATTCTTCTGTCAGCGTAATTTACAAGGCAATGGCAGATAAACATAGCAACACAAGATTCATTCAGGGTGACACAATGGCAGATACATAGAGCAGAGCCCTGCCTCTGAGATAAAGTGGACTGAGTGACTTACGCAGTAATTAGAGGATAATTGTCATTAACCTCACAAACAGTAGTTTACCCATATTGTTTAAAAGGCTCCAGGATGCATAATGACAAGGTAATCTGTCAAAGCGCTAGGGGGAAATATTAATAAGATTTGTGCAGGCCTGGATAGAAAATATGCAGAAAGCGGCCACATTAAGCTAATTGGTGGATGAATATACACTTGTAAAAGTGCTTCTAATGGCACGTTTGCTGCTCTCCAAATGACTCCCGTTAATGTGGAGAAGTGGGCTGCTTAGAAAGTCAGGACTGCTGGGACAAGAGGGTATTAGGCATATAGACACGGTTATTACCTTGTGCTCTGTAATGCATGCTTCCCCCTCCTACCCTCTTTTATGTTGAATTTCTGAGTTTTTTTGTTATAGTCACATATATCGATTGTCTACTTTGATTAGTCTGTGTTTATCTATATTTGTTCAGTCAGCCACCAACCCTACATCATCTCTACTTTGTGGACACATATAATGTATAATATCCACCTTGATAGCTGCTTACAAATACTATACAGAAATACAAACTGTTAATGCACACATGGATTTATAATTGTCCGTGTGTGTGTGTGTGTGTGTGTGTGTGTGTGCGCGCGCGTGTGTGTGTGCAGGCGCCTTTGCTAGGAACACATTTAATCTGAGCAATCAAAGGAAAGTATATCCATCAACAGCCTTGTGTATGTGTTACAAGTAATAATGTGTTGTTCCCTGATGAATGCTAAAGCAGGAAATTAATCTTTGTGTGGTACGGCCGTTCTTATACCCGGAGAAGAACAAAGTTAAATTTCCCAATACATCTTTCTGTTCAATCACATACTCAGTCCTCAGTGTGTTTTATGGAATACTCAATCCTTGCCGTTTTATGGGATACTGCTTAGTGGGTGTTCAGTCCCTTCCTACCCCTGCTCCCTCATATCCTAATGAATATGTTCAAGTTCCTTAGGGTTGTTCAATCAGCTTCGGCTGTGAAGTAATTGGCAGTTTAATACGTGAAGCAGAATCTTCCATTCAAACTTTGGGAGCTCTGATAACATACCAGAATGGAGAATCTCGGCCGCACAGATAAAAACTTCCAACAGTTGGAAGTTGTGGCCCTGAATTTATTCCACGGTTTCAGCCCTTACTTGATGTGTAAAATCACTTCCATTAGGGAAAAAAATTGCACTCGTTTTTGCTGTTTATCAGACTTTATAGAGGGTCTCTGGCATTTATGTTTAGAAATGTAAAGCTTCAGCAGAGACCCCCAGATATACACAGGCTATCTTTAAACTCGGCGGCAGAACTTTGGTTATGGACAGAGAGGTAAACTAGAAAATGTAGACCTCAAAGCAAACATGCCAGAAAGGGCTCTGGTGAGCTCTGTGTTTATTGCAAAGCAAGCAGATTTATAAGTGTCCTAGGACTCGGGCTTATCTTTATGTCTGAGGGTAGAAGAAAACAAGACCACTTGCAGGGACCATCCTTCTCTCTCTCCCGTTTCTGGTGTTTTCGCTGAGGATTTCAAACTGCTCCTTTGCTGTCCTGAGCCATAAAATGATTTACCCTCTGACATCTCAGCCATGATCATCTCCAGGTGAATAACTGGTGTCTGTTTAAAGGGCTTAATTGAGAAGAAGGTCTTATATACAAATGCTGCTATTTGGGGGGAACTGCAAAGACCGCTGGAGCATTACAGATACTTATTTATATAGATAGTTTATGGAGGTAGAACATTTATTTTGGAATAGTTGAGCCTCAAGTTGCAGAATGTTCACACACTCTACTGGTGTCATTCCAGGGGGTTCCAAGGCCTCTTGGGGACTTTCTCGAGCACTTTCCCTTGTTTGCAAGCAACAGTATTTACTGAGCTGGTTGCTGAATTGGCCAAGAGTAAAAATTAATCCAGAAGAATTAGGACATCTAGTCCTGTTGCTGATAAGCAGCCCCAGACAGACATGTCAAGAGAAGCATCCAGAATATACTATAATACAGCAGCTCTCCCATAAAGGCCTAATGTCTGTCATAAATACATATATTCTGAAGAAAGTTGGTTATGCAAGATGGTTAAAAGGAAAAATATTAGTCTAGGGTTTAAAATTTTTTAATTAAAATTATTTGTGCATCCAGATTCTAGGCTTTGATAGTCGAACAATGGGATTTTAGTCAGCTTAATGGAATTTTGGTTTAGTAAGGCTTAGAACGTTTATTAGCAAGGCTCTTTTCTTCACCCATGAGAAAGCCAAAGCTAGTATCAGTGACTTAGCAGTCACACAGATGATGGTTAGTTAACAAAACCAAGACTAGAAATAAGGTGTCATTCACTCATGTTCTTTATTTTCCTTTAAGGGGAATATGTGCAAGTTATATTAAGCATAATCAAAATTTGGAACTTTAATATGCAAATTCTATGTTAGCCTATAGGTACTGAGTTAGATATTTTATGCTTAAGTTAAGGACTACAGATAATTTTATATTAAAGGTTAGTATGCTAGGAATATCCACTGGATTTAAGATTTTCTATTTGGAAAGTTAAATGATTCCTAAGGTACTGTCATTAAATATTAAAATGTATCAGACCTTTAAAAGTTTCTCAGGTTTGATTTAGGATGGAGCTAGGTAATTTGAAAAATACATTTGAATCTTTGAAGTGAAATTCTAGACATTGAAGAAAGTAATTTACTCCTCAGAAATTCCTTTTTATGTAGCAAAGCAAGGCACCTGCTTTATTTATTTGCAAACAAATGTCCATACAGGAAATGTGTATGGCTGGCTTTAAGCTAGACAAGCTAAAATTCCTGGGCACAGAGAAGAAATCCTGACAGGCCTTTAATAGAGCTTAGCTGGAGCTTCTGTGATTAAATATGCTGTAAACCCAGAGTGATCTATCACAATCACAGTTTTTAAAGCAAAAACGCTGTTACAGACAGTTACAGAGGAAAAAAGGGATAGTCCCCCGAATTATATATTCTTATCTGGTCCATAACCAAGAACACTGTATAACAAAGTGAATTTTTTTATGAAAAGTCAAACAATATCTTTTTTAAGAATCATAAGAACCATTTAAAACCTGTGCCCTGACATTTTGATTAGACAGGTGATCATGTTGGGAGGGTATATTGTTCACTTTATCAATTTCTTTAAAAATTACCATCTTTTGCACTCTAAACATATTCTCAAATATGGATGAGGAAAAGCAATGGTAGAAATTTATATATGGAAAAATAAATCAAAGCAGGTACCTAAAAGTCACATAGAATTATCCTGTTGCTTTTTTCTACTGCTACCTATTTTAGTCAGGTGCCACGATCCTCAGACTTAAAGTTTCATCCAAAGAGAGGCATTCTTTAACTTTGTACTTTTTTTTTCAAGTAATTTGATATGCCTTACCTCATTATACCACCATTCTCCATAGTTGAACATTCTGAATGTTATGATAAGACAGGTTTAAAATGAGGTTCATGTACAGCAGGAGTGAGTGAAGAATGGTAGTCTGTGTACATGTGCATGTTCGTGTACATGCACATATATTATGATAAGGAACTCTTTTAAAGTCAGTCTTCATGTGCAAACAGTATTTATAGAGCGAAGACTTCTCTATTAGCATGTCAGCTAACAAGGATTAATAAGGTTTTCATTGTGACAAAATTCTTTCAAGCAAATTTTTTTAAGAGCTTTCACATTGTGACCAATGGTGACTATTCCTGTAGCTTCATTTCTCCTTGTGGGGATAAAGGGGGAGTTGGAAAGATAATTCAAATACAGTTCTTTATAATTTGGACATTTTGAGTTTGGCATCAGCTCCTGTAATCACAGCACACCAATTTACACTCGTAGCTCTGATGTCCGCATGCTGATTGCATGATGCCAGTCTTGGGTTGACAAGGAAAGCATGTTTGTTCTCCAGAAAGGCTGTTCACATGGATAAATGTTACCAAATAAAGTCCAGCCTTGGTTTTTATGGGGAAGGTTTTTTTTTTCTGTCTGTGCAACACCCTGGCAATTATTTCTCATGGGACAGACACCTGTGTCCTAGAATGGGGAGGAAGAAGCAAGGATACGAGTGGTTGAAGGTAAAGGGATGCTCTTGAGAAATTCTTCAAAATACTAATTTCCAAATCATGGAAATTGCGTAGGGTTCTCCTTACAAAAAGGAAATGTTGATCTTTTTTTAATCAAGTCTAATTTGAACCATTTGGTGCACTCGTGATATAAATGAGTAAACTTTATTCTGCCTCCAGATATTGCAGCTCTTTCAGCTGGCCTCCTAGAAACATTAGCTGGAAACACTGGAAAAGCATACTTACAGAGCTCTGTTTGTGTGGATAGAGAATGGAATAACTGTGTTTACTTATACAACCAAACTGCTCTGATGTACATTGTGTATGCTAGTGGTACATCTTTCTAGTTCAGGGCCCTGCAAGAAATATGTGTTTAAATGTAAATTTGCTAAAACAAGTTAGCATGCCAAGTTCTTTCCCCACATAATTTCAAGTGTTTCTCAGAAATTATCACAACATTGCTTTAAAAATTTCCCTAAATACTTCCCAGAATTTATTATTTTCCATAAGAACTTTTTTTGTTTTACCATTTTTATTCATCTCCCTTTTTTGCCTGCTTACACACACACACACAAACTTTGATCCATGCATACTTAAGATTGCCAAGTCATATGAATTTGAGATAAACATAATCTGACAAAAAAGCAAAAAAAAAAAAAAAAACCAACAAATTTGCCTGATGTGAGTGGAGAGCACCCACACCCATTAAAATTGTTGGCTAAGAGAAGAGTTTCAAAAGTGACCTGACTTTAGAAAAGCACTTTAAAGCTGAAGTATCTGCTTGTTACATATGGGCCCATCTGAGTTTTAAAGTAGGTAGCTATTGGGAGAGTGAGACAGGAGAGGACTGAAAGTTTTATGGCTTCTGTAAGTTTTTTCTTGAAAACTGTGTGTAGTGTTCAAAGGCTTTTCTCCCACAGAGTATTTCCCTTGAACCCCTGCTACTTTCAGCTCTCAGAGCCAAGTCTAACTCATGAGCGCTCCACTTGCCAACCCCCTCTGCTAAATTGATGGAATGCCCCCATTCGTATCATCTGAGATAATGGTCTGAGCCTATCACTTGCTCCTCAGGTGACCAAACAGTTAGATGATATATTTCCTAATTTCTGGGTCATATCCTGGCATATGTCCACCTAACAATGAGGCCAAAACAAATGCAGGTGGAGGCAAGTTAGGTGAATTAACTGACTGCTCCTCATCAGCTTCTCCCAAAGTGTTAGCAAACATGTATGCATACAGTATGTGCCTGCTAAATAGCAGTATTAGCTCTGTAGAGAAGCAATCCCCCAACTTTTTTTTATTACACATCCCTTTAGTAAAAATATATGAGCTTGGGCCCCCATAAATGTAAAACTGGTCCTAAATTAGTATATAAAATATTAGCCAAGGTTTATGTTTTTAGATAATAGAAGATAGAAATTATCATGTTTACTCCCCGTGTCTCGATGGATTGTTGTGCACACTACTGATAGAAGAGGGTGGGGGATGTGTGTGTGTGTGTGTGTGTGTGTGTGTGTGTGTGTTATTCTGGTCACAGTAGAATGTGGGAAGTGAGAGGTGAGATGGCCTATAAATAGGGCAAGTTGTGGATGTTGAGTTGAGTGTGAGATTTCATGCAATTTGCACGATTTAGTGTTTTGCGTCATCTTCATTGAGGAATACTTTACTCGCAATAAAACCTACCAATTTGTAGTGCACAGCACATATATGAAAAACATCAACACAATCATGATACAGAACATTTCCATCGCCCCCAAAAGTTCCCTGATGTTCTTTTGCAGTCAGTTCCTTTCCCTTACCCTCTGCCCCTAGCAACCACTGGTCTCCTTTCAGTTAACTTCTCCGGGATTTTATGTGATTGGGATGATAGAATCTTTTGGGGTCTGTCTTCTTTCATCGTTAGCATAATGCTTTTGAGAGTCATCCATGCTGTACTGGTTACCAGTAGTCTAGTCCTTTTATTGCCCGGTAGTATTCCATACTGTAGGTCTCAAAACTATTTGTTTAACCTTAAGACTTAAACATAAAAAAACACAACTTGACATTCAAGGTCTTGCCTAGCACTGTTTCATCAATTTTCAATTCGGCAATCACTGTTAAATTTTACCTGATAGCATACCAAGTTTGAAACTTGGTAATTTCTACACCTTCCACTGAACTCCACTCCTCTTGCCTTGATATTTGAATTAATCCTGAAGGAGAAAGAGTAGAAAATTCCAACAGGAAGCTGGTTATGAACATAAGTTGCCAATATAAGGTTATGTATGATGGAATAATTTCTGAAGATAACACACTGTACAAAGACATGAAATAAAAAAGGACGTCTCATAAACCTCTGCTTTTGTTCTAAGTTGTTAGCAATCCCTATAGCTCAATGTCATTTAATTAAAAGATTTAAAATTATATCAAAGGGAAAAATTTTTTTTTTTTTTTGGTTTCGGCTAGTCATTTTAGGATTTTCCTTTAAATTATGCCTTAAATTTGACTGACAAGAAGTTCATGTACTAGAACAGAAAATTAAGTTATTCTGCATCTGTCTTTTAGAATCAAATTATCTACTTGATAATTTGAATACTGCTAGGGCAAATTGGCCCTAGATCTCTGCTGTGTTCAAGCTCCTTAACAAGCTCCTCCCTCATTTCCATGCATGGACAGAAAAAAAGGTATTGTTTTTCCTCTGCACTGTGATGCAGCCTGCCATCAATACAGATGGATTCCTTCTTGGACTGAGGAGTCTCTGGGCTTGAGGTCTCCTAACAGTCTAGTTATCCCAGAACTTCTTATCTGATCTTTCTTCCATGTCTTTGCATCCTTTCCTTCCTTATCCCTCTCTCCCAAATAAAAATCAGCCTTACTTTACTTTGATTTCAAAACTACAAGTTATGTAAGATGCTTTGATGTGAAGAAAAGGCTCAAAGGAAACCATTCGAACCGTGGCAGTTGAT
This sequence comes from Myotis myotis, assembly GCF_014108235.1. Lineage (NCBI taxonomy): Eukaryota > Metazoa > Chordata > Mammalia > Chiroptera > Vespertilionidae > Myotis > Myotis myotis. The sequence goes on along the minus strand of NW_023416316.1, from coordinate 56,796,062 downwards.
CCTACTCCAAAAAAAGACTTAAAAATCACTCCGCAGAGCCATACAGAGCTGGTGCCAGGTTTGCACCTAGCAATAATCACTGGTTCTGATGAAATACAAAAAAGGAAGTCTTTTCATGTAAAATGCTTAGAAGTAAATATTTTAAGTGTTTTATACTTTTTCTGAACCCAGTAAGACAGGTTTATAAGTCTGGATTATTTGGTGTTTCTCCTCTTTTAATTAGTAGTATACCCAGTTATTTTAGCAGGAAATCAATATTTATAATAATAATACCTTCCATTTCACTTAGCAGGGTAAATCTTATTATCCTCATTTTGTAAATAACAATTCCCCATGTAAAGGGTTAAAGGACACTCAACTCTGTTTACCAATGGGGAAGCCCAAAGGTATTGACTCACCGACTGCAAACTTGAATGAGAAAGACAAGTGTCCAGTTATACACTTATGTAATTTATTATTCATGCCCAAGAGCAGTGTCCCAGTATGGGGTGGTCAGCAGTCAGGATATTTAGACTGGCTTACCAGACTGAATTTTTGTTTTATTAACATGTATTTATTCGGTGATAATACCTAATTCTTTGTATAGCCCTTATTCACTCTGGTAGAGTTTGACATGGCAAGAGGGCCTAGGTTTTACATCTGTACTTCTTAAACTATCTGTGCGTAAGGGTCAGTTTCTCCCTAATCAGTCTTGAGTTAAATAAAATAGAAATAAGTTATTTAAAAAATCATGGCTTTAGATGTTGCAGCAGTATCAAATTGTCCTAAAGGATTCCAAATGGTTAATCTCAATTATTTGCAGGCTGCTTTACAAAAGGGGGTACAGGGGGCTTCAGACCGGCATGGATCCTTGCTGAATAGCATATGACCACTCATGGAAATTCTGGCCTTACCTAAGAAGTCTTGAGCCACTGTTGGAGCACCATGGCACCAGACCATGCTTATTTCTGTCACAAACAGAAAAAAGAACCGGGGCTTCCTTCTTTTCCCTTTGATGATTTCTATCTCCCTTCAACCACTTTATCCAAGGATACGCTAAAACTGGTAGCCACTCCTAGCATAGCTCTTGCAGACCCATCATGCTGCTAAGAAACTCAACTTGGCTTCTTGCTGCAGTTCCACCTCTCAGGAACATGATCGCATTAGCGAATCTTGGTCAACTATGAATGATAGCTTCTTTGGAAAGAACTTCAGCGGCCTGTCATCTAGCCTGGACTCGGGCAGTGCCCTCTCAGGGGGACTCCCGTTTGAGTGTTTAATGTAGATATTTGTCCTGTTCCCAAGCACATTTGTTTACAATGATGTCGTGTGGACCTTTGTGTCAGTATAGATTGTTTGCTTCTCTTACCTCTGTAAATGAAGCGTCTCTTTTATCACTCAGGCTACCAACAAAGTTCTGCATCTTGCTTTACCTGGACCTCTGCCACCAGAAGTAAGTAGTTTAGCAGAGACAGCGACTCTGGACTAGAAGAGACACTGAAAGGCAGCAGTTTCAGCAATAGGAGCAGACATCCTGACAGGCCAGGAGAACAGAGAGACCATATGGGACTGCTGTGCATGCTGGGTGAGGGGAGACAGGGGGGGGACAACAGGAGATGCCTCAGGTGGGTTTGATCAGTTGCTATGGTTTCTAAGGCCAGTGTTAATACCAGCGGCTGGCAGCTGTGTAAGTACATTATCGGCATGCAGATTTGAGTGCAGGCTTCCTGGGAAGAACCTGAGGAAGAAATGACTGTACGCTGCTCAGGGTGGGTTTCAGCCTGAGAAACAATCCGTCGTGAAAGGTTCTGATAAAAGAGCAGTCAAGGGAGTGGATTCGATGGGAAAGGAAAAACGGTGTAGAAGAGGGCATCACTGTGCCCTGGAGACCGGCGCTGTTCAGGAGAAGCTCTACACCTTCTCATCACAAACTCGGTGTGCTCCCCTGGGAAGTGGCGTCACGGAGCAACAGTCACTGTGCTCGGGGAACTAGGAGTCAGAATTTCTGGGTGCAAGTCCTGGACCCCAAGTTAGCATCTTGGCAACCTTAACAAGCCATCTCACCTTTCTTCACCTCTGGTTTCTCATCCGTTAAACATTCACTGAGCTCTGGAAGCTGTTACGAGGTTCAAATGAGATAATCGATACAAAAATCACAATTTAAAATTTCTACAACACAAACCCTCTTCCTTCCTTACCCTTTTCCCCTGCCCCCAAGAAGACCAGCCTAAGGTAGACTAGTTTCTACGAATGACACTTTAAAAAAAAAAAGTGTAATTCAGGACTCCAGGATCATCCAGATCACCATGTACCCACATTATTATATTGACTGTTCTGAGAAGATAGCTACATGAGAGCATTTGATCTGAAGGCTGGTTTTATCTACAGGATGACAGAGGGACATCTGTGTTTGAAAATTCATAAGAATGGACACCCAGGGGCACATACCTACCCATGCACTTTATGTAAAATAATAATGCTAGGAGTCAGCCTTATAAGGAATAGCCTATAATTATCAGAGCTTCTTTTTTAAGTAACTTAAATAAATGACAAATTTCTCCTTATAATCAAACTGGTTATCATGGTTCAAACCATATGATTGTGGTCCAGAGAGAATTTTATATCACAAGGCTGAGTAGAACTGCCTATGAAAGAAAATTTTCTATTGTAAAAGTAGTACAATTCCCTTTATCCTGCTTTCCCTAATCTAATATCTAACATAAGCATAGTAAAATTGTTGAAACGAAGAACTTAGGATTGATACCATACTATTAACTCATCTAGAGACTCTGTTCAAGTTTTCTAGTTCTCCCACTAATGTCCTTTTTCTGGTCTCGGATTTCACATTGTATTTCTTTCTTTGTCTTTAAAAAAGTCTTTCCAAACTTTACACTTGGAAGAGTACTAGCCACTGTTGTGTAGAGTGCTCTTTAATTTTGGTTCATCTGGTGTTTTCTCATGATTCAATTGAGGTTATAAATTTTTGACAAGAAAACCACAAAAGAAATGATGTGTCCTTCTCGATGAATATAGTGGAAGGTATGTGATGGCATGCATCACTGGTAATGTTAGCTTTGATCACTTAGTTAAGGTGGGGTCTGTTAGGTTTTTCCATTATAAACTAGGGATTTTTCTCTTTGCAATTAATAAGTATCTTTTTGTTGTTGCTTTCTTAATTGATGGTTAAGGTTGGAGTAAATGTCATTCAGAAAAGGTTGCAAAGCGCCCCGTCCTGGTGGAAAGAAGCTGTGCCCTAGAAAGTGATGGAGTCATTATTTAAGTGTTTGAGTAGATTTCTCTCAATCCATGCTGAAATGGATTGCCTGACATTACATTGCAGGATTTGTAAGTCCTACCTCCAGGCAAATCTCATAGTTACTAGCAAAAATGAAAGTGTGAAATGCTTTTTAATGTATATTTAACAACACATAGTCTGGTGATTACTGATGTGTATTCTCCGTGGACTCCCTTTGCTATCAGAGGAGGATGTTAAGAGACAACATTTTTACACATTTATTCTATCTAAATCCATCACAGGTTTACTTTCTAAATATCTGTAACTGTCATTTATAACAAGGGCATAAAAATCAAATACTTTAATTCTAACTCAAACTTTGAATCATAGGATTGCAATCAATTTTCTGGACAAGTAGAGTTACTGTTTTTTCTTACTCTACCTTATGAAATTGCCCACTATTAAATGGCACTAGAATACAGCCATTTAAAAAAATAAAAATAGATATGGCTTAGTAATGGGGGTGTAGGAGGTAATGTCACTTTATTCATCTTTTTTATTTAGAAATTCACATAATAGCTCCTATTTAAAGGAATTTTCATCATTGAATCCAGTGTCGTGTCTGCGTGTGTTGAAGAAATAAAATTCACAAAATGTATTTAATTTCTTCCTACAGTGTCATTATTTAATAAGGATTAAGGTACCATATTTTTTGCTTTTTTACTGGGTTGCACAGCAAGAGTTCATGTCTTGTACTAATGTATGCTAAATATTTGCATAGTATAGAGACCATTATTGTTAAAATAGCAGTAGTGAAGGTGTTTTAGATCACAGAGCCCCAGTGGCCTACATTTTGTTTGTTTTGACATTGTTAAGCTCAATCTGTTTCTCTAACTGTGACTCTAATGACTACATTTGCATGGCAGAAAAGTTTGCTTGGTGGGTTGACTTTTATTAACAGTGTCTGCATGTTGTTTTCTGCTCTTGGTGTTCCAGGAGCAGACAGAGCACCTTCAGTTCCATTGAATAGTTATACACAATCAATAAGTTTCTGTGTTTGTCTTTGTTGTTTCTTTGATGTGGCCTCTAGGATGCTGCTGGCAAGGTGCTGGACCGCTGGGCCATCATGTCTCGAGAAGAGGAAATCATCACCCTTCAGCAGTTTCTGCGGTTTGGAGAAACCAAATCCATTGTAGAGCTGATGGCAATTCAGGAGAAAGAAGGGCAGGCTGTGGCCGTTCCGTCTTCAAAGACAGACTCAGACATTAGGACTTTCATTGAGAGCAATAATCGCACCAGGAGTCCCAGCCTCCTTGCTCACCTAGAGAACAGCAACCCTTCCAGCATTCATCACTTCGAAAACATCCCCAACAGCCTTGCATTTCTGCTTCCATTCCAGTACATAAACCCAGTCTCGGCCCCACTGCTAGGATTGCCTCCCAACGGGCTCCTGTTAGAGCAACCAGGACTGAGGCTGCGGGAACCCAGCCTTTCAACTCAGAATGAGTATAATGAGAGCAGCGAGTCTGAAGTATCTCCCACACCTTATAAGAACGATCAGACTCCCAATAGAAACGCCCTGACCAGCATTACTAACGTGGAGCCCAAAACCGAGCCAACCTGCGTGTCCCCCATTCAGAATTCTGCCCCGGTCAGTGACCTGACCAAAACGGAACACCCAAAAAGCTCATTCCGGATCCACCGGATGAGAAGGATGGGGTCAGCCTCTAGGAAAGGAAGAGTGTTCTGTAACGCATGTGGGAAGACATTCTATGATAAAGGTACTCTCAAAATTCATTATAATGCTGTTCACCTGAAGATCAAACATCGATGCACCATTGAAGGCTGCAACATGGTCTTTAGCTCCCTCCGAAGCCGCAATCGTCACAGTGCAAACCCTAACCCTCGCCTCCACATGCCTATGCTAAGGAATAACCGAGACAAAGATTTAATCCGGGCCACATCAGGAGCTGCCACCCCCGTCATAGCGAGTACAAAATCAAATCTCACACTCACCAGCCCCGGCCGGCCCCCGATGGGTTTTACCACTCCCCCACTAGACCCCGTCTTACAGAACCCTCTCCCCAGCCAGCTGGTGTTTTCCGGGCTAAAGACTGTCCAACCAGTTCCTCCATTTTATAGAAGTTTACTCACTCCAGGAGAAATGGTGAGTCCTCCCACATCCCTCCCGACCAGTCCCCTCATTCCAACCAGTGGTACCATAGAGCAGCACCCCGTGCCACCCTCTGAGCCAGCAGCGCCAGTAGTGATGATGGCCACTCATGAGCCCAGTGCCGACCTGGCCCCCAAGAAGAAGCCCAGGAAGTCCAGCATGCCTGTGAAGATCGAGAAGGAAATCATCGATACCGCCGATGAGTTTGACGATGAAGACGATGACCCCAATGACCCTGGAGCTGTGGTCAATGACGTGAGCCATGACAATCATTGCCACTCCCAAGAGGAGATGAGTCCAGGCATGTCTGTGCAGGACTTTTCTAAGCACAGCAGGTCCCGGTGCATTTCAAGGACTGAAATCAGAAGGGCTGACAGCATGACTTCTGAGGATCAAGAACCTGAGCGGGACTATGAGAACGAGTCCGAGTCTTCAGAGCCCAAACTAGGTGAGGAATCCATGGAAGGGGATGAGCACATGCACAGCGAAGTGAGCGAAAAGGTCCTGATGAGCAGTGAGAGGCCCGACGAGAACCACAGTGAGCCCTCTCACCAGGACATCATCAAGGTGAAGGAAGAATTTGCAGATCCCACTTATGACATGTTTTACATGAGCCAGTACGGACTATACAATGGTGGGGGAGCCAGCATGGCGGCCCTGCACGAAAGTTTTGCCTCCTCTCTGAATTACGGCAGCCCTCAGAAGTTCTCCCCAGAAGGTGACCTGTGTTCCAGCCCAGACCCCAAAATCTGTTACGTGTGCAAGAAGAGTTTCAAAAGCTCCTACAGCGTGAAGCTTCACTACAGGAACGTTCACTTAAAAGAGATGCATGTCTGCACGGTGGCTGGCTGCAACGCTGCCTTCCCCTCTCGCCGGAGCAGAGACAGGTCAGTAAATCTCCATTGGCTGCTCCTGCTGGGGGGAGGGGGCCTGTCATTAAAAAATCCAACTTAGATGTTTTGATGCACTCTAGAGATTGTCCACAGTGGCCACACAATAACCAAGCTGCCATGCTCATGAAGGATTGTTGCAGTTGGTGCTTGTTATGATTAAGCATGCAGAATCATGTGCCATCTTACCCAGTAATGCACGCCATTTTTCTCCGTGCTCTGTGTATGTGTGTGTGTATGTTTTCCCATGCATCTAGGTGTGTGAATCAGTTAACTGTGTACACAGTTCCCTGCTTCCCCATGAACCTTCACTTAGAAGCCTCAGCTTCTGTTATAAATATTTCTGCTTTGCCTTGTGGCTTTTTAAATTAAATCAATATATTATCTTCATACACACATATTTATCCAATATAGAAACAGAAATTTACGGATGGAAAGAACCATAGGTCCAGGACATCGAGACAGCCTGCATCTCCGTAGGTATAACCAGAAATGTTATCATTCTTACATGAGTATTTAGTGTGTCCTTGAATTCTTTGAGTCACAAAAATATCAGAAGAAAACGGGACCAAAGTAATTGTTCATATGGGGAAATGGTGTGGTGATACGGGTTTCTGTATGTTAGCTTCACAATGTATTTGAGCACATCTCTAAAACACAGTCTAACATGGGAATTATGCACACAGAAGGGGAGGCATACATATACTTTTAGGAGCAGTTAGAATATATTATGTCCAGCCTTCAGATGACATCACACCTTAGCTATGTAGCTGCAGCTCTGAAACAGTTGGGCTTAAACAGAAGCAGCTGGTCCTAAACCTACAATGTTCTTTTTCAGCCCTAAAGAAAATGCAATATAAATGGAATGTGTCAAGGTGGTCAGTGGTGGGGAACCGCAGTTACCCTGCCCTTGGGGAGATAAGCTTGTGAGCAGATCATTTACATAATACACCAGCCCAACCAGTGACACACCAGTTAATTCTCCCTATTATATTGGATGTGGGTTTTTTTTTTTGTTTTACATTGTCTTTTAAAAATATTTTTAGAGAAAATTTTATTACATGCTAAAAGTCAATAGATGTGGAAGAAACAAAATTAACTAGGAAGTTTGCAAGTAGCCACCACCCAAATTCTAGTGCTTATCAATTAGGTAGAATTCCTTGACAATGTAACATATAATGGAAGTACCATTGAAAAGTAGTGACTTGCTTCTGGAATACTCTGTTTTGTCTTCATATTTTAAAGATTAGTCTTTTTAAAAATAAAAGTTAAAATAGTTTTATTGTACTGAAGTACAGCTCAAGGGGTCCAATTCATGAAAAGCAAAATTTCTGAGAAAATGTGGCTTACTTTCTACAACTCAAAACATGCTTTGAAGAGAAATCTATCTTCTTAAAGCTTTCCCCTCCCTAGTCCCGTACCCCCCACTCCTTTTTACCTTGTTCTGTAAAAAATGGTTTATGATCACAAAATTCTTTTCAGTTCCAGGGTATCGTAGACAGTCCCAGAATATGGTAGATAAGATAGCTATAGTACTTTAAATAATAAAATATAATACTGTACCCAACCTCTTCCTCCCCAAGTTTGTGAGTAATGTTCATTCTTTTAAATTTGAAATAGTGCACTAGTGATAATGAGGTTAATGCATTGGATTCTTTTTTTTAACAAAAATAAAAGACTCATGAAAACCTGCATAAAATATTTATGGAAATGGAGTGTTTGAAGACAAGCCAAAATTTAAGCCTATTTGCATGAATTCCTATCACTGTTTCAGTTTGCTTGCTGAAAATATTGCAAGTCATAACACTGGAATAAAATGACCCTGGGTCCAAAAGGCTACAACATCCAAAGCTTGGTGCTTTCCTTTATGTCACTGTGTTTTTTATGTCCTAATGTATAAGGAGGTACTGTTGAAAAGGTGGTTTGTCTGAGGAAAAAGCATTTATTGATAGGGGAATGTTTCAGTCTCCATTTTTATTCTAAGGATTGGGAGCTTGCCAAGTGACCAAGCTTATGAAAACACTAGAGGCCCGATGCATGAAATTCATGCACTCATGGAGGTGCCCCTCAGCCTGTCCTGCACCCCCTAGCAGTCCAGGAGCCGTGGGGGATGTCTGACTGCTGGCTTAGGCCCGCTCTCTGGGGAGCAGGCCTAAGCCGGCAGTTGGACATCCTTAGTGCTGCCACAGAGGCGGGAGAGTCTCCAGCCACCACCACTGCGCTCGCCAGCTGTGAGCCTGGCTTCTGGCTGAGCGGCGCTCCCCCTGTGGGAGCACACTGACCACCAGGAGGCAGCTCCTGCGTTGAGTGTTTGCCCACTGGTGGTCAGTGCACATCATAGCGACCGGTTGTTCTGCCATCCAGTCAATTTGCATATTAGCCTTTGATTATATAGGATAGGCCAGTGTCTAGGATAACTAGTATATTCTAGGTGGGAAAACAGTACTGATATTCTCCAGGTGTGTTTAGTCATATAGGGAAGCCTCACAAGACAGGGGGTACATTTTATTTGGCTGAAATATCCCATCACACCTAATCTTTTAAATTCTGGATATTGTCACACATGATCAGTGAAGAAAATTGAAAAAAATACTGTACAAAGAAGGTAATTTGATTGTCACTTGAAAATTTGCTTTTCAAGAATACTCAAATATTGTAATCCCTCACTAAAAGCTTAAAAAAATTGTGATACTTTAATTTTGACTTTTTTTGGCTAAGAAGAAATGTGTTCATCCCTGTTGAATCTATGACTTGAAATAATATACAACACAAGTATATTTACTACCAAATATCCGGAAACAGTGAGGCCTTTTGGGTACCAGCCTTCTCCTGCATCTCAGCAGATTGCACTCGAACATAATTATATCCCTGTTTCATTCAGCCTTTTATCACCATTTTGTCAGCTAATATTGACCTGTAATTTAATCTTATTCACAAATCCTCTTGAATCACATCTCTGATCTACCCGCTTAGACTTACCTTCCCCTTCTCTTCACCTTTCCTGTGTTAGTCACGAGAACCCCAGACACTTTGGGCCCCTGCTTTTCCCTCTGCAATGAAGCCAAGACAAGTTTTCTTTTCTTTTCTTTGAGCCAAGACCTTCCCAAACAGAAACCATCCTTTGCCTTTAATCCTGCTGTCCTCAGGCCCATTTCTTTCCTCTCCCCAGAGTCTTGATTCATCCACCCTTGACTGCACAATGTCTTCCTTGTGCAAATAAAGCATTAGAGGGGATTTGGACTGGGGGCTGAGGTACGCAAGGCTACAGGGTTTCTAGGATGCCTGTGATAAAACTAACAGAATAACCCCTTCCCTTCTGTTCATGAAAGCAGCCTTCTTGTCTTTGGGCTTAGAACACCTTAACAGAGCAGCATACACACCTTCTTGGGCTTCTTCCAAGAAGGTTATACACGAGGGAGGTGTATTTTTGTCTCTACATAGGCATGTTAGTAACATGAAAGTAAAAAGATGTTAAATACTGTGTTTTAGATTTGGCAGCTAGTTAGCAGAGATTTCCAGATTGTTGCTTATGTTCTTTCTAGATTTTATAAGATCAAGTTGAAGGCTTTTTGATAAGCAAGAATGTTCTTTGTCTAAAGGCAGCAAAAAGAGAGAAGGAGAGAGAGTGGTGCACACACAAGGTTAGCGATGGCTGAGGATTCTAAGCCTCCTTCTTGACACTGTTGTGAATGAGTGTGAGTTTGCAAAATTCAAAAGCAGAGAGGACCACCATTCCACACTAACGACAAAGAGCAAGCTAGTAAACATAAAAGCCAATTCATTCTGTGGGTAGGTGGCTATTAGAATAACGTAAATTATTTTCTCTCTAAAGAACTATGATACCATAAGATGATAATATTATGTAGTGTTAGTCCTGAAAGTCTCTAAACTCCTTTCTTTCCTTCCTTCTTGTTTATTCCATCATTTTTCTGCTACTCAGAAGCTGTTCTGTCAGGGAACAGGAGGTTGGCCCTCAGTTTTGAAGAATACAGATGAAATACTCCCTGAGAAAAAGTAAAAATAACTAACTGGCCTAGAACCTACAGTCCCCATAAGAGGAATTTTCTAGAAGACACTGTCATAGAATTAGCTGGGCCTAGTTTGCCTTTGGTCGCATTCTCATCCTCTGTCTTGAATTTTGATCCCTGGGAGGGCTGAGTGGCCATGAATCACCTATATTTAAGGGAAGCCCATTTACTAATGCCAGTTGATTTTTATTCAGAAAATACACAAATACCCTCTGTCCTCTTCTTCCCATTTGTTAATATGTTAAAATCTGTTTACATCTGCTTTAGTGATTGGCAATTTTAAAACTCCCTCATCTGAAAGGAAGACTTTCTATACCGAAACCAGGTGATTTGCATAGAAAGAAGTATATGTCTCTTTGTTTTTCATCGTAACAGGACTTTCACCATCTTTGTACCTCTCTTTCTCTGAGAATAGTGGCCAATAATTGCCAAAGTTTGTCTTAAGTTTTATCAGAAAGGTAAAGTATATATGTTTGATTTTCAAGGTGTAAGAAAGGTGATTTTGCTCCATGAATAAATTTAAAAACAAAATAATATTTGCTTTGGGTGATTTATAAATAAATATGAGGCAACCATTGGTACCAAGTGCAAACCTTCTCTTTGATTGCTAGTTAAATCCGTCCAGATTTAAACATGTAAACTTCTTGATTTATATGGAGTAGGACATCTGTATTTGGTTTATTAAAACCTGCTGATGTCTCCAGAACTAAATTTGTTCATATACAGGCCTCTGGGTAGCTGTAGCTAAAAAGCAGAGATGTATAGTTTTTGCTTGTCTTATTACCTGACTTCCAGCCCTGTACAGGTGTGCAGGAATAAATTAACGTGAGCTACCTCTGATGAGCCACTGCATAGATTAACAACAGAGGTGAAGATGCGAAAACATGCTACCTGCCTCCTGTTATCACCTTCTCAGCAGCAACATCCATTTTTCTCTCATCATTCTCTATGCTTGGAAACTTACAGAGAACTTTTCTAGGGAAAGATTTTCAATAAATACTCTTGATTCCACTAGGCAATACCTCCCAGAAATGAGCCACTTAGCACCAATTCAAGATAACTATTAGTATATTTGCCCTAATATAATTAGCTGTCGAATACAGTATGTTAATCCTCTCCAGATGCAAGAAGAGAACATTTTAAGGTATCAGCCATTTATCTCGTGTCCTATACATTTGCCAATCAAACTGCAATTCTCCTTTTCCACAATTCTTTCATGAAGTGAAGTGGTGCAGTTCCTCTGACTTCTAAATGTTAAGGAAGCGATTTTTTTTCCCCTGTTACTCTATTTGGTTTCACAGTAGAGCCAACAGATCAATAGGTCTTTTGTACTTATTTCCATTACCTTCCATCAAAGGCAAACAAACAAAATAAATCCCCCTCTGAGTAATTGCTGGTTGTGCCCTCCTCAAGCGAAACTTTGGTAGTAAGATAAACTCCGGTGTCATTCCTGTCTCTGGGGTTCCTTTTATACACTGGGAGAAGAGCAGGGAGCAAAGCAGTCTCTTGGTGTCATGGGGAGAGACTCTGTCAGGCCTAAAGTGAGCTTCCTATCTTCCTAATGACCTCCTGCTGGCCCCACTGGATGGAAGACAAGCTCATTTAAGCCTCTGCTGACCTTTCCCTTCTCCAGTCCCAGGACTACACCAGTCACTTCCACCCAACTGCTGCCCGCCAAATAGACAGCAAAGCCTAGTGGCAGGCGACTGCTTCCTTTTCATGACAACAAAGAGATTTTTACAGATTTCTATCGATGGGGGTTACACTAAATCTCTCGTGGCTGGCTACATAACTTCCATTGCACAAACTTAATGCTTCTATAGGCCCCTTATTCTTACCTCCCCTCTAAAGGAACAAGCTACTGCTCTTGGGAGCATTATCTTGAACATTCAGGCAAAAGAGCCTTTAGGGCAGAATGCACATGCAGGATGCACAGGCGGTATTTTTCACGCCGAGGCCATTGTGAAAGGGTCGTCTCCCGGATTTCTACCTCTCTTGGGTCCACCACCGTCTCTCTGAACCTCTGGTAGTCTTTATTGATGTGAATCTTTCTCACAAATAATTATTCATTTGAGATACTCATTTTTGCGGATAATCTTTTTTAAAAATACATAGGCCATCTCCCCCTCAGGAAGCAGGCTGTAAGACTGCACACATGTATTAACATTCACTTGTATCAACCCTGGTAAAAATGGTCCTCTCATAGGTGAAAGGCTTCTGCCAGCTCTCTCTTGCTGTAAGTGATCAGTTGTTGTGCTAAGAAGAAGGGAGACTTCCTTCTCTGTTGAAATATGATAGTGAAGGTTGGGTAACAGCATTTCTTCTTTCTTTTTAAAAAAACCCTTCTCAGAAATCATTTCATGTTTTTGCTGTAAGACTCCCACAAGCTTCAAATCGATGAATGTGGCCGAATATGAAAGGAGTCTACCCTTGCAAAAAAATGTCATAGGAAAGGGATTTAGTAACTTTGATTCTTGAGTGACAAGAGGGGTGTGTATGTGTGCACCTGCGTGTGTGAGAGAGAAGCAGGCCAAGGAAAGAGAAAGAAAGAGTACTTTTTACGAAAGGACAATTTTTCTTCAGTTATTTAACATAAAGCTACTCTTTTAAAAAATACCTACATTTTATGTCCTAATGCAAGCTGCTTGAATTAAAACAGGAGTTGTAAATTCCTGGTAAAAAGCTGTTATGCCTGAAGTGTTAGTGATCGTAACTCTAGTACTTTATGGAGTTTATTACTTCTTTTATTAACTAGGAGGAAAAATGTTACCCACTTCTACTTTAATTCTTTTTCTTGCTTGCTCTAATTATTTTGACTTTACCTTAGGAAAAAAAAAAGCCAAGTGTTGCTAACGGAACATATGTAAGTGATGCCTCAATTTTTCTGTTGCATAGATCAATCTGAATTATTACCAGCTATTCAAAAATTATGCTAGCATTCTAATCTGAATACATCCACAAAATGTATATGTGTGTTTACACAGGAACACCCTCATAAATAAGGATATCAAAAGACAAATCATCCTTAATTGCTGGAATAGACATTTTTATCTTGGAAAGTAACATAGGAGGTTATGTTATCACATTGATGGGAAATAACAAGATTTTGTCCGTAAAAGAAGACGGATTTGAGCAGTGAGTACAACAGATCTCCAGAAGAAAGCCTCTTCGGTCTGATGGCCAGCTGAGGGGAGCGCTCGAACTCGGCTGCCTTCTTAGTCTGCTCTGTCACTGCGGGGGCACTGGTGGGTCAGTTCACTCACTAGTAATTGTGTTTTACAGACTTCTAAAGCAATTGGCTCAGTCAGTCCCAATTCAATAAAAGTGGAGAGCAAGAGAGAGAGCACTTTTGTTCTATTTTTTACTTGAAATTATTTCATTCAGCAGTCTGTCTTTTTTATTACCAGGACTTGACATTAGCACTCCAAGCTATATTAGCATCCATTTCAGCAGTTCAGTAATGGTATTAAAAAAACACTTAACTTCAACGGTGAATGGTTGTATGACAGTACCATAAAAAATCCACATTAAAAAAAAAACTCATGTATTTGTCCCAGCAAATTATTGTTCACTTGTTTAACCACTTCAAAACTATGTTCTCGTGATGGGCATTCACGAGGACCTTCTTGTTCGCAGAAGCAGCCAATGGAGGTGCTCTGTGGGTTAGAGAATTGGGGGAAAGAGGAAAGGGAAGTCCAATGGGAAGAGGGTAGGTAAAGATGCTGTTTACCCTGTAGTTAGATTACCTCCCATTCATCAGCAGAGATGGAATTGGCAACCTCAGAGCACCCAAGGTGAAATTCTTGGATCCTCATGCATGGCTGGGATTTGATTTTGAACCCAACCCTCTCCAAACTTGGGAGCAAAGCCTAACTACTTTGGCACTGCAGTGAGCTCATAAATGACTACATTAGGTTCTAAATTTTGATTAAACATTCAGTAATTAATCAATGGTAGACACGAAGCAGTTGGCAAGGTCCAGAGCTGCAAAATGTTTAAGACATAAAACATTACGAAGTAATTAGAATATGCTCCTTCAAGAGAAGGATTGCCTTCAATAAAGAGGTAAATGATAGCATCCTGTTTATTGTGTAGGCAGCCAGAGCAATATGATAAACTGCTGGAGATACACATATCAGTAATCATCCGCATTATTAGTGCCATTAATCATAATTCCAAAAATATGACAGCAGCAGCCAACTTTTTGACCAATTTTGCTTCTGCCTGTCGGCCATTATGACTTAGCTAATAGGCTGCACAGCTCCTGTGCGTGGCAGTTTGCATTGAGAATGGAAGGTTAATTATATTTGAGCTGCTGATTTCTTCTCTCCTTGGAAAAGGCTTAGCACTTTGACAATCCCTAGAGCTCTCTGTTGTTAAACCAGTAAAAGTACTTTATTGAAATTTTCTTTGTTGGTCAGGAATGAGGAGATGTTTCAAATGAGATAGAAGCGCCAAGCTGGGATAGCCGCTAATGTTTCTTACTCCAGAGTGATCCTTGGGCAGCAACATGAACCCACTGGTTTCTTTAGATCACTTTGTGCTCTCATTTCTCTTCTGCAGACAGGTAAACATTTCAGCACCGCATAGTGATACACTAGGGAATCCCACAAGATTAACGGTAGTCTCAATTATATATATAGGACTAAGAAGTTGAGGGGGGTGGTTAAGAATATTGGAAGAAATAAGCACCTCTTTCATACAAAATTCTGCTTCTTCCGCTATACTTAGGGAATGAAAAGTAAAAAGATTTTTACAAAAGTCAACTGAATGTTTATAAAAATCGAAGTGTTTAGCAGCATAGGTGCATTGCTGGTTGGAAGTTTTCATGTTTCTGCTGGCAATTTTAACATCATTTAACCAAAGACATAAATTAGATTTTGTGCATTGTTTTTGTTCATGTACCTTACATAGTTTCATTTTCAACATAGAATGAATTCAAGAAGAGGCCATAGCTAAATAGTAATATCATCTACAAAATTCTGTCTCCTTTCTTGGGGAACTCATACATTCCTACTGTTATTTTCTCTTTTTGAAAGATCATAATTTAATCATGTTAATGATGTAAAACATTTTTAATATTTTTGGCAAGTATTTCCAATTTCTTTCCAATCTCAGAAAGAAATTGATGTTCCATGTTGTACACATTAGAAAAGAAAGCTAAAGTTTTAAAGTGGCAGAAATTTTTGAAAATCAAGAGAAAAAATGCATTTCTATTTTGGGAATATGTCTTCTAGACTGTATGTCAGATTGTAAATCAAAGAATAGAAGACTTGAGAGTTAGTTCAGGGTAAACATAAAATTCAAAAATTCACCTAAAATGTATCTAAACCCTTAAAAAGATGCCAGCATTCTTGGCTTGGCTTTTTCTTTCCAACAATAGTAGTAAACTGAGCACCATATGAACTGCCTGGTTGAGAAAATGCTATGAAAACATCTTCCTATTCACATGTAACAGTGTCTCACGTTACAGTGCAACAGGTACCTATCGAATAATCAGGGCCCTTGAGAAGCCTTGATGTGTCAGATACAACTCAAAAGTAAAATGGCTAGGGAACAGGGGCGGTTGGATATTAATACTACCCTCAGCCTGAGCATCCCGCATAGACATTTCCTTCTCTCTATCTGCTTTCCCAAAAGCCATCCCCACATCAACATTTTTTATGCATTCCACAGCAATGACAAATTGTTTTCTAACTGTAGCGCCAGATTTAGTATGCAAAAGACACGTTTGCCTCTGCCAACAAACCAATAATTCTCACTAACATCTTCAGAGTTACAACATTTATAAAGTTGCAAAGTGGAGTAAACAAACCATCTGTTTGGCTTTTCCGTGTGTGTCACGCTTTCTTATTAGCATATTACGATTCATTTAGTAAACAAATTTGGTGATTTCATTCATGTCAAAGTTAGGTCGGAAGCTTGAAGATGATTAACATTCCTGGGACGGGCACATTAATACATTGCTTCCTCGGCAAAGTTAAATGGCTTCTCAGGAGAATCGCCCCTTGTTGACAAGATGAGACTGCCAATTTTGTTTGCCTGCCACATTAGGGGCCGTGAGGGGATGGCAGGTCTGAGAGAGGGGAGTCATGTAGGCAGCATAATTCACTGCGAATTGAGAAAAGAAGTCTAATTCTGATAAATGGTCGACCCCAATACATCCTACCTGTTATTACAACAGACGTGCCGTATCTGTGCAGTAAATTAGCTAAACCCCTAAAGAGTTTGGTGGGAGCTTATCTTCAAGTGAATAATTTGAATGTAGTGGGAACTGTCTGCGTGACCAGTGTGGATGATTTGTTTTATACTGAAAGGGATTGAAGTGACTGCATTTCATACTTTTAATTTGCAAGAATTTGCTTAGCTTTTTTACATCTTGCATTTAATATGTACTTCTTTACTTTATGTATTTTTTTAAAATGTTGTTCACTAGAATTTTACATTGAATTTTTTTTTTTCTGAGCTAGGAACGGTTTTCAGATCTTCTGGAGAGAATTTTTAAATAATAACCTATAAAACAGACTAGTTTTTTGCAGAAATGCATACTATCAAAAATGTCATTTAATTCACAAGACTAAGTATCCTACAATTAATAAATGGTAATATAAAAATTTTGAGCAGTTAAGGACAACAGGTAGTGTTATAGCAAGCCAGATAAGAAGAGAATTAAGTGGGGCAAAATTAATTTTTCTTCTGTCAATTTGGATAGCAGATTTACATTTCTGTCCAGGAATATTGTTGATTCAATATCCCACAGTACACTCAAACCTGGCATCTAGGTTTTTCCAGATTGGATGTAAATGTATCTCTCTATCCCCATATATATACATATATATATACATACTAGTATACACACACACACACCCCAAATATATATATATATATATATATATATATATATATATATATATATATATATATATATAGTCTACTTTCAGTCAGAGTACTTCCACTTAGCATTTCAAAAAACAAGTTTGGTGTTATGATCTCTCCTATATAATATAGACCTCGTTACTTTTTGCTTTTAAGGGTGATCTTAGTTTTCAAGAGGTTTTAGTAAACTCACAGTATGGAAGGGTTAGGAAAGAGTGCAGAGGGTCTGAGGGAACATTGTAATTCTAAGCATAGCCCAAAGTATAGGACTGTTCACGCCCTAATTACATAGCAGTTCCTTGTACCACACTAGTGGATTATTAATGGGGTCAGAATTACCCTCTGCTGTATTACCATTGTATTTGCTTAAATATTCCTCTGTTACATGATTCCAATCTTGGGATCATTGTTTTCTACAGTGCATTTTTGGGAAAGCTTCTTAAGACTCAGGCATAATATTGATTGAAAGTAAATAAATGTATTTTTCAGCATCTCCCATGTGCAAAGCAGTCTACTGCAAGAGACTGGAGGTCGAATCAGATTTAGTTTGTGTTATTCTTGAAAGTGAACATTTTGGAGCTAAGTTTTGGACTAGTCTTTTAATAAGCACTACTGTGTTCATGAAGACCAGATCCCTAATAATACCAGAACCTTATCATTTCTGCTGGTGAATTCATCTTCGCTTTCTACCCCAGTCATTTTTTTTTTTTTCTGTGAGAGGAATTTGCCTCTTCATATCTCTATTGCTGACCTAATCAAAGCAAGTAGAAACAGCTTTTATACAGTTATAATCTCATAAAATATAAGTTCTAATACATTCTGGAATTTTGTTAATGATTATTTTTTCCCCCTTTTCTGGAGACAAACATTCAAAACAGTCTGTTTTCTAGATAAACCATCTCTCTTTCTAGAGAACTCAAAATTGGTTCCTTCGTGGATTCCTTCCTCCACTTATACAACTGCATATGGCTTCCTCTTCCTCTACAAGGGGGTCCTCCTATTTACAGAACTCTGAGGTTTTCCTCCCATTTGGGGATCCTCTGTGTATAGCATGAGTTCTTTCTGTGCCTTTTTCATCTTCCCTTTCTGTTTACCTCTTCACTTCTCTGATCCAAAGAAACTTGAAAGTTGCTGTTGGCCCCAGGTCTTTGTATCTCTTCAGGAAAACTGTATTTTGTGACAGTTAATGGTTTGGATTGGCTGATGCCAGAGTGTGACAATAGGTCTTTGTTAAAAGCAAGTGCTGCCATTTGTCCATTCTCTAGAGGCTGAACCTAACGTCTGAAGCGACAGGATCAGTACTCTAAGGAGTTCAGTCTTTCTCCTTCTCTTGCTTTTCCTCTTACTACCCCCGCGATACTGTGTGAGTTTGTTAGAAAATCTCAAAAGCTCACTATCATGAGAGTCAACTAGCAGGCTTGCCACAGCTCATCCTTCCTGTCCCCACTTCAAGTGTTTTGCATATGGCATTTAGGAGGATTATTAAACAAAAATGGAATAAATTAAAAAATGAACATAAAGAATCAATTCCCTTGAACTGTGGTTGCATAATGGAAATCGACTACCATGAATGAACCCATGTACTGAAGTTACGAACAGCAGAGCTAATGCACTGCCATGAGTTCATCTCTATTATTGCATTACACCTGAATCAATTGATAAAGTAGCTTTTTTTTTTTAACCGAAGGATGGCACTTAATTGAATAAAAGTCAATGTAATTATATTAGCAGAGGCCAACAGTACTGCTGACAGCGGAAAAGGGACACTGTTGAGCCGAGGGCCAGAGCGGGTCTACACATTTCTGCACATCGTTTGGCTGACAGATATTGAGGGCTGGTACATCATCTAATTAGATTACAGATTTCTATTGCTGTAAGTGAGAAATGAGGAGAAGCATCTCTTCCTGGTAACATATCGGTGGAGATGTGTAATTTCACAAGTCATTTTAGAAAAGACGTGTCCATCTGGGTGATCAGTGTGTCCTTTTGTCAATGTTAATTTATTCTTCCTTATTCAGTGTTTCTTTATGTGACTGCTGTGTTCTCAGCAGTCAATCTAGGAAGTGGTAACTGCAGATGTCTGAGAAGCAACACAGTTCTAGATTGCAGGCAGTCGCAAAATGTGTGCTTGTGATTAAGAAAGCGAGGGAGGGTGTTCAAGATAATAAACAGAGAAGTGTACGATTTCCTGAGCTGCTTATAGCTGGCAGATTGTTTTATCAGCAGAGTGATAGTGCATAGTATAACTCTATTTCCACGTTCTTGTAATAACTCTGGTGGTGTCATACCCATATGTCGCAGTAGGCATTTCCTGCACTCTGCTTAGCAACCTGCACTTGGAGAGATTATCTGCCATCTGACACCAAGAAATGGGGAGACTGTCAGAGCAGGGATCATGGGGACAACTTCTGTTTATCATTCACCTATCTGCACCCTGCATGCATCTGTGTAGAACTCATTTATGGATGACGCTGATGCTGTGAATTTGTTTTATCTTAATTTCATTTATGATTTTTGGATTATGCAGCTGATCCAAAAATCATAAAGACAGCATATGAGATGATCGCTTATGACAGAAAATGATTTTGTGATCAGAACATTTTAAATCCCTATATTGTTGTTTGTTTTTTTAAAAACCAAATGTCTAGAATGTGAATTTGTTTTCTCTCTCTCTTTCTCTCTCTCTTTCTCTCTCTCTCTCTATCTCTCATTCTTGCTTTCTTTTGTGATCGATTTAGCAAAAGATTAGAAAGCTGATCTTATTATCACAAGGTAAGCTCAGCCTTCCTAAGCGCAGCGTGGAGAGGGGCTGTGCCCCTCTCCCCCTTCACACCCAGAGTGCTATATATATTTATTGTTTTGTGTGGAAAGGTGGGGAATTCTTTCTCACCTTTCTTGTCTCTGAGGCACATACCTCTCAACCACCTCTAAAAAATATTAGCCATGCTTGTCACCAAACGCAGTGACTCTTTGGGTCTTCCATACTTTCTATTTAGTAATCAGGAGGTCTGGTGAACTTGATGCTGGCTATTCTAGGTCATTTCGATGATCACAATGACTTCTCCAAGATGTAGAGCTTCTGCCATCATGGAGAAGCTTTTATGTATCTGTAATTTGTTTACTGGTTTATCTTCTGGAAGGGTAGCCCTCAATTTAGGTGCTTGTGAAACATGTGAGCCTTCGCAGGTGGAGAGAGGTATATGCCCAAGGGCACTTTGAAAATAAACGGGGGATGTAAATACACAGGCCATGTCTTCAGATAGATAATGACATGTCATGTTTTGGAAGTCATGACATCCCTATGGATGTTCTGGGACAAATCCTACCTTTTTTTTACACAAGCAAAGCACTCAGTGAGTGGAAGAAAAGTTTTGCTTGTCTAAGAAATACGGATTCCATTGTTACACTACAGAGACCATATGTTATCATTGTGCCTGATTTATTTATTTTTTTTTTTGTATTTATTGTGGGCATTTTATTCCTTTTGTCCCTTTGGGTTTCCTATTGTTTAATGTGATTTTTTTTAAAAAAAAGTGGGTGGTTTTTATTTTTTTTTCCAAAAAGCAGTATCTGTTTTTCAACTTTAAAAAAGAATAATTAAATTTAAAAAGTTGAATTGCCTAATGAAAATTTTTCAACTCTAAAATGTAGCAACTTCTGAAAACTTTTCAATTGTAAAATGTTGTACTATTAGATTTAGCGGATATCCCAAATCAATCTTGGAAAAAGCACTTATGTTAAAAAGTCTGTAACCCTATTTCTAATTGCTAATATACTCAACTAATTTTTTTTTCTACCTAAAACTTGAAGTGTGGAAAGGTAAGGGGCAAGATTTCATTATTTTCTAAGTTAAACCTAAATTACCTAGATTATGTAGTATTTTTAAATTGGATCCTTTTTAAATAAAGTGTTTGCTGTCGGAAAAAAAAAAAGGTTTTCTGTTTTTAGGTCAATTTAAAATATTCAGTTTTGACAAGCAGCAAGTTCCCACTCTTTTATCCCACTTAATTTCTGTTCTAAAACCTCTGCTATGAGATTGTCTGTAGCTGATGCTGCGACCTAGCAAAGCAAACAGAACAATCATTGAGAAAAAGGTGCCTGGGTTCCCATTCACCCTACCATTGAAGAATTTTACTCTCTTATAAAAATTATGTTAATGAAAAGCTCCCTTATTGCACTTCCCACCACCACTTATTCCCAAATCCTGAGGATGTGGGGAAATGTTTGCTTTTATAATGGTGTAATTAGCAATGAATGTGCTTATTGGATGCCTAGCAAAAAGCCGAATCCATTTTAAAATGCTCTCCTTTTTCTCCCCCTTCCCACCCGCTCCCCGCTCCCCACCCCCACCCCCCTTCCCTCTTGTTTTCCTAGACACAGTGCCAACATAAATCTGCATCGGAAACTGTTGACCAAAGAACTCGATGACATGGGCCTGGACTCCTCGCAGCCCTCCCTTAGCAAGGACCTCCGGGACGAATTTTTGATGAAGATCTATGGAGCCCAGCACCCGCTGGGCCTGGACGTCAGGGAAGAGGCCTCCTCCCCCGCGGGCACCGAGGACTCGCACCTGAACGGGTACGGGCGCGGCATGGCGGAGGACTACATGGTCCTGGACCTCAGCACCACCTCCAGCCTGCAGTCCAGCAGCAGCATCCACTCCTCCCGAGAGTCCGACGCGGGCAGCGACGAGGGCATCCTTCTCGACGACATCGACGGGGCGAGTGACAGTGGGGAGTCCGCTCACAAGGCCGAGGCCCCCGCCCTCCCTGGCGGCCTCGGGGCTGAAGTGTCGGGATCTCTGATGTTCAACAGCTTGTCCGGGAGCAATGGTGGGATTATGTGCAACATTTGCCACAAAATGTACAGCAACAAGGGGACCCTGAGGGTGCACTACAAGACGGTGCATTTGCGGGAAATGCACAAGTGCAAAGTCCCCGGTTGCAACATGATGTTTTCCTCTGTGCGAAGCCGAAATCGGCACAGTCAGAACCCTAATCTCCACAAAAACATTCCCTTCGTGTCAGTAGATTAGTCTCAGAACGGACACTACCAATGCCAGCTCTCACCAGACGGCCTACATATTTGAACTGCCATAGTCAGTGTGTGCTTGTGTACTTGTGTGCGTGTGCGTGTGTGTGTACGTGTACACACGTATGCCTCTGCGTCTACATACACACACACACACATTTTCTTTTCTTTAGATATAAAATGATAAACACTAAGTGCTTTGGAATTTTTTTTCCTTTATAGTTTTGGAAAAGGGGTGGGACCTTTCATTTGGGAGTGAAAACTAAGTACCCTTTAAAAACACATACACACACACATAAAGCGTGCAAGTAGCCCAAATTTTGACAGAATGGTAATTCTTGGTCCTCTCCAAAGAGACAGTTTGTTGTACCCATGACTGTTGCCTGCAAAAAAAAAAAAAAGAAATAAAGAAAAGGGATAAAAAAAAAAGAAAAATGAAACAAGGAACTTCTTAATAGCTGTCTTTTGTGAACTTTAAAGTTTTGAGAGAATCTTCAACTACAGCATGGCAGATTCACCTGTAAATATATAGCCTTGAGAGGCTAATGATGTAAAACAATTGTATTGATGTTGTTTATCTCTTTTGTTTAACTTTTACAGTTACATCCAGCTGTTAGATATGCAGGAAAAAAAATAGTTTGCTGGCTAGCTCTACTCATTTATGTTAGCATTAATGCACATTTTTTTAAAAAAAACAAACAAAAAACATGGTCTTGTTTTTACTACCTGCTAGATATAGTGATAAAGAGGTGCTGGCATGCTTTACAGCACAGATCTGATTTTTTAAACGTCCTGTACTAGTACATAAATCCCGTCATGCACTTTTTTTCATACACTACAAGGGGATGTGTAATATCCATGCTTCTTTTTTACCCTTAAACTATTGCCATACTTTAAATAAGTGTCTTTTTTTAACAACAACAACAAAAATTCACTTGCATAAAAATGGTCTGGTCAGTATAGGGCACAAATGCCAAACAAAAGTATTAATGTTAACACAAAACTGCCAACTTTGCACAAGTTTCCAGAAAAGAAAATACAATTAGTCACTCAACATAACCACAGGCCAATTTGTCGGCCACCAGAAAACCGCTTTAAAAAAAAGAAACACTTGGTGATTCTTTCAAGTGCCGAATGTTATTAGAATCAACATTGCATCCTTCTTGCTTATATGTTAAGTAACATAAAAGGAAAACAAAATTATGTGGTGTGAAACAGCCACGGCGTTTATTCTTTAGAGGCAGGATAATATTTCAGGACACAAAAGCCCAAATTACTCACTATGGAACAAAGCTGCATACAGTAAGAGAGTTGGGCACACATTTCCAAGGACCTAACCCGTATCCTTTAAAAAGACAGAGAAAGTCTGAGCTGGGCGGGGCTGTTGTATGGCTGGCTGATTTGTTGCAAGTCCTGCAGTAGTGCTGTGATTCAGGCCCCTTTGATACACAAAATCAAAAGGCATTGAACAGCAGCCGCACTTGGAAGCTTTTAAAACATGTGCTGACCTTGAATTGAGCAACACTCCCTTCTGAAAAGCCAGAGGACGGGGGTTTAACACAGGATCTCTCACTGGTTAGTGTTTTGTGTTTCCCTGCGCGATTTGTCGGAGAGAAATGAAAACAAGCCTAAGACCAAGCAATCGAGAGTGAGAAAGGGGGGGGGGGGGTGGAGGGGAGAGGATTCTCCAAACCTGTTTTGTTTTGTTTTGTTTCTGATGTTTACACATGTTGCCTGAGCTGGTTAACCACATCGGCAGCCTCAGCTACCACAACATACTGACTAAATGATGATATTTACTCTAGTTCAGGCTGCAGCCAAAACCATTAGGGTGTGCATTGCAGACTGTTTTGTTGTCTTTTTTTTTTTTCTTAAGTGAAGGGGGGGAAAGATAAACAAGGAATAGTTTGTCAAACAGTACACAGTAATTTCAAGAGAATGTATTTCTTTTCTGCATTTAATGGCCTCAAACATTTCTCGTCAATCTAAATGTTAGAAATACCTACCCCCTTTGTTTTAGCTTTTCATTTCATTTCCATTTTTCATATGTTTTGTAATTATTTTTTTCTATGTTCACATCAGCATTCACTTCCGTTAAATTTGCCAAAGGAAACTATTGATATGTTCTGTTGTTCTTATTCCTATAGGACGTATTGTACCTCACAGTATTTATTGTTTCCAAAAAATAAGCATCATTAGTTGTGGATTCAGTATTTTTATTTGTGAAAAGTGCAGAAACAATAGATTCTTAGAGATAAGCTAGATGTGTCTTGGAGCTTTATCTTTTCATCTCCTTCAGAGGATGCTATGGGGTTCATTTAATTCTTCATTTGTTCCACGGTGAGGAAAGACCAAAAGTACTTGCAGTACAAAAGAAACCTTACTAAACACTATGTCTCTTAAATGACAAATGTTTACGGTAAAAAAGCTGAGGAATTAGTAATAACTGTTGTTGTTTTCTTGTACCTTTGGATTCCCCAAAGTCCTAATGGCTTTATTTTGATGTTGTGTTAAATGGAATAGACAGAGATGTTTCCTTTTGTTTTATACCATATTAGACTCTGTACAGTATGTTTGTGAAAGATTGAACTAGAATAATGAAAGTTTGTTTGCAAACATGTTGGTCCTCTTAGCGTTCTCTGTGTTGCGCTGTTGACCCATTACCAAGTGATTCCGTTCAAAAGGGTGCGGGAAATGTTTTTAGCATCCCAACAGGAGATCACAGAAACAACTAGCTTTTTTGGAGTGTGTGGAGACAGAATTGTACCCAGTTTTATTAAAATAACACATTTTTACTTTTTTTAAAGGTACACTCTTGGTTAAGCTGTTGGAACTCATCCTGTACAGAATTAATGTTTAGCCTGTTTAATTTAATGTCACCTGAAAGGTCAGGTAGCCCTAGTGAGTGACTTACCTAGCTTTCAGCAGGTCACATCAGCAAATGAACCAGGCTTAGAACTAATGTGTGTTACTTGCCACAATCGGGCTAAGGTGGATAGCCAGTTAGAACAAGTCTAGATGCGACGAGATTCCCAAAGTAGAAATTCCCTTGTTCTGAAACATGGAAGTGCTCAGCGGCATTTTGTCAGAGAAATGGCAGTGAGTCCTGGACAGCTCACCCTACTTAAATATCTTCCCAAATTGCTACTTCTTTTGTGCTTCAAATGCCCAGATTGGAATGGTGGCCTTCTACATGGGTGAATAACATTTTCCAACACAAAGCCGATTTGCCTAAAAGGGACAGGGGGAGTGGATCATGAAACGTACAATGCTTTTAGTCCCAACGTATTGCTGGTGCCTGTGTGCAATGTTTTACCTTACCTACCACTCTAGTTAAGAGGTGATCCCACGGCTTATTTGCAAACAGGAAGGATAGAGAGATCAGCATGTTAATCATGGAGCCCTTCATCTTTGCCCATCCCTACTCATTTGCTTTTCACAGGAGATTCCTATTGTGCAATGTTTTCTCTCTAGCTGCATCCATTCTGTGCTGGCTGAAAATGAATAGTGACGCTGGTTTTCATCTAAGCGGCTTTTTCCCATTGGATTGGTTTTAACCAGACTTTTGTTACAGGTACAAAATTAGGAAGTATTATGAATGTGCATGTTCAGTAGACGATGTTGAAATTACTGTTCTGATCATTTTAAACTATGCTTTTGTAAATATCAGAAAAGCTTCTGCTTTAGGGAATATCTGCATGCTATGGAGGGGGATGACAAAGAGCAGGAGAAGGGATAGGTAATAGGTAATTTGGTTTTTAAAATGTGATAAAAAGCTTGACACTCTTTGTTCTGCCATTAATTGTATTGAAATAATTCAACCCAATGTAACACATTTCCGGTCATAGTCCAGCCACCCCGTTCATCCTGTCACCTTCTAAAGGTTTACAGGTGTTAATATTTTCCTTCTGGAGATGATAAACATCTGTTTTTGAAAACGTCTTTAACACAAGGGTGCCACTGTCTTTGTAGTATATGATTCCTTTGGTTGTGAACTTCCAGGCCCTTTCAGTAAGAGGCAAATGGCACTTAACTGGTTAACAGCCCTGTTAGTGTATACATTGCTCTTAAAAAAAAAAAAAAAAAAAAAAAAAGCAGGCTTTGACTATACCATGAATGGGCTGTTCCAGAGGCATTCTCCTCATTTTACTCAGGAGAAACCATGCATTAGGTTCTCACCAAATAAAACAAATGTGACCTTTTGTTCCCCATCCTCTGTACACACCCCAGGTGTGTGCCAAGCCAATGAGAAGGGGAGCCCTTGGCAATTAGAACATAAAGAAGCCGGTAACCAGATTGAGGTGGACGTGCTGCTAACTGCTAGCAGTTGACCTGAGCAGTCCTAACTTGTACTTGGACTGTTAGTGTTGAGTTAGATTGACTAACAGAGTAAATAGAATTCAACTGTAATAAGAGACGCTACATCTACTCTCCTAAAGAAACAAATCACCCAGAAAAACCTTGCCTTCTTTCTATCAACATGCTCCCTTTCTCAAGAACTTCTTTTTTAAAAATTCTGACTAACAAATTTCATTTTTTTTTAATACATATTCCCTCAAACTCAGAATATTTATTAAAGGATTTTGGTTTTTTCTTTTCAATTCTTTGTGTTATTTTGTTGTGGTTTTTTTTTTTAATGGGAAGGGTCTCCACAGGTAAGGAGGGCAAGAAAAGGCAGGTGCCACAAAGACTGGAGGGAACCCCAGCTGTTCCAGAGGCCCAGTGAGTGAGGCACACTAAGTAGAGGAGGCGCCCACCCTGTTTGGGGGTAGCTAGAAAAGAAATAGTAAATGCACTGAAAGCGTGTGTTCCAGGCTGGTGCAATTCTGCCGGGCAGTGGATGGGGTCGTGCTGATGCTGTGCCCTGCCTGTACCAGGTGAGGAAGGAGGAGAGCAAGGACAGCTATGTGGAACAGCTCAAGGTCCTGAGGGCCAGGAGGGCCAAGGAGGCAGTCATGCTGGTTTTTTCTGACTCTTTGGAGTGTGAAGTGATGCTGGAGTCCCTTAGGAAGCAAAAGGATGCTATGGGTCCACCTAGGTTATAGTAACGGCCGGTGGTCAAGCCTCGCCCTGACTGTGATGAGTAGAAGTGAGGGGTAGCCAGCTGAGTCTGTCCTCCATCACTGCTTTTGCTCGCCCCCGTAGCTATGATTGGAATGCTACTTGGTTATAAAGTTCTCTTGATCAAAATGTGAGCTCATTTACCTTCCTGCAAAACATCCAGCTAACTTCTCTGTTTTCACGTCATCTGGCAACGCTAAACCACGTGTTGTAGTCTTACTTGTGCTAGTATTCAGGCCACATCTGATCCGTCCCAGAATCATTTTCCTATTTCCTGTAGTTGGAGAGTGGCCCACCATCAATGCTCATTTCCCATTAGAATTACGTAAATCCAACTAGAAGTGAGCGGTGCGTTAATGTATCATCACTCTTGCCCAGACACCCATCCATCCCGGGCCCTGTCATCCGTATTCTCACATCTTGCACAGAATGATGTGGTCATTCGGCAGTAGCTGGACATCAGTACTGTCTTTTTGGCATTCATTGAAAAATCCAAATGCCTAGTAACAGGGAGTTAAAAACGAGGCATTTTTACAAGTACACTGAATTGGATCAGCGTTATTGTTCATTATAATGCTATATATTTTTTGAAGCAACGTACTATAGTTGTCATAAAACTATCTTTATTCTTCTTCTCTAAAGCATTGCTGTAAATTCATTTGACCTTTACTGCAAAAAAAAAAAAAAATCTTCTTTTCTATATAGAGCACCCAGACAAGGTTTGGTTTGTAACAAATAATGGACCATTACAAAGGAGGAAAGGGGGAAGCCGGGGCTGAGCAGCGAGAAGCTTCGGTTCAATTTCACCTCATATCTTTCTAATAACTTACTTGTCACTTTATTACCTTCCAGTAATGTGAACGCTGCTGACAAGACTGTCACACTAACAGCAGACAACACCCTCTCTGCTTCAGCCCCAGCTCCCCTGGCTACTTATTGCCCTGGCCCTGAAGGGACACAAACTAATAGTGCGCTTTCCAGTTCAGCACTTGGCCATCAAATATAAAAGGATGCGTAATTGCCTGTTTATCCCTTGTGAAGGGGAAATTGAGTACAAGGGCTAGGCTTTCCCACTGTGTTCCCTGAGGTACACACACTCGCTATCAGCCTCTCTCTCTCTCTCTCTCTCTCTCTCTCTCTCTCTCTCTCTCTCTCTCTCTCTCTCTCTCTCTCTCTCCCCCCCCCTCTCTCCACCACCTCTCCCTCCCCTCCCACCACCACCACTTAGACCCATACACACTCGCACAAAACTGCATCTTTGCTAAGCCCAGGGCTGCCTCTAGATACCCTCTCCAGCCATTAAGTGGACAGTAACAACATGACTTCTTAAATAAAGGGTCAGTAGAGAGATGCTGGCTATGACAGCATTCTTCGCATCTTTGGAACTTAAGTATTGCCATTGCACACCCATGCATTGGGGGAGTACTGGGTATGGCCCTGTAATTTCCCACCCGTCAGTGGCATAGACACTGACTTGTTCTGTAAGGGAAGCCTTACAATATATTCTTCCCCTTCAGAAAGTTCACGTTGTAAACCAGTTGGCTGTGCATGGTGGTAAAGAAAAGCGCTTGTTTTTAGCGTTGGCATCAAGCATTGTTTTACACGTATAGATGTATCTCTCAATGAAAACCTCCAAACCCGCAGTGTGACCTGACAGATTAACCTTCATTCTTGTTTAAACTGGACTGACAATCTGAAAAAATAAAAGGCACGGGGGTCTGTATTCTAATCACTGAAACACAGCCTACCCTGTACCTAAAGGTTAAACTCCCCACCTTGGGAGAATTTTCCCAAGTACAAGTACAACGAGCTTTACAAAATCAAGTGATGAGGGGACAAAAGGCACTGAGGAAAAACACGTGGAAATGTTATATTCCAAAATGCCTTGAGCCCAAGTAACCTGTAGGCATTGTATTGGCTGCTATTCCTGCATATTGACCTACATAAAGGACGGTTGACAAGTGGCTAATTAGTGACCAAAGTAAGTGCAAGGTCTATGTGTGACCTTCGGGATATGGAACTTGGGGACCCCACACTTCCTTTCGGCTCCCCCAGGCCAGCCTGATAGATGCTGTTGATCCGGCTGCAACAGTGACATTGCAAATAGATTTGTCAACCAAATAAGACACATGTAGGTGTCGTCTTTGATGTGACCTTATGGAAAGAGAGAAACACAGCATTCTTAGAGGCAGACACCTTCCCGGGTCTGATTTGACAGATGGGTGCTAAGCAGGTTCATGAGCCAGTCTGGGCACTGGGAAGAAAGCACTTTGAGCAAGGATTCTCGGTGTCAGAGAAAAGCAATTGACCTGAGATATTTTTAAGTTCCTCCAGGATGTGTATATTACAATCATTTCTCAAACATCATATTAGAATCTTTCATTAAAAACTCAGTTGCCAAAATTGCACAGAGTCTGCTAATAGTAGCATTTCCCCCTTTAAATAACAGGGATGCTTAAGGACATTTCTAAGTTTTTTAAAGCTTTTTTTTTTTTAATCTTCATTTTTTTAAAGAATCTTTGAAGAGAAGGAAGAACCGAAAAAGGTATTTTAACTAAAATGGAGAGACATAGATAGTATAAAAATATATTTCTTGAAGAGAGAGAGAGAGTATCTAAGTGCTATACCAAGACTTTATAAGGCTTCCTGTTGCCAAATGTGATGTTGAAATAATGCACAAGGAAGATGGCAAATCAATCCATTATTACCCGGCTCTGCCCACGTCTGTTAGGGAATTCGAGGGTTGAGGGGTGACTCGGAAGACCCTGGAGGTATGAGAGGCCCACTCATCATTTTCCAAAAAGGGGGTGGGGAGGAAAGCCCTACCCTCTTGGTAGCCCCCTGCAAGGTGACCTGACCTGGCCCTGCGTCGGTGGGAGCCTGGCTGCCTGCCTTTTCCGTTCGAGGAGTCAGAACATCCCCGCCCGCCGGTGATTCAGTGCTGCAGCTGGGAGAAGCATTGATTCATGAGGTACGATGCTCTTGAACTCCTGGACAATGTGCTGAGCTCGTCGGTTCACTTGAGATGTATACACCAAGGCTGATTGTTTATTTTTTCTTCACCTAGTACTCAATTTGGAGCGTTTTGCATGTCTTTGTACAGAGTAATCCATTCCTCTCATTGCCTATCTTAATCTCCCCTGACCTTTCCATTCTCTTTCCACTGCACCCTTTGGTCTTCTGATCTCACCCACCCCTTAAAAAAAATAAATCTTTTCTGAAGCCAGAAGGTAGAACACTCCTTCATCCCGATGTTGATCGCTTTGGAAACATTTGTGTTCTACCCTGTCCAGGGTTTACATAACGTGAATTAAGTGAATGAGATGTTCTAGTATTATATATTAACCCAATATGGAAGATTTATAATACATGGTGCACTTGCTTTCCTGTGCAAACTTTGGTTCAGCTGCCCTGCGGAGAAATCTTAGCCTTTTCCTACCAATGCCCGTGTGAGAAGTGCAGGAGCGCTCCATGTGGGTCTGTGGAGGTCAAGGGGGGAGGAATGGGGAGACACCAGGAGGCTTCGGTCTGTGGCCACCTGGGCCTTTCCTCGCAGGTGGAGGTGAGCCGGGGCTTTGGGGGAGGAAAGCGCTCTGTTCTCTCTGCGGATCATGGTGGGTCCTTTCAGACCTGGCGGCATCCCTCACACAGTTGTGAGGACACTCACCTTTCTTCCCCACCCCACCCCCACTGGCCCGTCTCCGTTACAAAAACATTTGATTCAACTTGCATATTGGACAGCAGAAGTGGCCAAAGGGAACGGAAATATCTTGAGGAAAAGGAATTTTCACCAAGATATGTCTGCTCCCTCCCCCAGAGTTTGGGGGTTTCTGCTTTTTTGTTGTTGTGTCGTGCTCATCTGCATCAGACCAGTCTCGTCTGCTAAGCCTGTTGGGGAACCAGAGTCTGAACCATGAAAGGTGGCGGCACCGAGGGATGGGGACTGCGCGCATTACCCTGGTCGCATCATCGTGACGTCGGTAGCTTCATAAATACTGTATGTACCTTGAACAAGGGTTTTCGTTTTGTTTTGTTTTTATTGGTAGTCTAAGAGAATTAAAAGTTTTTATTTGCTATTTCCTTGGTTGTATTTTCTGTACTATAACTGTCTACAGTATGTCTTTTGCATAAAATGCATAAGGGTTTGGGGATGTAAATGGAATTTTATTCATATTTTGTCCAAATACCTCTTGTAATTTGTATCAAAATTCTTGTACAATTTTTATATTAAAGATTTATCAGTCACTGATCTCTTCTTACCTTCTTGATTTGAAGAAACCTCAACAAACTCCAATAGACCTCTACAAAATACACCTAGTAACCCATCAGCTCACATTGTAATTCACCTATTGAAACGCACTTGCTGGATAATACAGAGTCAATCTCCTATTGGGACTAAATTCTGGTTTATTGCATATACTTCTTAGGAAGATCAAACTCGTCTCTTGCTCAGAAGGCAACGCTGAGTCAGGGCTACACCCATCCCAGCCAGTCCCGGGTGAGCCCCGCCAACACCGACCTGAGTCCTTCCTCGCCAAGCTATCCTTTGGGGCTGCCTTTTCTGTGTCTCCAGAATCCCTTTCCCCCAGAGCCTCTGCCTGAGCTCTTTTAAGGAAAGGAAGACCAGGGAAGCACTTAGATACCTTTGCACCCGAGCTTTCTGCAAATAGGCTTCCTTCCCTCCCCACCTGTGAAATTTGTGGACAGCAGCAACAGGATAATGCAGGGGTCCTGAAACTACTGCCCGCGGGCCACATGCAAATACAAATATTGTATTTGTTCCCGTTTTGTTTACTTCAAAATAAGATATGTGCAGTGTGCATAGGAATTTGTTCATAGTTTTTTTTTTAAACTATAGTCCGGCCCTCCAACGGTCTGAGGGACAGTGAACTGGCCCCCTGTTTAAAAAGTTTGAGGGCCCCTGGATAATGACTCTCTATATTTATTTCAGACTCACTGCTGTGTTTCGGTTTATATTCTCTTGGCAGTGGTTTTCTGTGGATTGAGTTCGTTATAATCTAGGAATAAAGCTAGCAGATAGAAAGATGTCGTAACCAGCAACATTTCCTCCTGTCATACTGCTTGAGGGACAGTGGGGAAGAGTTTACCCACTCATTACCCACCTCTTAAACCAATCCTAGCTAAAAATTGGAAGGGAGACTAAGGATTCGCCCTTGCTATTTAGTATTTTCTCTTCATCCCTAGAGCCAGATTTGTCCAAATGCCCCCAGCTTGTACCACACACTTCTCCAATGTCCTCGAACCTCTAACCAGGGAAATGAGTTACCCTCACTCTAAAGCAAGCCCCGGCCCAGGCCTCTGGCCAGTAAAAAGCTGGACAGGCTGTGTGTGCCTGTCTGGCTGTCAGGCCCACAGCAAGGAGCTGTCCAGCCAGCTTCAGATGCCACTGACTGAGGGTCCCTCTCCAGACAACAGGGGTGCCAGCCCCCAAGCCTTACCCAGGTCTCCTTCCTTTCCTTTGAGTACCAGCAGACAAGTTTCCATGTTAGGATGAAGAAATGAAAAGTTTAAACAACTTTGAAGAAGCCAACCTCGGTGGAGGCACGTGGTGATTAAATGTCACGGATGCCTGAACACACTCCCGCAGGGAGCCCAGGCATAATGATGATCTTTTCATCTGTCATAACAAGTGTGTCATTGGCAGGACTCCTCCCTCAAACAGCATTTGCTAAAAACTTGTTTTAAATGTTATTAAATGGTGGACGTCCCCCTGTTTAGGAAATAGGCGCCGTGAAGACAGTTCTTGGCACAGAGCGAATCGAACCGCCTACGCTGTGGCCAGTGGCCCTCCCGAGTCGCCGGAAGACCTGCCGTCGGCTAGTTTGCTCCGAGTCAGTTGACAGTATGACAGTAGATTAAGTGCCACTAATTTAATAAAGCTGCCCTGTCGATGAAGACCAGAGAGGATCGCACTGCGAGGGGGCTCAGGAGGGCGGCTGAGCATTGAATTGCCTGAAGTGATACTGGGGGAAATCTATCCGGCCTCAGGCAGGCACGGTTATTTTTAGTCACCTGACTCCCGGGCACCCCAATCATTACCCATATTCATCAGAGAGGCATAATGAACAGAGGTATTGATTAACAGAGCCGGCTGAGAGATTTCCCAACAGTGCTAGTTCGCATTGATAGGTGTCTGATGGGAATCAGAGCCACACAGCTCCGGAACATAACTTACTGTGTTCTAGGTCCCTCCATTGATTTTATTTGGGGGGGGGGGGGGACAGCCTTGCACACAGCGATGCTCCCTTGGCCTTTCTCTGAAACCTTCTTGGGGGGAAAAAGAAAGAAAGAGAACCAACTGGCTGCCATAGTCAACAAGCGCTCAGCCTGCCCTGTTTCCTGCTTCTGCGCAGGCCGCTGTCCCCCTCTGTGCTATGTTCATTTACAGACATTTGCTCGAAGCTGGGACATGCCAGTCAGAGCTCAGAGCCATCAGGCCTAGGAAGCCTTCCCTCCCCTAAAGATCAGCATATGGCTTCGGGAAATATCCTGTTAGGCTAATTGCGCCGAGTTGCCATGGTAGGAGCATAATGAGCCCCGATTTCAGCATGCTGACCCCGGACCCAGCGATGCCAGCACAGAGGAACTTTCCGAGCAGTTTGCCTCGTGGCGGGAATCCTCATTGAGCTGCTGTTTGCCAAAGGCATTTGGTTAGATGTCTAGCGCGCACCCCGCACCTGCGCTGCTGCCGCCCAGTGGGACGAGGGAGTTCGCTGGGCTCTTCGCAGGAGCACTCGTCCTTCCAGAGATGGGTGGCCCCAGTGCCATCACCCTCAGCAGCCATGTGCTGCCTGGCGGGCGGCGTGCTGCTTAAATGCTGACATGTAACTAGAAACCATTAGACCCCCAAGGAGCAAAAAGTAAAGGATTAAGACGAGGGCAGCTGTAAAAAATAAAGCTCAGACGCACCATTAGCAACCAGTAATTCGCAAAGCACAATTGTCTGTCATCCACGCGGGATATTAGTAACGCCCGCTTGTGCGTTAATGAAATGCTATGGGAACTCTAAGCCACCTCTCAACCACTGAAGCTAGAGGCTCTTTCCTCCAGGCTCGCCTAGGCTGAGCCTGGGTTTTTGATGTTTAATTTCCTTTGCCTGAGATTATCCTCTCCAAGGTGCCGTAATTTGTCTTACCTTGGCCAGCATCTCCACTGCAGGCTCTGCTTCCACTGTGAGTCGTTTTTGCCACCTTCAGCTTTCTCTTTGCCCTTCTGTGCTCTCTTCATCCTAATGTTCAGTTCAACTTCTACTTTCTTGGCTGATAGCATTTGTAAACAATCAGTTCAATATATTTGGATCCTCCGGGGTTAGACTGTACCTTGACTTCTCTCCAAATGTAGGAGCTTACAGAGGGGGGGGGAAATCAAAGGCTTCAATAATTTTAAATCCAGAGTTCTATTCACTGTGTAGCAGCTTCAGGTTTTTGGAATGCTCCGATAGATGGTTATAAGCAATTGAATTTGGAGGTTATTAGGGTTTTGGGCATGTGCCGTGTGAGGTGATTTAAAGTTATTAGGCCACTTCCAGGTTTTTAGAGAGAGTCATTTTTACAGATATAAATGCTATTAACAATTCAAAGCACTCTCCTAATTCCCCATCTTTGTTCTTCCTCGTGATCTCAATTTCAGTTTTTTCTTATTTTTTCTTAAGTGGAGAATTTCCTTTCCAAAGTTTCACAAAGTCATCTGCAGGCTGAAATCAAGACACTTATTTGATTATTTTCAGATGTCGCATCAATTGGTCTTCAGCAGAAAGTAATCCTGCAAGATGTTATGCTTTTTGCTTTCTGTTCTTTCAAAAACCACAAACCTGTGTGTGTGAAACTATGACTCTTTCCAAAGCCCGTGGCCGCACCCACAGAGCTCACAGTGAGGATGGTCTCCAGCTCACATGCAGACCTGCCTTCTCAAGGAAGCAACCAAGCCCACTCACATTGTATAGACCTACTGTGAGCACCAGCAGAGCGGGGAGAAAGCCAGGGTGCAATCCAGGAAGCGGTGCCTCCTGTGGGAGTTGTGTTCTGAGCACCTTAAAGATGGGCTTTTTTTCCTAGCCCTCATAGTTTGTGGGACGTAGTAGATCACCGCACATTCATAGAATAAGTGGATGAATGACTAGGGAGTGGGGGTGGGTGGATGGAGCCCTTTCTTAAATGCCCAAGTCACAGGGGGCCCTTAAGATAAGGCAAAAGAGGAGATGATCACACCTGGATGGAATGCAAGGTCCAGCTATCTGAGAAGCAAACAGTAGCAGAAGCATTGGAGACCAGGATCAAAGCACCACCGACACTGCCTCACTTCGCCATTTTTTCCCCTTTAGTGTGCTCTGGCCTAGGCTTGTTGAAACCTGAAACCCTTGAGTGGGCATCAGGGCTGGACAGAGCGAGCTCTAGGGAAAGCCCTCTGGCCAAGGAGTCGGGAAGAAAGCAGGGAATGCTTAGTGAGCAGGGAACTTGTTAATACTTCAGTGCTAACAGGGCATGCCCTCGACATATGCATCGCAGTGCCTATTTCCCGGTTTTCTTACAGTTAAAACTGCTTCTGCCTCAGCTTCTACACAAGGAAGCCCTGCTGGGTTGACTTGTGCAGAACATGGCCAGAGGCTAACCAGGTAGGAGTGCCTGACTCCAGGGAAGCCCATGTTATAGGCTGGCAGGTGACCTCTGAGGAGGTCTGGTTCAAAGCAAAGATAATAATTCATCACTTACACCAGCTCTGTCCAGGATTTGGACTGTGATATATACAGTGGATTAAATAGGTGGATGTGAGAAGAAAATAGAGCCAAAAATGAAGAGAGAAAGAAAGATAGTGAGAGCAAGAGACAGGCAGACCCAGGCTATATATGCCAATTGAGAGATGGATAAAGAAGCTGGTCCCTACCGCTGCTCTGGACCGCAGAAGTAAATGGATGGGGATGAGTGTGGGCTTTATAGGAAGTTTGTTGGCAAAGGGAAGAAAGTGGTGTTGCACTGTGAAGAAGAGGCCAGGGAGTAGGTGTGTGTGTGTGTGTGTGTGTGTGTGTGTGTGTGTGTGTTTAATAAGAGGAAAAACTCAATTATAAAGGAGAATGTGAGGAATGCTACTAGGCTGGCTCATTGAAGTCCTGATTCTCAATCCAGCCCTACAGTTAGAAGGAAGCATGCTCCTGCTGCAAACACGCAAAGACCAGAAGTGCCTCCAGGTCACCACCTACCCAGTGGATTACGGGAGCTACAGGGAATTCAAAGAGATCAAAGTGGGTGGAGGGAAGAGCACTATCTGTGAGTCTGAACCGTACAAGCGGCTGCATAGCACTCCGGCGGGATAGGCATTGCTATTCTCTGCTTTAAGGCTGAGAATTTGAGGCTCCAAGAAGTTAAGAAACAGAGACCACTGAAACTGGGCTCTAAACCCAGATCTGTTTGCCTGCAGTCCTGCCCTTTCACCCTCCATTTTTTCTCCTAGCCAGGAACCTGATACCTTATCAATCAACAAGCAAAGTTTTGTTGAGTTCCTGTGGGTGTGGCTAAGAGCAAAATGAAGAGGTTTCCAGTGTAGTTGAGATATAAACAAAAATATGTGTAACATGGCAAGTGACAGTTCAAGGTAGACCAGTTAGGGTCCAATCTAGAAAATAGAAGCTTCTTTACTAGATATTTCAACAGAGAGCATTTAATATAGGGGATTTGGTTAAGCAGGTACTGGAGTCCTGGAAAAGGAAGAAGAGAACATTGAGGGAAAATGAATAGTAAGTACAAGAAGTAACTATCACCTCTAGGGCTTGGGGGATAAAGGAAAAGTTTGGGTCATCAGAGCCTAGCAGCTCTCAGGAGAGTCCCTGTTGACCTGAAGCTGAGACCTCTGGGAAACATGATGTCACTGCCTACTGCTGGCACCTCAGCCCACTGCTGGTACGGTGCCTCATGGAGCTGAGCTCAGCTCTAAGGAGGAAGTGCTGCCTGGCAAGGACTGTTAACTCAGGAGCTTGAAACGGGGGGGCCCTGAAGGTGGGATTCAGATTTCTGAGGGGAAGGCATTGCTGAGCTACTGCTAGTATCTGTGTGGTGGTTCAATGTTTCTGGGAACAGGAAAAAAACGGGAGGTCACAACTAACCCCTCCTGTCTGGGGCAACCTGACAGGCACAGCAAACAGGCAGGAAGGAGCAAGTCTACTTTCTCTCCATCTGAATCTCCCTGGAATTACCGCTATTGGCAGCATGTAACAGGGAGCCAACTGGCAAGGGAGAAAGGAGGTTGGCCGAGTTCCGGCCTCAGTGTCACAGAGCAGAATCTAAAAGAATGTGTTCAGAGCTAAAAGACAGTAGAACACAATGCAATGTATACTAGTAGCCAAACAAGGTGTGGAAGCCCAGAATGGAGGGCGGCAGTCGCCCCGAGGGCTGTGTGTAGAGGGAGGCCTCACAGAAGAGGTGGGACTCGGGCTGAATTCTGAGGGTTGGCCTGGAGAGATGAGGGACCCCATGAGCTGAGCTTACTAGAAACAGGAGACCAAGATCAAAACATGGCTTAAGGGATATTCTTTTTAATTAAATAAGCAAATGCCAGCATCACTTTATGGAACTTGCTGGCTGGCAGATGGAGAGGTTAGCATTTATCCCCTTAAAATGAGGGAAAGAGCTGAGATGTGAAGCCCTCCTAGTGACTCCCTTCCTTTCACGGCCAGCTCATTGCCCAGAATATGGAAATTATAGCGATAGAGCAAGTTCTAGAAATCTTGACGGCTATGTCCTGGGAGATTATCCAGGCCAGTGATTTTCATGTGAATGTGTGTGTGTGTTTCTTATCACAATAACACATTTTTCCAAACAAAATGTTGGCTGGAGCCCCAAGGCATGAAACAAATGGAAGCAGAGGTTCTCTGGGCGTGTCAGCTCCCCCTAACCCCCCGCACTCCTTCTTCCCTCTTGGAGGGTTTTGAGATACCACAACCACTGAGCTAAAGGAAGGCCCCCACTTTATAGATGAGGAAGCAGAGGAACAGGAAGTTGATTGGTGATTGCAGATGAATGCTAGGTTCTAGTGGAAAATGCAGATCTTTGACTTCTGGTCCAGGGCCATTTCCATTGCTGCTGGAGTGACCATTTTGTTTATTGTCTAAGCCAGGACACATTTTAGGGTGAAAAAAGGCAATAAAAATAATTGAGAGGCATTAACAGACCCACAACAGTAGTCATCTGGGACTGTTCTGAGCAACCCGGAACATCTGAGCATGCTCACTGCACTTTTTATACTTCCTAATTCAAGGTTAATGAGGTCCCACCTGCTAACAAAGCCCTTCCATGCTTGTTTTTGATATCCAGCGCCTCTCAATCTCATGAGTGCACAGAACCCAAGACTGAACTGGACCCCTCCCAGGCTTTCCTATCCAATATCTTTTAGTGCCAATTGTCCCCATACTTTCCAAGACTTCCATTTGTGCAGGAGTAACATGGCCTTGAGCAATAATCGCCTAGTGATCAGAAATTGAACTGAGGAAAAGTTTGGGTTGGCTGAGAGCCTTCCTGTATCATCAGGTTCTTACCTGAAAGCAACAGAGAAGGACTCTGACTGGTTTGTATAGAAAAGATACAGCAGATACTACTGGGTGGCTCACAGAATTGCTAGTGAGGCTGGATCACTAAGCCCAGGAAGCAGACAGGAACAAGAGAGGATAAAAGATCGGCAAACAACCAAAATCATATCACAGAACAGATCACAGGACTAGTCCCGCGAGGACCTGGCAGATGTCTCCAGTGCTGGGCATTGGGTGCAGCAGCTGGCACTGCTGCCTGGTGGACTCAGTGACCTCTCCGTTGACCCTTCTCCGTTGTGTACCCAGCTCTCAATTCAGTGAGTTCAAGTGGGTGAATCTGATGGGCCAGACCTAGCCCATCCTTGCTAGCCTAGTCTTTTTTGAACTTTTCTAGTGGGAAACAAGGTTCTGCCTACTGTATGAAGTAACTATATTTTTGTTCCCATATATTTCCTGCTCCCCTGGAGGAAAGATTATACTTCTCTGTTACTTTGACATCAGACTTGCCATATTGCTTGTTTTGGCTAATGAAGTAGCAGCAGAAATAATGAGGATGACTTCCAAGTAGAAGGGTTAAGAGCCAGTGTGTAGTTTGCCATGTATTTTCCCTCAGCCTCAGGAACAGCAATAGTCTAGGCTGGAAGGCTCATCAACATGGACACAAGAAGTGGATGGGGTGCAGAGCAGAGCCACAGCCAACCCATGATGGACATGCAGCATCAGCAGGAGTTAAACCTTTGGAAGCCACTTAGATTTGGGGGAGTCATTTGTTACCACGCATTCTCAGCTTCATCTGACTAAAACATGTTCTCTCCAAGATTCAAGATTCAAAGGGTGCAGAATTCCCAAACATAGAAAGGAAGTTCAGATGCTCGACTAAAAAAAAAAAGACACTGACTTTAAAAAGTCATTTTCATATATAAAACACACTTTTTTTAAAAGAATCACCTTCCTCCTTCAAGGTCTCACTTACCTTGCAGCTCTCCCGAGCGCTGCCCGAGGTCCTCCCAGCATTACAAGAGTACAAAGTTTGCTTGGGTAGAACCCTTGGGGCCAAATCAGCAAATTCCTCACAATCTCTGTTGTGTGTATGTTAGAGATTATTTATATTGATCTTACCTTTACAAAAAAATCACTGAATGTTAAAATTGATCAGGGAAGCCTTCCACTGGGAGAGAATGGTGTTTGAAAAACACACAGGCAGATTTAGGCAATAAGTCGTAAAGCAAGTGCATGTGCATGTGTGTGTGCGCGTGCGTGCATGCATGTGTGTGTGCACATGTGTGCACACATCAAATTTGTTTTTAGGTGGTTTTATTTATAAAAAATTAGTTATATATTTTTCTTAACATATTTAATGAAAATAAGAAATCCCCTTTTTCTAGCCATATAATCAAAATAGTTGTGGCTACTTGCTATAGCATTATTTTTCTTCTCCTAAGAAAATAAAGTTTAGCAGTTTCCTGGCTTCTCCCAAAGTTTTAAGGTTCCGCTGCTTCCTTCACATCTGCTCATGACATATGACATTCCAGTCCTTAGGACTTGGTTCACGGACTGAAAAGAATCCTTATGTTGAAAAGCAGGTCAACCAACCAATTCCAAAGAGAAATTACCTTAGAGGCTTTTCAGAAGAGGCTGGGCAGAACCTGGTGGAGGTGCACATGTTGGCTTACCCAGGGGTGGAGATAACTTTGGGATCCAGCCCCTCGTTACCGTAGGCTGAGAGAAGCAATTCATATTCTGAGAAGTCATCTAAAATGCTATGGGGTTTCGTTTTAACCTCTTTTTCCCCAGAATGGAATATACCTGGGAAACTCCCCACACTTCCTTCTCCTTTCCCCTGAATCAATTCATGAAGCTGCTCTTTCAATGGGCTGCCATTTATCTGCCAGTGGGTCAATCCACGTGTATCTTTTGAGTGCCTGCAATGTGACCCTGGGGTATGCGCCCCCTTGGGCATCATGGAAGAATATAGATGTCTATTTCAGAGTGACAAAGTGTTACCTTAATTACAGGCAACCAAGCTCCTCTAAAGGATATGAGGGTCCCTGCTTATAACTAATTTCCGTAGCTTTTTCTGTGCAGGGGCTGAAAGGACATCATCTCTACAGAGTCCAGAAACAAGGAGATGGGTAAACTACTCTGCACACAAAATCAAAAGGAGAGGAAATAGTGGGAATGGAGAGGGGTGGGGAGACAGGTGGCCAGTAAGATGATCCCAGAGACAGTGGTGGCCCAGGCCAACCAGTACTAAGACCATAAGACACTGTTAGAACAGGTTCACCTTTAAGTCTACTTTACCAAGAGTTCCTGTGTGAATGATGCAGTGGAGGGAGGATAGAAAACAAAGTACTAAAAAGTGTTGAGGCACATAAAGTGTCTTTAAGTCCAACAGTCTCACAACATTCTAAGTGGGTACTAGCAGGAGGGATTCAAGTGCACTATTTGGCATTTTGATAGTAGTGCAATACTAGGAACAATTTACATTTTTGTCCTTAGGGGGCTGGTTAAATGAACCATGATTCATCCATACTATAGAATGTGCTATGTGCCATCTATAATGATAAAAGGGTAATATGCTAATTAGACCAGACGTTCTTCCGACGACCTTCCGGATGAAGCCTGGACTGCAAGGGAAGCCCAGGTTCTGGGTGCCAGAGGAAATCCAGAGCCAGCAGACGGGGGAAGGAAGGCCTACTCTTGCATGAATTTTGTGCATAAGGCCTTTAATGTTAATCTAATTTTGGTAGATTTGCATGTACTGAGATAGAAAGATCTTTAAATTCTATAGCTAAGTTTAAAAAGCAAGGTGAAGAGCAATATCTATATTTTTAAGAAAAAACCTCCACAAAATATAATTGCATATATGAATATGTAAGTACATTTCCCCTGGGCAGGGAAAGGGCTGGCTAGAGACCTGGAGACAAAGCCTATTTTGCTTGAAAATGTTTAACCATGGGAATTATTCAGATAGTACTTGTGTAATTAAGATAAAGAAAAAGTTTTAAAGTATATAAAATAAAACTATTCTTTAAAAGATCAGTGCAGCCCGGCTGGTGTGGCTCAGTGGTTGAGTGAAAACCCATGAACCAGATCACACTTGGATTCCTGGTCAGGGCTCATGCCTGGGTTGTGGGCTCGATCCCCAGTAGGGGGTGTGCAGGAGGCAGCCGATCAATGATTCTCTCTCATCATTGATGTTTGTAACCTTCTCTTCCTCCCCCTTCTGCTCTGAAATCAATAAAAATATATACTTTTTTTTAAAAAGAGCAGTGCAAGGTCAGATCTTCTGGAGGGCTTAGAGTCCACAAACAGAAAGACGATGCTGATATGTAACTCTAGATAAATCTAGACAAAATCTGTTCAAAGGTAAGCCAGCAATAGTATTTTTCCTCAGATCAGAAAACCCCGGATGATGGGAAAAGTGAGGTTGTCATGTGTGCACAGCATGTGACCTTTAACCTCCTGGGAAATCTGAAGTTTAGGGCTCTGCCGCAGATACAGCAGCTGATGGAAAGTGTGCCATGGCTCCACCCACTTTAAGGTGTGTGGTGAGACAGCAGTCACCTGTTTTCACTCTGATTTTTGAGACAACAAAAAGCTTTGCAACAGGCAGAAATGCTTAACGACGCATGAAAGGTTATAAAAGCCTCACCACAATGCTCCAAACCTACCCAACACAGAGTGCCTTCATACTTCAATTTGTCTAGATTCAGCTCTTTAAGCCCTGGCTGGAGCTATTCTCCTGTAAACCTGCAAAACAAAGCATTTAAATAATTATAATTTGTAATTATTTATCCATTCTGGGGTCGCGTTTTGCCATGATTAGCTGTTCCCATACTAGGTTGTGCTGCGCCTTATCGCCTGCAAACCTGCTGGAAAATGGACCTTCACCAGGGCCCCTTACCCTTCCTTTCTCCTGGCACTTCATGTCCACAACCTGAGTGGGTTATTTAAACCCCAGTGTTCTCACTGTGAGATGGGAACAATACCTGCCCTCCCACTGCTGGGAGGATTTACTGTTGAAACTACAAGCACTCAGTAGGTGCTCAGAAATGTTTTCCCCTTTATTTCCTGGGCAAGTACGGTTGTTTATTTTACCAGTAAAGCATTGTCCCTAAGATTCCTTTTTCATCTTCACTTACTATGTATTCGCCCCATAGTGACTGTGACCTGTGTGTGCCAGGCACTGTTCCAGGTTGCGGGGACACCTGAGTGACACAGATGAAGCCCACAACTTCAGCGTGCACTTCACTCTGAGCACAGATTTGCGACTACGCTGCCTCCTGGCTCTGTTTGAACTCGCTTTTCCCCAGGGTAACGCCCTCCCAGCTGGCACCTCGGTTCACTCCTCCACTTTCTTCACTTTGGTTCCTGGTCCTTTCCTCCAACACCCATAGCTTGTGGCAGGGCGTTGTTTGGGAGAAAGTCCCTTGGAACAACAGGCAAAATGCTTCCAGATGTAGAAAAGATTGTAAAAACAAACAAACACCCCATGGTGTTCAAAAACTACCAACGCTCGACGAGAAACGAGGCCGAGACATCCTCATGGTTAAGGACCAGGCACCCTCACCGCAGAGGCTCCTGGCTCAGGTGGCGAGAGCCCGTGGGTGTCGAGGTCACACTGCTGCACTGGCGAACTCACTTCCCTCCACCCGGCTCCCGGCCAAGGTATAGTCCAGCCGTGGGCAAACTACGGCCCGCGGGCCGGATCCGGCCCGTTTGAAATGAATAAAACTATTGAAATAAAAGACCGTACCCTTTTTTGTAATGATGTTTACTTTGAATTTATATTAGTTCACACAAACACTCCATCC
This sequence comes from Myotis myotis, assembly GCF_014108235.1. Classification (NCBI taxonomy): domain Eukaryota; kingdom Metazoa; phylum Chordata; class Mammalia; order Chiroptera; family Vespertilionidae; genus Myotis; species Myotis myotis. Next base: position 56,752,439 of record NW_023416316.1, on the reverse strand, counting down.
ATGCTTTTGTTCCGGCCCTCCGGTCCAGTTTAAGAACCCATTGTGGCCCTCGAGTCAAAAAGTTTGCCCACCCCTGGTCTAGTCCTTCCAATGACTCTCAAATAAACTCGTTCTCACCAAATCTCCAGAATTCACTCCTCCGTGTGTCTCTAGTGTGAACTCAGGGCCTGGAACTGGGCAACTGCTCAGCAGATTCCAGCAACTATCACATCTTGTTGCCTCCCCGCAGCTCCTCACAGGCTGGTCACAGTCTGAGTCATGTTCGCATTCTTCCGCTGAGCGCAGGGCTTGGTTCACAGTGTTTGTCAAGTGGACAAAGGGATGGAAGGATGTGTGTGGGGAGATGTTTGGAAGCTCTGGCGGAGCAGGAGGGGCAAGGCCAGGCTGGGTGGGGGGTTGTGACTGCAGACCTGGAGGACCTGGCGCCCCCGCCTCCTGGTGGCACCGGGTCATGTCCCTGCCAGGCCACTCCCCTCCCCATCACAGAGCGGGAGGCCGTCTCGGGTCGGCCTGCTTTGGAAAACTGCTTGCACCTGGCCTGGAAGAACACAATTAAAAGATGCCATAAACATTGACAGCTCCCAGAGCGGAGGGCCGAAAATACATTACAATTCCGATCGAACTATAAATAAAGCCCCTAAATTAAATAAATCTCGCACAATTATGGATTAAAACATGTTTAGTGTTAATGGCCTTGCACATGGACCCTGATTCCCAAAATTGTTGCTGAGGCTGCATGGTTGGGGGATTGCGTCATAATTAACACCAGGCTGTCCCGGGAGGGGCTGGTGAGGGTCAACCATGGCCTTCAGGAGGCGAGAAGGGGACCAGTGAGGCTGGATGCTCCCGAGGGCTCACCAGCCCCTTCTTGGTGACACTGGTCCTTCCCTTGGAGGAAAATGACGCGGAGGTGACTGTTACTGCTCAGGGCCTGACCTTGGACACAAAGGCTCCCTCTGGTTTAGTGTTCTGGCTCCGCCCATGCTTTGTCCCGCAAATGTCCATGTGCAGCACATAAATGGCCCCTCCAAACAGGGGCTGTTAAAGAAATGCCTGGAGAGTCCAGCTGTTTGCTCACTCCTCCCCTGTGGCTTTGAAGTCCATAAAGTGTAACACAAGTAACCAGGAGGAATACTGTGCGTTGGGATGTCTGAGTGTCCTTTCCTAACCCTGACATGCACATTACTAGACCCAAGGCAGCATCATGAGGGACAACCAAAGGTGCAGGAGTTCTAGGCACAGCACACCAAGCGTGAGTCCTGAAGTTAGGGACTCTTACAGCCGAAAGCATGGAGCCTGGAGTTTTCATTCAAGACAGATTCTTACCTCTGAGGGAGCCCCTCCAGGGGGCAGGAGGCCTCAGGCCCTGTGTGCCCTCCTGGAGCTGGGCGGTGCTCATGTCAGGCTGCTTGGTCCCCTGCCAGCTCTGTCCCTTACTGAGTGCATAGTCGTCTCATTTCAGGTTCAGGTCTCCAAGCTGAGAATAACAATGGTGCTTCCCTCTGGGCTGTGAGGGTCTGGCACAGGCTAAGCTACCACGAATGTCCCCTGCTGCTGTGACCATCCTTGCTCACATGCTCCAACTGTGGTGGGCACGTGCCTGGCCCCCCTCATGGGGCACGTCAGGAGAGAGGCTGCAGGCTTGGCTGGCATGTGTGCAGGAGTGAGAAGAGCCTGGTTGAGGGACACAGTCCCCCACCTTACTAGCTTGTCACTGCGAGCAGCTTGCCTGCGCCTGGAGAGAGGGGCGGTAGGTATTCACTGAGCTACTGTGAGGATTGATGGGGATGAAGACAGCGAAAGGACTCGATCCAAGCACCTGGCACAGAGTAACTGGGCTCAGTAAATGCTCGGAACTTCCCTCCAGTCCCTCACAGGCATCTTTCAGTTCCCCTAACAAAACCCAAAGAGCTTCTTCCACATCAGCCGCCTGAAGTGCGCGCTGCTCTGAGGGCGCCACTCACTAACACTCTGCCAGGGGATGCCCCCTGTACCCCCAGAAATGACTGAGACAAGACCAGAATCCTCTCTCAGGCCTAATTCGCCGTCTCTGACCCTGTCGTTGTCAGGCTGACATTTAAAAAATACAGATCTTACCACTTCACTTTCCTGCTTTAAAAGTTTCAATGGGTCCCACTTAGGACAGAGTGTGAAACTCCTTAACAGCGTTTACAAAGGGGATAGTGATCCTTTCCAACGTAATACTTCGCAGTCTTTCAGTTGTACTGACCTTTCTTAAGGTCTCAGGCTGTCCCGGCTCTTTTCTGCTGGCCTGTCGGCCGTGCATCCTCCCTCCTGAGCTTAGCCTTTCTTCCCACTCCCATAGGCAGGCCTCACCTGGCTGGCCGCCAGTCTTGACTTAGGTACCACGTCCTGCATGAGGCCTTTCCTGCTCCTTCTTGCTTGAGCTTGGTGCCCTCCTGGGTGCCTCGTTAGTAGCCAGCTCAGACCCCAACAAAGGCCCCGTGTATCCTAGTGAAATTACCTGGTGACCTGGCTGTGCAGGCACTAGACCACAAGCTCCAAGAGGGCAGGATCTTCCCTCCACACTCACCCCTGCATCCTTGCCCCACCAGTGCCAGGGTCAGCGTGGCACACAGAAAATGTGAATGAAAAGTGAATGGATGGGTGAATTGCTCATTCTTGTGTTCCCTGCTTGTCTATGCTTGTTGCTTCCTAACACCACCACAGATATGATGATGCAGGAAGTTCAAGGACAACAGAGTATGCATCTCCCCTAGAGAGTGAGTCACCAGCCAGATTGGAAAGCCCCAGGATGAGAGGAGGTTCCCTGGGATGGGCAGGCACCAGTGAATCTTGGCCCCAAAGATTTTTATCTCACCCATTGTTTTACATAGATATAGATATATAGATAGATATAGATATAGATGTAGATGTAGATGTAGGTGTAGGTGTAGGTATAGGTGTAGATTATAGGTATAGGTATAGGTATAGACATAGAGGTATAGGTACAGATTACAGATATAGATCTATGTATAGATATAGATATAGACATAGATATAGGTAGAGATGGAGATGGAGATGTATAGGTGTATATATATAGAAGTATAGGTATAGATATACCAGTATAGATATAGAGATATTGAGATATAGATGGAGATGTATAGGTATAAATATAGAGGTATAGGTATATAGATATAGATATAGATATAGATATAGATATAGATATAGATATAGATATAGATAGATATAGATATAGACATTGCAAGGGTTGGCTTATGTGATTGCATGGGCTGGTTAGACAAGTCTGGGATGTGCAGAACAGGCTGAGAAAGGGCAGGGAGCCCTTGGGCATGGACGGAAGCTGCAGTCCCCAGGTGGAATTTCTTCTTCAGAGACACCTCAGTTCTGTTTTTCAGGCCTTTCAACTGCATGAACCAGGCCCACCTACAAGACCTACAATAATAGCTTTTACATAAGGTAAGCTGATCACAGGCATTAATCACATCTACAAAGCACCTCCAGAGAGGCCCCTAGAGTGGCCATTGATTGGCTAATGGGGGACGTGGCCTTAGCCGAGAGACACGTAACATTGACCATAGCTGCGGCCATGAGAGCTGGAACTGAGTGAAAATCCAGGTCTCCTGCCCCCTGCCTCGCTGGGCCCCTGCCCTGCACACTCTCGGCCTCTGTGCCTTCCTGCCTCCCGAGCAGAGACCAGGCAGCCTGCCTCCAGGCCCACTTCAAAGGGCTCATGGGAACGTGACCACAGGAAATTCCCCGACAGCACAATCTCCACAAGGGCAGCTTTCCTCTCGTATTGAACTACAGAGAACCTGGAAACTGTGAGTGCAGAAGGTGATGAACCATATCCAACCTCCAAAAAGAGGAGTGAGGGAAGCCCCTCCCAGGACCAGGGCCAGCGACAGAAGGAGGCAGGTCCCCTTCAGCTAGGATGTGCCCTATGGCTGTTTGCGGCTGGTGTCCACCCGTGTGGGGCCATATTGGTTGTTAAATATTTTGTCTATCAACACTGGGCAGAGGTTAGACTCCCCTGGGCTAGTGTGGTTTAAGGAGAGTAGCCATTTAAAATATACCTGACAGCTTAGTCAAAAAGGGCCATTGATATGAGAGTCTCTAGGTTGCAATCCCTTCTGTCAGCTTCAACACAGAGGTGGGGAAATGGTCACACCCAGGGGGGGTGGGGGGGGGCAAAGTTGTGGTCATGAGGTTAAAGCTTCCGAAGTCCTTCCGGAAGGATGCCCGGCAGCAGGGAGTCCCCTCACAATTGATCAGAGTTACAGGGAGACTGGGAGCTCGTGGAGGCTGTGGCTGCAAAAGTCAGAACCAGAACCAGAACCAGAAGCACAGAACACTCCACATGTTGGAGCTGGAGGGGAAGGCACAGGATCACCCGGTCCGTGCTCTACAGGGCAGGAGCCAAAGCAGCCGCTAGGCATTTCCTGAATTAAATGTGCTCCCAAACTAGTGCTCTCTACTGTCTCCTCTCCTGTCCTCCTTTCTCTTCTCTTCTCCTTCCTTCCTCTCTCTCTCTCTCTCTCTCTCTCTCTCTCTCTCTCTCTCTCTCTCTCTCTCTCCTCCCCTTCCTGCTCTCTCATCAAATGTTTGAAAATATTGGCAAGAAAAACAATTAAGTTGAATTCTTTTGGGGGACTTCTTTGCACGCTGTTCTCTGTCCAGCATATTTGTCCATCACAGCTGAATACTTCTAGTTAGAGGAGATGATTTCCGATTGGGAAAAAGTTTAGGGAAAAAATTACAGGTTTTGGAATAAGACAAAATAGGAAATTCATTTCACTATGTTCAGTCACAACATTTCATGCAGGGGAAGGATTCTCCCAAGGAGCAGAGTGCCTGGAGCATGAAATGAGTGTGTCCCACCTTGCTTCTGCCTGTTTGAGAGGGCTCTTCTGGTGGGCTCTCAATAGCCTTAGGATCAATAGCCTTAACAGACATTCCATTTGACTCAGTATTTCTAATTCTATGGGCTTATCCTAAGGCAACCATAAGAGATGGGCACATCCCTTATCATTTATATTGGGGAAAAATGACCTAAGCAGCAAACAGTAGAGAATTGGTTAAATTCCTTCAGGGAGGCCTAACGGGTTTGGCTCAGTGGACAGAGCGTCAGCCTGTGGAATGAAGGGTCCCAGGTTCAATTCTGGTCAAGAGCATGTGCCTTGGTTGTGGGTACATCCCCAGTAGGGGGTGTGCAGGAGGCAGCTGATCGATATTTCTCTCTCGTCGATGTTTCTAACTCTCTATCCCTCTCCCTTCCTCTCTCGAAAAAATCAGCAAAGTATATTAAAATCAATCAATCAATCAATCAATCAATCAATAAATAAATTCCTTCAGGCATTCCTTAATGGAACTTGAAAAACAGTGCATCAAGAAGAGGAGATAATGTCAAAGTAGTCAAGGCATCTTTGAAAAAGAGGAATAATACGAAAACGTTACAAAGCTCTAATGATTGGAGCAGTGTGTTAGTTTCTTGTTTTTCTCTGTGTCACACACACACTTCCTTTATTCACTCGGTACTATATTCAGCAAGTGCTGAGCACTCACTGAGGAGGACTGTGTTAGGCGCTGTCCCAACTGCTGGGAAACAGCGTTGACTTATATATGGCTTATGCCTCTACCTCCACTCCCACAGCCCAACAGGGAAATAAGCTTCCTGAAGACAGAGGTCAGGTCTGTTCTGTTCACAATGAACAGGACCCTGGTTTTGTCCAAGTTCCTCATCATGGATCGTGATGGTCTTACGTCAGGGTTGGCAATTTTTGTTGTTGTCGTTACAGGATCAGATAGAAAATATTTTAGGCTTTGTGGCCTTACAGTTTTTGTTTTCGCTACTAATTTCTGCCGTTATAGTGTGGAAGCAGCTATGGACAATGCATAAATGCAGGGGCATAGGAATGTTAAACAACACTTTTTTTTTTTTAAAGGCAGGAGGCCAGATTTGTCCCCAGGGCCATAGTTTGCAGACTCCTGATTCTAAGGTAAACATTTTGGTTTCAGGATATCTTTACACTCTTAAGAATTACTGAGGACATATGTAGGTTTATGTTTTATACAGAAAAATTAAAACTGATCATTTAAAAATATTTTTACTATTTAAAAATAACAATAATGAACCCATTACATGGAAAACTACTATTTTCCAAAATAAAAAATAAATGAGACATTTGTTACATTTTTGCAAACCTCTTAAACGTCTGGCTTACTAGAAGGCAGCTGGATTCTCATATCTGCTGTGCTCAGTCTTCTGTTTTAATTGAAAACTTGACCTCACACAGAGATGTAGTTGGGAAGGGAGACCTCACAGACCCTCTGAAAAAGAGACCCTCAGGTCACTTTGAGAACCACTGGCCCATGTTGATTCTGGGGATTTTCTTCTTTGCTAAATACTCAGTTTCCCAGCCTCCCTTGCAGCTGTGGTGACCATGTAACCTGGTTGCAACTTGCCTAGTGACCTTGGGCAATTTGGTTAATGTCATTGGGCTTCATTTGCACAATAAAAATAACGATTCATTCATCTGAGTGTTGTAAATCTGTAATCAAGTGTACATGTAAAGCACCTATTTTAATGTCTGGCAAGAAGTAAACAAGTGAGTGATACCTGTGAGTTATCTTCGTGATGATGATGATGATGATATGATAATAGTCAATTAGATCTGAGGCATGTCTGCTTGGGGTAGCATGAGGTAGTGTTTACTTTCAATGGTAAAAGGACTGGTACCCCAAAGTGTGGACACAGCCCTTACTCAGTTCCCCAAGGCAGCTCTTTATACCAGGCTGTGAACCAAAGGGGTAACAGAGGGATCACAGCAAAGAGCAGGAAACTGGAAAAGACTGGTTACCTGATAAATCTGTTGGTCAAGTGAAATTCTGGAGAGGGAGCTGTAGTTGCCTCTCTGCCCTTGGGCCGTGTTGCTGGTGCCCACTCATCTGCCAAATCCCCTGTGGAAAGCAGAATTCTAAAGCTGTCCCCCAAGATTCCTGTCCCCAGGTTATTTAGCCAAAGGATGGTGTGAGCAGGATGAGAAATAAAGCTCCTGCAGCTATACAATGTGGTGTGTGTGTGTGTGTGTGTGTGTGTGTGTGTGTGTGTGTGTGTGTGAGAGAGAGAGAGAGAGAGAGAGAGAGAGAGAGAGAGAGAGAGAGCTTTTGAAAATTGCCACTAGGCCCTTCTCAGAAATCCTGATAACACTTGTGATCTGAACTGCTATTTCTCTTACTATCAGTACAACTATGGCAAAATTGTAATCTTACAGAACCACATCTTTTTAAAAAAATCTCTTAGAAAATGGCTTATTTTTGTTCCAGTTGCACGATTCTCCATGTAGTTTTTAAACATAATATAGTTAACCAACCGTCTATTGAGCATTTAAGGTATATTTGTGTCTTTGCTATTCCATCACCTACTCTGACGAAGACTCTTGTGCAGAAAACGTTGCTGTCTTTTATCTATTTCCCTAGGAAAGATTTCTGGACTAAGCCCAAGAGATGGAAACATCTGAGGAGAGTTCTATATTTTCACCTTGCCCTCCCCCAAAATAGGAACATTTGACCCTTTCACCAGCAATCTGTGGAAAATTCTAGGCTCACATTCTCTAATGCAGAGTATTACTATGCTTAAATCGGTGCCGATACACTACTAAGGAAGATGACAGAAAAGGTGCCTCCTTGTGTTGTGTCTTTCTTTTGTCAATTACTGATGAGGTGAATTTAAAAATATGTATATTCATCATCCTTTTGCGTTACCTTTTTAATAATTTGTTTATATTTTTGTCCATTTAAAAATTGAGTGCTTATTGTAAGTTTTCAGTATGCTCTGCAGGTATCAGTGGCAGTAACCATTGTCATTGTTGGAAATATTTTCTCCAGTTTTACTCATGATGATTTTTTATGTACAAACTATACTTTCAAAATTTATATTTAATTAAATAGAAATATTTTCCCTTCATAATTTCTTGCATTGTTTTTATGTTTAGAATATACTTTCTCCTCGAGAAATCATCCAACATTTAGTTTTGGGTATTTTTAGGGACTGTTTTTACATCAAACTCTAATCCAACTAGAATTTGTCATTTAATGATAAACTAACTTGACAATTTTCTTGACCAAAGCCTTTCTCATTTATGAACTTGATTTATTTTTTCAGCATAGAATTATCTTTACTTTTTCTGATTATAAAATTAATATTTGCTTAAAGTAAAATTCAAATAATTAATAAACAAAAAGTAGGAAAAAATGGTCATCTATAATTACTTCCACATTTCCAACTATTCACATGATTAACAGTTTGGTATGTATCCTTCCAGATTTTCTTCTATATGTAAACTATTTTAAAAAAATAAAAATGGCACTGTACCATATATTCTTTCTTCTGTGATTTTATTTTTATTTAACCAGATATTGATAACATTTTTTTACATATTGAGGCATATAGATTTAACTCATTTTTTTAAAAGCAGTCATACGGCATTCCATTGCATATCCCATAACTTATTTAATTAGTCCTCTATTTATAAAAGTTGATGTTTTTAATTGTCTTGGTTGCTATTTCTAGTCAGCAATGAACAGTCTTGCATGTAAATATTAGTTTAGCTATCCAATTATTTTCTTAGAATCAATTCTTAGGTAGTAATTGATTACTACCTAAGGACATACATGTGTACATACTTCAAGTTTTAACACTTATTTACAAATTACTCTCTGTAAAGCTTATGCAATTTTGCCTTCAGTAATTTTATTTCTTTGTAGTTTCATCAACATTTATTTTCATAAACATAATCTTCACAAATCTGACTAGTAAACATATGTTTTCACATTAATTTCTTTGTTTGTTGTGGTGTTAGCATGCGATGCTTCCTTTGCCATATACTAACATCTTCTATGCACTGGGCCTGTGCAAAGATCAACTGTTCCATTGATTTGTCTGTTCACTGTCTCTTGTATAAGTTTCAAATAGGGTTGTACATCTGACAGCAAAGCTCCATCATTACTTTAAAAATATTAGTCATTTTCACTTATTCATTTTTTCATATGAATTGTAGGATATCATTGGTGTTTCTGTTGAAATTACAGTCAGCCTAGGTGTAAAATTTGATCCACTAACTATTCTACAGTACCTAGTCTACCCACCCTCCATCCAGAAACAACATGCCCGTCTCTATTCTTAAATCTTTCATTATAAATTGGAATAAAGTTCTGTTGTTTCCTTCATAAGGATTCTTCATAATTATTGCCAACGTTTTTCCCAGTTATTTTTTGCTTAGGTTGCTAATGTGAATTTCTTTTCCCTTATGCTGTATGTTTTCAAATGTATTATTTTTGTTGTGTAAATATATTATTTTTTAAAAGTTGAACATTTCAACCTGTTTCCTTTAATTCTGGCTTTTCAAATGATTTTCTTAAGTTGTCTGATTTTACCATTTTCATATTGAGAAGTAATAATCATGCTATCTCTTTGTTTATAATAATTATATTTCTTATTCTGTTCCATCATTTTATTGATCAGAATTTCTACAACAACGTTAAACATTAACCCAAGATGTATTCTGTAGCAGTATTCATACTAGGGAACACTCAATAGCTTAGAAAAGTTTCCTTTAGATTCAAAACATTTAAGATCATGTTCATTTTTAGGATTATTGTCAAATTGAGGAAATCTCATATTAAGTCTATTTTATGTATTAGCTGTAAGATTTGGAAGTTTTTCCACATGCTGACTTCTGGCTCTCTACATTTAAAATCTTACTTCTCCTCCCACCCACATCATCTTTGGTACTCAGCATTCTGGGGCACACTCATATCTTAACATGACTTCTGGCCCTGCCTCTGATCAGGACACTAGGGGAGTGGGCACTGTGGGTAGGAAGAGTATTCCTGGCAGCCACTCCTAGCCCAGGACAGCCAGCAGTAACCTACTGTGCATGGGGGTGACCAAGAACCGCATACATATATCATGTCATTAAGCCCAAACTAAATGTATCTCCAACTCAACTTCCTCTTTGCCCAATCCTAAAATGCCCACATCTACTCCAATGCTACCCAACAGGCAAGGAAGAGTGAAGAGGGTAAGTCAGGGCGGACAACGAGATTAGTTTAAATGATAATAGTTTAAAATCTCTTACTTTAGCAAATATTACCCAATTTCCAAAGCTGTGCGCTGCAGGAGGGTGCTGTATCCAAGAGGCACTATTCCCATCACAGGCATCAAGGAGGTGCGCAGTTATTACCACCGTTCCTGGCAGTCACGTGTCTCAGTCTGCCTCAGTTAGGGTTAGGGTTGTCTGGAGATTTGCTGCCTGATGGAAACAGGCTAGGGCAGTGGTTGGCAAACTCATTAGTCAACAGAGCCAAATATCAACAGTACAACGATTGAAATTTCTTTTGAGAGCCAAATTTTTTAAACTTAAACTATATAGGTAGGTACATTGTTATTAACTTAATTAGGGTACTCCTAAGGCTTAGGAAGAGCCACACTCAAGGGGCCAAAGAGCCGAAAGTGGCTCGAGAGCCGCAGTTTGCTGACCACGGGGCTAGAGGAAAAGCAGGTGTGTGTTTCTCTTTTGCACACAGGCCCTGCCTGGGTCAGTGACAGCCCTGTTTGGGGGTTCTACATGGTTTCTGTCCTCTGACATCCCCCCCGCCCGGGGTTTATTTGTAGCCTCCTCTCCACATCACTGTGGGGGAGAGCGATCGTGGTTCCATCTCAGGGTTTAACAGGTGCCGATGTCCAAGGCCCTCCCGCCCCAAAGCTCCTTTGTTGTATCCCTGTGTCCACTCGCTCCAGCCATTTCTTCTGTGCAAGTGCCTCACCCTCTTACAGCTACACAAGAGCTTAACCTCCCTGCTCTGCTTTTCTCAAAAATGATGGTAAATAGTATTTACTTCACAGAGTAGTTGTAGGGTTTTAAAAAAAGTGTTGTTTGCCTTTTCCTGTAAAGCACTTAACACATTTCCTAACCTGAATGAGCATCAGGAAATGGTGTGGTCATTTCTTCCCTCCTCTGCTCCTCCTTTCCGAATGCTGGTCCTTTGGGTTTCCTTGCCTTTCCCAGCCATCCCTGTGCCAAGGCTGCTTCCTAGAATACTTATCGCTCTGTATTCCCCTGATGGATTCAAGCCCCCCGGGACATTGTTATGTAAGCCAGTGTTTCCCCCACAGGACTCTTCATGGGTCAGAACATTATTGCTCCTGGCCAAAGCCATGGCAGGGTTGACAGTCTCTGGGTCTTCAAAATACAACGAATGTACAACAAAATCACTGCGGATATTCCAGGAAAACTAAAAACAGTATGTTAGTATTTGTTTCATGAGATAAATCAGGCAAGTGCACCAGATTTTTAAAGAGGCTTTTGCTCAACTTCCTTGAAGGGGTGTGTGCAAATGGAGACACTTGAATCACTCCAAACAGTTGGCAATTTAATGTTTCTTATGTTTTCAAGGGCTCAGACTTGTTGGAGTCACATAAGCATTTCCCATGGTGGTTCTAGTTAAGTGGTGGGGATGGGAGTGTTGGGTGATATTCACCACAGTGTAGAGGCACTTTAGCGCAGGGATCTCATGGAAAGCAGTTAAGTAGGTTGGGGTTTCTGGGTTCTCTGGTGGCTGTCGACAGGGTTTAGATGCAACTTAGCATCACTTCCCCATCATATACCGTCATTCACGTTCTCTCAGGACCTGGCTCCAAACTCTATTTTGTCTGGGCTCTTCTCTTACCCATCCCTTTCCACCCCCATGTATTCCATCTGCCAGCCTATCTGGACATCAAGCCATCTCCCCTACAATCTCTTACTGCCGTTTTCTCTGTCCTGATGCTCCACCCTCTAACAACCTTTTCTCCTCCCACCCGCTCTAACTATTGCAGTGGTCTCACCCTTCAAGGTTTATATTCATCTCCAGGTAAAACAAGTTTCCCTCCTGTGATCTCACAGCACTTTGCCAGACCCCCCACCACTGCACTGACTGCCCTCTGTCTTCTCTGCCTGATCCTCCATATCTCCCTGTCCTCTCCCAGCTGGTCTATGTGCTTCCAAGCAGACTCCTTGGTTGTTGCTTCTGGGCTCTCTATGCTCTCTCTCACCCAGACATAGGATATCAGACAGCGTCATCAGCAATATGCAGATGACTTCCAAATCGATCTCTTCAGTCTAGAACTCTCCCTGAACTCCAGTGGATACAGTCACTTCTTCTAATCATTTTCGGATACTAATAGTCATCTCAAACTCAACATGCCCCCCACATGATCTCTTGGTTTCATCTGAGAAATCTAAACCTGCTTCCCACCTGAGGAAAAGAAACCAGCATTCAGTCAGTTGCTCAGGCTGAAACCATTGGCTTCATCCTTGACCTATCACTTCTGTGTCTCTCATCCGCTCTCTGAACAAGTATTTTGGGCTCTACCTCCAAATACGTTTGGGATCCACGTCTCATCACTCCCCTATGGCTGAATCCAACTTTTCTCCCTGCTCCCCTCCTTGCAGACTACTCTCATAAAGCAGCCAGAGGAATCTGGATAGAATAAAAACATGTGTTTGTCAACCTCCCACTCACAGTCCTCTCATGAATTCCTACTGTCTGCAGAATTGAATCCACAGTCCTGTTTGCCTATAAGACCTTGTGGCTCCAGCCCCTGGCTCCCACCCCATGCCATCTCCTGCTGGTCTCCCCCCCACCCCCCCAGAGCCAGTCATGGTGGCCTCCTGGCTCTTCCTTGAACACACCAAGGATGTGCCTGCCTCCAAATTTTTGAGGCACAAACTGTTTTTGTTGCCTAGTTCCTGGTTTTTCTCAAATTTGCCTTCTTTGTGAGGCCTTCGTTGACCTTCTCTATTCAAAGCAGCAGCTCCCCTTCCATCTTCACCATCTCTACCACTTGCTTTATTTTTCTTCATAGCCTCTTCCTGAAACTCTATGCTCACTACTTTGATTGTCCATTGTTTGCTGCCCACACAAGTGAGAAAGCTCTCAAAGACAGGGACATTGTCTATTTTAGTCACTGCTATACCCCAGCATCTTGAAAAATGCCAAGCACATAGTAGATCCTCAATATATTTGCTTTAAATATAAATTATAGAGCCTGTATCTCAGCCTCCTGGTATTAGAGCCTGTGTCCTCCCTTTACCAGCAATTTGGGGAACAGAAGCCATTCCTTATTCCTTTGAATTGCCTATACTCTTCACTCAGCGCTTGATCTCTGCTTGTGGACTTGAGGTCAAAAGGCTTGCCTGAGCTCATGAGAGGCAGGATTAACAAGCCGAGGGCTGTCTGGTGACTACTAGAATTCTTCCAATGGCTTTGTACTGTTGGGCTGTCCCTTTAAGAGGAAGGTGGCAAGTCTGTGAAGAATCCGGGCTCTGGGTTGGAGCCTCAAAAATGAGCGAGCCTACGCAAAGGCTCATGCTAATGCTCTCGCCTCACACGACTGAGCAGGGCTTCCCTCCGATGACCAGACAAATGAGAAAAGATGAGCATCTGAGTTCATAAAAGTGAAATATCTACTACATCTTCCCTTCTGCTTGGGCTGGGGGCGACTCTGGGTGAAAGGAGGGGAGGGGCACCCGTAAAGCCACTCTGAGGTACTGTGGAATGCCTGAGTGCCAGCAGCCCCCTGGAAGGAGAGGTTACCACTCATCACTCACCAGGAGCCTGCCCTTGGGGACAGGGCAGCCACGGCCAGTGGTGAGGAGCAGAGGCTCACGGGAACACTGTCACAAGAAGGCTCCCAGCCAGGCGCCTCCCTTGCCATCAGCAGAGTGGCCCAAGTCCCCAATTTATTTTGCAGTTAACCCCACTTACCATTCCACTTCTCCCGACCGACCTTGCTCTACCAACGAAACACAGAGCTATAAATCTTAGTCAGAACATCTGGGTGTGGGGCACCTAAGCAACCCTGACGCTGATTCCTTAAGAAAACTCATTTCTTGTAATGTGAGCCCTGCTGAGGATGGTCATGTCAACTTATTAGACTTTTTACTTGGCCGTATTGATTCTGCTCTACCCTGATGCGGCCCGTAATGCTGGCTAATGTTATTGATGAGCCATCCGTCTTGCAGAGAAGTGTGGGGCTGCAGCTCTTTCTGAACCACAAAAACCTACGGGTGGACAGTGATGGAGAGAAGGAGGAGGACGTCGTGGAGCGCTCGGGCAGCTCTGTGCAGGCCGGGATACATTAATGAAAGACGGATCCTCGGTGGCTAGAGACAGATGCGGCTCTCCAGAAGCCATTTATTTATGAAATAATTATGAACGCACAGTTGAATCATGGATTTTCATTACCGTGTGTGTCCAACACTCTTTCTTGATTCATATTTTGTTGGAAATGAAGTGCTGGGGGCAGTGAGGGAAGGGGGGAGAGGGCAAACCCTCAGGCTGGAGTCCTAAGATATTTCCTCTCTCTCTTGCACCCAACCCGCTGGCTGTCCTCCTCCCTTAGAGCCATTGAACAAGCTGGGCCCAGCACTGTCCCCAGAGGAGGTTCAATTCTGATCCATTCGCAGAAGGTCCTATGCTTCCAATCCCCAAAGGCTGCTCATCCAAGCCTTGCTCAGAGGAGCTCCGCCTTCAAGAACCAGCGAAATCGGGGCCTACTAACTCCTGTGCTAGTGTGGGAAGATGGGCATTTGACTGGGTATTACAAGGGAATAGAGGACACTCCCCACTTTCCAAGCTCCTTTCATGTCAGATCCTAAGTCTTATCTGGAGGGAATTTCCCTTCCTACAGGCTTCCCTGGAACAAATATCATAGAGTGGGTGGCTTAAACAAGAGTCATTCAGTTCTCACAATTCTGGGAAGTCCAAAATCAAGGTGGCAGTAGATTCAGTGTGGGGTGAGGGCTCTTTCCCAGGTTGCAGACAGCAACCTTCTTGTTGTGCCCTCCTGTGATGGAAAGAATGATCTCTGGTCTCTTCCTCCCTTATAAGGCACTAATCCCATCATGGAGGCTCCACCTTAAAAAAAAAAAAAAAACAGAAAGAAAGAAAGAAAGGAAGGAAGGAAGGAAGGAAGGAAGGAAGGAAGGAAGGAAGGAAGGAAGAAAGAAAGAAAGAAAGAAAGAAAGAAAGAAAGAAAGAAAGAAAGAAAGAAAGAAAGAAAGAAAAAAGGAAGAAAGAAAGAAAAGAAGAGAAGAGAAAAGAAAAGAAAAAGAAAAAGAAAGAACAAAAGGAAAAAAGTCTCCCCCCCCCCCCCCATGCACCCCTGCTCCTTCAAAGTGAAGGAACAACCTGTGATCCCTCAGCTCATCCTCTTGCCCTACCCACCTCCGAGTTTCTCTGGCCAGGAGGGAAACCTCAGTGACTATTTAGTAGTGTGGCTCATGCTAGGTATGTCTATAGTAATGAATCCAACACAAATGCCAGCACATTGATGGTGAAATCTATAAATCAAGCTTTCACTCTTTGGTCATTACTAGGGAGGCAGAGTGATGAGTTGGATTGGCCCTGTGAAAGCCTGAGTGAAGAACTTCTGGAGTCTTCAGCTGAGAGAAGTCTGTTGCTGCTGGAGAAGCACATGGTCCAACCAGGTGTGCTAGCGGTTTCAGTACCGCCCTGATGGCCGAGGCTGTGGTTCCCGCTCCTCTTGGTCTGCCCAGCACTTCCTCACACGGGGCATCTTCACCTGTGTGTCCTCCTACTAGGATGCAAACTCCTGGTAGCATGATGGCAGCATCGTGGCAACTTTGAATCTTAGCATCTAATAAATAGGCTCTTTATAAGTGATTGCAGGATAAATGCATATCTATTTTATTATTAAGTTTAGGTCTTTACCAAAAACTATAACCTCCAACTATTTGCTGCCCAGCTCTGGTTGGTCTAAATGGTCCTTATGGCAGATTACACAGAGAATATGCCCCCACTGTGCAAGGCTGGGGCAGTGAATGTGGAGAGACTAACTAAGAGTGAGGGTGTCACCCAGTCCGTGAGCCTCCTCATTCACATACAGTCACACACATACACACAGACTCATATACATACACTCATATGAATACACACACACACACTCATATACCCACTCATTCACACTCACTCATACACACACACTCTGACCCACTCAAAATCGCATTAAGAGGAATGGAAAAACAGCAAAATTTGATTTGGACCCTTCAGAGGGTGATCTTTTTTTGTCTGATTGCTGTTTCTTTCCATAGAATATGGGAGTGTCACTGATATCATTCCTTTGTTATCTTCTCCAAGCTGTTGTCCTCTTTTTCTTTTTTTAAAATCCTCGCCCAGTGATATGTTTCTCATTAATTCTAGAGAGAGAAGAAGGGAAGGAGAGGGAGAGAGGGAGATAGAGAGATGTGAGAGAGAAACATGTATTGGTTGCCTCCTGTATATGTCCCTGACAGGGATTGAACCTGTAACCTGGGTATTTGACCTGACCTGGAGTCGCACCCATGACCCTTCAGTGCATGTGCGTGGGATGATGCTCCAGCCAACTGAGCCACCCGACCACGGCTGGTGTCCTCTTTTGACTCAAACCTTTTGGAGCAGCTGCTCCACTGTGCTGGTGGCATCATGGACCAGCTATCAGTTATTAGCTGGGTGGCCTTGGACAAGTTACTTACTCTTTTGTTATTATTGTTTTTAAACCTCACCCGAGGATATTTTTCTATTGATTTTTTTTTTTTTTTTTTTTTTTTTTTTTTTTTTTTTTTTTAGAGCGAGAGAGTGGAAGAGAGAGGGAAAGACAAAGAGAAATAGAGATGTGAGAGAAACACATCGACTGGTTGCCTCCTGCACAAGCTCCGACCAGGGCCTGGGCCGGGGAGGAGCCTGCAACCGAGGTATGTGCCCTTAACCAGAATTGAACCCGGCACACTTCAGTCCTCAGGCCAACGCTCTATCCACTGAGCCAAACCAGCTAGGGCTTACTTTTCTTTCTCATTTCCTTTCATGTAGAATGGGGATAAGAATACCACTTGTCTCAGAGGTTTGTGAAGAGGGTTGGATGATTTCATAGATGCAGATGCTTGATATGTGCTTGACAGAAAATAAGTACTGAAATCCTGTTCCATGTCATTTCATCCCACAGCAGCCCTGCAAGGCAGATGTGATTTAGATGAGGAAAATGAGACATGGGGACAAGTAATTTACCACGAGTCCCCCAATAACCAAGTGTCAGAGCAGGGATGGCTTCCAGCCACACTGGCCCTGTCTGCTGGTACTTCTGTGTCTTCTGAATTATTTCAAGGTTACTTGCCGGCCCTTTGCCTGGGCCTTGAAGTCACTGGCACTTGCGTTTTCAACCTCTCTGAATGTTTGATCCCTGCACTGAGTCTCACTGTCCACCACCGTGAGGTCAAGTACAGCCTGGCATCAAGTTTTTAGGGTAGCCCACAGGTCATAACCTTGACCATCAAGGTGGGGTAGGCCGTGAAAGCTTGTTGGCCTTGGGGGACATGGCATGTGGGACATGCTGTGTCCTAAAGGGAAGGGATTTCGAAAATAGATATAGTCAATATATACCATTAATAGGAGCTGCAGAGGCTGCTGCATCCTTCAAGGTAATGACCTCCCTGAGGGCGAGGAGCATGACTGCTTAATCACCTCCTGTGGACTCATGGGCACATTTGTCTTTAATTGGTCTTTTTTTTCTCTTTTTCCTTTTTCTTTTAAGCAAATGGTAGCAAAACTCAGATCTCTCCAACTTTGATTTTTTTCTTATGAAAGTAACTTTTTCCTATTGCAAAATAAGAGAAACGTTCAGAAAAATGTCAGATATTTTTGTTTTGCATTGAGAAGTTTGGGATGACCAGGGGAACAATCAGAACATAATTGTTGTTATGCTGGCCCTGGAAATGACCACCCCTCTTGACACACACACACACGTCTCCATTCAGTGCTGGCAAACCCAGGTGGTCCTTGCCTTTAGAAAGCCCCGGCATCTAAATAAAGGACCACGGTCTAGACCAGAAGATGTTTGCAGCAAGTAGTAAGATTGTGCTAAGAGAAACTGTGGAGCTTAAGGACTAAGCAAAGGTCTTCGGGCACTGGGAAGGTTGGGTCCAGAAGTTGACTGGCAGTGCTAGAGCCATGCTGCCAAGGGTCAGTAGAGGGTGCTTGGCATGGACAGGGCAGACCAGTCACAACCACTGCCCTGGAAACTGCCGCGGTAAAGGACATGTCTCAGGTCCTGGCTGGTGACGATTCATTTCCAAAGTGTTTGTTGAGTGTCTGTTTTGGATGTGGCATTATGCTGGGACTGCTGAAGGAAGAGGATTCTTTCCCTGTCCTCCAAGTGAAATCTGAATGCCTAAAATCACTCGATGACCACCAAGGGCAGAGTCTGTGCCTACCTGGGGCACACCGGGGGTAGTCTGAGGAAGAAGAAGTCAGTCTGAGACCATCCAGGGATCAAAGTGGAGGCCCTGGGTGGATGGGAGTGAAGATTGAGGGAAAGAGAAATAAACCCTTAGGGGGTAAACCCATGAATCTTAGGGATCTAGAAATCAGAGAGGGCTCAGGTCACTGGGGTCCTGACACAGGTCTTCTGTCCCCATGTTTTCTTCACTGTATTTGCCTTCCTGCCCCAGTTCTGGCATTATCTCTGTGCTATTGTAATAGCCTCTGGACAGACACACACAGGGGCTTTAGAGTCAGATGGATCTGAATTTGATCTTGACTCTACTACCTATTTTCAGTTTAACCTTTGGGAAAATGTCTGGATCTCTTTGACTTCAGCTCTGTTATCTGCACAATCTGGAAAACAGTACTTTACAGGTATGTGAGGATGAAATGAGAGTAACTATATCAATGGCCTAGTACAGAGTCGCCCTCAAAGCCATTATAATCCATGCTATTATTAGCTCTCCTGCTTCCAAACAAGCCTATATGTTGCTGCCAGATTAATCTTCTCAAAATACAATTTTGATCATGTCACTTCCTATTCTCCTGCAAGTGGTGCAGTTGCCAAAAGAGAAAGTCTGTCTATAAGGAGAGTCACTTACCTCATTTTTCCTATCAGGGTGCCAGGATCTTGACTACAAGAGTTAGGTATCTCCTACTAGGCAGCCCACTCACTCTATAAAAATACCTGAAGAGGTTCTCTAAATTTATGAAGACAATACAAGGGTTTGTTAATCATGGTTGAACTCACCCATTGAGATGAGCCCAATATAAATGTCACTGTATGGTTAGGTTATGCATACCTCTGTATTTATGTGATGAGATAAGTTTTAGAAATGTCAACAGAATCCGCCCCCCACTATGTTTTCTCTGGCCCTTTGCCCCTTCAATTAGGCTAGTCATTCTGTATCCATTACCTCGAGGAGGGAATGTGATAGGAGAAAGCAGAGAAAAGGGGAATCTCTTCATGGATGTTGAGGCTCCTGCAGGGGAAAAAAAGGAGTAGTTGACAAAAAGAAGAAAAATTTGAGATTAAGAGTAAGATTTTTCCTGCCACCTACTGAGGGCTTCCCTTCATGGCAGCCAGAATGGTCTTGACCAAGCCAATGGGAGGATGCTTTTCTGAGCCAAACCCATTTGACTAACTCCATGTAAACTGCCCCCAAAATCTCCTCTGGTCCAGCACAGGTTTGGACAGACCCTGTTATAATCATGTTTTACAAACCAAATCATACACAGTGGAACCCCATTTATATTAACCAAAGCTGCCTCTGTTCCAGTCAGACATGAACTTATCCTCCTCCAAACATGAAGCTATAATGGAGAGATGGAAGGGAGAGGGGTTATTGTGAGATGGAGGCCCAACTTGGTACCTCTTGAAATTGATGCCACATAGGTGATACCACTGAAGGAAAATTCTGATTCCCTAGAAAGAGATCCTTGCCCCTTGTAGGGAGCTGATATAGGGTTAAGCCTCGGACTGACCTGTGGGCAAAGTCACAAACAATTCCCAGCTTAGAGGGCACAGTCCTCTTAGCATAATTAGGCTTGACCTTATAACACTCCCTAGATCTTATCTGGGAAGCTAATGCTGAGGAAGTGCAGGAAGTATAACCATGGTGTAAACAAGTGAAACTCACAAGAACAGTGTAACTTTGGTAACCACTACCTTGTTTACCTCTGACTATAAAATAAAGGCTCAGCTTGCCTTGGGATCTCTCTCTGAGGCCTCAGCCAGGCACAGGGAAGATCCACGGAGACTAAGGAAAGCTAGAGAGTTCTGAACGCTGTCTCCGTGTAAAACATTCTTCGCCGACTCCGCCCACACCTTTGGGAACCCCTGGACTGCTGGGGCTGGACCCCAGCAGCCCCTTCTCTTCTGGCTTGGGGCCTTCTCTCCAGTGGGGTGGGACACAGCTGGATGCAGTCACCTGGGAGAGGCAGTCGGTGGGACAGACATCCTGTGAAGTGTTCTGTGGTAGACTGTTCCAACAGCAGCCCCTACCATGCTTCCCTTGTGTGGTCCCCTCCCCTATGGATTCTGGGTGTGGCCATGTGACTCTCTTGGCCAGTGATACATTAGCAAGTATGATGCAAGCAGAGACTTGATAAGCACTTGCACAATGGGGCTTGTCCTCTTGGGACCTCCCTTTTGGAAACCAACTGCCACCTGCTAAGGCAACCAGTGTCAACTACCGGAGGAAGAGAGGCCACATGGAGGAAAATCAAGGCACACCAGCTTGCAGCCGGCACCAGGTACCACACATGTGGGTGACACCTTCATGGACATGTCCCCAGCAGGGCTCCCAGCTGAATGCAGTTGCCTAAGAGACTCCAGCAGATAGAGGGAATAGAGTAGCCCAAGCATGTCAAACTCACCACCTGCAGGCCACACGCGGCCCACAGTGAGAATTTCTGCAGCCCAGCCAATATAATGGTATGCAAGAAACATTTTAATAAAAATTTTGTAAATTAATTTTTACAATATCCTGTAATACATAATTATTAATAACAAACTATATTGTTCGCTAATGACTGATAACTATAATCGTGTTGTGTTCATTTCCCTTACATGCCTTACACATAGGCGCACCATTTCTCTCCACTAATACTAGCAGCGAATATTTTAGCAGCCAATTGCCACGTCATTAATCTTGGACTGACTTGTTTGGTGTGTGCAACAGGAAATATTTCGCTTTCAGAGAACAAGAAAAATAGGTTATTTGCGTTACACTTATTTGTGCAGTTATTCAGTGTCTGGTAAGTTAATGTTCAAGAAAAAATATTATTTTGTATTAAAATGTTCTATTATTGTACGTTAATGATTACTTGTTTATTTCAGCCCTTTGTATTCAGCATGTCTCTATCAAAATAATGCTATGTTTCTATGAAAATTGAAGCTTTTGTTTTTTGCAGCCCACATAAACTTAAACCTTGTTTATTTGGCCCGTGCTAGCCTTTGAGTTTGACATGCTTGGAATAGACCATACCTCTGAGCCCGCTCCAAGTTGCAGAATCATGAGCAATAATGGTTGTTGTCATCTTAAGTCACTAACTTTGGGTTAGTTTGTTGTGTAGCAAAAGGTAATAGGAATACTTTCTATAGAATGCTTTCCCTTCCAATTGCAGGGACCTCCACAGGGCAGGGTCCCTGTGCGTTTTGATCACCACATCCTCCGCTCCTAAGGGCCCATAGCAGGTGTCCAATAAACATCGGTGATGTTCATGACACAAAATCAAGCACCACAGCATCCCATGCTGCATTGCGATGCTCTTTTTTCTAGCTGTTGCTCTCCCTTCCGAACCATGAGCTCCCCAAGCTTGACACTTCCATTTATTATAGAGGAATGCTGGCAAATTACAAAGTGATCTATGTATGTAACACTTTATTAGGTGGGACTTAGACTATTGTCTGTGGAATTTTGGCTAAGTGAAAGCTGAGAACAATGTGCAATGAATTCCCCTACATTCTACAGATAGATGTTAGACACATTGGTAGCACATGCTGAACAGACGGCAGTCCTCTCTGAGACCTTAGTCCATTTTTTGTGTCTAGTCTATACAAGAGAAAGAGAGCAGTACTAGGGATTTGTGGGTGGGGCCTGAAGCTGGAGCCAGACAGCCTGGGTTCAAACCCCACTGGGCCACATAACAGCTGTGAGACTCTGGCCAAGTTACTTGACCTCTCTGTGCTTCCATTTGCTCCTCTGTAAAATGAGAGTGGTGACAGCATGCAGCTCACAGGGCTGCTGTGAGGATTAGGTGAGCCCAGGCAGTTCTATATGCAGAACCTGAGAAAGGTGCCCAGCTCAGGCTACAAGCCTGTCAGTGCCAGCAGTCATCAGGATCATCAAAGTGAGTGAAGATCTCAGAAGAAACGTGGCTGCCTGCTGAAGGACAGGTATGTCCTGGTGGGGGAGCTCACGTGCGGCGGGGCTGTTTGCCAGAAGGGACTGACGCATCACTGTCACCCTACCAGCTCCGGCTGGATGGTCGTTGAACTGAAGAAACACCCAAACCTTCCAGAGCGCAGCGGGAGTGGGATGGAGGAGAATTCCTTAGGAAACGTGGCCTGCGGCCCCTGGTAGTTGGAGGCGCCAAGACCGGAACAGTCCAAAGAGAAAAGCTGGCAGAGTGAGGAGGAAGGGCTGGGGTGAGCGTGGGCCTCCCTCCAGGGTGTGAGGGGTGAAGATGCTGAGTTTCCCCCTGGCTGAGTGGACACGGTGACAGTCGTAAGAGTAGAGCCCCTTTGATAGGACTGTGCCCAATGGGACGGCCTTTCCAGGGCAATGCCAGCCCCACAGGGAGAGGTGAGGGAGAGGAGGCGCACCCTGAGGGCCAGCCTGGAAGCCTGTGGGCCACACTGGCTGAGTCAGAGGTCCCCACAGAAGGGGAGGGTCCTGGAAGAAGGCACCGAAGTGTCCATGGGTTGGGATATCCTGCCATACAGAACTCTGCAGCCCCAGCTCTTTCGCTGGACCATTTTGGTCTTTTCCCCTCCCCACCCCCTGCCTCCTTCCTGCTGCAGCCTTGGTGGGGTCAGAGCAAGTGAGGGAGGGAATCATTGAAGAAACCCCCCCCCCCCCCCCCAGCAACTGCAAGGTCCTGAGCCGGAGCTGGGGAAAGAGAAGAGCTTTGAATTGGGTGAGAAATTGAATTTTTAATATCAGAGAGGTCTGCATTTTATCAATTTCTGGGAATGAGATTCTAACACCGAAAGGTGCCTGGGAATGCTCTGGGCTCAGCCTGAGATGCCATCATGGGGGGCGGGTGCAGAGGTGTAGGCAGAAAGGCTGTGGTTGAGAAACACAGGGCTGTCGCGCAATACGTTCAGTTATTTACAGCAGCTCCCAGAGTAAATTGCTGGATTCTCCCTTTACAGGGGCCGAGGGAGGGCGACTAACTTTCCCCAGTTGCCACCTACGGCAAGTGGCAAAGCTGGAGTTCAGGCCTGACTTCTCTGACTGCAAGGTGGGAGCTCTTTAACACTCCTGAGGCAATGCTGCCCCTCACACTTTTGCATCCCCGATGGGCAGTGCTGGCCCAGCATCCAGGAAGTGTCCTCTACGGACTTGCCAGTGAATCCATTTTCTCCACCAGAAACCCAGCTGTGCCCCTGTGGGCGGGCACAACAGGATTCTTCGGAGCCAAACAAATCGGGCTCCAGTTCCAACCAGAGCTCAGCGCAGGCGGCAGCAGTTGTATTTCACTGTGGCTGGTCTTGGGCTCTTCTGACCCACCTGCCACGCCGCCAACCCAAGAAGGTGCCCTGGAGGGAAGATGGCAGCAGACACTGCGACAGAGTCAGGGCTCAGGCTGCAGGAAGGAAACCAGACTTAGCCATCTTCCCCTAAGGTCTCACAAGACCAGAATTGTTTGGGATCAGGAAATGTCCCCAGTGACCTACAAGACTTGGATAAGTGAGCAAGTATGCCTGTGTCTCTTTCCTTTTTTTTTTTTTTTCACGCCATCAGAACACGGGGTGAGATGGACGAGGGGCCCAGGTTGTTGCTCTGGGAGCCGGTGATGTGGCCTTTGTCATTTACACACGGCACAGGCAGCTGATCGCAGCGGTGGAAGGAAGGCGGGCCCGGGGTGAATAACCCTGAGCAGAGAGGGGCCAGGATTCCCAGCACCCTTGCCTTGGGTGTGTTCTGTACTTACACTTGACCGTGGGTGTGTCTGATATTCTGGGAATTCACATCATTTCAAACAAAAGCTCAAAGCCACACACCGAGAAGATTGTCTCCGGAGGTTTGAAAAAATTGTTCAATTTCCCCGAGCTACCGGTAGAGCAAATCCTCCCTAATTTCATTTGCTGTTTGCAGAACATTTTCACAGATATCCTTTCATTAGATCCTCATAACAACCCCCAAAGTGCATGGGAAAATATCACTATCCTTATTTTGCAGAGTTCCCAGAGCCTCACTCTGATTAAAACCCGTGCCTGGGGTTAAGTAGCCCCAGGTTTGGTCCTGGATCGAATGCTGCCCCATTCTCCTCTCCACGCCCTTCCCTGGGCCAGCCAGGGCCACTGCAAGGTCATCCCTAGTTCTCAGTCGCAGGCTGGTCCCGGTAGGGCGGCGAGGCACCTGTGAATATTGTGCCGAGGTTTGTTCCCCGAATGTCATCATTTCCCTCTCCCTTTCTGGTAAACCTTAGACTTTTCCAGGGTGTTTGACCCAGCAATTTCACTTGCAGGGATTCATTTTGAGATAGCATCCAATTCCGGTCACAAAGATAGATGTTTAAGATGTTCATCATGGTGTCATCAATAAAAGGGACACATCGCAAATAGCTTGAATATCCAAGAAGGAGTGCAGTTAAATAAATTACGTTATATTGAGTCAATGGAATATTATGCAGCTCTTACCAACACGCATAGGAGAAGGACATTGAATGACGTGGAAAGATGTTCAGATCCATTGTTAAATAAACAAGACAGTTTACATGAAAACTGTTTCAGGATGATCCCATTTTGCTTTAACAAATAATTATATCTCTGTAGACAAGTTGACAAATATCCAGAAAACTATACACCGAAAGGATAATGGTCCCTATTTCTGGTTGGCAAGATTATGCTTGGTATTTGTTTCCTTCTCTTGATTACCTGTGTTTTCTAAATATTCTACAGTTCACGTGAATTAATTTTAAAACAAAAATAAAAACTTTCTGTTTGTTTAATGTGTTAGGTGTTGGGGATTCAAAAACGAATTCAGAATTCAGTCTGCTGTCCCACTGCTATTGACCCTTTCCAGGGGCCAGGCCTCTTCCCTGAGAAGGAAGGGATGTTTGCTGAGCATTTACTTCGTGCCAGGCATCTTAACCTGCAGTGCCAGTCTGCAAGGGAGGCACTATGATTTCTGATTTAAAAATGGGAGGCTGGGGTTCAGAGAGGTTAAAGAACTTGGTTAAAGTTGTGCAGCTAGCCCTAGCCGGTTTGGCTCAGTGGATAGAGCGTCAGCCTGCGGACTCAAGGGTCCCAGGTTTGATTCCGGTCAAGGGCATGTACCTTGGTTGCGGGCACATCCCCAGTGGGGAGTGTGCAGGAGGTAGCTGATCGATGTTTCTCTCTCATCGATGTTTCTAACTCTCTATCCCTCTCCCTTCCTCTCTAAAAAAAAATTAATAAAGTATATTTTAAAAAATATAAAAAATAAATAAAGTTGTGCAGCTAATTAGTAGTGCAGTTGGGGGTTAGACACAGGTCTACCTGAATCCTCCGCCCCTGCTTAAAGCCCTGGTTGCCTCTCACCATGACCTTGGGTGGCTCTTTTTGGCAAGGATTGATCACGTGGGCTTGGCTCCGGACGCCTGCCCTGGTTGGAATTGAAGTGTGGGGTCTGCAGGACTAGAGGAGGTGGGGGAATTGCCAGGAGCAGAACTGAGGACCTGCTTTCCTGCTTTCCTCTGCATCACCTGGGACCTAGGGGAACACAAGCCGACGAAAGGCACAGTGAGCCACACTGTCCCTGTGCACTCCGTCGCCTTCCCCACCTGCTTCCCGTGCCCCAAGGGTCTGGATCATGTGCTGCCTTGTGTGAGGGCTCAGGATTCCAGGGAATCCTGCTGGAGTGGAGACCTGCTGAAAATGGAATTTTCGAGTTGGCATTTAAAAAATTGAAATCCAAAGGAAAGCATACAAGAAGCAAAAGCGAAAGAACAAGATAAAAATCCGCCAGTGGGGCTGAGCGCTGGGGATCAAACACTCCCTTTGTGTTGTGCAGAGAGAGGCCTGGTGCAGCGGGCTAGCGTCTTCAGTTGGTCGAGCAGAAAAACGCTCCTGGGCACTCCCTTTAAAAACTAAATCAACATTGTTTTAATTTGTGTTCCCTGCTTCCTTCTCCGCAGTGGAGGGGAAGGTGTGAGGCTGAGTGAGAAGCATATTTCTCTTACAAGTTAACTTAACATGCAATATGCAGGGGATTACTCCAGGCTCACTCAATACCACAGCCCAGAGCTTTATAGAATTCTATTGATCTTAGCTAAAGCTGTTTAATTTTTTTTTTTTGCTTTAATTTTCTTTCCTTATTTGCTCATTAAGTAGAGGTGAGGAAGGGGTGGGGGACTGGTGGCAGGCGATGCTCCTCGGATTTCAGGCTGGTTTGAGAGACAGGAAGCTAGCCTGGCCTGGCCCACTGGCAGCATGCATGGCAGCATTTTACCCCAGGGGCTTGGGGTGAGGGGTGGCTGCAGGGAAAGGAGAAAGTGCCCACCCCCGCTCCCCACCCCCCTCCCACCCCCCTCCCCATCCCCCTGGAAATTCTGTGCTGCAAATACTCATAGAATACGGACTGTGAGTGAACAAAACAGAGGAAAACCGAGTGCGAATCCGAGGTAGATATGCTCCACAAGAAGCCTGTCTAGAGTAGCAGAGAGAAGCGTTAACCCCGAACCCCAAACGCGACACCAATGTGCCAGGACAATTGAACCAGAGATTCATTTTTGCTGTTGGAGGAGGCACAAAAGAATGAAAATATAATTTCTCCCAACTATTTCCCAAACTTTTAACTAAGCTATGATCCTCACATAGGGTCATCAGGGACCAGAGAGGGACTTATACCTTAGAGGGCTCATGGCTGGAGCTTGGGCTAAAGGCGTGGGAGGTGAATGGCATAACTAGGGCTGACGGCCTGAGGGCTGGAAACTTACCCACTTCCCTACTGTCCTTCCTGGGACAAGTGTGCTGGATGGATTAAGGGCCATGCTTTGGGAGCCTGTTGTGGGGAGAGGCTGTGTCTACACTGAGTCCTGTAAAGGGTACCTCTGAGGCCTGCCCACTGCAGCCGAGCCTAGCTGGTGGCAGAGGACTGTTGCTCACCCGTGGCACAGGTAGGAGGAGGAACCGTGATGATGGTGATGGCCACCAAAGGTGAAGACCAGGCCCATCTCTTATTTCCTTGTTCCTAAAATTCTTGTAGGACCTAACACAGTGCAGGAAGGAAGCCCAATAACAATCATGAAAGACATTTGTTGAGCTTTACTAGGCGCCAGGCACTTTGCTATGTTGGCTCTTCATATTATTTTAATGAATCCTATTCAACCTGAGATAGGTTCTATTATCATCCCCTTTTTTGTAGATGATAATATTGAGGTGGAAAGAAGTTAAGCCTCTTGTCCAAGGCTTTGTGGGTGCTAAGCTGCAGAGCCAGGACTTGACCTGTCTCATGCTGGCTCCTTGCCCTCAGCCACTTGCTATTGCCTGCTCTTACAGGGCCCACCTGTCCAGAGGCACCACCCTTCGTGGTTGTTAACATCGTTTCATTTGGGTCGGGTGAGAATTAAATATAATATTATTTGCTCCCTAGTATTATGGAATAAATTCATACCTGGTATAACAGTAATAGAAGATAGAATGCTATGGGAGTTTAAAGCTCAAAGAGCTTGCTTTGATGAAGAGAAGTTGTTTCAGGAGAGCCTGTAAATGGACAAATGAACATGAAAAAAAAAAAAAAAAAGAAGTTTCTTAGGGACAGGGGACTGAAAACCCAGCATATACCCAGCATCAGTGGGAAGATTCACTTGACTGTGGCAAATGAATTGGGAAGTGTAGGAGGTAAGACAGGAAAGGGAGGTCATGTCCTGATCATGAAGGGCTGAGGGGATTGGACTTGATGCTGACGGGTAGGTTAGCAGAAGGGTTTCTTCTCAGGGGCTGATGTGATTGGCAGTGGCTGTCTGGACTGTTCTGTCTGAAGGACACATAGAATCAGCATTGATTCAACAGCCAGGATTCAACAACAGGCTCTGAAAGAAGACAGAGAGGCCCCAAATTCTTAGTGAATATCTGGTCATTCTGGGGTACAAAGACTGCTTCCTTCATGTTGTCAATTACTGCTTCTCCCCACTCCTACTCCAATTTTATTAGAAATGCCTGGAAATAGTGAAACCACATAAATTTGGGGATAGCTAGAGAGTTCTGGTTGCTTATGCTTTTCATCTGGAACCGCTGAGTCTGATCCAATGTGCGGAACCCTGTGTAGCATTCCAGAGCCCCATCCAAGCTGGCGCTGCCAGCAATAGCCAGCCTGGGGCTTGAGGCCACGTCTGGATCTCCGACACTATCCCGCATCACAGAGGGGAACAGGAAGTCATTTATTTGAAAATACCATGACAAAAAAATGGGCCCTTCTGATTCAATATCATAATTTATCAAATAAAAAATACCATTGATTGTAAGATAACGTACCATTTCACATATCATTCAGGAAGAAAACATCATGCTATAGTAACCTATTGTGTCAATTACATTCTCTGATCAAGGGTGTTCAAATGCTGGAATCAATTAAATACGGTATATTATGAAAAAGATCCAGGGCTCGGTTACTACCTTCCATTTGAATGCTTAAAAAATGTGTTTGCTTAGACTGCAGGTCAGGTTCTTAATGCATGAATTTCCACGTTCAAATCAACCCACACTACCTAACACAACAATCTGGACGTTCGTTCTTACTTTGTAACTGAAAGTTGGAGAGATGCTGTTTTTAAGGGGAGACTGTCCCAATTTATAACGACTATGAAAACACTAGTTTGACTGTGGGTTCAGATTTAGCTGGCTCTAAATCACGTAAGCTGCCAAACAGCTTTGATTAAACACTTGCTAGAAATACTTCAAGGTCAGGGAGCCCTGTGATTCTGTGTGTGACACAGTAAAGCTGTGTTAGATGTCAGTCTGGGGCTGGAAATGGGAAAAGGTGAGGCCCAGGCTCGTGCTCACAGCCTGGAATTCACCCCTCTTCCCCATTTTATTGTCTGTATAATCCTTGAGAACAAGCTATGTGAACACAGACACTCTCCTAACCGAGCAGGCCTTCTCTGGGGAACGTACGTGAAACACTCCAAGGGGAGCTTTAGGACAGTCTGCTTTCTTGACTTTACACAAACTTGAAGAAAGATTTTTAAAGGAAGGTAGAAGCACGCACTAGTCAGGACTTCCGGTTGCAAGTGGTGGAACCCCAGCTGTAACTGGCGGCGAGGGAGCCATGCAGATCTGAGAGATGCCTGGACGCCGAGGGGTAGGGTGCAGCCAGGACTGCTACCCTGCTCCTTGTCTTTGTCTCTCCATGTCGGAGTCCCTGCTTCCTGTGCAGACTGGCTGCCTTCACACGGCCGAGAACGCGGCTGCTGACAGCTCCCCAGGCCCCCATCAAACAATTTCACCACCACACAGGGCCTGACACTTTTTCTCAAGTTCCAGTTTGAAACATTCCAGGGAAGAACTTTTATTGGCCCAGTTTGGGTCATATGGCTTCCTAGGCAAATCAGCTTCTGGCCAAGGGGCTCTCGTCCTCCGATTTTCGACCCAACCACAGCTGCAGGATTTAAGGGAGGAGAAGACACGGCTTCCTAAAGGGGTAGGACTGCTAGCTCAGGAGGAAAATGGGCTCAACAGACAAATGATTGACGCACTTTAATTACCATATTTATCCTTGGACAAGCCCTTTTATTGCATGATATGAAAAAGAAAAGTCCTCCCAGGTTTTGGCAGACAACAAAATAAATTTATCATCATAAGGGTAAGGGGAATTTAACCCATTAATCAATAATGGATACTGAGGCCTCCATGAACCATAGCTACTAACCTGGTGAGTGCTAACACACAGTCTATAGAGGACACACCCCGAAAAGCAGTGTGAGTCTACACTGCAGTCAAACCTCGGTTCTCCAACATCTCTCATCCAGAACAATTCGGTTCTCGACCAAGTTGTTTACGGAAAAAATGATCTTGGTTGTGGAATAAAACTTTGGTTTTCCGCCCGACAACCTTTTCATTATGATACCTCAGCATGACAAAAAGTGTGTCTCAGGCAAACAGACAAAGGAGAGAATGCTTTTGTTGCTGTGAAATGGATGTTTAGTGCTATTTTAAAACATAAAGAGGTCATCAAGAGTGCCATGTTGCTAAGGGTGTGAAAGAAACAATGATCACAGGCAATTGAAGAGGCAGAAAAGCTGTGTTGATTTGGCTAAATGATAAGCAGTTAGCCGGTGACAGCATTTCAGAGGCAGTGATATGTGAAAAGGCAAAGATGCTACAAGCTGACCTGAAAGACACCTCTGGTATGAGTACTGAAAGTGATTCATTGAAGGCCAGTAGGGGGTGGTTCAATATATTTAAGAAAATAAGTTTTTATTTATAGATTAAACAGTACAGTAGACATGAATTGTATATAAGAAAGGTTAAAACACCATCATTTGTGGGTCTGGAACAGATTAATTTACATTATTTCTAATGGGAAAAAATGATTTGGTTTTTGAACAAATTGCTTCTCCAACAGACTTCTGGAATGATTGAAGTTTGAGAACCGAGGTTCCACCGCACAGTAATTCCTGACCTTTGAAAATTTGTTATTGGAGAACTTGGTCAACATGTGTCCAGCTGCGTTTGTACTTACAGGAAGAATAAGTGTGTGTGGACTACCATGTTCAGAAGGACTAGGCCTAATCCGCCTTCTCTAACTTACAGACAGACCTTGAAAACTTCTTCAGAAGCCCAGCTCCTTGTGTGCCTTTGAACAAAGTCTTGGCCTCCTCTTCTCATAAGAGACAGAATCTGAAACTTATTTCTGTAATCAAGGATGCTGCAGAATATGAAGATTATTATTTTACAAGCATCCTCAGGAGAGCTATTTGATTGGTCTCAGTACTAAGAATGGCTATGCTGCTTTCCTGAACAACTGGTTTATTTTTACTTTACAGACATTAAATCCCATGACCTTTCATATTTTCCTCTTCGTGGTGGCTGCTAGGAAGCTCAGAGTCAAATGTCTGACCCACCTGTAGTCCCACCTTGAATCCTAGATGGCAGGTATTCAGTGCACAATCCTACCTCTTGACTTACTTCCTAGACATTATTTCCCTTTGCCTCATATTTTAAAATCTACGTAAGAGTTATATAATCTTGGAATACCACCTGAATCATTGTAAGCTACCATAAATCCTTTTTTTTTAAGATTAAGGTCAGATAATTATGTTTGAACTTGGGCTCAGAAGTTCTGAAGCCTTTTCGGGCAGAAATGATTTGGGTGTAGTGTTGTGGTGAGTATTTCGGTGCCATGCCCTCTGGGACCCAGCTGTCTCAGGAGCATCCTTGGTATGTTGTCCCCTTGCAGGGGTTTCTAAACTCGCCTGCCAACCTTTTGGTTACAAACTACCCTGTGACTTCATTGATCTTTCTTTCTAACATTTTTGGCCCTGGAAACAGAATATGAGGTAATTTTGTGTTCCTTCCCAAGACTTAGGAGTTAAATTCACTTCCTTATAGTAATGAAGTCCAAAAGAGAATTCCATTTCGTCCTATACAATGTAATTCCATGTTAAAAATGTTTTCAAGCTTTCACAAACCTGTAATTGCTGAGAGATTTGTAGTTAACAACAAATCTCAGGTATTTAGCCTTAGGCATTTACAATTCCAACAATAATGATAACAAAGATAAAACAATTATTTCCTGAAATGAATGATCCCTACCAATGACTTTTTGAAAAATAACCTGATGAATGACTTTCATTTCCATGACGGGGTGGTTGGGGGCGGAAAGGGGGCGGGGGGGGGGGGGAGGGCGGGGGAAGCGAGAAGGGTGTAAGGTTGAGAGTGAAGAATCCAGCCAGATGTAAGGGTGGAAAAGCAGATAATCTAAATGAGCCACTCATTTCTCAACTCGGAAACAGGGAACAAATTCCTCCGGGAGACTGGCGCCTCTTTCCTGTCACTTGCTGCAGGGGGAATTTCCCTTCCGGAATCTCTTTAAGCTCACATCCAAGGTGCACCTCTGCACGGGCCCTATTTTTCTGAAGTTTATCCATGACCCAATAAGCGAGGCGAACATTTTCAATGTGATCTGCATCGTATTCTTTCTTGTGCAAGTTCAGATTTTGGTTGAAATGATAACCATAAATATTTAACATTGTAAAAGCTGTGGCTTCCAGCCCCAACTGTCCGATGGGAGACAAGGTTGCATGCATTAATTTACAACCCATTTTCATTTCAAACTGGCCGGTAATATTTCATAAGGTAGGAAAAGAGACGCATGATTTTGGTGGAGAGAGGAAAAGAGAGAGGGCAGCTTGTAGACCTAAAGACCAAATTCTGAGAGGAAAGATAGTAATGGCTTTGTGTTTGGGATTCTGTTGTTTTTTCTTTTTTCTTCTTAGCCTTGACATTTTCTTTTTTTCAAACTGAAGCAATTAACAATATCATTTTAAGAAGATGTGCAATGTCCCTCCCTACCCCTCACACCGACTGCCTATGCACGGGCGAACACACACACACACACACACACACACACACACACACACAGCAGAGGCTGTCCTGAAGAGAGGTGTTGCTGCTCAAGGATAAAGTTAGGAAGGCTCTGCCCAGCAAAGCTGGACACAATGTGTCTTTGCATTTGACCCCGCTGAGCAGAGGTAGTGAAAAATGACCCCCAGTTGGCATTTACATGATACCAAGTGATCTATTTGAATGTCATTATAGAAGGGATTGCTTTTCGAACTCGCACAGTCTAATTCTCATCAATTTCGCCTTTAATTTAGAAGAGAAGTGGTAACCACTGGGAGGGAAGGAGGAGAAGGAAAAACAACCCAAACAGAGCCCTGGGTCTTACATTCCAGAGCGGTTTTCCATTCGCCGTTTCTGTAGATGTGTTTTGTTGTTTTATTAAATAAACCCCAAACTGACAAGTAAAGGGTTAAATAGAAATAAATTATTTTTTTTTAGCTGGGGCTGTAGGAAAATGGGTGACTAATAAAATACTCTAGTTCTAAAAGCCCTACAATGGGATCTGTTAAAATACCTGAATTTAAATGTAGTCACATGAAAGTAATTGTTGTATATCTATATGCTGATGTGTGAGCCAACTTTTACTCTGGATAACTCAGTGGCTATTGATTTTTTATTTTATATATGTAATAACATGCTCCTAAGTTCAAAAGAATCAAAATACTGATGTTCAGCGATTTTCACCTTCAAAGGCCTTTACCAGTGTAACTAATTAAAGCTGGGGCGTCAGTGCCCAGTGCCCCGCGAGGTCCAGGTGCTGACAGCAGAGCTCAAGGCTGGCGGCCCAGAGCCCACCGCCTTGTGGGATTGTCTCCTTTTCGCTTCCTTTTTGTCCTGAAATGAAAGGCTTGCTCAAGAGTAATAGCAGCAGAAATGCCAAAGGAACAAAGCCATGTCATGTGCCCACAGTGGGGGCACATATGGACTCCAGGCTGGGCCTCCACTCTGGACCACTGGTGTTTCTGCCATATTCTGGGGCCAAATCCCCTGAATCTCCAGTTTCCCTTCAAAGAACTGATAGTTAGGACTCACTCGATGGCAAGTGGCTAAAAAACGAATGAAGAAACATGGAACCGAAGAGCCTAGTGGTAAGGCTGATGCTAGGTCGGACTTCCTCCTGTGGCCCAGATGATGTCTCCCACAGCCTGGCCCCTCTCCTTCTCGCTGGTTTGCTCTTGCTGGCATTGGCTCCATCTTCAGCCTGCTCGCAGTGGCTTCCTTAGCAGCTGTGCTTTCTTGTCTTGGGGTCATACACTTACTCTCACCATTGCCAATTTCACACCCTCACACCTCTCCTCAAGAAGGAGAGAGAGGGTCTTCCTCTAGCCCCCACAAGTCCTGGCAGTCTTTCTCTGATTCCCGTTCTTGGGGGAACAAAATATGCTGCTTGGCTTGAGCCAATCAGGACCCACCCTGAAGTAGGGAGTGTGGTCATTGCCACCCACATCAAATGGGACTAAAAAGGCACAGAGGAGGGCACATCCAGAAAGGGAAATCAAGGCACCAGTGAGAGAATGGATGCAAACAACAACTCCCTAGGACAGCTCGTCATTTCTTGTTTAGTTATGCCTTTTACTAGACATCTTGATTTTATTTTCTTTTGCCACAAAGTCACCTGAGGAAGTCAACTGGTGACGCCAGTTCTGGTTGCAGGGTGAATGAAGACTCATGTGATCCTTTGATCTCCATCTCCAAGTCCTTGTTCTGTGTCTCCAGAAGTAGGCGCTGGCAGTGATGGCAGACACCTGGCCTGCAGGCTGCCACGTTCCCTTCTTGGTCCTATGGCAGACATCATCCATCAATCACAGGATTTTTTTCCTGTGCGGTCCAGATGTGGCCTCAGAGACCTACTTAAAACAGCCCTCTGGACAGCCCCATGAAAGTATTGGTGTTGACAAGTGAGAGAAAATGTACTTGCCATCACTAGAAAGGCTTGCACACCAATGACCCAAACTACCAATGCATTTCACTCGTATACTAAGAGCCCTCACAAACACATGCGCACACATTCATATACCTCAGTGTTTCTCAAAATGTGGTTTGCAGATCTCTTGCAGCAGAATCCCCTTGTGTTCTTATTAAAATGTGGATTCCAGAGACCCACTCTAGAGCTATGAAATCAGAATATTCTCAGAATCACACTGTTAAATACTCAGTGGGCTAGTACACACAATAGAATAATAAGCATCTTTCCTACTAGGTCTCTGATATGTTGGTTCATTTTTTGTGTGCATTCTTCCAGCAATTTATTGAGGTACTGTGTGTAGGCACTGGGCTAGTGTCTGTGAATTAGACCAGAATGCTGTAAATACAGGGTTCTTAGACCCACCTAACCACTAGTGCTATGATTTCAGGCACAGGGTTGGTGGTATGCTTTGGATCTGATTGATTCTGCCTTAGGGTTTTAGGAGTCTTGGGAGTTAGTCAAAGGAGTCCCTGACTATGATTATCCACAGTAGTGAGCACAACTCACCTGAGACAAATAAACCCAGTTCACGTGCCTGGGTGCACACGCACACACATGCATGTGTATGCACGCACACACACACCGAGGTTTTAATTAATACATTTTTGTATAAAACAATAAGTTCCCAAAAGCAAATCTCTTTATCTTCCTCCACAACCTCAGAGGTTTTTGGAAATACAAATATTTTCATGGAGTGAGAAGGCTCCTGAGAACCCCTAATAACCGTTTTCTCTGAAAGCACTCTAAGACAGAAAGCCTTCTTCCTGAGGCTGGATCGCATTTCTCGCCAAAAGAGTCATGGCCATTGTCAATCAGACACGTTCATAAAGGCCACACACGTTTACTCTGTGCCCACCAAGTCCAGGGATCGTTCCAGAACCTCGGGGATGCCACCTTCCTGGGGCTTACGTTCAACTGGGGAGAGACACAGCTAGCCAGTGCATGGCAGGATCTTGAACTAGGACTTCATACTCTCAATCCTTCGCACGAACACCTCATGCTGCAAGCTGGCTTGTTTTCCGAGCCAATCTTCCAGCTCTCTGTCGCTGCCACCCCCAAAGCACCAGCTCCCCTCCAGTCCTCGTTGAAAACCACTAACCAGCCCGAACTCACTGAGCAGCACGCCGGGCTGTGGTGCTGGGGTGATGAGGATGCCCGAGGCTCTCCCTCTGCCTCCGAGGGGCTTCTGGCCTACGTCGTAGATGCCTCTCTCTTTTTCTCTGATGTGGCCCCTGAATTCCCATTACTGGTCTTTGTTTGAACCACAGTTCAGGGCAATGCAAAATCAGACCCATTCATAAAGGCAACGCATATTTCCTGAGCACCGTGACTGCACCATGGCCAGGAGAGAGAAGGCCCGTTTTGCCCACTCCTAAGGAGGGTAGGGAAGTGGTTGGGGACAGGATGCGGGTGCATTCCACCCCCGCGCTCCGCACAGAAACATGCTGCTCATCTGATAAATGTGCTTCCAGGGCAAATCCAAAGCCACCTTCCTTTGCTCCCGGGGACAGGGGCTCGACCAGAAAATACTTGGAATCGCTGGGGAAGAAAAGAGGAGGCTGGCTGGGAAGCGGTGCTCAGATCCCACCCCTTTTATGCCCCAGGAGAAGAAAAGAGGCCCATGTGGAAACCCGTCCTGGCGCTTCCCACCCAGCTGAACACGAGGCAGAGAGAGAAAAAGGGGAGAAATTCTAAATAAAAGCAAAGGCTTTGAAAAACTTCAAAGAAACATTTCTCCTATTCAGAAGTCAAGAGCACATCTGGCTGGCGGTGAAAAGAGAAGTGGTGTCATCTGGGCAGAAACGTTTTCTTCAAATATGTCCTTTAAGAAAAGCAAGAAAGGAGCGCAAGAGATCGCGAGAGAAATAATGCAGAGAGCGAAGGGAAGTTAAAGGGAAAAAGAAAAAAGGGGGGAGGGGGAACCCTCCTAAATCTTGTAATGTTTTAGGAGGGCTTATTAGAGCAAAAATTAAGTGTCATGCAGAGCTCTGCTCCAGTATTGATGGCCTTTATTCAAAGAGCCATCACCCTGTAAACTCACTTTAACAGCTCCCTTCAGATGAAATATAAAAATTAAAGACATTTACAACACAGCTTAGTAGCAGATGTAGTCGTCCTGTTGGGGCTTAGATCAAATAGTGATGTAAACCCCAGCAGGATAACAGGTCTTATGAAAAAGTCCTTAACAACAGCCCCCAAAAATCTTGGAAATCTTACAAAACATGTTTCCCATTCTCTCCCAACCTCCAGGGTCCCCCCTTCGTCCCCCAGCCCCTCCTGTGATCTGCTAGACTCCTTTTCCATTGTCATCCTTGTCTAGCTAGAGTCCTTATGAGTCACTCTACAGCTAGCAACTGGACCCCCCAAAAACCTGTTTGGGCTTCTGGTTATCTTCTCCATCTAGTCACCTTCCCCCATCATTACCTAGGGGAGCCCAGGGTGAGGGATGTGCTGAGCAGTCTGGGCAAAGGACTGCAATATACATATAACTCAAATGAGGATTTCGGTCTGACCCTCACCTCCGTCAGTCCTTCCCCATTTTTCTCTCCTCCTCTTCCAGTTCTCATTTATCCACTCAGAGGGGCCTGAAAGGATGTTTGCAGTTTGATTGGAAAGCTGGCTCACTCAACGGAGTGGGAAACATTTACCGTATATCTGTGCAACAGACATTTATATCGTGTAACAAATGCAGGTGAAGGGCTCCTCCCCTCTCCACCTTTTCCAAAGATTTTCTTGAGGATTTACTCTGGTTACCATCTTCATTCACCCCACCCCACCCCACTCATTTGCATTCTTTGTGTGTGTGTGTGTTTATGCTCCTATCACTTGCCAGGCACCAGGCAAAGTGCTGAGGCATGGGCACGATTGTCCTGAAGGTTAAGGTTGGTTTTGTCCTTAAGTTCACATGCCCATGGAATGGCTTCGGAAAGAGGAAAGCTTTCGACAATGGAAGTGGAGAGGAGCATATGTAAGCTCTATCTGAGAATTTCTAGTTGTTAGGTCCAGTTTTTCTGTCACCCCAACTATTAAAAGTGAAGCCAGTGACCTCTCTTGCCTCCACCACAATGTAGTGGAAAGGAGTCAAGTTTCCCTGGAGCCCAAGGTCATGCCCCTGAGAAGAGGCCCATGTGGAAACAGATGATCATTTAGTCAATAATTTGGGAGTGGCAGTGTGAGATGCTTGATCATAGCTTGGACCAGACAAGAGGCCAAGAGGCTGGGAAAAAAGGAAGAATCTAAAGGGACTTCACGAACAAGGGAGCAAGTCCTGACCCTGTGATGATCTCCCCTCTGGGGGCAGGTCAGGCCCTGCTTTTTTGGGCGCAACCTGAGAAGAGAATCAAAATAAAATGTTATCACCGCAGCTGGCTACCCAAGGCCAGCGAGAGCATTGTCCTAGGAAGCCCTGAAGCAGTGCATGGGAGGCTGGCCTGCATGTCCCATGGAGCTTCAGGAGGTTGGAGACATTCCAGGGCTATGTGGGGGCCTCCTAAGGCCATGCAGTCTAGAGTTTTCCAACACCCACGCCAGCATTTACAGCTCGAATTCATGCCCTCCCTGCCCTCTTCTCCCTTGCTTTACCCAAGAGATCTGCAATGCGATGGGGTTGCCAATAGCCTCGGGTCCATCCCATCCCTCCCTGCAGGCTTGGCTGGGTTTGCTTTCACACTTGCTCTAATCTGAAAACAAACACTGGGAGTCAGCGCTAGGGTGGGAGGCCATGCTGGTTTGACCAATGATCAGAGAAGATCCTCTCACTGGATCCCTGCTAGAAATGGCTTAAAAAGTAATTTCCTCACTCGCCCTCAAACTTATATCCTCCTACTCACACCCAGCCTCACATGGACACGCACCCATGCACAGATACGGACGGCCATAATCCCAGGGGGTCACTTCACTGCACTCTGGGCCCTTTGGTCAGGGGAGGCAGCCTTTATGTCTACTACGTGCAAGGTCTAATCTGTGAAGAAAATGTGTGCTTATGTAAAGAATCAAAGAAGATAATAGTTACAGCCCATGTCACAGGCGTGGGCTAATCTTCGATTAAATAATGATATTCAGATGACATTTCTTGGCAACTGGCAGACCAGCTGGAAAAATAAGTCAGAATTTCCACAGAGAATAGACTGTTTTGCCACCCCAAGCTGGCCAAGTACAAACAGCAAAGGTTCTAAATTCACAGGAATAAAAGGTCCCAGCCCTCTGGCTGGCAAAGGAGTTCCCTTTTCTCTACTCACGGAACTGCACACACTAGTTTGCAGATGTGTGTAAAGGGCACATGTAAATTTCACATGTGCTGTGCACACTTGTCTGTCCTCTTTCTCCTGGGATATCTGACCTTTGAAACCTTCTAGTCTACCTCCTCATTTTTCAGAGGAGGAAACTGACGTTGAGAGAGTCAGAGAGGTTGAGAGACTTGCCCAAGGTCACACAGCAAGTCAGGCATCTTGACTCTCATTCCGGTACTCTTTGGAGTACATTCCAACCTCCACAGAGCTAGTTGGTGGAATCCAAAGTGCCCATCATGAAATGCATGCATGTGCACGAGAGCCATAGTTAGTGGGGATTCTGCGTGATACAGGGGTGTGCGCAACATGACACGATGGAGAAACATGCACTTTGGCTTCGGTCAGACCAGGTCTATTGTCAGTATCCCAACAGGAAAGTGATGGAGACCCTAACATGGGGACTATTTACAAAGAGGTGGGCAGGGCCCAGGGAAATCCATAAGGGATCTTACAGCAACCCATGTGATCAACTGCAGAGAGCGGTCTGGTACCTAGACCTGAAGAGGCTAGTGGAGGGAGAAGTGTCCAAACCAGAGAGAGTAAATTTGATCTTGTGTGGGGGAAGGAGGGAGACTCAGCCAACCAGCACGGCCTGGAAAGAGGAAGCTGGGAAGCAGTACTGTGATCTTGCCCTTCTCCATTTTCTCGCCTCCAGCTGAGCCTCTGTGGGTGAAACCAAGGGGAGCTGAAGGCAGGGGGCCATGATGGGGGCCACAGACTGAGCCACCTCATGGAAGAGAGTGGGGATTGGGTGTAGAGGGACAAATAGGATACCCCGTACATCTGGGTTCAAATCTCTAGCAGCTTTGAGACTTGGGATACGTTGCACCACTCTCTGCCTTTGGATTTCTCACCTGGGAGATGGTTGGGGTACCACCCACCTTGAGAGGCGCAAGAACTCTTAGAGCTGCTGTGTGTATAGCTCCCAGTTTAAGGCCCAGCACATTTGGTCCAATTTCTTTCTCTGAGCAACACGAGGCCCCTGGACAATTTGGCAATAGAAACCTTAAGCCGTACACTTTTGCAGACCTTTTGATCCGGCAGTTCTACTTCTAGGAATTAGTCTCAGGGAACTAATCCAGCAAATGCACAAAATTATAACGCTTTTGCCACACCACTACTTAAAATGTGAAAACCGGGAGCAGCTTTCCTCCCTGTACCCAGCAGGATTCTTAGATGCGAACAACAGAGACAGACCCAGTGAGGTAAGCAGAGGAGCATGGACCTGAACAAACACAGATGACTCACAGTTGCCTGAAGAGGCCAGGCTGCCTGGGTGGGTGAGAACCACTGGCCTCCTCCGCCTGTACACTTGAGTTTGCGGCTGATAATCTGTGGGCGATGATGTATAAACTATGGCCCCCAGACACCCAGGGTGTTCCTACCAAATTGTTTGGGGCAAACCAGCTTGTCCCTACCACTCCAAGTCGTGTTTTGTAGGCACACACAGGCGCACCCTGGAGGAGGGAGATGGGATTGGCAGCAGCATTTGTGGAAAAGACTCGGTGTTCCACACTGAGCACAGGTTCTTCGATGAGCCCGTGGTCCACAAGGTCACAGAGGACCAGAGTGACATCAGGGAAAGTGGACCCCATGCTGGTCCACTGCCTGGCAATGTTGATTTCCGCCCAGGTCTCCGTTACCAGGCCAGTGTGCCCAACCAGGTGCTGTGACCATGGCTGTTGACAGCTCACAGCTGCTCGGCTTCTCAGCTGAGCTGACTGATGGAGTGTCTTACTGGGAAAAATATCTTCATCCTCTGACTCTAAGGATCCTGCAAAGACTAGACTTTAACTGAGCCCACAACTTTGTTCTGCTCTTTCTCCTTCCCCAATTTTCTTTCCTCCCTCCCTTTTCAGCTTTCTCTTGATAAATCAGGTGCAGGTAATTGTTCTCTCAAGCTCTGATTCTAGGGAAACGGGCTTATGCCACCTTTCTGACTTAGATTTGTGCCTGGCCTTGAATTATTATTTTTTAAAGGTATTTTTATTAATTTCAGAGAGGAAGGGAGAGGGAGAGGGAGAGGGAGAGAGAGGTAGAAACATCAATGATGAGAATCATTGATTGGCTGCCTCCTGCATGCAAAAAGAAATGGCCCCATTTTCTTCTCCTAGGTCTGCCATTGAGCCTGCAAACTGGACATGTGCCCTTGACTGAAATTGAACCTGGGGCCTTTCAGTCCACAGGCTGACACTCTATCCACTGGTCCAAACCAGCTAGGACTTGAATTCTTTCCTGCACGTGTGCCTGGGCCTTTGCCTCATTTTGCTCCCAGCCTTTACTCTGACTGTTGGTGCGGAGTCCAGTTCGATAGTGAAAGGGACAATGTGTAAAGCGCTGGGGGCAGCACTGGCGTTTAGTCGGGGCTGCCATTTTATTTTGATCCTCTCCTGGTAGGATCGGACTGGGGCTCCTCTCTCTCCTCTGAGCCCCCAGCACCCTGTCTCACCTCTATTGACACATGTCTCGCTCACACTATATTACTATTGCCTATTTTTTTGTTTTATTGTGTGTTTTTGTTGTTGTTTTGTCTTCTTCCTTGACAGAGGAGCTCTAGAGCAAGGTGGAACCTTGGTCTCACTGGAACTCAGCTTGATGCTTCAAGAAACAAAGGTGATTGTCATTATTATGGATGGGCTCACAGGTCTCTTTGTCAAGTGGATCTTCAGATGGACAGGTCTCCTTGGGCTCAGCGGTAACACCCTTTGGGGAGAGTCGATTTATCCAGCAGCCAGACTGAGTAGCCATAGATGAGCGTAGGTTGACAAAAGCATGAGCCGTGATGGTCCTGCTACAAGTCCTCAAGTCTTGTTTAGAAAAAGGGAGAGCAGAAGGGACCGGCATTTGTAAAGGGGTAAGACATTTCTCATAGGGTAGCTGATGTGCTAAGTGGTTGTTTTGCATAGTCTCACTTAATCCTCCCAATAACCCCATACACTTAATGCCATTATTATTCCCCTTTCCTATGTGAGGGAACTGAGGTGCAGCACGATGAAGGAACTGATCCAAGGTTCCCCAGATAGGAAATGGTGGAACTGTGGTTTCAACCCACCTGCCACTCAGAGGAAGGGCTGAAGGACTGTGAGGGGCTGAAGGTGAAGGAAAATCTGAGAATGAATGCACTGTTCTGCATCAGTGACTATGGGAAACCTAGTATGAGCTTGCACTGTTGGCTACCTGACATACATTTTCTCTTATCCTTGGATATTGCTACAAATAGGTACTAGTATCAGAGAGACTCAGAACGAGAAATTCAGAGGCAGAAGGGGTAGATCTGAGGTTCCAACATCATTGCCTGCATGTTCCCTGGTACCTGCTCCCCCCCCTCCCCCCCCCCCCCCCGCCACTCCCTCAGAGGCCTCAGAAGGCTTGCTGTCTCGTGAATTCAAGAATGTTGCCCCAGATCTGTCATCATCTTGGAGAGACAAGGAGCAGCGTGGGTGGGAGGAATGAGAACATGCCCTGTGTCTGTCCTGGAACTCATCCTTCTCATGGCTCCTTCATTTCCTGGTCCTTTCCCGGCTCTTCAAGAATGGGAACAGAGAGACAGGGAGAAAAGAGTGAGTCAGCAGCTCAAGTCCTGTCCTTGCCTCCTCCCTCCCCACCCCCAGGGAGTGGATACCTCAGTTCCCAGACTCTCTGAGTCAGGGAGGTCGCCTCTAGGACAGGGGCCTGTTTATCTGAACCATGCCAGCAAAGCAACAGCTGCTGAAATGAGCCCAGGAGGCATCACTTCCTGTGGCCTGGAGACCAGATCAGGTGGACTCCGGCCCCCTCCCCCACATGCCTGCCACCAGCCCAGGTGGCCTTAGGACAGGGAGGGCATCGGCTGCCCAGTACTTTTCCAGAGACTCAGCCTAGTGCCAGGAGGGCCCCTGCCATCTTTTTGGGATGATGAGCTTCAGGGTTATCTAAGGGTGAGAGCCACCCCCTGTACAAACCTGACTCTGGAGACACAGATGAGGCGCTGGCAGGAGTGTCTGGAGTCTTGGGGTCTCTCTTGGATGTCCTCACTGATCTAGGCAAAAAAACAGACAGACAAAGAAACCAAAAACCTTTTCCCCTTGCTACTCTCTGGGCCTGTTTTCTCATCCCTAAAGTGGGAAATCTCCTTTGTCCCCTCTCCTCGGCAGAATGAACTGGTCCCTTTCTGGCTGCCCAAAGCATATGATACATGACTTGATCAGGGCATGTAACCCATTGTGATCTGGTTGGTTAATTATATTGGTGATTCGCCCTCTAGGGCAGAGATGGGGAACCTTTTTTCTACCATTTGGATATTTATAACATCATTTGCAGGCCATACAAAGTTATCAACTTAAAAATTAGCCTGCTATATTTGTCAAACATTTCATTAACTCACCCCTAATGCCATGGCCGAGCCAGACCAAATGATTTCTCAGGCCTTATAGGGCCAGTCTGCCTGAGGTTCCCCACCCCTGCTCTAGGGGGTCAGCTCCTTAAGGGCAGGAGACAACTTTTCGTCTTTCCCTGGTGCCACGTTCAGCCCTAACACTTCATCCAGCTATCCTTGAATTTTGGCTTCTATCATCTGAATACTCTGGCCTGCATCCTGTTGACATATGACAGCCATGCAAGTCACATATTGTTTAAGAAAGAGTGACACCACTCTCTGGGGAGAGTTTAGGCCCTAAACTTTAGGGTCTTTCCTGAATGGTGAGCTAATTCCTGGTACTGGTCGTTGGAGAATATGTGTGCACTTCTCCCTTTGGGACCAAAAAGAGGTGAGAAATTTCTGAAAGAAGCACCTGCTTCCCAGGAGCCAGAGACCTGCCAGCCTTCAGGAAGCACATACCAGGTGGGCTCTGGATGGTTCAGCTCATTCCCTGTCACTCTTCCCTGGAGGGTGAGGGACCTCATGGAGAGTTACAGCCATGGGAACCAAGAGAAGGCTGGTATTGTGGATCAAATGGAATCCCTCCCAAATTTATACGTCATAGTCCTAACCCCCAATGAGAGAGTATTTGGAAATAGAACTTTTAAGGAGGTAATTAAGGTTAAATGAGGTCACAAGAGTGGGATTAATTCTATACACTGGTGCCCTTATAAGACATGGCACCAGAGATCTTTCTCCACACAGCAGAGGAGAGGCCGTGTGAAGACGCAAAGTGATGGCGAACCTATGACACGTGTGTCAGAGGTGACACGCTAACTCATTTTTTGGTTGATTTTTCTTTGTTAAATGGCATTTAAATATATAAAATAAATATCAAAAATATGTCTTTGTTTTACTATGGTTGCAAACGTCAAAAAATTTCTATATGTGACACGGCACCAGAGTTAAGTTAGGGTTTTTCAAAATGCTGACACGCCGAGCTCAAAAGGTTCGCCATCACTGCACTAAAAGGTGGCTGTCTGCAAGCCAGGAAGAGAGGCCTCACCAGAAAGCATCCTGCTGGCACGCTGAGCTCAGACTACTACCCTCTAGAGCTTTAAGAAAAGAAACTTCTCTTGTTATGGCAGCTCAAGCTGACTAAGACAGTTGGCATCAGGGTGGGGACAGATGTCA
The DNA here is from genome assembly GCF_014108235.1 of Myotis myotis. Taxonomy (NCBI): domain Eukaryota; kingdom Metazoa; phylum Chordata; class Mammalia; order Chiroptera; family Vespertilionidae; genus Myotis; species Myotis myotis. The sequence continues at coordinate 56,708,037 of NW_023416316.1, read as the reverse complement.
CAGTGCATGGACTAAGGAACAGCTTTAATGGAGAAAGGGAACTGATAAAGAGTCAGTGAGTGAAAATGTGGGTCCCATGCTCCCATTATGCCTGTGAGGGGGGTTCCTGGACTGGTGAGCCTGCTCACTCTCACACAGGGATGCTGTGCTTCCTGAGGACCTTCCTTCCAGCAGGACAAGTAGGAGGCGAACCAGGTCTCTGGAGCAGCCTCAGGCCACATCAGTACGATGCAGGCTGGCGTCAGGGCAGCGTCTTCCAGAGTTGTCTGGGCACACCAGCTCCCAGCACCTGGAGCCTCTGAGACCAATGTGGGCACGGGCAGCTGAGCTCAGCCACAACGCCTCCTCCCCCTGGAGATTCAGGCCCTGTAGTGCAGGCAAGGTCATTGTCCAGGCAACCTGGAGTGAGCGTGAGGGTCATTCCAGACAGCCCAGGTATTTTTGTCCAGAGCAGTCAGGGAAACAATATTCCCCCGGGATTGGTATGCTGGTAGAACAGGAAGTGAATCCAAGAGAAGGTCAGATTCAGGGCTCTCCTTCCCAGAACTGACTTAGGAGATTTTAGAGCAGCGGTTCTCAGCCTGTGAGTCGCGACCCCTTTGGCGGTCGAATGACCCTTTCACAGGGGTCGCCTAAGGCCATCCTGCATATCAGATATTACATTACGATTCATAACAGTAGCAACATTACAGTTAGGAAGTAGCAACGAAAATAATTTTATGGTTGGGTCACAACATGAGGAACTGTATTTAAAGGGCCAGGAGGTTGAGAACCACTGTTTTAGAGTTTGTTCTTTTTAAGAGAGCAGCATTTCTTCCACAGGGTGGACAGATGAGGGGCCAAGATGTCCAGGGAAGGACCCTGTGGAACTCAGGGGACCATGGGTAGCTGAGCACCTCCAGGCCAATGAGACCTCACCACTCCCAATGCTCCTGAGATGGCACAGCCTCCTCTGTGAGGGAAGAGAGTGCTGGTGGGGCAGGAAGCACAGTGCTCCCCTGCTCCAGGGACTGTGACCAAGCCTCCCAGGTGGGTGGGATGTGCCCGGCTATTTCCCTCCCCGTCACTGGCTGCCTTTATCAAAATGGATATGTCTGGTGAGTGAGAGCCTAGGATGCAAAACACTTTTGTCTGTACTTGGCTTTGCTTCTTCCCAAAGGCCTTGGCAGCTGAAAGGAGTACCACCTACAGTGTGCACGCACCTGCTTGTACACATGCATGCATGTGTGTTTACATGTATATGTGTATATCTGTGCATGTGCTGGCTCTGTAGCCAAGAGGAATGGAGATAGAATGGACCTGGCGGAGCAGGCTGCTAGGTATGTCCCAAACCCCCACCTGTGGCCCCAGCTCAGGGCCATCTCAGAGCCAGAGCCCAGTGGCTGCAGGAAAGGCTCATGCCTGGGGCCCCAGATGGCACAGCCGCTTCTCTGCTGGTTTGCAGCGCTGTCTGGGCCCCTTGTGAGGTGGCTGGGCCTGCAGGGCTGTGGGGCCTTGCCCGGGGCTCAGCATGCCTGCTTCCTCCTGCATAAACTTCTTCAGCATCTTCAGCTTCCCATCTCTCAAAGCCCAACTCAGAGAGGCCCCCTGATCAATCAGCTCAGCTGCAGGTGAACTCTCTCTCTTTCCAATTCTTTCAAGAAGTTATACCACATCCTGGCACAGGCCACGGACAGTCCCCTGAGACTTATGGTTACTCATCCCCCTGAGACTTATGGTTACTCACCTCCCTGAGACTTATGGTTACGCCCCCGCTAAACTGGAGGAAGCTTGAGGGCAGGGACACTGTGGGAGGAAGTTCTTGCTCCCCTTGGTGTCTGACTCCCTGTGCCTTGGTGTCTGACTCCCTGTGCTGTTCAGTAAACGATGGTGCTCTGCTGGGGATGTCCTCGCTGCCACACCATCATTTCCTCTAGAGCTACCAGCAGGCACTCCTCTGGTTGACGTCACCCATGGGGTTGTCTCCATGGTGCTTTCTCTAGAGCCCAACCATGAGCAGCCAGGCCCTGACCTGCCCCCTCTAATTGCCTTGTAAGGTCCGACTCTACGTGGAGCTAAGGGACAAAGCGGTAATTAAAACATAAGTCTGTACAGTTTCATCACTGCCTGTCCTTCCTCTGCCCTGGGAAATGCCTCAGCTTTGGTAGATTTCATCATCACTTTCCAGTACTAGGAACTTCAAAATGTGTACCAAAAAGTCCAGTCTAGTGTAATCTCACAGTGTCACCCTCTCACCCAGCTGAAGGTCTCCCCCTGTTCCCAGCTCAGCCCAGCTCAGGGGAACGGGCTGTGGTTGTCCTTTGCTCTCCTTCTCTAATCACTACAGCGCTGGCTCCTTGGGGTTGGAGCAGGGGGAGAGGTGTGACCAAGAGCAGGGAAGGTCCTTCTTGGCTGGTCTGTTGTCATCTGTCACTGGGGACCCCAACTGTGGCACCCATACAAACACTGGCTCATTTTCTTGTGGTGAGCCTTTGTGGGTTCTCCTAGGGATCCCCGCTATGCATGGGAGACGCAATCTCTAGCTTACAGCTTCTGACCTGCCCCTCTCAACCACTGCATCCTGTGGGTCACCTCCACCCTCCTTCGGCTGGGGTGCCTTGGCCCTGGCAGGAAGTCTGCTTGGCTGGAGACCTTTGGGAGACAAAATCCAATGTGTTGCCTTCTGTAGATCCAATGGCCCAGAAAATGGCCTGCCTTCCGTGGAACACAGCTTGTCTTCATTGTCGCCTTCTCATGCTGTCTTTACCCAGCCCCTCACCTCCAGATTCTCAGACAAGCTTCAGGCGTGAGCCTGGTGTCCCCCGCCCCAGTGTTTCATGTCGGGCTCTCTCAAGGGCTCCCTTCCTGAGACGCTCCAGTTATTGGAGTCACCAGGGCTCACACCTCTGGCCAGAAGGGTGAGGTCGCTCTCTCCTCTCGGGCAACACGCCTGCTCTATATGCGCGGTGCTCTCGAGGTCCCCTGGTCTGCCTGGAGCTGGGGAGCCCTCTCCCTGCCCCAGGAGTGAGCGGATCAGAGAGATGCTGACTCATCCAAGGACCTTCTCCCTCAGTCTGTACTGATCACCCCTCCTTCTGTGTCCAGAGAAGTGGGTGAACTAAGGGGGTGGTTTTCAGACTTCTTTGTTTGACTACCTCCTGAAAACTTATGAGCATTTTAAGTGTTTTTAATACAAAGCATTTCAGATTGACATGCCAAATTTTTCATTGCAAGTTTAAGTAGCTATGAGGGATATAATTTCTGATGTCTTGAAAATGGTCTGCTTTAAACAGTTTTCATCAAAACCCTGAAGCTCGAGATTTGGGTCACTCAATTTACAAAAAAAACAGCCACCAAACAATGTAATTTGGCAAAACCAAACAGTTAAATCAGAACTTCGTGGAAAAAAAAAAAAAGAAGTTAGTGTATTCTGGAAACATCTACTTTCTCATCTCAAGATAGGCAGGTAGGTGGGTGGGAGACGCGCAGTTTTGGGGGCTTGCCACTCTTGCAAACAACCCCTGGCTGTGTGTGCACTGGGGTTGCCATGCACTTCCGCATCTCTCGTGGTGCCTGCGGACTCTACACCCAGGAGATGCACCGCAGCCAGATTCTGGCTGGGACCTGATTGGTTCTGTGGGAAAACTGGAAACCACCAGTGTCTGCTCAGACACAGCCGTTTCAGGAAAGAATGCCTAACACAGAGGGGCGGACAGTGATGTCCCCAAAGCCATCTGCCTGCACATTCTTGGGCACGTCTCCATGGGTCCCCAGGGGCACCCAACTGGAATATTGCTGGGCAAGCTCACTGTGTCTCTTGCGGTCACCCCTTAGAGAGTTCTGCATAGATGGTCTGTCACCCCTCTAGTACAGAGGGGCACTAACACCCTCTGTCTCAGACTTGATGTCTCCTCTGAGCTGGAAATGACAGAAGAGTCTCCTGTGAACCCCCTGCTAGGCTCAGGCAGGGCTTGGCCCATGGCGGGCGCCCAGAAAGGGCCTGTGATCGATGTCTGATGCTGGTGGTGAGTCACCCCCACAGCCCTGCTGCCACTGTCCCTGCCTTCTGCCCCTCCCTGCGTGGGAAGGGGTGTGATGGGGAATTCTGGGCTGAGCAGCCACTTCCGTGTGGTCAGGGCTTTGGTGTGGGTGGTGGTGGGAGACACAGCTGGCCTGCAGGGGCTGGAGGACACCTCTGGGGATGAAGCCGGGGCCAGGACAGGGTGTGTCAGCCAAGTGGAATCCCCACGGCCCCATTTTCAAAGCCATTTGCAAGGCTGAGCTATTCCTTTGTCTATGGCCGAGGACCCCCCACTAGCGGCCGCAGCCTGGGAAAATGTGTGCAGTCAGGGCCACTGTGGCCTCCGGGAGCCGCAGGAGTGGGACAGGCAGCTGTTCTGCATTGAGCCTCCAAGGAATCAGCCTGTCTGGCCCATCACCAACCTCATGCTGGAGTTGGCCTCTGCCTGGGTGGTGCGATCGGAGGACACAAAGATGTACTTGATCCAAATACCTCCCACACTAGCCTGTCATGTTGCCTGATGGCCTTAGAGAAGGGGATGGGCTGAGGGGATGATCTTAGAGACGGTTAGAGAGGGACAAAGAGAAACAGAGACAGAGAGACACATAGAAAGAGAGGGCTGGGAAGCCTTGGGGCTGGCAGATATCTCTCCTTCATTCTTCCCATACTTGATATATGAGCCTGGGTAAGCACACTAACCTCTCCCAGCCTCAATTTTTCTCTCTGTAAAATGGGGAGAGGATTCAGAGCTGAGAGGATCAGCTGGGACAGAGAATGTGGAAGTATCTGGCACACAGCAAGTGGCCAGGAAAGTCTTGTTTCTCAGGCAGAGAAGCACAGCATGTCTCCCTGGCCTCTTGGGCTGAGCGCTGACCCTCTGACTCCCTGACCACAGTCTCGTATGCCTGTGGTGTCCCTCTCCCCATAGGCTGCTGTTACCGGTGAGGTTTGCTGGCTTAGGGTCTTGGGTGGAGAGAACAGAGGTGGAAGGTTCAGGGAGCTGGGTTGTGGGACTAGAGGAGAACTAGAGGGCTGGTCTGAGACCTCAGACGCTGAGGTCCCAGGTGCCCGGACCAGGTGCAAACCCACACCTGGCCTAACACCTTCACTGTGTCAGCCAAGTGGAATTACCATGCATGTTCCTGGGCCCCGCTCTGAAGAGCAGATTTGGGAGGACGGGCTTTGTGGGCCTGGGACAGGGAGGCAGTCGAGGTCACTTCGAAGCAGATCCTGTCTCAGCCCCCTCAGCCCCATGACACTCTCCTCAGGCTGGTCCTGCTGGAGGCCTGGGAAGGGGCAGCTTGAACACAGCAAGGTCTCTTGCAGAAACTCCACTCTTGGACAATGCATCTTATAATGCCCCGGCCTCTCCCCGCACCCAAAGGGGCATCAGGGACCTGGGGACGCAAGACCTGACAGGAATGAGTGAGGGGAAATTGTGGATTAAGTGCTGGAAGGGGAGCAAGAGAAGTGGGATCTAGACAATTCTTGTTGTCATGGGAATATCCAGGACTCACTTGAGCTTCGGCTCAGTGTTGCATTTCTCCCTCCTGGAAGGTGGTGGGGATAGATCACTGCTTGCTCCTGTCTGTGGGGCTGGCCCAGGCCCAGCTTTCTGACCACGCAGAGTTCCTGGTCAGGGAACAGTCACCCAAAGGTTCAGCTGTCACGGACTCAGCCTCATCGACTTCCCTGTGCTTGGGGGCATCCTGAGGACCAGAGCGCCTAGCCAAGAGCAGCTGACGATGGGCATCAGCACAGCTGATGGCTCTATTTCTCTTCTCTTCTTCCAGGGTGAAGGCAAATACCTCCTCCAGGAAGCCTTCCCTGATTACTCTTTCCTCTAATGCCCCTTTGTGCCTCAGTTTACCAACCAGGTCATTCTGCCTTGTGTCATGCTTTTGTCCCCCTAATTGCCCCTCCCCCACCCTGTCCTGGGCCAGGATGGAGGCCAAGTAGTGATGTGGAAATTAAGAGTTTGGCTTTGGGGTCTGAGAGATGTAGAGCCAAATCCAATTCTGCTAATGGGTAACCCTGAGGAAATCATTTAACCTCACCAAGCCTCAGTTTCCCATCTGGACAAGTGGAAGTAATGTTAACCCTTGCCACATATGATTTGTTGAGAGGATTATATAAGAGATAAAGAGATGACACCTGTAATGCCTCCAGGCTCTACACCCAAACACACAGAAATGCTTGGAGCTCCATCAGCCTGACTTACTGTCATTAATGATTCACTCTCCCTGCCCCTCCAAGGTTGCATGTCTGCCATCTGCCAGGTGCTGAGCCAGATGCTGGGGACAGCAGGGTGAAGAGGAGACCTCCCTGTCATAGCAAAAGTTATGTGACAAGTGTTGGAAGGAAGGTGCTAGTCCCAACACATTAAGGGGAAAGGTGATGAGAGAGGGGCACCCTTTCCTACCTGCTCTGTGGGAGCATGAAAATCAACCCCTGGAATGCTGATTACAATCTGTGCCTGGCCCAGGAAGGGGTGTCCTGGGACCCCATGAAGTGTCAGGTGAGGGTCCAGGAGGTTCCTAGACCACAGCAGAACCTACTGAGAGGAGGGTCCCAGGAACACCCCCCCCCCCCCCCCCCCCGCCACGTGCAAAGAGCCAGACTCTCAGCACAGTGGCCGTGACTATGGAGCTTTAGACAATTAGACAGAGAGACGGAGACCATCCATGGGTCTTAGAAGAATGCAGTGATGGGACAGCTGGACGCTCAGGTGACACTTGGGGAACAGGGCTGTGTGCCCGTGGTCCTAGAGGCCCAGACCCGCTCTGAGGGAAGCAGGCGGCAGCCACAGACATGCCAGGCAGCGGGAGAAGCGGTGCCCTCACCATCCCCAGAGCATGTCTTATTATTAAAACTCATACATCACACACTGAAGCAAATACCTGGCGTGGGGGAATTGGAACCCTTCAGCGTGGACTAGATCCATCACCTTCTAAATCAGGTACATCAGCCCGTGAATCAAACACATACCTCTGGATTCGATGGGCTCCCAGTCGGATTAGATGCATCACCTATTGAATCAAATGCCCCTCTGATTGAATCAGAAACTGCAGCTCACCTAGTAAATCATCTAAATATTACCCACATTACAAGTTTGGAATGGCTGTCTCACCAATACGTTTTAACAGACGACATGTTAAAGCCGCTATAACATTTAAACAATTACCTGCAGAAACGAGCGCCATACATCACCGGCGCTGGCCGATCAACATTTCGAGCAGGAGAAACCGCCACCCAGATGCATGGGCTTTCCATTTCCTTCTCCCCGACCACCCTCCTTCCCCACGGGGTCCTTTCTCCTGCGCACACATGCTGAGGTGAGGCAGGCGGGAGCGGTGGGGGCCCCAATTACTGCCGGGGGGTGGGGTAGGGGGGAGGCCGGCCTGAAACCTAAGGCAGGGGACCAGATGTGGGCCCTTCCTAGGGCAGACTTATTTTGCTTAACCTGCACAGCGCTTGAAACACAGGGAATGTTTCAAAAATCAAAAACCCACATTCAAATCCAGGATTTTTGGTTTCTCTTAACAAAGTGAGATTTGGCAACAATAGGCCCGCATGCCCACTAACAGCTAAGCCGAGTAATAGTAACTATTGCCAGCTGTGGTTCCAGACACTCTTCTGTACTATGTCATCCGCTGCTTACAGCAACTCTAATATAGGGTACAATCATAGACTATTATTATTTCCGGTTTGGGAAACCCAGGGCACAGAGAGGGTTTCCCAAACTGGAAAAGGGAGCTGGGTTGTGGGACTAGAGGAGAGCTAGAGGGCTGGTCTGAGACCTCAGATGCTGAGGCCCCAGGTGCCCAGACCAGGTGCAAACCCATACCTGGCCTAAGGCCTTCACTGTGTCAGCTTGCCCAAATCACACAGCCGGGGCAGTGGTGGAGGCAGGCCTGACTAACCCGGGATATGTGGGGGGATTTCCGAGGGGGTGACAATGGGGAACCTGCCCCTGCCAGGTGTCCTTCTAACCTCATTACGTCCACATGCCATTGTCAGCCAGCATCCTCTCCCCACCACAGGGCCTATCAGAGAGGGCCTCAGCTCCAGACCTGAGTAGTGTCTACAAAATTGTTAATGCGACTGTAGAGCTGCACAGGCAGGACTGGAAGAGACCTTCATTATGCTACTTTAGAGTTACACCCCACTTACTATATTATGCTCACTACAGTGCCCTATCAATCAATATGTAATTTTAAAAATAAATCCTGTAATTGCATTGCAAACTACATAATTATGCTGTATTGTATTTGTGCGCATGTGTCAAAAGTGTTAATTTCTTAAAAGTAAATGCAAAAATACAGCGGTTTTTGAAACTCTGCTTCGGCCTTTCTTATTTATGAATGTATCAGAAGCTCTGCGATGGGCACGTAACGGTCAAGGCTTCCACCCAAGGGCCCTCTGGGCTGAACCAGGCCGACTCCTTCTGTCAGCAGCTGTCTGTGTCCCCGCCCCTGTCCTTCCTCAGCCTTTGGACCATAACCAAATCAAGTAACATAGAGGCGCAGCTCTGCATCCCATGGTCTTTGCATGCCACCTGGCTCATGGAAAAGCTTAGTAAAGATGACAGGTGCATTTTCAAAGGGGGACCTGGGAAAGGCCCGGCTCAGGGTCTGCATAAGCTCGGGAGCGTCTGTGGGCTCTGGGGGTGGAGCCCTGCAGGTACCTGGGGCTTCGGCCACCCACGCTACCAACAGGGAGGCTACACGTCAGGATGGATGGCATAGGATGCAGCACCTGGACTGAGAGCCCAGCCCGAGGTTTTTCTTTTTTTCTTTTTAATATATTTTATTGATTTTTTTACAGGGAGGAAGGGAGAGGGATAGAGAGTTAGAAACATCGATGAGAGAGAAACATCGATCAGCTGCCTCCTGCACACTCCCCACTGGGGATGTGCCCGAAACCAAGGTACATGCCTTTGACAGGAATCGAACCTGGGTCCCTTGAGTCCGCAGGCCGACGCTCTATCCACTGAGCAAAACTGGTTAGGGCCCGAGGCTTCTCTTGACCCACAGGAAGCCAAGGAAAAGGCTCTGGAATTCTTAGAGGGCAGCTGACAGCATCTCATCGGGAGCCACACAGCCCTGCCCTTCCTTCCTACTCACCTTGCAGTTATCAGATTTACCAGCCCAGACACTCAGAGCACAGCCTACCAAGGTGAGCAGGACACATAGCACCTGCCTGGGTGCTGCTGGTGAGTGCAGGCACATGGCAGCCCTTTTTTAATGAGCTGGAGATCCCAAACCTAGAAACATTCTTGAGAGTGAGGGACAGTTTTTTGAAATGTTTATTTTGCTTTATTTTCCAGGTGGCATCCCTCCTAGTCAAAGGAGACTGACAACTCACAGTGCCATCTTTCCAAACTGTGGGGCGCCAATATAGGGTTAAGCTTCAGACTGACCTGTTGGCAAAGTCACAAACAAGTCCCAGCTTAGAGGGCACAGTCCTCTTAGCATAATTAGGCTTGACCTTATGAGGCTCCCTAGATCTTATCTGGGAAGCTAATGGGCTGAGGGAAGTGCAGCAAGAACAAAAACAAGTGAAACTCACAAGAACAGTGTAAACAAGTGAAACTCACAAGAACAGTGTAACTTTGGTAACCGCTACCTTGTTTACCTCTGACTATAAAATAAAGGCTCAGGTTGCCTCCGGATCTTTCTCTGTGGCCTCAGCCAAGCACAGGAAGATCCACGGAGGCTAGAGAGAGCTAGAGAGTTCTGAGTGCTGTCTCCATGTAAAACATTCTTCGCCGACTCCGTCCACATCTTTGGGAACCCCTGGACCGCTGGGGCTGGACTCCTGCACCAAACCAGCCCATTTCCCCTTCTCCCACTTTGCCTACATTCCCTTGGGTTCGGGAGCAATGTATGTCCTCTTCCACATTCTTCCTGGGTAGTAGATGGTGTGACAGCGTGGCCTGTGAAGGCTCAGCGGTCCCCATGTGTTCAGAGGAGTGGTTTGGGCTGGGCTGGAGGCGGAGAATGCGAAGATGCCTCAGGTTTCTGGATGGAGGCCTCACAGGTTGGGTGTCTTGCATGCAGAGGTTGTAGGCACCACAGAGGTCTGGCTGTCCCTGTGGGTTGCCTTGAGAGGTGGCCTGGCTTCCACCAGGTGACTGCTCAAACCTGACATTGGGTTTAGGTTGGTGTCTGGTCCTCAGCCCAGTGCTGCTCCCTCCAGGGTCCCCAAGGAGGCCTTTGGAGAGGGCTGCCCCGGAAACCCTGCAAAAGCATCCCAGACCTGGCCGCCGGTGGATGGCAGGCACAGCAGCAGGGACAGAGAAAAGGGGAGAAATGATCTCCGTCAGGACAGTTTTGCAGGGTCCCAGCACTGGGCTGAAGGCTGGGGCTGGACAGGAGACCCAGCGACATGCCACTGGCCACAGTCTGTGAGGAAGAAAGAGACTCTGGGAGCACCCGAATCATCATCCTGATGCTCTCACTATTGGAGCCAGGCATGTCCTAGGCGCTTTCTTTCCATGCATTATCTTACAGTATTGTGCTTATTTCTACTTTTATGTATGAGAGAACTAAAGGACAACAGCTCAAATAACTCATCCCCATTGTTCAGAGTAACTGAGGCTCAGAGTCATTCACTTGCCCAAGATAGGTTCAGAGGTAGCAGAGGGCCGAGTTGGGGCTTAAATCCAAGCATGTCTGATTCCCCAGTCTGTGCCTTCAAAACCCGGGAAACGAGAGCGAGGTTGTGTGGTGGGTCCTCAGTGAGTCAAGGACCTGGCCCTGAGGGGGTGGGGAGCCTGTGCCTAATGCCCGGGAGGGGGAGGGTTGGGTCCCTGTCCAGGAAGAGAGGGTGCTGCTCCCACAGCCCTCACTCCACCCTGAACACACCCATTTGTACCTGGAACAAGAGACTCGTACCTGTCGGGGACTGACATGATTCTAGTTGGCTTCTGGACCAACAGGGTAGCTCTGGCGTCTTTCCAAGTCCCCTTCTGGCCAGCCCCCTGCAAGGCTGTGGCTGGTGCAGCTGGAGCTGGGACTGGGGTCTGCCAGAAGCCCTGCTAGTGCCACAGAGCCCCTGCCCTTCCTCCTGCTGCCCTCTCTGCAATTAGCAGCCTCACCAGCCCAGACCTCAGCTGACAGCCTGAACTTTTCTATCCAAAGTAGCTTTCGATGTCGAGGTCCCTGGGGATCCTCAAAGGTCACAGGAAGAGAGATGCTTCTATGAGCTCCCTCTTATTGGACTGGGAGGTGCCTGGCTTAACTCGCCCGACTGCATCCGAGGAGCCTCACTTTTTGAGACCACACGTGGGTGATTGGAGGGACATTAAATGACAGCCAGTTTCTATCTGAAATACCCCACTTGGCACTGCCATAGGTTAAGTAGCTTCCTTAACTTTCATTGGCTGCAAGATCTTGTTCAAATGATATCTTATATAGAAGCCCAACTGGCAAAATAAATGAGTAGAATATCTCTGTCTGAAGCAGGATAGAAGTCGGGGCACCCAGGGCCTTATCTGCTGGGCCTCCTTCACCCCAACAACAGGACCCAAGGCCCCTCATCGGGGTTGCTCAGCCCAGTTTGAAAACCATTGATCACTCAGGTCCTTTGATTTACCAGAAAGGAAACTATAGTTCAGAGAGGTTTTGTGACGTGTCTGCTATTTCAACAGAACAGTTATAGCTGCCTGGATTATCGCAGGGCTGTACACTCTGGTTTGTTTTGTAGCAGGTGGTAGTCTAGTTGGAATTCATTGCACTCTTTCCTTGTATGTGCTCATTACCAGCCATTGAAAACATAGCTCCAGTCTGGTCACACAGCTGCTTTAAGCTTAATAAAAGGTTACTAAGTGCCTTATGCCATGTCTGAGGCACTGAGCAGTGGCCACGGTGGAGGGAAGCCCAGTGTTGCCCCTGGAGGACGGGGGAGGAGACCCCCAAGCAGGTCATTTCAGTGTCTGTGGGGTGCCACATGCTCACAGGACAGCCACTCAGTCCCGCCTAACCTGAGGGGGCCATGGAGGATGGGCAGGACTCAGCCGGCGAGGTCAGGAGGCAAAGGCCTGCAAAGGCCAAGCGTGTGTGTGCTGTAGCAAATCAACGTCACCGCAGACGAGGGAATGTGATGTGGGGGAGGCAGGAAGAGTGCGGGGCCTTGGGTGACGTGTTAAAGAGCTTGGGCTTCACCCCCAGGCAATAAGGATGACAAGTTTTTAAAAGGAGCGTGCAACGTTTAGGACAGGGCATTCTGGTTACTGTGCGATGGCAGATTTGGGGAGAGGGCATGTGATCCTAAGCCCAATTCAAACGTTATTTCAGTGGTCTAGATGGACCTGGGACACAGCTGTCTGGATAGAAATTCCAGAAATACTTGTGAGATGCTTAGAGAGGTGAGCAATTGGATTTCCAGAAGGGGTGCTGCAGGAGAGGGCGGCTGGGAGTATTTGGCGATGACTTAGAAGGGCCTGGCAAGACCAGGACGTGGCTAGGCCTGCATTTGTGAGAGAGGAGGTCTGGAACATGGGCAAGTCGGGGAGTGTGTGGTTGGGGTTGGGTGCCACCATGAGTGGCTCTGTGTGGCTGTGCATCACCAGGCAACAGTACACCCCCTGCCCACCACCTCCGGCCGGCTCCCCTGTGGAGGCTCTCAAGCTTAGGCAACCTTTCTTCCTCCAACGGCGGGAGCCCGCGGGGAAGCTCTGTGTTCATCATCTCGGCCTCTCCTAAGAGATGCTCTCTGTGGTCCCAGATGGTGCGGCATGTGTGCCTCCCGGAGCAAGCAGAGCCAAAGCAAGCCCAGGCCCCGAAGCCAGCTGTAGGGCAGGAGGCAGCCCAGCCGCCCAGCCAAGAAACTGCTAACTCAAGTCACTTCGCCCCCGACCGACCTCTCAAAGCAAGGGGTTAAACATTTCCTTAAAACCCTACAGTGCCTTGGAAATCAGCTGAATGGCCTTTCTGTACAGCTCCTAATGTCCCGGGTGCACTACCTGGCGTTCTGACGAGATATAAACGGCAGATTTTATGGGCAGCAGCATGGGCCAGTGGGCTAAGGACAGGCCGGGGAGCCAGCAAGGACGCAGCCCCGGTGCCTCGTGACCGCTTGACTCCAGGTGTGACCTTGGGCTGGTTGCTTAACCTGTTTACACCTTAGTTTCCTTGGCTGAAAAATGGGAGTCCTGGTACCACTGGGCCTCACAGGGGGGCCGTGAGCGGGAGCTAATTGATGGCTGAAGTGCACCCTGGGTGTCTCCGATGCTAGTAAACGGCTAAGTAATTACGCGGCGCCGCGCAGCGCTGGCAGCCCACACGCAGGGCACCGCTCCCAGGCCGGCGGGGCCGGGCAGCCGCCGAGAATGCCTGGCTCAGCTAAACACCAGCCGTTCACCTCGCCAAGCACCTCCCGGGTGAGGCCCTGCGCAAGGTCGTTCTTCATCTGGAGGTCTCGCTCCTCGGGGCTCTGACATCGCTCTCACTCAGACCTGCTTTTAACCTTATTTTCTGCAAGATGTGGCTTTTTCCTCCATTGACAGCCTGGTGAACAATAGGTCGTTGGAGTGGCCACTCTACGCCGAGCACTCTGCTGGGTGCCTTCTGTGCTGTCTGTCCTGACCGCTTTCCCACAGGTACAACATAGGGGGCTCTATCCTCTCCACTTCACAGAGGTGGCCACAGAGGCTCCAGAAACGGAGGCTTCCAGGGAAGCCACTCATTGTGGTGCCCCTGGGAGGGCTGAGCCTGCACAGTCCTGAGAGCCAGGAGGAGGATTCAAACCCAGAACCCTCCGGCTTCAAAGCTCAGACCTCCCTTTCCATCACTCGGTGCTGCCTTCCCTGTTAGCTCTTCACTGCGTGTGGGCCGTGGCGGTGATGGGTGGGGTGGAACCCACTGCTGGGTGCAGGGAACCTGGATAATTGTTCCCGTCTTCGCCACAGCCCTCCGGTGAGGCGTGGCCTCGCGGAATCCATTCTATCCCCCTGACATCCCTTTTGTCTGTCCGATGTAGGACTCTGGTCCATGGCGACACTGTTTAATTCTGTGCTCCCGATGCTGGTGACGAAGCCGTGGAAGGTTTCAGATGTCTGGACATCACACCGTCCTTGATGAGTGCCCCTAGAAGAACAGCACTGAGACCCCAAGTGCCTGCTCTCCCCATCTCTGGAGAGTCCTTTCATCCTCTCCAAATATTCCTTTATCTCTCCCCCTTCCCAGTCTGAATAAAGGGTTTACAGAAATGGCATAATCCTTGTGACCAGCCGGGCCCGTGGCAGGGCCTGCCTCTCCCTCCTCTCCTCTTCCTCAAACCGCAAGGCCCTGCTGCATTTCAGGCCACGTTCCTCACCCCTGTGCCTAAGCTCCCGGGAGAAGGGCTGTAGGAAGGTGAGCCTCCTTTAAATCCTGCTTTCCTGGACATTTCCGACTAAATGGGATCAACCATCACTTCCTATTAGCACAACTTGGCCTTTGCAGCAGCGACGGGCAGCCTAGGGCTGCTCTGTGGATCAGAGTCATAAAACCTGCTCTGGGGGCTGCCCCTGAGCATGAGGGCTCCGGGGAGCCTCGGGAGAAGGGCGGGCAACGGGGCACAGAAAGCTCTGAATCTTCCGCGAAAATGCCTTCTCTGGGCAGGCCTCCCTGCCCTGCTCTGCCCTCCCTCATTCACTGGCACCCGGAGCTCTCCAGGGACAAGGGCATGGGGGGCCCAGCAGGTCAGCGGAGTGGCTGCCTCCTTTGTTGTCTGTACCAGGAGCTGCTCTCAGATCTCATTCAATCCTGCCATAAAGTCCAAGATACATCTAAATGTGGGACCTACATAAATTAAGTGACTTGCTCAAGGTCATGGACTGGGCAGAACTGGGAATGGAGGTCACGATCATTGCCCTTGTGCAAGGGGACTTGGAGAAGCCGCCTCCATTCTGCCTGCCCTGGACGACCCTCCAGAGTAGCTCAGGTCAGAGCCAGCTACGCCCGCTCCTTCCAGAAGGGCCACATCAGGACCCAACACCAGTGTCAGCGACACTATCTTCAGGGTCTACCCAGACCCTCAGCCGTTAAAAGGCAGCATGCAGGATTCACCCCTCGGCCTCCAGGTGAGTGGGGCTCTGCTCCCCCCCCCCCCCCCGAGGAAACCAGGGTTGACATTCCCGTCTCGGGAAGCTCATGTGACCCCCCCTGCACGGACCATGCAGTATGGGTGGCAAGGCTGAAGTTTTCCAAAAATGAAACAAAAGTACCAAAAATTCTTGCTATCAAGCCGCCATGAACCCGAGTAAAAACAAGCACATGAGGCCTGGATGGGAGCTCAGTCCCCTCTCGGGCTCGGACACGCCCCCCTCATTAATGGTTCACAGGGTGGTCGCTGGCAGGGCCCCTGCGGCAGGAGTGCACAGAGGCTGAGGAGCCTGCCCAGCTTGGCCTGCGTCCCATCCTTCCCAGAAGGATCCTTTCCTCCGTCATTCTTTTGGTACAAGTTTCTGCCAAAGAAACACAGATTTAGGGCAAAAAAAATCAGGGCTGGATTTAGATGGGGGGAAATTCTCAGAATGTCGTTATGTTCGTCTTGGAAAAAACTTAAAGTAATACCAAATCATCTTCGGGTTTTTGTGGGATCGCACGCACGCACGCACGCATGCAGAAAGCAGTTTCGTTCTTGTCTTCTGCATCTGTGAGCTGTTACCGCTACAGCACACGGCAGAGGTGCGGGGCTAACCTTGAGGCATTCTTCCCTCCCAGTCCTGGGCAGCCTCTGTTGGACCTCTTCTTGCCGTTTTGCTTTTCTCCTACAAGCACTGCCCCCTTTTTCCTCTTTGTCTCCCCTTGTCCTCAAGCTCTCCTTTCCCATCCCGACAAAAATTAGCTCTGCTCAAACACTAAGTTACTCAGATCACAGGGGAAATGACTGGGACAACTTCGTGTGTTCCCTTCCTGGAGTGTTTGTGTTCCCAGGGACAAATGGCTGTGAACTGGTAGGATCTCTTGACTCAGGGAGTTGATGAAGAGCACTGGGTGGGGCCTGGCTGGGTGGCTCAGTGGTTGAGCGTCGGCCTATGAACCGGGAGGTCACAATTGGATTCCCAGTCAGGGCCTATGCCTGGGTTGCAGGCTCAGTTCCCAGTGTGGGGCATGCAGGAAGCAGCTAATCAATGATTCTCTCATCATCATACTTCTCTCTCTCTCTCCCGCCCTCTCTCCCTTCCTCTCTGAAATATATATATATTAAAGAGCTCAGAGTGAGGCAGACAGGGTCCCTGGGACCCTCAATAGCACCCCACATGGCTGCTAACCACTTACCCAAAAGGCTGCTCTGACTATAAAGTCTTATCAGGTGCTCCTTGCTCTCTTGAGATCTCTCCTTAAATCTATGTAGGTTCTTGGTGGGTAGAAGTCTTTAGCATTGGTTCCCTCCTTCACATTCCAAAGAACAACTTCACCCCCGAAAGAGGCCTACTGAGAAGAGGCCTGGGTCTGGCTGTGGTTAGCTGTGTTTGCAGGGAGCAGGCACACTGACCTGGCAGAGAGCTGCCTAGCATGGCAGCTGCTGCCCGGGAGGTGCCGGGGCTGGGCTGGGGACCTTGGCCGATAAACAATGTTCTGGCAGCAGCACAAAGGGCAGGGGGGAGGCGAGAGCCAGACGCTGAGAGAAACTGACAGAGGAGCCCGCCTTTGCCCTTTCCGCTCTTAGGTGACTGGCGCCGGGAATTTGAAAGCCCCCAGATGTGGCATGGCCTGACCTTTGGCATCTGGGTTATGGCAACCGCTCAAATGACTGGAGACGCTGCACAGACTGAGAAGTGCTGTAGCGTGGACACAGCGTTTCTCACACAAGCGCATTCGCTGCTCCAGGGTGCTGTGGGCAGAATCACTCCACTTTCAGAGTAGCAAGCTTTTCTTCCGGGAAATGAGGATGAGAGTCATTGCCAAGGTCACGATGTGTGGAGGTGATAGGACCTGGACTAGGACCCAGGTCTTCTAACTTGCAAAGGCATTTTCCACAAATTTTTTCCAGAGGTGTGGGAAGTAATCTGAAAGGTCAGGACCAGGTTTGACAACAAAGAGCACGCAGGCCAAAGGTATGCAGACATTTTCTCAACTGCTTCTACTTAACCTCACCGCTAGCCAACAGCTGATCCTCAGCCCCTTCCTGAAACTTATTTACTGATGCTCACGGCACAGAGAATGGCCCTGGCTAGTATTTCCTCTCCAGTATGCTCTTTTCCCAGCACACCAGAATGCCCAGCCCTGAGCAGCATTCCCCAGAATATTCCTCCCCAAAATGCCCTTCCCCCATATACCCTTCCCCACTCTGCACTCTGCTCCCACTAGGTGAGTGTGTGCTTGCCAAGAGTCAGTGGGTCTTTGTTCCCAAGCCCGTGTCCTTCTTACTTTGCTAGTCTTTGTAAAAAAAAACAAAACCAAAAACATAAAAAACAAAAAACAACAACAACACCTTATTGCAATTAAGTAATTTAATGAAATGTTATGCAAACAGATGGTGTAGTGAGAGTGGAAAGAAAAGGAATCGTTATGTTATTCCTATGCAAACGAAGTTAAATATGTTAAGAGATCAAATGACAATGGGTTGTTAGAAAGCACTGCTAATGAGTTAGATGTGGGTAAGCTCACATTAAAGATGGGGGAAAACTAAACACATCTAGGATTCTTCAGAGTACTTGGCAAGTGTAAGTTCTCCACCACTTTAAAGAAACGGAAACTGGCAATGGTAGATGATGCATTATTGGGTGTGGTTTACTCAGGAAAGATGGCTGGATACGCCCATCCAGGGACCTGTACTCAAAGGAAAGGCCTTGGACCTACATCAAAGAACGGTGAATAGATGTACATTTATATGTTTAAGTTAAAAATAAAATGTTGAAGGTGTGTATAATTTTCTCTTATTTCCCTTTTCAACTAACTTTTTCCATTAACTGACCAAAACCTGTCCATAGTGTCAGATAAAAGGGACCCTCCTCTAATAGCTAACAGTTATTGAGCAATTATTTGGTGCCAGTCACTATCCTAAGTGCCTTTTCTGTAGCATCCCTTTTAACCCTCACAATCTACCCACGAGTGGGATACTAACATTGTCCTGCAATGGCGCACGAGTTTTTGCAGGTCCTAGTCACTCCGGCCTCCCATCCCTCTTCCTTTCTTTGGCCAGCCAGTAGCCATTACTGAATGGCATCTCTGTAAACCAGCACCCTGGCAATGAATGATGCATTATTGGGTGTGGTTTACTCACCCTCCTGTGAGAGGAGCCAGAGTTCTCTGGCTCCCTGGCAAGACTGACCTGCCCCCGGTGGGTGGCTCAATGGGGAAGGAAATATAGTGGCTTCAAAATAGTCAACTTGGGCTCCAGGTTTCATCATGGATGCGAAGTGGACAGGTGACCGCGCATGAACAGGCGTGGGAGCTGTGAACACAGAAAGCTGGTGGTAAGTGCTTGAGAAAACTGAGCCCAGCACAAGGCCCCTGGGGTGGTAGGTCAGGAGGGAACTCTTAGGAGCAAAACGCTGGAGAAGCCCACCTGAGGCACTCAGGTGAAAGGGGGTGGGGGTGGGGAAGGGGACGGTGGGAAGTGCTCCTGCCAGCATGCAGGGCAGGAGACAGAGCTTCCTATTTAAACCAGAGTCTCTAAATGGGCATAACAGTCACAGTAGCAGCAAGAACCACCATAGGAAAGAGCAAAGAAGAGCGCCCCTTCTGGTTGGTCGCATGGTGGATGGAACCTGTGACTTTTGCAACTCAGGTGTTGGCAGTAGAAATGTTTTTGGTGGACTTGGTTGGCGCTGAAGCAAAAATCTGATGTCCCTGAAGCTCAGTACCATAAGGCCTAGCAGGATGAGGCAGAAAGGGGAGTGTGAGGAGCCACAGATTGGGAGGTGATATTTGCTATAGGCGTACCTGAAAAGGGACTGATATGTAAAGAACTCCAACTGCACAATAATAAGAAGACAAATAGCCCAATTAAAAATGGGCAAAAGATCTGAACAGTCACTTTAAGGAGATGTATGAACGGCCAATAAATTCAATTCCATCAGCCACCAGGAAAAGGCAGGTTCAAACCCCTGTAAGATACCACCACGCAGGCCCTGAGGCGGCTAAGGTGAGAAAGACTGGCCACACCAACTGTCGACGAGCAGTTTTGTACGAGGGGCGGGCAGTGCAGGCCGTCTGTATGGGCAGGGAATGAGGGGTGGGTGCATCGTCGACAGAGAATTTAGAAACAATAACAAAGCCACGCAAAGCCGGTCTGCTTTTTATTATCACCATGCTCGGCAATTCTAAACACTGTCAGTGATAAGATACTCCTCTCCAGCCCGGGAAACCCTCCCCCCGCCACCTCCCTGGAGACCCCCGTCGTGGCCAGGATGTGGAGCCACAGTGAGAGTGGGGATGTCATGTGGCACAACCGCCTTGGAGCACTGGCTGGCAGTTTCTTTTAAAATTAAGAGTTGCACTTCCACATATTTACCCAGGAGAAACGAAAACACATGATGTGACTGTTTCTAGCAGCTTTCTTTACAATAACCCCCAAATGGAAACAATGCAAATGTTTATCATCAGGGTTAATGGATAAGCAATATGTGGTGCATCCATACAACGCAACGCTGCTCGGCAACCGAAAACGAACAAAGTGCCAATGCATACAACAAAACAATGAATCTTAAAAACATTACGCTGAGCAAAAGAAGCCAGACATGAAAGAATACACACTGTTTGATTTAATTTATTTAAAGACCAAGAACAGGCAAATCTAATCTATAGTGACAGAAAGCAGAACAGTGGTTGCCTGGGGCCGGGGCTGAGGTGGGTATGGACTTAGAAAGGGGCACTTTCTGGTGTGGGTAATGTTCATTACCTTGATTGTCTTGGCTACATGAGTGAACATATTTGTCCAAACTCATCAAAACTGCGTACCTAAAATGTGTGCATTTTGTTGAGCGTAAATTGTGTTTGAATCAGGTTGACATAAAACAAAAGTTTAAAACAAAGGGGAAAGACTATAGAGTCAGGACCAGAACAGATACTGATTAATTTGAGGATGTGTTGCAGATTCTATGTGGTCATTCCTGAGTGGAGTCCATAGGCATTCCAGACACATTCCTGTAGACCACACTGCAACATCCAATCTGGGTGTATTTCCATTAACCATTATGGAAAGCTTTGCATAGTTTAATCTGTAGAAGTTTTTATTTCTTTCCTCTAAAGTGCTTTTATGCCTCTGTCAAGTTCCAATAATTTTAATTTCTTCAGATATAGGCACAAAGAGCAATTTGAATTAGGATGATCATCATAGTGACAGCTATCATTTATTGAACATTGGCTGGGACCAGATACAATTTTTTAAATATATTTTTTATTGATTTCAGAGAGGAGGGGAGAGGGAAAGAGAGAGAAAAAAAACACAACATTAGTGATGAGAGAGAATCATTGATCGACTGCCTCCTGTACTCCCCACACTGGGGATCCAGCCCCCAACCGTGCACGTGCTGTGAATGGAACTGTGACCTCCTGGCTCATAGGTCGATGCTCAACCAGTGAGCCACACCGGCTGGGCCGTCCAGATGCTATTTTATGTAATCTTCACATAACCCTGACCCTGTGAGGTATTATCCCCATTTTTCAGATCAGGAGGAACAAACATTCAGAGAGATACAGACTCTTATCAAGGGTGCATGGCTAGTCAGATCAAGACTGGTCTGTTTGATTTGGACTCTGTGTCTGTCATTACACTCCAGGACCTCCGACACTGGCCTGGCTGACCCAGTATTGCCAGCACATTCTGGTAGACCAGACCACATGGTGGTTCAGAGGAGGCGCTATACACCCTGCCACTGGGGAGTACTCACCTACATTCCTTATGCTGCCAACCTCCTCAGGGCAGTTTCCCTTCCGGGGGGGAACCTTCTTTGGCGTGGGCTTCCCTGAAGTCACGGTGGTGCCTGGCAAACAGGTTCATGGTTGATGAGTTCCTGTAGCTCCATGTATGGGCTGCAACCACAGACAGAGTTGAATTGCCTTGTCCTCCTGGGCCTTGACCTTCCACTCCCGCCCAGAGCATTTCCCCCTCTCCATCCTCCCTTAGGATTCTGTGAAGTTTATTCTTTTGATCTGTGACCGTGACCGCATATATCTCTGGGTGTATTCTAACAGGAACCTGCATTCCTTCCACTGCAGGGCTGGCTAAGGAAGTTATGCAGGGCTCAGGGGAATCCTGGAGGAATTTGCTCCAGTCTGCTGGGGTCTGTATCCTGACACGCAAGTGCATAAGTGCGGCCAGGCCTGTTTGACAATCAAACCCAGGCATGAACAAAACGGGTGGGGGTGTAGGGGGCAGTGTGGACTCTAAACAGGGCCCGGCTCCTGTCTGGAGACAGGACGGGAGGAGGGGGCCCCAGCCCGGGATGGGGTGCATCCTCAGAAGAAGAGAGGAGAAGATAATGGAATCCAATAGAGCTCCTGAAAACGTGTCATCCTGATACTGCCGAAACCCTTTGAATACGTTAAATCCTTAAGCAGAGTAGCCTAAGACTGCAATGACTACATGGAGACATGTTAGTCCGGGTAAATCCTTGCAGGTTTCAAAGATCTGAAGGGCCCCGCACTTCCCTGTGCAGCCGCTGCCCTCTGCCCTCTCCTGCGTGATGTCATTATTGAAGTTTCGCTCTCACCACGCATGGCGTAAGTTGACATTGACAGTTGTAGCACTCGCACACCGCCTCTGGAGGATTATTAGCTTTGAAGCTATTTGGCCTTGAGCGGTGAATTCTTTTTTGAGCTCACACTGGCTTATAATATCTGAGAAGGCCTGCTCCACTCCGGCCCCAGCTCGAATTAGGAGAGAAGGCCGCTTTCCAACTTGGAACGGATGCCAGCAGGAACAGAATGGGGAATATTATCCATCTCTGGTGGGCAACGAACTGAGTGCTCTCGAGCCCTCCCCCCGGAGGCCTTCACGCCGAGTTTCCATTTTAACATCAGAGTTGGAGCCGCAGCCTGGGCTGTCTCTGCCTGTAATCGCCCACCGCGCGGCCTCGCAGCTGGACGCGGGGAAGGATCGAGGAGTACATGGTCCTCTGGCCTCTAATCTGTTTGTTATTAGGAGGTTGGAAACCCCTCCTTGGGGCTGGAAGCTGATGTCAGAAGAGCATAATTCAAGTATATGTTTAAAAAAAAAAAATAGAAGGGGGAGGGGAAGGCTCCCTTCTGTGATCATTTGCATGTGGTGAATGCCAGTGTCTGGGGGGATTAATTAGTGGAACAAAGCTGGGGAAGGGGCTGCCAGTCTTTTGGCAAAAATCGTGACCTGAAGCGCGTCTGACCTGCTCTTAACTTCCTCTCGGGATTTAAGCACATCTTGCAAAACTTCTTCCAGGGAAAAGGGAAGCCCCCACCCGCAGCCCCAGCTTCAACCTTGGGCTTATTCATGAAGAAAAAGTGTGTTGATCACCCTCCACAAAGCACGCGGCTGTATACAAGGAAGCTTGGAAAATGGGCGTCCGTAGTCTCAATTTCACTAAACCACTTTCCCGGGTAAATGATGGGTCTGCGGAGAGATGCTGGAGAGCTTTCTCATGAAGAAAATAAGGATCTTCCAAGTTTTCAGGTTGCTGATTTAGGGAGAAGAAAAGTTTCTTGAGATGATCACTTATTTATCTACATGTTCTTATTTGTCTCGCTGTTATCACTTATTTATCTGTCTGTGCGAAGGTCAATCTTCTCCAATACTATTTATGTCCATAATTTATGGGCCGCATCTCTCCTGACACAACTGGTTTTCGGCATGTACCAGCCTTGGAGCTTGAAGAAACCCAAGGAGACACCTTCAGGTTCGAGTTGGCCTGGGTATTCTGGTTTCCTGGAACAAACTCCGCACCACTGTGAAATGGCAAAGCTGAAGAAGTAGACATGACCAGGAGGAGATGCTAACCGAGGGAGATGTACAACATTGGTGAGAAGGTGGTGGTGATGGCGGGGGTTAGGGGAGACCGCTGGAGAACAGCTAGAGGGAATGGGCAACTTATAGCACGCCAGCACACCAAAACACACCCAAACCATTTCTCTTTGCGATGGTTTAGTTGAAAGAAAAAACCCTAAAAAAACAACTACTGGTTTTATTTCTCTGATGCTCAGGGAAGCAAACAGTGCATTTCCTTAACCAAGAGACGCTCCCCACCTACCCCTCACCATTTCTGAGATTGGGACGTCTTACAGCTGCCACGTCCACTAAAGGTATCAGAGCCACCAAAATACCAACAGGTGGTATTAACACAATGGTTTGACTTACAATCAGTGTGCTTGCAACAGGGAAATATGGGAGGAAGGACAGTATGGAATCTTTAAGAATGCCAGGGAGCTGTGTAACCATTTGCTCTTGGGCAGAAAGCCTGCACACAGCTATCTGTAAGTGTGCACATAGTTAAACTGGCTATATGCTGAGGTGAGAGTCTTTGAACCGGCAGGGTCCACAGTACCTGGACCACGAACGCGTGGAGCCTAGGCTGACATTCCCGTTTTTAACTTACTTAAGCAATTGATGGGTGCTCACCTCATCAAGGCTTACTTATTTTGGCAAAATGATAAATTGCACTCATATTTTTTCCTGCCCCAAGGCAAATTGGTGAGCTTTAAAAAAACATAAAACTCTTTTGAGTCTGTTAATAATTTCCAAAGAAAAGAGCAGCCAATGGTTGAATAAATAAACCATTCTTGATGACAATTTAAGAACCACAGTAACAAATGTGTGCATATGTGTGCTTGTATGTGTATGTGAACACACAATAGTGCAATCAACCTCTAATTAATCCTATTAATTTGAGAAGTACTATACTGGCTGATTCTGTTCCAGTGTGTGCATTTCTCTATACACATATAATATTTTTCAGAGAAGAGTAAAAAATTTAGCGGATGTCCAGGGTTAAATTATGCTTTGTTAACAAAACATAAGTAATTCCTAAGAATAATTTAGTAATTTGCATCCATAATTTCAAAGGTGGGCTGCCTTAGGAGGTAGTGAGTTCCTGGTCACTAGAAGTGTTTGAGTAGCAAGTGTGCAAGGACCTCTTGATGGAAATGTTTTGGTTGGAATCCTTTTATCCATTGTGGAGAATTGGAAGTGGTGAATTTTTAAGTCCTTTCTAATAGGAGAGTCTATGATTCTATGACATAGAATCAGCAATAAGTCTTAAATGAGAGCACGGTGAAGGCAAGGTTACATCTTCAGCACAGTTCGTAAGACATACAAACTGTGGATGAAAGCAATGTGGATGGAAGCATGAATCAGTTGGATTAGATGATTTCTGATACCCTCCCAGCACAAAGATGGAAGTTGATGACTTTAATTGCGTTAGTCAGGCCTCTCCATGTACTGAGCATGACTTTTGGATTTAGTATGAGAAACTGACTCATGCAATTGTGGAGACTGAGAAGTACCAATACTTGCCTTCTACAAGCTGGAAACTCTCTGGGCGGTGTGATTCAGTTGGAGTTAGGAGGCCTGAGAACAAGGGTTGCCAGTAGTGTAAATCCCAGTACAAGGGTAGGAAAGACCCATGTTCCAACCAAAGCAGACAGGCAGGAAGGAGGAGAAGGGGTAAATTCCTCTGTCCTTCACCTTTCCTTTTATTCAGGCCCTCAACAGATTGGAGGACACCCACATTGGGGAGGGCTATCTACTTTTTGAAGTCCATCAGTTCAAATGCTAATTGCATCCGGAAACACTCTCACAGACACACCCAGAAATAATATTTAACCTGGGCACCCTATGGCACAGTCAAGCTGTCATGTAAATTAACCATCACATTAATGAGTGTCAGCCTATGACAATAATGTATGTGGGATGCATGACTTTCTTCCTCAAGGCTCTATTTCCAACCCATGGAGCTCTTCCCTTTTGTAGTCCATAATCCTTAAACCTGTGAAGTTTTGGTGGCACTTCTGATGGGAATAAGTTATATCCACAGTTACTTCACTGGTTACTTGCCTGTCCTTCAGCATTGAGTTGCCCTTGAATGGAATTATTGACCACCTTGACCACACAGTGTTACATGCTCCTAAGGAAAGTTCTCCCAGTTCCAGCCAATCCCAGTTCACCCTGGGCACTGGCTTCTTGCTATGCACCTCTTACACTTTCTCACTGACAGGTGGACTCTTGTGTGGCTGGCTTGGCCCCATCTGCTAGACATCACCCAAACAGTATGCATCTCTGTCTTAACAAAAAATGAATTTTACATGCTGCCTGAAATTTGGTGGCATGTGGGTGAAAGGTAAGAGAACCATTGTTCTAAATGTCTCTACGTTGTTGAACATCTGATGTTCAGCAATAAAACAGACCAGGTCATACTTTAATCTTCAGTGCTCAAGTCTGCCGGGAACCTTTAGCTGATGCTTCTGAAGCTTTGTGTGCTTTGTAAGGAGTCAGGCTTCTCTGTGTACGAGGCGTGATTTTCAGAAACTTTGCTGAAAATCAACAAAGGCTGGCAGAGGCAGGGCACTGTGTCTTCTCAGTAGGGGCACCCTGATAAAACAGCCTATGACAATTAAGTCAGCAGTCAGTAACAAGCATCTTGGAGATTACCCAACATGTGCAAACATTTTCCTGACTCTGTCTCCCAGATTCAGCTTTGCTCTTGAACTTCAGCTTTTAGGCATCCTGAAAGGGTCCTGCGATCTACCTGGACCACAGATACACTTGCATACTGCCTCATGAGCAATGCCCTGCACAGGTCCGGGGTGGAGGGAGCAGTGATGTTGATGGGAATGGAGCCCGGCTCACTAATTGTTGCTAGCTGCCTCTTATCACAAATCTTAGCCTTCCTTTCCTGTGCAAACCTGAGTCTGTGTAGTTTGCTTCAACACATCATGGGTTCAGTTGAGACTTTTTAAGGGAGAAGGGCTCCTGTGATTTTTCATTCCACATCGCTCACTTCCTCCCAACAGTTGGCAACACTCTTCTTCTCCCCCGCTCGCAAAGAATGCTGACCTCCACTTTTACAGAGAGCACAGTGGGGTTCAGCAAGTCTCCCAGCAGCTTTGATTTTAATTCAAGTGATGTGAACATCGAGGACTTCTCCAGAGGATATCTTGCAAACTTCAAATTGCTATTGCCTTTCTGGGACATTAAAGAAAGTTTCTCGTGCCCCTAGGCTTCCCGGAGGACACTTCCAAACACCAAATTTGCTTTGACTTGAAGGAAGATGACATGTATGGCAAGGAGCAGCGAGGAATAAAGATGTAGCAGGCTTGAAAATTCACTCACACTCCACTCAGATGTGCAATATCAAATAGTTTCTGTCCTTCCCAACGCTGGTCTGATCTTCTTTCGACACCCCCTACTCGCCAATTAACAATATCGAAGTCTCTTCCAATTTAAATGTTTTCATTTAAATTAAATATTTTATTTATTAGAAATCCAGTTTCTTTCTGGGGCTGACAACTTGTCCTCTGTAGGTAAAGGCTCATTCTCCATCCCAAGGTGGTTTCAGGGTGATCAAAGAGGCTTCTGTGTTATTTAGTGGGAGAGAGAAAAAAAAGGGGGAGGGGGCTATGTGGGATCCTGTTATGGCCTCTTTTTCCTGATCATGGTTTTCATCTTCCCACCTTCACAACCTTATACCTTGGAATCCCATACATGTCATCCCAAGAGCCCTAGAGACCTAGAGAGCTGCCTTAGACCCCCAGGCTGGGTACCTTTAGCTTCCACTGTTGTCCCCTTGCTTTCTTTACCTGACTTTGGAAGTGACCATGCAGGTGACTTCTTGAGGCTTGTAGCCTCCCCGGAGAATCCGCATGGAGGTGTGACAAGAAGTGAGTCTCTGCTCTCTTGATGTTGTCAGCCTTCCCCTCAGTCTATCTACGCTGCCCCCCTGTTCCAGGACTTGAGAGGAAGGTTCAGGACCCACCTGGCTTCCCTTGTCTGCCTGCCCCTTTGCCTCCTTCGTCCAGCCTCTCAGGTGAAAGCAGCCAGCTTTCCACTCCTCTGAGTCCCATCCTGATGGCATAGAGTAAATCTCTAGGATCTATTCCACCAGGTATGGCTCTTGATACACTAATGGGAGCTAAAGGAATTTAGAAAATCCCTTTCCTTCTCAACAATGCCAGGCTTTGAAGACGATTTTCCTGCTTAAGAGGTCAAGAAAGTCAGCTTTGAGATTCAAACTGATCAATGGTCTCTTTGTTCTAGGCAGTGTCCCTGGGGCCAGAAGCCTCATGCCTCGCCTTGGAGGTGGAGGACTGCAGAGGAAGGTGATTTAAGAGGAAACCAGAAAGTTAGAAGTGTACTATTCGCAAAATATTATCCCTGTTACAGAAATATGATTCTGAGCTTCCAAGAAGCACAGTTAAACACTCCCTTTTAGGAAATGTCCATTTATATGATTTTCCTGTTTGAAGCATCCATAATTTTCGACTTCCTTCCTAAAACACTTTCCCCAGAGTCCTATGTACTTTGAAAGACTGTCTTTGAAGAATTTTATTCCACATTCTTTCTCTATTTTTCTGGTTAACAAACAACACTGAAGTAGCAATAAATGTTACCTCTACCAGTTGCTCTTTCTCTAACTACCCTAGAGTCTTCCCTCACTCTGCACTCCCTTCCCTTTCTCGGAAACTACTAAATCACAAGGGCATTATACAGGACAGAATTACAATCCTTGTGGCTGGAAGTAGATGGTTTGATAGTAACGTGCTGGGTGGTTGCTGTGATAATTACTAAGAAATAACTGGCAACTTGGTTTTCATTAGGGGCATAAACTCTAGTTCTTTGTATGTTGTCTCCACAGCAATGACCATGACCCCAAATAAAATGAACATGGCACAGAGAGGAGTAAGTTTTTCTCATGCTTGTCAAAGCATGTCAGTGTTCTCCCACGAAGTGTGGTACAATTCTCCTAATGCAATTAAGCAGCACCTTCCTTCTTTTACCATGAAAATGCACTTAGAAATGTCAGTCTGGCTTGTGGTCACCAGGCTGGGACGAACTTACTGTGTTATAGAACTTGAAACCTGTCCTGATTATATGTTTTGCAACAAAACCCCAAAGTTCACATGAACTTTTCAACTGGTGAGTATGGCTGGGGGTTCATCATGGATTCACTTGGATTTGGGGGCAGAAGATTTTGATTCAATGTGCTTAGTAAGATGCTTGTCATTTCTCTCCAACCTTCTGGGCAGCACTCTCATTCCTATTCTTTTGATCTGACAGGAAGCCACTTGTCCACAAACCTCTGTGGATTGGATGAACTCTTCATGACAGGCTTGAAGTAGAGAGCAGCTGGTCTCCACTGATCAACAAGCCACCAGCCCTGCTAATAGGTTCCTCCCATGACTGGTTCAACCTGGGAGGCAATGACAGTTTTACCCTTCATTGGGCATGTGTGTGTGATAAGAGTCATAATTCCTTCTATGAGTATAGATATATAAGGGTTACTCAGCATGTTCATTTAATTTTCATAAGCACCTAATGGTGGTTAACACAGCCCTTCAAACCAATGTACACACAGTGGTTTTGGAAATGGTACTTGTCTTGGGGATGTGATACAGTATAGCAGCTAATGATGCCAGTTTTAGAACATTCCTTCTAAGGCCATTTACATTTGTGGGGCCTAGTGCAAAATGAAAACATTATTCATTTTGACACTTGTTCAAAAAGCAGGGGAAAATGCCATTTAAAATGGCTCAGTGGCTGAGCGTCGATCTACGAACCAGGAGGTCATGGTTTGATTCCTGGTCTAGGCACATGCCTGGGTTGTGGGCTCAATCTCCAGTGTGGGGTATACAGGAGGCAGGCGATTGGTGATTCTTTCTCACCATTGACTTATCTGTCTCTCTCTGAAATCAATAAAAATATAGATATTTTTTAAAGTAATAAAATATAAAGCTTTTTTTCCCCTCTATGGTTTCTCTTTTGACTCATCATGGTATTTTTTATTTTCTATATAATGTCATTCTACATAAGGAGAAATTAAAATCTTAAATTATTAGCACACCTTTTACTATTCATTCAACTTTATGTTGTGGAATGCCAGTTTTAAATGTAACCATAAGAGTACTTAACTCATGCAATTAATCAAGTACTTAACTCCACAATTCATATTTTGTAGCTCACACATGTATTTATTATTACTAGAATAGCGAAGACATTGCACAAAACTAACTCATCTGTTTTATTTCACTTCCTGATATGAGCACATTCTACCAGTGCTTCCTACATTTGGCTAACTGCTGAGTAAGAAAGGACTAAAAAGAAATATCAATTTTATCTAAGTAATATTTATAGAACACTTCATCCAACAACGCAATACACATTCTTATTAAGCTCACATGGAACATTCACCAAGAGAGACCATATTCTGGGCTACAAGACACACCTTAACAAATATAAAAGAATAGAAATCACACAAAGTATGCTTTTAGATCATAATGGAATTGAACTAGAAATAAATAACAGAGAGATAGCTGGCATATTCTAAAATGTTTGGAAATTAAACAATACACTATTCACACATATGTCAAGGAAGCGGTCTCAAATAAAAAAAGAATTTTAAACTAAATAAAAATGCAACTTAAAGTTTGTAAGATTCAGCAAAAGTAGCACTTAGAGGGCAATTGATAGCATTGAAAGCATCTATGTATAAAGAAGGATTTAATATCTCTCAGGGACTCTGGTTTACTTATCTAATTGATATCCCTGTTTCCAAAATATTGGGAAATATGGATTCTTTTCTAGGTAGCACAGTGACAGAAGGAGAAGCCCTATCCCACAACAAGGCTAGGAATACCTAGAAATGTGAGCTGCGGTTCAGCCATAGTACGGTAAAGCACCTCAGTCAAAGAAGATGGTTTGCATCTTCAAAAGTGCATTGGTACCTTAGGCAGCTGGACATTGAGAACACTGCCTAAGATAGATTTTCAGGCTCACATCACAGAGCTGTAACAGAGACCTCAAAAGTTCTTGAGGGTGGGTTAGGGGACAACTCAGGGACAATGGACTCACAACCCATCTCCCCATCGTCCAGCCCAGGAGATCTGTTTATCCCTACAGGGAGGCCTTTTAGATTTCTCCAACATAACTTCCAACTTCACCCATTCAACATACCACATATTTTAAATTAGTGAAATTTTCTATTTATTTCACCTCTTACCCAGATAGTACCTGAAGCCCCTTTATTGCTTGGTGATCTCCTCTTGGACCCCAATTCTCCTTTGAAAGCCTGCTGTGCCCAAGGATTTACATCCCCAAGATCTACTCTGTCCTCAACTGCAGCTTCCCTTTGAATATAATGTGTTCTTACTCACATGAAACCAGAGATACTTACTTGTATGAAACCAGAAATATACTCAGCAGCAGCCCCACTCCTATATCTCCCCCAAAGAATCCACATTTACCAAAAAGCGTGA
Organism: Myotis myotis; assembly: GCF_014108235.1. Taxonomy (NCBI): domain Eukaryota; kingdom Metazoa; phylum Chordata; class Mammalia; order Chiroptera; family Vespertilionidae; genus Myotis; species Myotis myotis. Next base: position 56,677,662 of record NW_023416316.1, on the reverse strand, counting down.
GAGCGCAGAGCAGCCTGTACCAATGAACAGAAAGCATGACTAAGAGAGAGACGAGGGCATGGTACACTCATGCACCAATGGCAAACATGTCTAAATTCTTTAGTAATTCTTTTTCTGCCAGATCCCATTTAGGCTATTCAGCCCCTATTAGCCTATGTAGCCCCTAGATTCTCAGACCTAGGCCTCTTCACACAGTGTCTACCTCTGCTGTTCCTTTTCTTCTCTGCCTAATTCTTTCTCTCCTCACAACGTTTTTTAATTCTTTATTTTACACAGCAGTTGTGCTGGCCCACAACAAACAGGACAAACATCTTGATTAGGAGGTGGGCTTCTCATTAGCATAACTTCTAATGTGCATGACTGTGATTATATTTAGCAATACATTTTTTTTTTTTTTTGGTTTTCTGTGCTTTTTTAAAATCACACTGATGGTTACTTCTTCTATGAAAAGTTAATGGTTTTACTTTTTAATTTTTCACCAACATTCCTATGGTATCTTTTGAAATAATTATCTTTTGATGATGTTGTATATGTATTCATTTCCTCTCCCATACTAGCTAATCCTTGAATAGTAACAACCACTATAGCTTCCTTTTTTAGTTTATAAACTGCTGAAATGAAGCCGTGTCATTTCCTTGCATTTCTTGCCTGCGTTCCCTCTCTGAGTCTGAGGAATCAGGCTTGGCCTCAGTCCTCCATTCTCTCCCTCCCACTGAGGATGTTCACCAGCAATGACAGCTCTATTCTTTGTGTGTCTTCTCCTGCATCCGCAGCTTCACCATTGTCTCCATCCAAAAGCAAAGTGCACTTTTAGCCCCCCCACAACCCCTTATACTCCCTTGACTGCTGGAGGTGTCTCTTCAGAAAAATCCCTCCACTATCTTTGTCCTTCTGGTATCACTTTCTTATAGCAAGACTGGTCCTGACTGTCCTTAAGGTCCATAGGACTTAGAGCCGTAAAAACATCCTTTAAGATCTGAGCAAGATAAACTATACAAAATTTTTTTTCTAGGTGAGAAGACGTTATGAAAATAGCACATTGAATATGCTCTTCAAAAAAATGGCCTTGCCATCAAAAGAAAAGGCTGAGAACCTGAGACAGACTCAAGGAAAATAAAGACACATGACAACTCAATGCAGTATGTGCACACGGAATCCTGTAATGGAGGTTTTTAAGAAAGCCACAAAGGACTACTCAATAAACTGACAAAAATAGACTATAAATGGGACATTAATTAAAAGTTTTATGCCAAATGTTAAATTATTGATGGGAATAACTGTATTGTATGTAAGAGAATCTTTTAAAGAAATATGCAGTAAAATATTGGAGAACATACAGGATGCATAAACTCAAGTATGCATGGATATTTTTCATATATGTGTGTGTGTTCATACATAGGGAGAAAGGGGAGGGAAGGAAGGAGACAGAAACAGTGATGGACGAGAGAGGAGAAAAGTCACAAATGTGCCAAAATGTTAGTAGGTAAATCCGGATAAAGGGTTTATGGTTTTACAATGCATGCAACTTTTTGAAACTTTTAATTTTCAAATAAATACATTTTTAAAATGGACCATTGATTGTTTTCCTGAATTTTACCTGACCTTTGAGATTTCTAGCTTTGATTTCTGTAGTTATCACCACCACCACCATACCCAGACCCCAGAAGTGTGCAATGCCAACTTTAAAACAATGATCTGATTCTGTCCCAGGCAAGAAACCTGGCACCCACTACACATTTAAAGCATGTTAACTTTTCAAAAGGATTTTTACAAATTACTGGAGAACTTACAACTCATCTCCGCATGATCCAGCCCAGCAGATCTGTCCACCCCTACAGGGCCCTTTAGATTTCTCCAACGTAACTTCCAACTTCACCCATTCATCATACCATATATTTTCACTTAGTGAAATTCCCCGCACCAATGAATAAAAGATTTTTTAAAATTATACATAATATAAAAAACAATAAAAGAACAAAAAGTCAAGATATTTACCACATGGAACCCTTCATTTCTTGTCTGGTGCCACCAGGTCATTCGCCTTCTGGGGTTTTGTGCTGAGATGGGTTTGCCAGCACTTCCCCTGCTCTGCTAGTCACTTACCACTCCTCACCTGGATTCCCATCTCTCGGAAGCGTGTTGACGTCTTTTGTCTTATCCTTTCCCCTATTTGTCCTTCTTAAGTACTTATTCTTTTTAAATCTTTTGTTTAACTTTATAGTTCACATACCATACTCATTTAAAGTGTATAATTTTATGATTTTAATATATTCACAGATATGTGCATCTCTACTGAATTTTTAAACATTTTCATGACTTCAAAAAGAAACCTTATAATCTCTAGTTATCATCTCTCTCCTCCCCTTTCTTCCCCCACCCCCAGTCCTAAGCAATCACTAATGTACTTTCTATTTCTCTAGCTCTCTCTATTTGGGACATTACATATGAATGGAATCACATGTGATCCTTTGTGATTGGCTTTATTCACTTAGCATAATGCTTTCAGGGTTCATCCATGTTATAGCATGTATTCATAGATTTTATTGCCAAAAGATATGACATTGCATGGATAAACCACATTTTATTTACCATTCATCAGCTGATGGACATGTGGGCTGTTTCCACCTTTTGAGTATTATGAATACTGGATGCTACTGCTGTGAGCATTTGTTTACAAGTTTGGTGTGGACATGTGTTTTCAATTCTCATGAGTGTGTACTTAGAGGTGGAGTTGCTGGGTCATATGGAAACTCTCTGTTTGACATTTTGAGGACGGGCCAGACTATTTGTCAAAGTGGCTGTACCATTTTTCATTCCCGCCAGCTATGTGTGAGGGTTCCACCTTCCCCACATTCTCAGTGAAACTTACCTGAATTTTTTATTCTAGCCTTTTTGTGTGTGTGTCTGTTGCTCTCTCATAGTGCTTGTGATGTGCATTTTTTTTCTGATGGCTAGTGATATTGAGCATCTTTTCATCTAACATTTTACTTTTAATGGCATTTTTGGAAAGAAAGAAAAACAAGTGTGCTGATATGCATTTAAGTCATTTTCATGCATAACAGGAAACAGGCTTCTAAATGAGTGGTTCTCAACCTTCTGACCCTTTAAATACATTTCTTCATGTTGTGACCCAACCATAAAATTATTTTCGTTGCTACTTCATAACCGTAATGTTGCTACTGTTATGAATCATAATGGAAATATCTGATATGCAGGATGGTCTTAGGCGACCCTAGTGAAAGGGTCGTTCGAACGCCAAAGGGGTCGCGACCCACAGGTTGAGAACCGCTGCTCTAAATATTTGAAAACACATATAGCAATGCCAATTCTGTAGTTTTCTACTTCTGTACATTTAGCATGTTACTATAGTTACTGTGTGATTAAGGAACAGCAATACTGTGCACTGGATTTACTCTGTATGGAGTTGAGAGAATTCACTCAAATGACTCCTCAGGGTTGGCTACAAGGCAGATCAGAACTGATTGCCAAAGCCTCTAAAGCTGCGTGCTGTTTACATCTGTGGTGCATAAGTGTGTCCCACACGTGATGAATATCAAAGAAAAAGGGGAGCTTGGACATGGGCACATAGCATATGTCTGAGAAATAGATGACAAGATGTTTCAATGGGCTTTTCCACTTGATTGTAAAAATGGGATGTATTACATGTGCCAAATGATAATTGTGAAAGTTGGGTGAGGGTACATGGAAAGATATAATGTTCTATCTGCTCTTATGCATGTGTAAGCATTTCTGTGTTAACAAGCTTTGAAAAATAAAAGATGTTGGGTACCTCATAAGGAGAGGGAGGGGGCAAAGGATAACTGGCAAGGAGATGGGGATTTAGCTCTCTCTCAATAAGGCAGTGTCATTCCGTGGAGGCTGGGAAGAAAACCTCTTTCCATAGAAAATTAGAGAGAGGAAGGGAGAGGGACAGAGAGTTAGAAACATTGCCTCACAACCAAGGTACATGCCCTTGACTGGAATCAAACCTGGGACCTTTCAGTCCGCAGGCTGACACTCTATCCACTGAGCCAAACTGGTTAGGGCTGAAAGTAGTTGTTTTTTTAAGTGTTTTGTTGAAAAGTCCCCATCTCGTGGCTTCTTGCCCCTCTGTGAACGGTGGCCCAGCACATCTGTCCAGCAAGTGGAGATGGCCTCAGTTTGAGGAAAGTGAGATTTGCCATGGATGTGAGGAGCTTTGGGAAGAGAATGGACTAAGAAAACAGGGAACTGAGCTCCATTTGTTTTGTTCACATGTTAGCAAGCATCGGAGCATTATTTGTGGAATGAATGAGTTCCAGGTAGTTCCTTGGAACCAGTAGAATCAATAGTGAGATCTAATCAGGTAGTGATCAGTTACTTATAGGAAGCCCTTTCTGGAAAAACACAAAGTTGAAATTTTGCCAGACAGGAAGGATTAAAGGGAACTGGAAGGGGGGGGCCCATTGTCGTGGAGCTTTTTAAATGTTAGTCACTAGATGGACCATCAAGTCTACCTTAGTAAGGGAGGAAGCCAAGAGCTTTGTGGATTGACAGGGAGTGAGTGGATAAATGAATGACCTGGAATTGAAAAATTAACAATGGGCATCTATGCTGGAAGGATAGGGGATGAGGCCAAAGGGTCAAAGGTCAGACTGTATTATTCCTGAGGCAGAGATGTTCCTGGTCATAAGGTCTGCAGTGTGGCAGTGACTGCACTGGAGCGGCAGTAAAGGACCCCAAGATGAGATGGTGTAGGAACTGGGAGGCTGCGTTATTGGCCGCTTGTCCACATGGATGTTACAACCCTCCGCTGCCTGCTCACCTCTTCACGTCCCCTGCCTTGGGCCCCATTCCACCTTTAGTTCCTTTTTGTTCTGCATTTTTTCTCTGATCTCTAGCTTCAGACATTGCAGGGCCAATGGCATAACTCTAGACAAGAAGATGCCAGTGTGGTATAGTGAGAGGGGGCTCTGTTTGGTTTTTGTTTTGTTTTGTTTTTTTCTATTTACACTCAGGATTCACAAGGTTTACTGGAAAAGCAACCTGAAGTGCTCATGAGGACGCTCATTCCATTTTTGTGTTTCAGTCTGTACAAGTGGATTTGCCTTCCCGCCAGACCACTGTAATAAGGGTGTGTATGTGTGCAGATTTGCCTCCCCCTCACCGCAACCCCCCAAAACATTCCATGGAATTCCATGGTGAGTCCTCAGAGATCTGTAAACCTGGTGCATAGTCTAGAACACACCTCTGGTTCATGAGCTGAAGGAGTTCTGGGGAGATTTATTATAGCTCCACTAACACCATGCCTTCTTGGTGTGAGGCATCAGTGTGCCGTGCAGCGCTCTGACCAGCCTCAGCAGGTGGAGCTTAGGTCACTTAGAGGAAGCTGGGAGCAAGACAGCATCCAATGTGGGGCTGAGGAGGCATAAACCTTTGTTCCACCAGCAAGGTTATTCTTTCCCCTCTTTATTTGTTCTTACTTTCTCTTTCACTTTAAGGCATCTTTTCCTTACTTTCAGCTTTATTTTACCTGGGAGGTAAGAGGCTGCCTGGTTAACATTGCTACCACTGATAGCTGAGTGGTGCTTTTGCTCAGCAAAAAGTAAAAATAAAAAATAAAATAAAATAAAAATAATCCCTCAGCCTGAAGAAATGCCCAGAGATGGGAACCACTTCCCCAAGGTGACTTTCCAGTAGGTGTACTTCAGTGTCAAGGTTAAAGTGTGCTTTTCCAACATGTTAACTTGACCCACAAGAAAGATTTTTGAGCAGTGTCTATGCTGTTCCTAGCTCCTACCTCCACCAGCCCAACATTCACTGCAGCAATATCCCCCCAAACACTCCCATTCAGGGTTCACCCACCTGTGGGATGCTCTGATCACTGATTCTAAATAATGATTAAGCCACTGTCTCTTTTCTCACCGGTATTTTCTGAAAAAATATACCCACTCTGGCTGTTTTTGCTCAGTGGTGAGAGCATTGGCCTATGGACTGAAGGGTCTTGGGTGTGATTCCTGGTTTGTACCTCAGTTGCAGGCTCCCCAGTCCTGGTAGGGGCACCTGCAGGAGGCAACCAATCAATGTGCTTCTCTCAAGTCAATGTTTCTCTCTCTTACTTTCTCCAACCCTCCTCCCTCCTTTCCAGTCTCTCCAGAAATAGAGAAATATCCTCAGGTCTTAGGTGAGGATATATATGTGAATTGATCTTTTTCAGATGTGGAAGGCCTGTCTTCCCTGCTGCCTTCAAGGACATACAGCATTCCCTGAAGGGCAAGGTGTGGTCTGCTATCCATGTTCCTTGAGGCTAAGCTATGAGGAAGGAGACAGAGCCCATCTCCTCAAACCTCATCAGGGAGGAAGTGGGCTTTGGGAGAGGGCACATGGTATCTAGTTCTCAACAAGAGCTCCAGGGAATGGTCACTTTTAAAAAATATATATATTTTTATTTATTTCAGAGAGGAAAGGAGAGGGAGAGAGATAGAAACATCTGTGATGAGAGAGACTCATTGATTTGCTGCCTCCTGCATGCCCTCCCACTGGGGATCAAGCCTGCAACCTGGGCATGTGACCTTGACTGGAATCAAACCTGGGACCCTCCAGTCCACAGGCTGATGCTCTCTCCACTGAGCCAAACCTAGCTAGAAATGGTCACTTTTGGAAGCCAAGGAAGCAATCAGTAGGAGTTGAACTTATTCCTTTCTTCCCTTAAGCACAAGCCCTGAGAAACCCTAAACCCATGCTCCCAACACAGGACACAGGGAAGACATCACTGTTATTACAGAAACATTTATTAGGCAAGTCAGTATTCCCCACAAGGAGGGAATTACTTGGGGGTGGGAAAAGTTTGCCCCTGGAAATTCTGGAGAAGCATTGTGTGTCTAAATCGTGGAGGCTGATCTCTGAAGGCAGCGCCTCCAGCAGTGGTGAGAACAGCAGGAGGCCCCTTGGCAGCTTGTGGCCTGCAGCTGGGGCTGGGATGGGGCAGAGTCCCCCTGAGGGGCACAGATTGAGGGGGCTTCTGGCATATTTGCTGACCCTTTGATGCCACAGCGTTTTGGGGGGGTCTGTCTTCGTTTCTGGTCTGTCTAGTATTGGTAGAGCCCTGGCCAGCCAAGATGGCTGATTGGCGGCCGGACACGGCATTTGTCACGTCGTAGGAGGGAGCCCTGCGGAGGAAATGACGCCTCTGCACTGGCTCTGCCTGGGCCTGCACTGCTCCCTTCTGCACAGGCTTCCCCGACTGCGCTGCGGGGAGAAGGGGCTCTTGGGGGCAGGTGGTAACTACTGCAGGCCGGCGCCCCAGTTTCTCTTCTGGGAACTTGCCCATGTCGGACATAGCATGCGCTGTCCCAGTAAACGCAGCTCTGCTTTGAACTGGGCCTCTGCTTCGTGTTAATGATAGGGGGAAGCCCATTTCCTGGAGGGCTTCTTGCATATTCTGTAGAATGTTAGGCTGAAGCCGCTCAGAAAAGTTCTTAAGTCTAGCTATGAAATTGCTATCTTCCTTGCCCACAAGTGAGGTGGCCTGTCCCTTCTGTGTTAGGCTGTGGGAAGACTTGCTCCCAAGCTTGTCCTCTAAAGCTGCTTCCTGAGAAGGAAATCTCTGCCCACCAGGTTGGGAAATTCTCACTTGGGCATCTCCTGCACCAAGCTCTACTGAGCTGGGGCCTGTAGGCTCTGGGGGAGGGCACACGATATCATTTTTTACAGCTGGTGGGAAATTCTGATCCTGGCAGGACCTTAATGCCTGCCTTGGAAGCCAAGGTTCCTGCTGCTTCTCCGTACTGACTGTGCTGTCCTCTGAATGCACATACAGCAGCTGGGGAACTTCCTCATCCCCACTGGAGACATCCTGAGCAGGAGTCAGGGAGGCTTTGCAAGCCGAGCTGTCTGAGTCATGGGACATGTCCGTGGATTGGCCTTGGGCCTCACTATCCTTTTTGTCTAACTTCAACTTTAACTCCGCCATTATTTGTGTTTTAAATAAGTTAGGATCTTGAACTGATAATTTAGGTGTTGGGTTTTCAGTGGTCACAATAGTTTCTCTGTTGATCCTTTGGGAGATTCCTGGCTTGCTGGTTGTCAAGACGCCACTAGTTTTGGGTTGAAGAGCTTTGAGCCTCTCAGCCCTGACTATCTCCCTAGACATGCTGGGCCTGGAAGCAGGTTCTGATTTCTCCCTATTTGCGCCCTGTCGTATTTCTGCTCTGTCATTGGAATTCACACCGTTATTTTTTGTCTCCTGTGGGGTCCCTGCTCGCCTCGCAGGCAGCTTCGGGGGTTGAATGTTGGCTCTCAGAGAATGTATCTGACTTTCCCCCCCACTAATGATGTTTGTGACAGGCAGTGTGATTGTCACAAATTTCTGAATTTCCTCTGGGTGTGCGCGTTTGATATGAGCAGGTGAATGTCCTTTCTTGTCGACGAGTGAGGTGGCAGGGAGAGGAAAATTCAGGTCGTCAGTTGAATTCAGACTCATGTCAGAGCCACCTCCCACATCCTGATGTGAGGGGGTCTTTGAATCACTCAGCAGATGAACTTTTGGATCATTCTCTTGGCTGTGTCCCTCCTCCTTCCCCTCCTTCTCCTCTATCTGAAACATTTCTGAGCTCCTCTCACAGAAGCTTCCTGGTTGGCTCAATCCAAGGTTTGGATTTTCACTACTCTGGTCCTTATCCGCAGAGATCCGTGTGAGGCCAGAACTGCTCTTTGACTCAAGTGTGCCTGAGCAATTGCTCAGAGGCCTCATTAGTGACAGAGACCCATGGATCCTGCAGGGCTGGCCCTGGTGGTGTTGGATGAGCCTCTTTCTAAGGTGGTGCTCAAATTTCTCTAGAAATTCACTGCTGAGAGGAAACTCAACAGGATCGTTGGAGATTGCAACATGGGCCTTAGATCTTTGAACCACAGAGGTTAAACCCCACAAACTTTCCTGTTCTTTCAGCAACACATTGCATTCCATTGCAGAGGTGTGACATTCTGATTCATTATTGTGTATGTGGACATTTACTTCACAGACCTTATTCTGGGTAATGGGACTGGATGGTAGAGTTTGACCCAGTGGTGAAGGTGACTGAAAATTACCCAAGGTTGTCATTGGGTTATAGGAGAGAACAGAGGGAGGTTGTGGGGAAGGCTCAGGCGGAGGAGTTGGTGAGAGTTCTCCTAGAGGAACTGCTGAGAAGACGGAGGACTGATTGAATGATGGCTCAGTCACCTGAGCTGTCACAGAAGCTGAGGAAGCCACAGAAGACACAGAGGGAGTAGACTTTTCCAATGCCTCTGAGAACAGCACCTGATTAATTTCAGCAGCTGCATTATTACACACCTCACAGGAGGGGTCTGGACATAAAAGTTGACGACAGCGGGTGGTATCATAATTCGGTCCCAGGGTGCTGCAGGAGGTAGGAAGTAAAAAGGTGCCACTAGGACCAGAACAAGGAAAAGAGGACCTACTGGCCTGGTGAGGGTGGGGCACCTGAAGCCTGCTGGCCGTTCACATTGCTCCACATCCATGACTTCACAATGCACTCATCTCAAGGCATTCACTCACATTCCCATTCCTAGGGCAGCCCCTCCCATGACTAGGAAAGGCCCCACGGAATCCCTGGAAATGCACAGAACATGCTAGAGGGAGGTCAGGAAAAATGGGGAAAGACTAGTCACCTTTTCAGGAAAGAAATCACCTCCCTGTCGTCGTCCTTGCTGTCATAATATCTTGAACCTGGGAACCAGAAGAGTGAGTTACATGTAATGAAGGTAGACACATAGGCATTGCACATGAGGCCCTTTATGGGAGACCGTTGGGATATTAGACTCTGAAAGACCCAAGAATTAGTAGATGAGTCAAATGGTCAATGATAATATGAATAAGGTCCCCATATGTATGTTGCTTCATTTATAAAATAATCACATTTGATGCTCAAAAGCAGGCTGTGAAGCAGAGGGGTCAATGGTCACAACAAAGAGGAATCTGATCATCCTGAAGTCAGAGTACTTTTTTAAAGTCAGGAGACAGAACTACTGACTCTTGACATCTACTGGGCAACACCCATGGCCCAGGTCCCTCACTGCTTCTTACCCAGGGACAGCAGAGCAGGGAATCTGAGCAGTATCTCAGGTCCAGTCTTTCCATGAGCCTCTCCTCTGAGGGCTCTGTTTCATGAGAGGGGCTGTATCTACCACCTGACAGAGACCGTGGACCTGGTACCTCATGGGAAGGAGAGAGAAGGGTCACCCTTGGGGAGCTCAGGTGGAATAGGCAGAACCTTACCTCTCCGTGTCCCACCTTTCCTCCTCCTCTTGGCTCTGACCCGATGCTGAGAACAAAAAGGAATGAGTGGGTGATTAGGCCTCATTTCTCTCCTCCTCCCCCTAGGACACTCAGACATTTACTATCTAAGAATAATGTCTCTCTGAGCCAACCAAATACATTTTAACTAATAGAACTTTGTGTTCCTTTTACCATTTTTAAAGCTTTAAAATGTTTTTAATTTTTCCTTTTCTAAAAACTCAAAAGAAGGACTTTGTTTATGGGGTCCACACTTGGTATACTCAGAGGTCCTCTGCTCAAGGTCGGCATATAATCTGAGGCCTACAGTCCATCTCTGTCCCCTCAGATAGGACCCAGTCACCTGATGGTGCTCAGGCTGCAGCCTCTGCTCACTCAGCGGCTCTCAGAGGCTCAGCCCTCCCTGCTTAGCAGCCCAACACAAAGGCTTGGTTAAGTGATGCCTGCCAGGGCAGCATGACTCAGGATGAAGTGCTAGTTAACTCTGATGTCCTACGGAGACTCCCATGTCTCTAAATAACTGGATCCAGGACTAGGGAATCACTGTGTTTGGAGCCAGAAACCTGTCACCACACCCCGATGGTCTGTGAGATTCAGATGGAAGCCTGAGTCCTCCCTCAACCCCTACCCCTGCCTGGTCTCTTCCCCTAGAGAAGCGATGTTCTGTTCTCTCCTCAGATGTCCCATCTTCAGTGTCTCTCTGACTCATCCAAACCCATTTAGAAATGCAGGAATCGAAATGGCAACAACAATGAAGAACTCTTTGGGGGCTCACTCACTCAGGGTTCCTTACCTTTTGGGTATGTTCATTTTTCCAGAACGTTGGGATGGATGGAATTCCCACGAAGAAAACGAAGAGGAAGAACAAGCTCAACACCAAGATGGAAATTGGGTTGAGGTTATTATATAAAAATTCTGAGCCGAAGCTCAGATAAAACTCTAGAAGGCTATTCAGAAATAGACCGAGTTCCATTTTCCGAACAACAACGCTGCTTGAAGCAACTGAGCTCTGAGAGCTCCGACTCTTGGCTTTATAGCCAGGCCTGTATCACAGAGCACTGTGGAGTCACAGAGGGTTTCTGAGAGTGGGGGTGGGTCCACCTTCAAGAGGGTCTGTCCACAGCCCCGCCCCCCAACCAGCCCAGCAGAGTCCCTCCATCTCTTCTGGGCCTCTAGGTCCTTCTGCCCTACCCTAGCCTGTTTTCCAATTTGCCTTTTAACATATCATATATTTACCTTAATGAATGCTTTGCTTGTTTCATCTGTAACCCAGATATTAGCTGGGTCCCCAGTTAATGTTTGGAGAGCTTGACTTTGGTCTCACCAGGTCCACTACCTTGCAAGTCTGAAATACTCCCTGGAAATTTTGCTTGTGCCCAGACATTTACACTGAGGGTCACATATGTCCTCAAATCCAACTTACACAAAGCCAGGTACAGAACTTAAAGCTCTTTTAGATGTACTTGTGGGTGGCAAATAGCAAATTTTAGTGTTTTCGGTAAGATATAAGTGAATAATAAAGATTAAAATATTATCTCTCTCAGGAATACATCTCACATATGTTACGTATATCCAAACCCTAAGTTCTGTAATAAAGCTCTCCGCAGGACATTTCAGGCAGCCATGGAGGTGGCCAAGTTGGTGTGTGGCAGAGTGACAACCCCATGCAACCTCACTACTTCTCAGTTGAGGTACATCCTCACACAGAAGTCCGGGTCCACGTATCAGACTGCACTTGGTTATATTGTCTACAAGGAGGAGTGTTTTCCAGAATCTTGACTAGATTAACGTGCTGCTATTTGAGGAGGATCATTGGCTATAAGTCATTCGTTTAGGACTCTCATAAGTTTTCAGTTTCCTAGGGACAATCCTCAGTGCTCTCTCACTCCCATCCCTCTTACTATCCCTGGGCGGAGCCGCATGCATACAGCTGTTTTCAGGGTCCCCCAAAGGCAACTGGTTCAAATGAAAAGGATGTAGCCTCTCAGGGCTGTCAGCGCCCCCCTTACTTAGTGGTAGACAGAGCAAGCTTACTTGTACTCGTGTTGAGTCTCACTGAACTCCCACCATCATGGGTCCATGGAAATTCTGAGCCGTGGGGCTTCCCCAGTGCTGTTTGTGAAGGGAAGGTCAGGTACTCACGTTGCAAGCATGCCCTCTGCTCATGCCCTCTGCTCATTGTCTCCTCGAACTTCACTTACAAAGCCGAGTTTTAAGGTAAAATTGTTAGGAATCACAAAATGGTGACAATGGAGCATTAAGCCCAACACTGAGTGCTCCTGAGTGTCCCCTGAGTGACAGCACAGGTTGTCGTCCTTGACCTGCTCTGCAGCTTCCTTCCTCGCCTCAGTTCAAAACCTGGTCTTATCACATTTGACTGTGTCCACTTGAGGTTCCCCTTGGAACCTCAGCTTTCTCATTGGTAAGATGGGAACGCACAGAGTGCTTATTTTCAGCTTTGGTGTAATGCATTTGATCAGTGTCTATCATAGTACTGACCAACAGAAATATAATGTGGGTCAAGAAAGCCAGTCCCATATGTACTTTTACATTTTTCACTAGTCTTTTCCCAGGTCTTTGCTCAAAAGTAACCAACATGGAAAGTCCTTCCCTAAACATCCTGTCTCTCCTAGGGAACATTCTAATGTGGCCCCTATGATCTCCACCCCCGGGTGTGGTGTCCTGTGCAGGTGAAAGCTGTGATTCAATGGGATCCAATTTCCATGAATACGTTACTAATACTTGACACTAAATGGAGATTATCCGGGGAGAGCCCGTCCTAATCAGAGTAGCCCTTAGAAGACAAAGAAGTAGTTGCAGACATTTTCCTTTTGCCTCCTCGAGTTCTACAGCCGCAGCAACTTAATTATGCCAACAAACATGAGTTTGGAAGAGAACCCCAAGCCTTGGATTCAACCCAGCCATGGCTGACCCTTTGACTATAACCTTGTCTTAAGCAGAGAATCACAGGCCTTGATTCCTGACCTTGAATAATGGGATATGATACATGTGTGTTGCCTTAAGCCATCAAGGTTGTGGGGATTTGCTATCAGCAATAGAAAACTGATAAGTCTAAAACACACTCTCTACCAGCATTCTCTATTCCTCTTTCCTGTATTATTTTCCCTCAGAGCATTTTGCCACCTGAAGTTATATTATGCAGTTATTTCCTTGTTTAGTCTGACTGTCCCCCTGGATTATAATCTCCACAAGGGAAGGGACTCGGGCTTGTTTACTACTGAATTCCCAGCTCCTTTCAGCAGTGCTTGGCACACAACAGGCACTCAAGCCATATTTGTTGAATGAACTCATAAACAAAAATGTGTGTGTTCCGTGTTTACCTAATTTTAAAAACAATCCTTATAGGTCTACTTCAGTTCAAGCAAAGTTGGCATTTATGTATTAAAAAAGAATTTAGTGAAGGTTTTTATTTTTTTAAAAAATATATAAAATATGAGACAGTGTACCAAAAATGCTAATTTGGCTCTGACTAATAAAGTTACTTTAAAAATATATTTCAGTGATGGCAGTGCCCAGAACAATGTAATGGATTACTTAAAGTTGTTATAATGGCGAATAGCTTTGTGAATTAAAAATTATATCTAAATGAAAATGGACAAAATAAACTTGCTAATCCCCAGTGCTCTCCCTAGTTGTTCATCTGTGATGCTCAGTGATACACTGGGACACTCATTTTCATTTATTTTTATGAGAAGCAATATAACAGTTAAAACTACAAACAAGACAAAGAAGAAACGTTTGCTGCTCTGAGAAGGTGTTTTCCACTGAGGTGCAGCCAAGAGTGCTGTCTGCTAGGGAGAAGTCTCTTGGCATCATAGGGGCGCAGGACTCACAGGTGGGTGCCTTCTCCTGGCCACGCAGCTATGTCCCTTCACCTCCTGCAGCGTCCCAGCAGCAATGCTGTGACCGCACAGATTTGTCCGGATATCCTGAGACATTTCTCACACCAGAGGTGAAGTTTACAGTTCGGCTCCCGGTCTAGACACACGTTCAGGTTGCAGGCTTGATCCCTGATAGGGGCGGTGTAGGAGGCAGTGATCAATGTTCATTTTCCCCTTAATGTTTCTCTCTCTCTTTCCCTATTCCTTCTTCTCTCTCAAAAATCAATTTAAAAAAATTTAGAGCATGGATTTTGAGATGTTGGCTTCATTCATGTTTTACTTCCTGAGCTACCTTGTTTAGCCTGCAGCCATGAGTTGTTCGTCACACTTCCAGTAGGGGGAGCATAGGGTCTGGTGGTGGGAGGCAGCCCTGGGGTGGAGAAGAGTATCTGTGGTAGCCCTGACTAGGAACACTCATTCCTGTTTCCATACATGAAATGAAATGATTTCTTTACCTGTTGTCTCCTGTATGCACCCAAACCAGAGATTGAACCCACAACCTAGGTAGGTGCCCTGACTAGGAATCGAACCCACAACCTTTTGGTGTATGGGAGGACACTCTAATCAAATGAGCCACCTGGTTAGGACACAGTCTTTTCTTTTTAGCAATGCCACTTTGCCTAAAAACATAAGTGGCAGCCTTCTGAACTAGAAGAACGAGAATAATCTCAGCCTCTGCCCACTAGGATTGCTGTGAAGACTGAATGTGAAACGCACAGATGAAACCTAGCCGGCACCCACCTAAATGTTATTGCTTGTGTTTCCTGAGTCTCCGTGTCTAATTCTCCTCAGGACTTCTGTGGCCAGGGATATGAAGGGCTAGATGGCGACAGTACAGAAACTGGGCTTGACAGAAACTTGGAGTTCAGGTCTCAGTCTGATCAAGATGGTCCACAGAGTGAGGGGAACTTACATCTAACTTGGAACGATAGTAATCCCAAGGGCAGCTGATAATGGGCTGAGGGACCAATCCTGCCCTCCGCTACCCAGCAGTCGCCCATGGCTTCCTTGCTTGGCAGTTGAGAATGCCACAGAGGTGGACAGAGGAGGACAGAGGTCACACCTGAGCATCATTGCTCCGTCTGTGAGCTGTTTCCTGGGATTGTGGGAACTGGCCTTCTAATTTTTGTAAATTGCACTTGGGTTGCTTCAGCCAAGCATGTGAGCTTCTCTCCGCTCTGTGTTTGGTGCCTTGTACAAGTTGAGGGCAGCAGATTCCCCACAGCTCCTGCGGCCCTCTGCTCAGGGGGCTTTAAAACACTATTGCTCTCAGCAAGCCCTGATCTTCAGTCATAATGAGACGGCTTCGAAACTGCCATTCTGAAACCCTAAACGCAGCCCAGACCCATGTGTTAGGCCAAGCGCATGGGAGAGGTTGGCCAAGGTTCGAAAACTCTAGACTGGATGTGGAGGGCACTTCCTCAGCCTGGTACCTTTAGGGCCTGAATCTGTTTCAGCAGACGGTAGTTTGGGTGGTCAGTGAAGAGGCTGATTTACTGGGCTCCGGCAGAAAACGTTGAGGTTGTGGCCAAAGTGACTGAACCTCAGTCTCACCTCTGGAGGGAGTCTGGCCCTTTCTTCCGAACCTTGTTCCCAGGAGGCTCCTATATTTCCTTCACCCACCGCCCCACCCGTTCAAGGGGCAGGGAGTCAGTGAACAGAGCTACCTTGGGCAGATTGGCTTTTCAATAAGTTGGACATGGAAACCACAGAGGGGAATGGTTTTCATTTTAATATGGTTTTTAATGCTAGGCTCATGACAACACAGGTCAGTACTCTAGAAGATAGTGTTAGGATCTCCCTTCTTACTTGGAACAAACGATGACAAATCGCGTCTGGGCTGCTGCTGCTGGCTGGGGCCCAGGAAGACCCTGTCAACTGTTAGCCTCTGCATCCAAGCAGGCGGGTAAAGGGCTTAGTATGGTCTGATAAGCAAACTCCCTAGAAAGGAACGCCTGAAGCCCCCTTTGTACCACGCCCTGTGTGTGTGTGTGTGTGTGTGTGTGTGTGTGTAAATGGAGTGCCAGTCAGGAGATTGAAAAGAGGTTAGTGCAGTGGTCGGCAATCTGCGGCTCGGCAAACTGCAGCTAGGCAAACCGCGGCTCTCGAGCCGCCTGCGGCTCTTTGGCCCCTTGAGTGTGGCTCTTCCACAAAATACTGGCTCTTCCACAAAATACTGACTTCTGCGCATGGGCCACAAAGCTTCCATCGCACTGTACGTGCGCGCCCGCATGTGGTATTTTGTGAAAGAGCCACACTTGAGGCCTAGGTCCTAGGCTAATAACAGCTGAAACCAGGAGGCTGAAGGGAAAGGGGGAGGAGCCAGGACTCAGCTGGGGAGTGGGCTGTGACAGATACGGGGCTCTCTGTGGAGCTGTGGCCTTTGGTAGAGGAAGCAGCAGTCTGTTTCCCTGTGGCTTCACTCTCCCACATCCTGGTCCCCTCCTGGTGCCTCCTCAGGGCTCGGCCTGGTGGTAAGCCAGAGGGCAGGGAGCATATGTGGGGACAGCCTATAAAGTTCCCTTCCCCTGGTGAAAGAATCACCAATCAGTTCTGTGTCGTGGTCACCTGGAGAGGCATGGTCATGAGTGTGGATTCCCAGGCTGCCCTGGGAAATTCCAGCCGAGGAAACGTGAGGTGAACCCAGAAAAGCTGTGCCTTCACAAAGCTCGTGGGTGCTTCTGTCATTCAGCCAAGGTAGAGAGTCCTTTCTCACTTCATAGCAATACTTTTGTGAATGAGAATTATCACCTGATCCCACTTCTTTTTAAAAAAAAAAAAAATTATGTTTTTATTGATTTCAGAGAGAGGAAGGAAGAGGGAGAGAGAGAGAAACATCAATGATGACAGAGAAGCATCGAGCGGTTGCCTCCTGCCTGCCTCCTCCTCGGGATCGAGCCTACAACTCGGTCATGTGCCCTGACCAGGAATTGAACCATGATCTCTAGGTTCATGAGTCAATGCTCAACCACTGAGCCATGCTGGCCAGGCTGGGTCTCATTTCTGGTTGTACACTGAATCTTGACATCATGTTCAAAGCTGGCAATGAAGTTCATTAATATACTTACCCCATTAATGTGTTGTGTGCCAGCACTTGGCTAGGTATGGGGAGTCCATTGGCTAATAAAGATTTCCCTTCCCTGAATAGGCTTCCCGAAGTCTCTTCTGCATCCAAGGAAAATTCTGCATCCTTCTAGGGAGATCACCTATTATTTCTAGAAGAGGGCTCTGAGCCTCTTGCTGAATCTCTCTGTGCTTCAATTTCCCATTTGAAATATAGGCATAATAATGGTGCTTTCTTCCAGGGTTATGAGGATGAAGAAAAATAATATATGTAAACTAGTCCAGAGACTTGATTATCATAAGCATTCAGTACCACTGTTACAATAACTAATTTATCATTATTATTTCTCAGTAGGTCTTTGTCAACCATCTCCTTCATCCTCTGACTCCAACACATCAGATAAATGAGAAAATGCCAGCTCTAGGTCACCACTTTCACTACTTTCAATCATATTCTTCAAAAGGGATCCTGGTTGCATCTAGGGTGTGAAGGGCTTGGGTACCTGCATGATGTCCTATTCATATGTTTAGTTGATGCTTTTTTACATAATTTTTAAGACAGGAAGGAGGTTTGCAGGGATTCAGGGAAGTTGGAAATGGCTGAGGATCATGCTTTTAAGAGCTGGAAAACAGGACTAATGGGGGAAATGAAAGAAACTGCAATGATGAACGTGGAGAAGTGAGAGCTGAGGGGGTGAGCAGTGGTTCTCAACCTTCCTAATGCCGCGACCCTTTAATACAGTTCCTCATGTTGTGGTGACCCCCAATTTCATTGTTACAAATTGGACATAATTAAAGCATAGTGACTAATCACAAAAACAACATGTAATTATGTATGTGTTTTCTGATGGTCTTAGGCGACCCCTGTGAAAGGGTCGTTCGACCCCCAAAGGGGTGTGACCCACAGGTTGAGAACCGCTACGTTAGAGAGAGAATGGCAACTGAGGAGTCTTTGGAAAGGAGAACAAACAGAAAGTGGAGAGTGCGGCGAGAGGGATTTCAGTATTTCAGTTCTGCCTTGAGGATCATTTCCCGAAAGAGGTGGATATGAGCTCCAGAATGGACTATAAAGCCCTTCATGGTTTAAAACTACAAAGGATTTGCATGATGACTCTGGATCTCCTGGCGGGACCATATTTGAATAGGCAAGGGGTCAGCATCGGTGGGGTGGAAAGGCAGGTCTGGGTCCCACCACAAGCTCAGACACTAAAAACCTGTGTGATGTCTGGTGGCCTCAGAAGCTTCCAGTCTTCTCTGTAAGGGAAGCTTTGGGACCGTGCCTGACACACCAGCCCCTCTGTGCAGGCCCCAAGGCCCACCTGAAGTTCCCAGTCCCTGTGGACGCCCCATGTGGTGAACACCTTGCCGGCTGGCACCCCTTCTGAAATGCTGAATTCCTCTTTGAAGATGAAGAGTCTTTGTTGACTGGTCAGTTGAAAATTCATCATCCCCGCATATGGAAATTGTGTGTGGCTCTCGACAGTTTTTTGGCTCAAAAATGATTTCACTCTGCAGGATTTCCCAGGGTTTTCTACCTTTGGAGATGTAAAGAAGTACAGCAAGATGCCACTGGTGAAGAGGACCCACTGGGTACCTTCACCAAGTGTCATCTGTGGGCCAGCGCTTCACTGGAGCTGCAGGGTGATCTGTCCTCCTCCCGCCCCCAACCCCCCTCCCCCCCCCCGCCCCTGCTGCCTCTCGGGGATAGCCCCCACAGGTTGGATGGCAGGAGATAGTCGTTCTTTCACAAAGTGCTGGTGCAGAGTGCTGGGCATCTAGAGTAGAAGGCCCGTTATCTCAGAAGTTCTATGCTGGGAGCCCTGCCCCTCCCCACCTTCTGGCTTGCCTAGTGTTCTACCTGCCCAGATCGCCCAGGAGGAAACTGGACTTCACAAGCTGAAGGAGTAACATGCAGGGAAGCCCTGGGGGAGGGACAAAAAAGGGAGCTGAGAGAGAGGGGAAGATGAGGTGGGATGTCCAGATGGAAGAGGCTGTCATCATGGATGTGGCTCCGTGGGCTCCCTAAGAGCTGAGAATTAAGAGTCCCAAATAAAGAAAAACTGGGGGAAGCAAAACTCGTCTGTGTGTGTGAACAAAGGCTCCTGAGTGCTCTGTCCCGGGGTGGGTCTGGAGCACTTGGAATGTCCTATTGAACCCCGATTAAAATATTGTGTTAAAACATGACCAGGAGTTACCAATTTTTTTTTCCGTAAAGAGCCAGATAGTCAATATTTCAGGCCTGAGGGCCTGTCCCAACTGCAGCCATTGTAAGTGAAAGCAGCCAGGCACCTACTTAGCATAGATATGGAGAAACAGGAACAAATAGGCCAGGCTGAGCTCCAGTAAAACTTCATTTACAAAAGCAGGCAGCTGGCTGGGTTTGGCAGGCCATAGATCGGCACCCTCATCCTAGACCAGGGCTTCTCAAGCCTTCATATGCGTAGAGATCACGGAGGGATCTTGTTAAAATGGAGATGCTGACTCTGTAGGTCTGGACTGAAGCCTGAGATGCTACATTTTGAACACACTCCCAGGTGCTGCTGGTCCACAGGCCACACCCTGAGAAGCCAGAGTCTAGAAGTCTCATAGGGCAGTGGCTACAGGAGCAGAAGTGGAGGAGGACCTTGGGTGCGCTGGTGGGTGTAGCTGCACATCTGAGGGCTGAGAGCTGGGGCCCCTGGGCCCTGTGGGGGGCTTGCCTGTCTGGAGGACACATCTGCCCACAGTCCTGCTATTTTGTGCTCTCTGGGAATGCCATCTGGGTGCCCAGACCGAATGGATTCATCAAGAGGAACTAGAAGTATAGTTTTTATGGGGGGGGGGGGGGGGAAATCTCCTGACTTCTAAAGTTGTTTTAATCTCCTGATTTTTACAATTTTTAAAGTTTGGCTCAGAAGTTTTTAAAATCCTGTGTGTGCCAAATCAAATACACATGTGGAGTGGTTCTTGCTCACAGTCTGCCATTTTGCAAACCTGGTTCTTGACCAGGGTTCTTGACCCTTGACCAGGTACCATGAACGCTCTGGGCCTCCTTTGCATGACAGGAGTGTGGGACTGAGATCATACCCAGAGCATGTCCCCAGCTCAGGACCTGAAAGGAAGGTACACTCTTGATTTTCTGAAAGAGGCTGATGAGCTTTGTGAAGACAGGCGATAGGGCTGCAATTCATGCTTGTGGCGGTGTAGGTAGTAAAAGGCTCACCCTCAGGCAGATGGACTATATTCATGCAGCCCCTTTGGACAGATGAATATCACAAAGGCCCCTTTTGCCCGGCAGAAACTCCACACCTGTAGGGGATGACCTGCTAAGCAACTTTCCCAAAGTCCCTGGGCTAGTCATGAAGAAGCTGGTATTGGAGCCCAGGCCTTGCAGACCCCAAACCCCACGCTCTCTCCACCAACCTCTCTGCCTCCAGTTTTGATGGATATTTGCAAGTGAAAAAGTTCAACTTCTTCTCTCCCCCAAGTCCAGACATAAGCTGCATTCATAAGACACAGGCACAGCCAATGGGATATTTTTATCTGAAATATTTACAGGTGGAAAGGATTAAAGCAAGTGATAGACTATTGAAGGTTAATGCCACCTTTTAATATGGAAAAACTACTCTCTCCACAAGAAATATACTTGTGGGATAATCTTGAGATATGTGTGTGCGTGCTCAAAATGTCAGCCAGAGTTTCATTAATTTCAGCCTCCCCCTAGAACACTATGTTATGGTCCTGAGGCTGCGAGGTAGCGTGCTGACACAGGCGGGACCGGCGGTGCCCGGCCCTCGGGGGTAAATTTATGGTGTGATGTGTGAGGAATACATCATGCAATTTGGCCCGTGCCCCCGGTTTCTTAATCAGAGATGGGAGATGCAGGATGAATGTGGCCTCCATGGCTTTGGGTGCTGTGTCTCGGCTTTAGGCTTTGATGCATCGGGACAAACATTCCCACCAGGCAGGCCAATTAAGAGGATGGCGTAACACCCAGCCGCTCAGCACACAGAGCAGCGCTTTGCCCTTGGCTTCTCCCAGGCTGTTACTTAACAATTCTCTGGGCTAAGGGATCGTGCCATAGAGTTTTCAGGCAAGCAGAGGGCCGTGTGAAGGTGGCTAAGACACAGCCTCGTTTACTCCAGCCGAGTTGTGAAGATCACGCTCACAAATGAACCACAGCCATTTCTAAAGGTTATGGGTCCAGCAGTTCCATCCTGGGCATCTGCTTTAGGAGCCCACTTTGGGGCTCATCTCCTCCCAGAGTAGCACAGAGACTAGGAGGCAGCTTCTAGAACAGCGGTTCTCAACCTGTGGGTCACGACCCCCTTGGGGTCGCCTAAGACCATCGGGAAACACATATATAATTATATATTGTTTTAGTGATTAATCACTATACTTTATGTTCAATTTGTAACAATGAAAATACATCCTGCATATCAGATATTTACATTACGATTCATAACAGTAGCAAAATTAGAGTTATGAAGTAGCAACGAAAATAATTTTATGGTTGGGGGTCACCACAACATGAGGGACTGTATTAAAGGGTCGCGGCATTAGGAAGGTTGAGAACCACTGTTCTAGAGGCTGCTGGCCTTGGACTGCGCCCCCAGCTCCTCCAATTTCAAGCTAGCCCAGGGGGCATGACGCTGGCTTCACTTGCTTCATCTGTAACATGGGGCCAATATTCCTCCCACTGGCAGCGTTGCTGGGAGGTGAGAGATACTGTGTTGAGAGTACCTAGCATAGTGCTTGGCGCTTGGTCAGCCACTGCGGGGCGATAGCCTATGTTTGCAGGTTTTTCTTTCTATGGTTTTGCCTCTGTGTGGTGTCCTGGGTGAAGCACCAACTTTAGAGCAAAAGGACCGGGGTTTGAGTTTCTGCTCTGCCCCTTACCAGTGTGCAATGTGGGGGAAAGTCTTAATCTTGCAAAGATTTTCCTCATCGGTAAAATGGACATAACACTAGTGCTTGCTTGGAGGGCTGTGGTTAAGATTGAACGGCTGGTTGCATATAACATGCTTATATTACAGAGCCTGGCATATACTAAGCTCGGAAGTGATCGAGCTGGAACTTGACCTCATTCCAGACATGGTGCAAAACAAGTGTTCCTGTGTGTTTGTAGCAGAGGAAACAGGCTCAGAGCAGTTGTGGAACTGCCCTGGGTCCGCACAGCTGGGGGCTCAGATGAGGCTCACACCTCTTAACCACGCCTGTCTGGTTCTGAGCTCAGAACCTGGAGCCCCCCCTAGACAGAATCCCCTATGAGCATGTCTGGGGGGGGGGGGTGCCAGGGAGAGCAAAGTTTATTCAAGAGACCCTTAAAGAAGTTACATTTTCCCATGATTGCTGTCTTGCTGGCTACACGTGTCATCTTGAAAGGAGACCCAGAGACCGACGTGCAGGCTGTGCTGTTGCCCCAAAGACACCATGAGGGCAGGTTTCCCTGCGATGCCAAGACAGCTAGCCGGGGTCTGCGAGTACACATTTCTCACTATAAAGCAAACAAGCCGACTGGCAGAGCACTGTGGGGAAAATGACATCACTGCAGAATTTTAGGGCTAATCATTTAGCTGGATTAGCCCCAAAGTGCTGTGTCTAAACTCAGCATCCCTGCCTCTTTATGTACTCCAGATGAAACACATTAGCAGAAATATGGCAAGGGACACTCACAATACTCGGTTCTACACTCTCAGCAGTTTTTGCAAATCTGCAATTAGTCTAAAGGGCCTGGGTAAATTAGGCCTCTTGATAAATGAAGCACCTAGACAGGTCTCAGATTTATTGGAGCCGCTGCCCCGCTGTCCAGGGCCCTTGTCAGCTCCGTGCAGAGTGGGGACTGTGCCGGGGGAAAGAGAACCAATTCAGGTCTGGAATTGCCCCCAAAATCTTTGAAAAGACCGTGCTTGAGGCTCCTGCCTCTTTGGCCTTAAAAGTCTCTGCCGGGAATGTAGTAGGTGAAGCAGGAAGCTTTTGCCAGAAAGTTCGTGCGGGGGCAGAAGAGGCCCATTCTCTTGGAGGGCTGGGGGGAGGCAGGATTATGTCCCATTCTGGGCCACCCAGCCTCGTTCTGTTCCCTGGAATTGGCAGTGGGTGCTGATGGGGGTGCCCGCCTCTCCTTCTGGGGCCCCCACTCCGGGTACTGGTTCTTAACCCTTTACTTCCCCAAATGCTGTTGTCCATGCTTCACATAAGAGACTGCCTGGGCCTTGTGACCATACGGGGAGGTCAGACATATTCCAGGAAAGACCCACCCCTGTTACCCTTGAAGGGATGAGTATGTGGACAAGGCCTGAAAGCACACATCCAGTGGCCAGCAGGCTGTCAGTGGCTGTGGCTCAGCTAAAGGGGACATATGGGGAGGGGACGGCTGGGCCTATTATCCTGATTTATGTCTCAGAATCACGGGAAGCGGTTCACAGCCATATTGGGGTGACACCTGCTAACTTTGCTGCTGTTGCTGCCGAGGCTGCGGGTGCTGAAGTCAGCTGAACCGGGCCCAGCAGATGTGCAGATGTTTTGGGGTGGCAAGAGTTATTGTTCGTTAAGTCTCTCTGATTTATTTATTTTTACAACATTTTCCTTCCTGGTTACTAGAGTAATGCATGTTTTGGGGTGGTGGGTACATAGCCTGGATGTTTTAATGTAAAAAGTAGTAAAGCCATACTGGCTCATGTAGACAATCTAGAATGGAGGGTGTTGGGGTGGGGGGGAGGTGTAGGGGTGTCCCTCTCTCTGTCTCTCCCTTACAATCTCAGGATCTTGGCCACTCTCTCCTCTCAGGGAGCTGGCAGGGTACTCTGTGGCCCTCTTGCCCTTTAGCTATATTCCCCAGTGTACTCTGTGGCCCTCTTGCCCTTTAGCTATATTCCCCAGTCCAGTGCTTTGTCACTCACTTGCTAGCAGTCCGGGCGCAGGGTGGACAGGCTAGTGAGGAGTCAGGAGCACCCCAGGGTGTGAGCTTTCCAGACCCCGTTCAGGAAGCGCCTCCCGCAAAGTGCCGCCTGCAGCCGGCTGGATTCCGGCCTCTGGCCCGCACATCACTTGGGCGATTCCCCTGTCAGCCACATTGATTTCCTGTAGATTACATTACCTCCCGTCACAAAAGATATGGTGCTCCTCTCTCGGAGTGTCGGAGCAAAACCAATAGCAAACATTTTCCTGCCGGCAGCTCAGCCCTCCCACCAGGTACCCCCCGACACCCTCCAACCCTTCCTCCCGCCTCAGTGACAGTTCCCAGGCTGAGGAGGGCATCAGACCCCACTTGGCATCCGCAGGACACCCCGTGACACTGCCAGGAGGTCCTTCTGCCTCTGCCAACCTTCTAAAGTATGAAAGTTAAGGGTTTATATGGGGGAAAGAGCGGGTGACTCCAGATGTGTTTGGAATTCAGAATGTGCTTTCTCGTATGTTAAAAAAAGATCCCTTGGATATCATCAAAGGGATTGAACAACTTTTGTTCCTTTTAAAAGTTGCTTTAAGTACTGATTGGAGTCTCTGGTCTCTGGCTCGTGGGTGTGTGTGTGTGTGTGTGTGTGTGTGTGTGTGTGTGTGTGTACGGTAGACAAGGGCCTCTCTTATTCTGTTAGGTTGGTGCCAGGCCCACCTTCCGAAACCCTGGTGTGAGGGAAAGCCTTGCTCATGTGGGCAGCTTTGGCACAGAGTCCTGGCATTGTGGATGTCGAGAGGCGTCAGCACTTTTTAAACAACAAACTAGCAGCAGAAGGCAGGCGCCAATCTCCGAAGTGGGCTTTGTGGGAGCGGTGAGGCCTGCGTCTGGCTGCAAAGGCTGGGGGAGGAAAAGGCACAAGGCACTTGAGAAGTGAGACAGCATCTGCTCTCTTCACGTTAGCCACATCACCACACCTCCCCACCCGCTGAGCATGGGTTTCTGTGTGTCCATGTGAGTCAATGAAAAGATAAGAGCAAAAGTTTTAGTTGATAAGTTAACCAATTTATTGAGCAACTACCATGTGCCAGGCACTGGGGAAGTGCCCTATCATCTATCTAGCTTTCCATTGATCATGTAAATGTAACCCTCCAAACAATGATCAGCCCTGTGGTTTTTAAAATTTTTTCTTTATTGTTGAAAGTTGAAAGTATTATAGATGTCTCCTTTTCCCCCATTGACCCCCTCCATCCTGCTCTCACCCCCCACCCCCAGGTCTTCACCACACTATTGTCTGTGTCCATGGGTTATGCATATATGCATATAAATTCTTTGGTTAATCTCTTCCTGCCCCCCCCCCCCACATCCCCCTTTCTTTTGAAATTCATCAGTCTGTTCCATGCATCTATGTCTCTGGATCTATTTTGTTCATCCATTTATTTTGCTCATTAGATTCCACATGTAAGTGAGATCGTGTGATACTTGTCTTTCTCTGACTGGCTTATTTAGCTTAGCATAGTGCTCTCCAGGTCCCTCCAGGATGTCTCAGAGTAACAGATCCTTTTTTTTTTTTTTTTTTAACTGCTGCATAGTATTCCATGGTGTAGATGCTCCACAACTTTTTTATCCACTCATCTACTGATGGGCACTTGGGCTGTTTCCAAACTGAGCTATTGTAAATTGTGCTTCTAAGAACATAGGGGTGCATACTTTCTTTCTGATTGGTGTTCCAGGATTCGTAGGCTATATTCCTAGAAGTGGGATCACTAGCAGTTCCATTTTTAACTTTTTGAGGAAACTCCATACTGTTTTCCATAATGGCTTCACAGTCTGGATTCCCACCAGCAGTGTACTAGGGTTCCTTTTTCTCCACATCCTCACCAACACTTGTCGTTTGTTGATTTGTTAATGATAGCCATTCTGACAGATGTGAGGTGATACCTCATTGTCGTTTTAATTTGCATCTCTTAGATGGTTAGTGACTTTGAGCATGTTTTCATGCCTCTTGGCCAACTCTCTGTCCTTTTTGAGAAGTGTCTATTTAGTATCATCCCTGTTTTATTGATCAGAAACAGAGCCTTAGAGAATGTATGTTGCTTTCCAAGGTATTATATGGGTGGACTTGTGTAGTCCCCAAACGTATTGACATCCTAAGCCCAGTACCTGTGAATATGACCTTATATGGAAGTAGGGTCTTTGGAGTTAAGAAAAGGTCATTAGGGTGGACCCTAATCCAATATGACGGCTGTCCTTATAAACAGGGGGGAACGGGGACCAGAGGCTGGGAAGATTCTTCCCTCGGCCCTCAGAAAAAAACCGCTGTCCAACATCTTGATCTTGGACTTCCAGCTTCCAGAACTGAGACCATAAATGTATGTTGCTTGTGCCACCCAGTTTGTGGTACTTTGTTATGGCAGTCCCCGGAAATGTATACACAAGGGCACAGAGCAGGTCAGCGGTGAGGGTGGGTGTGTATCCCGGCCACGCTGTCTGTGACCCAGCGCAGGCTGCACAGGGCCTTTCTCCGCGGAGAAGTTCACAGCACCTAGGCTGCACAGGGGGCTTCGACTCTTTTGTAGTTGCTATGGTGGGGTAATTGCGGGGGTGGGGGGGGGGAGGGGAGTCAGAGGCCAAAGGGAAAATTTATTAAGAATCTAGTGTCTTGTATATACTTTAGCTTGAGAAATCTAAGAACCTGCTAATTTGAAAATTTATATGAAGGGCCTTAACATGTTCATATCCTTTGTGGGTAGAATTATGGTTGCCTCTGGTTTTCTTTACAATTTTCTGTATTTTCCAAGCATTTTATAATTAACATGTAGTAGTTTTAAAATCAGGGGAAACCTCCACACTATTTAGATAAAGAAACAATTGGTCCCAACCTAGAACAGTCAGACATGAATAACAAGTATTTGATATGTGGCACTGAGTTGAGTATCTCAGTGGTTTGTTCATTCACTTATTCTTTCATTCATTCACTAGCCCAGAAATGGTGATGCAGGCAGACTGCATTTTCTACAGGAATATGTGGTGATGGGGACACTCTATCTAGAATCATCTTGGAATAACTTCCTACTTTTCAGCAAAAAGTGGCATTTCTGTTTGTAATTACTCCTGGGGAAAAACATCTAAGGCAAGTTACTCACACTGCAATTTCTATTTTCCCACCATTGCCCCCAATTGCTTGATAATTTTTAGGTTTTGAAACTTCCCATTGTCTTTGTTAGCAGAAAAAACCAGCTTCTCATAAATAACCAAAATGAGGCAACAGAACCCTTGGCTCGAATTCACTTTTCAGCCTGACATGTCAGAAGGAGCCTGATGCCAAAACTCTCTCTCTTGAAACAGAAGTGTGGCCCCAGGAGACCCAGCAACACAAATGAACCAGAAACCCTGATGGTGGGAATCCCCTCCACTAACATTAGAAAGAGAAATTGCTCAAGGAGGATCATCTCAGCATGTGGCATCGTCACCAGGGGCACATTGACTGGCCCTTTCCAGCATTCTGTGCTGGTAACAAGGCCAAGGCTCACATCAGAAATGAAGAGAGTGGAAACCAATGGGTTGTGCAGAAAACCAGGCAAGTCAGCCCTAGACTAAAGGTGATGAAGGCATGGCTTGCTTTGGGGCTCCCTCACCTTCTTCTCCTCTGCCAGCCCCTTGGGTGCTGGCCCTGGGTCTCACCTACTCCCAGTTAATGAAGATTTAGGCTGTTGGTTTGATGTGGATATTCTCAAGGGTGTTTGCATTTTAATAAGGATTTATAAAAGCCTTAAAGATAGCAAGGGAGAGTGTGCTAAGAGTAGGAGGACCAGAGAGGCCCTACTCCATGTCCCCAAAGTCATCTCCTTCCAATAATCTGCTCAATGACTGTGTGGCTTTTGTACAAGTGTTGACCTGGCTCAGGAATAGGCCCCAAGGACTCTAATCTGTCAGCCTTAAATAGGTGTGACCCTGGGAAGCAGCTGTCTTAGGCACTCCGATGAAGGGGGAAGAAGCTCTTCTTTTTGAGATTGGGTATGTTCAGGCAACGCTAAAATCGGCTCAGTTTTTTTAAAACTTGATTTTAGAGGGAGAGGGATAGAGAGATAGAAACATCAAGATGAGAGAAGCATTCATCAGCTGCCTGCTGCATGCCCATCCTGGGGATCAAACCTGCAACCTGGACAGGGAATCGAACTGGTGACCTTTTGGTTCATGGGTTGATGCTCAACCCCTGAGCCACACTGGCCAGGCAAGGAAGAGCCAGTTTTAATTTTTAAAAATTTATCAATTTTTAAAATACATACAAACTTAAAAATTATGAAGCATAAGAAATAAATGGATAATCATAAAACTTCTTCCCAAGTAAAGAGAAAGAACATTGTCACCCTCCACTCCATCCCTTGAGCCCTTCCTCATGTTGACCCCTTTCCTTCCTTCTTTCCTCCCTCTACACTTGGCAAGTAACCACTATCTGAATGCTGCTTTTATTATTTTTTAAAAACATTCCTACTCCTACTTTTTCATTATAGTTTTTCCACATAGTCACTAGGTACATATTATTTTCACTTATTTTTCAACTCTACATAAGCGCTATCACAATGTATGCATTCTTTTGTGACTTGCTGTTTTTATTCAACATCGTATGTTTGTGATTCAACCATTTTTAGGCCTATAGCTTTGTTTCATTCATCTCATTCCAATGTATTTCGTCATAGGAATAGACCATAAATTCATCATCTTTTCTCATACTGATGGAGCAGCATTAGTTTTCAAATTGGTTTTTTCACCATAAGATTTAGGGTTTTTTAAAATAGATGTAAAGACGAGGTGTGGTTGGATAAGACTGGGTGTTTGGGCAAAAGAAAGTAAGAAAGAAGCATTTTGAGGGCACCAGCTTGTAGTCCCAACTCTCCCAATAGTTTCCTGAGAATGTTATTTCACCATCTTCAGAAACACCTTTTCCATGAGACAAAGGGGTTGGATGGATTTCGGGTTTCCCTCTGAGGCAACCCTTTAATTCAATGAGCCTATCACTCACTTAACACATGGTGAGCACCTGCTATTTGCCCCGTTGCTGAAGATTCAGTGGGAAACAAAACAGATACGGTCTTTGCCATCACAGAGCTTTCAGACTCAGAAGGTATTAGCGAAAAAAGGTCCAGGCCGAGATTAAGTTGTTTTAATCGCCCAGACATAACCATCTTTAATGCTATGTGAACAACCGAGAGAAATGGAAATGCTTTAATTGGTAATCAGAATAATAGTTCACACTTACTAAACTGTTGCTGTGTTAAAGTTGTTTTAGGTTGCAGACTATAGTAAATAAATGCTGGGAGCACACAGGGGGTGATGATGCAGTGCTCTGGGTAGGTCTACTCAAGACGGAATGGTCAGGAGGGCCTCCCAGAGGATGGCTGTTTAAGCTTAGAAGGAACCAGCCATGCAGTCAGGAGGAAGAACATTCCAGACGAATGAACTGCAGGAGCAAACCTGCAGGTAGGACACGAACTTTGAGCGTTCTGAACCTACAGGGACTGTGTGAGGAAGCATGGCTCCAGGTGAGCCCAGACACCCCTGTGGTAAGGGCTGGGGAATGTCCTGTGTGGAAAGGGAAGGTGTGAAGAGCATTTTAAAGCAGGGGAGTGGCATGGCCAGATCTGTGTCTTTAAGAAGATTGCGGCACCTGTGAAGACAACGGGTGGGAGGCGGCTGCAGGGAAACAGGTTCTCATGGGAGGTGACAGGGGCTCAGACCACAGCAGCCGGTGGAGAGGAGGGAGCGGGGACACACACAGGGTCCAAGATGGTTCGGAGCCAGGAAAGAGGCATTGTTACAATTTGTTTTTAATGAGAAACATAATCAACCGTAGGGATCAAAGGGGAAATAATCAGACTTCAAGTCACTTCACTAGAGAAGAGAAAGTTCAGAAAAGATGGGTCCGGGCCGGGGAAAGTAATAGTCCTTCAGCGAGGAAATAGCACAGACCCTCCTTGCTTCTCCCTCCCCCTCTCCCTTCCTTTTTCTAATTGT
Source organism: Myotis myotis (assembly GCF_014108235.1). NCBI lineage: Eukaryota > Metazoa > Chordata > Mammalia > Chiroptera > Vespertilionidae > Myotis > Myotis myotis. The sequence continues at coordinate 56,647,538 of NW_023416316.1, read as the reverse complement.
CTTATCCTCAGAGCGTCTTTAAAACTCTGTTCGGTTTGAAGAAGTCCTTTTCTACTAGAACGCAGCAGACAGGGACCACTCCCCCATCTTTCCACAGAGAGAGGCCACCCTCCCCACCCCTTACCCCTCACCCGCCACCGCCAGACACATGACACATGTCCGCAGTGACAGTGTCCCCACCAACACCCCCATTCCTCCCCATCCTTCCTGCTCCAAGGGCCTGAACGCTGCCTTGTCAGACTCCACCTTGGCACGGCCTGGATATCTCCCTAACAATATACTGCCCACTTACAGCGCCGTGAAACATGACCGAGTGGGGAATATCCGTGGCTGTTTAGTATGCTTTAAAATTCTTTAATTTGCTGTACCACAATAACTTACACTTTAATAAAAGCAATCTCGCGTCTTAATAGCCACACAATAAAGAGTTATTTATAAGGGGCAGTGTGCAGGCCCGAGCCGGCCAGGTGTGCCCCAGATTTTAAGCGCTCGGGGAGCTCTGGGGATGGCGTGGGCCAAGCAGCCTCCTTAATGTGGCCACTGCGCTCACTGTCCCAGGGCTGCCCCGGCCCCGGGCTCCGGGCCCCGCAGCGCACGGGGCGTGCTGCTGATTTATTTCAGTATTAGGTTTAATTGTTTCCTTCTTGGTGAAGCCCTAACATGCGATGCTTGTAAATCTGACCCGAATCCTCCATATGGCACTCTGGTTTTCCATTTTCAAATGCATTCACCCTGGAATAATGACTGCGGCATAACTCAATTTGAGTTCTGCTGCTGGGGACTTTATTACATAATGCTTCCTAATTGACCCTCATAGTTTAATAAGACAGAACATTTCACCAGAACATTGACAAAAGTTATTAATTTTCACTTCAGCAGAGACCCATGTCCCAATTAAATCCCCAGAGGATGCTCGACTGACTGACTGACCTCATTAGGGCTAATGCTGATTAGTGCCTCGCAGAGGATGGCATCGCACGCCGTTAGAACGCCCAAATGAGCACATACAGCCGCCCAACGCGATTACCACTTCCACCCATGACTAATCTCACTCCCCTAATCCTTGCCTGGTGCGATGAGTGTGGTGTGCCACTGTGGGTACCCCAGATCAGCCGGCCAGGGCTTGGGAGGTGTGGTCAGATGCCCGCAAGTGGCTCAGCCGCGCCCAGTGAACTTGCATCTGCCTGTCTAGGAACCCAGTTCAAGTGCATGGGTGCCTTTCAATGTGGAGACCCACTCGTGCCCATGCCTTCTTTAATGTGGAGCAACTAGCATGCATTTGGTGTTTTCTGGGTTTTGGTGTGTGTGTGTTTGGTGTGTGTGTGTTTGGCGGGGGGGGGGGGGGGGAGGTTGGGGATTTTTAGACAACTTGAAAGAAATTGAAAAAAAATTAAAGAAAGGAAGAGAGAAACTATCGCCATCAGTGGCAGGTAGTTATTCCAGCCTTCCTGCTTGGGTTGCTCAGACCCCCTGAAGTGGATTTTCCCCCACTAAGTCAGGGTGTATTTATTTGCACATTTTCTCTCAGCTTTCATTTTGAAGGAGACGGTGGGAAGGAGCTCCCAGTCACCACACCTGCCCTGTTTTCTCAGCTTCAATGCCAGGGCATCACCGGTGCCAGCCTGCTTCACCAAAGACAGGACCACCTCCTCAAGCTAGTCCCCTGGGGGCAAGGATGTGGGGGGGGTGGGCGGGAAACCAGCTGGAAGGTCCATTGGATGAAAAACGTGTGCTTGCCCTGACCAGTTTGGCTCAGTGGCTAGAGCAGGGGTCCTCAAACTTTTTGAACAGGGGGCCAGTTCACTGTGCCTCAGACCGTTGGAGGGCTGGACTATAGTTCAAAAAAAAACTATGAACAAATTCCTATGCACACTGCACATATCTTATTTTGAAGTAAAAAAACAAAATGGGAACAAATACAATATTTGTATTTGCATGTGGCCCGCGGGCTGTAGTTTGAGGACCCCTGGGCTAGAGCGTCGGCCTGTGGATTGAAGAGGCCCAGGTTCGATTCCGGTCAAGGGCATGTACCTTGGTTGCGGGCACATCCCCAGTAGGAGGTGTGCAGGAGGCAGCTGATCGATGTTTCTCTCTCATGGATGTTTCTAACTCTCTTCCTCTCTGTAAAAAAAAAAAATCAATAAAATATATTTAAAAAAAAAAAAAGAAAGAAAGAAAAACGTGTGCTTGCCCAGGCTGGTAAAATGGAAGGCTCAGAGTGGTGTGAAATTGAAAGCAAAGAAGCTGCCCAGTGTCTGAGGCTTCAGCTTGTTATCTGACCTTTCTTTTCCTGGTCTCCACGACAGTGTTTATCTTTGAGGCGGTCTGACCATGGCGCGGTGTCTGCTTTTCCTGTGCGTTGTACTCACTCCCCCTGGGCTGTAGGATTTGACACATGACAACAATCTAACAGCGGAGATCAAACTTCTCCTCAGCCTCTTTGCAACGTGACAAGTAATGTGTATTGACACAGCAAAGTGCACTCTGGAAATATGAGTGGTTGGGCGGGCACCCGGCCTCCTCGCTCAGCTAGAGATAGCTTCAATCATAGGCTTCAGTTGCCCCCAAAGATAAAGCTGAAATTTAAATAATGATAACCAGCTGGAAGCTGCAATTCATTGAAATCTTTTCTCTCCCTCCTCTTTCTTCTCCCCCTTTGGGTACCGTCATATGGAGAGCAGGAATTTGGTGGTGAAAACAATAGTAAAAATAGCAAAAGAAAAAGACAAAGGCAAAAGAAATTAAACTCAACCTCCCCAGGGTATATTTGAAAGCACTGCACATTCCACTGAACCCTCCATTCTGCAAGCATCCCCTGAGGCCTTCCTTGGTGTTAGGCCCTGCAGAGGAGTCCCCTGCCCCGAGGAAGCTCGGGGTCTGGTAGGCAATGCGGTCAAAACTGAAATACAGATATGGGGTGATCACTTCTACTGATGACAAAGGTTTATGGGAACACAAAGAGGGGGCGTTTAACCCACACTTGGGGATGGGGGATGGGGAGGGGATTAAAATTTGCATCTGACCATAAAGGACTCCTCAAAGCTGTTCTTCTAAAATGCAAACCTGGTTCTGTGGTTTGGGGTTTCCTAGAGAAGGAGACATTGGATCGAGCCCCAATGGTAAGTAGGAGATCGCCAGGCAAATCAGGGAGGAGAGGTTGAGCTCCAGGTGGAGAGAACATCAGTTCTTTCTGTCCTTCATTCATTAAACCAGTGGGCCTTTAGCCCTACTATGTGCAGTTGCTATTCAGGCTTCCTTTCTGCACCTGATGCTGAAGAGTGCCTCTTGGTGGGTAACCCAAGATGTGGCTGCCTCTTCAATGAGAAGTGGATTCCAGGGGGAATCAGCGCATGGAGGGGCCTCAGTCCCCTTTTGTGGAGTAAATGATTGAGCGAATGCATACAGTGGAAAAGCTAACGTGTTCACCAAGTAAGATGTTCAAAATCTTTATGGAAAACATCGCATTGCTGTTACTCGAAGCCTGGCAAATGCTCGATACCACAACACAAAGCTCAGGTCAAGGTCAGTTAGCTGCATGTCTGAGGGCCCTGCCTTCCATCCAGAGCAGCCTGGGACCCTTTAGGATCATGTTGTCTGAAGAGAGGGGAAGGGAGACTTGAAAGTCTGCTGAGAACATTCCCAGTGAGCTTCCTGAAGCAACTGCATGGATGAATTTCAGAAATGAGTGAGTCAGGAGGCTGGACAGCCCGCTGCTCTCAAAGGGGAGTGTCCTGCAGTCTGCGCCCAGCTGAGTTTGAGGGGTTCGATGTACAACTAGACAGGGTGTCCTGGGGGCAGATGGAAAGGCTGGCTGGCTTTCGGGAGAGAGGCTGAGAGAGTTCTGAAGTAGAGCTATGGCTATCAGTGAAGAGATGGTGGCTGGATCTATGAGGGTGGGTGGGATCACTCAGGAAATGGATGTATGATGAGAAGAGGAGTGAGGGGGGAATTCTGGGAGCACCAGCAGGCAACAGACCGACCTCCGGGGAGGAAACAGAAGGGGTTCAAGAAGAGAGAGAAAAGGGTTGCAAGAGACGTGGGAGAAGTATTCACAGAGGCGGCCTCCCAGGAGCCAAGAGCAGACAGTTTTGAGAAAGAAAGAGCAGTCCACACGCAATGGAGTTGTCACGTAGGATGAGGAGTGAAAATTAGCCTATTGATTTGGCAATTAGGATGTCGGTTTTTCTACTGACACTGCTCCAGCTGAGGTCACTAATGAAGCCAGAGAAATAGAATGATTTGCCCAAAGTGGACTCGGTGATGAGTCCAGCATTAGAAATGGAGGTGCCTGACTCCCCGTTAAGTGCTCTTTCTCTTCTATTACACCCACGTGTAGGCTGCCCCAAACCACAGAACCAGGTTTGCATTTTAGAAGAACAGCTTTGAGGAGTCCTTTATGGTCAGATGCAAACAACTTCCAGCTGTCTTTATTAAGTAGGTTTAATTGGGATCACTTTATCCCCAAATTAAAGCATCTTCTTAATATTCTGATGTGCTGAGATCTCCTAATGAAGAAGGAAGCAAGACGTGGTGAGGAGTCGAGTCAAGACAAGCATCGCCCACTCCCCTGCAAACCACTCCCGGCTCTCGGCCTGGCTGGATCCTGACTTTCATTTCTCGCTCCATGCCTGCCCCACAGCAAGAGGTCAGAAGGACAGACTGAGACGTTGGCTGGCATAGCAGTGCTGTTTCTCTCATCTAAAGCGAGGACGGGACCTCTCAGAGACAGGCCCATCCTGAGTGGACCTCCTTATCCATCCTGAAGACCAGAAACAGCTTGGGTCTATGCCCCCAGCAGGAGCTATTGTAGCCAGAAGTTCGAACTCCATTTCCAGGCCAAGGCACATGAATGTCACAGAATCTCGAAAAGCCATTCTATCAGCACAAGAGACGTGGGTTCAGAGGGAAGCAAGGGCGTCCACTTTGAAATTCTTGATGCTGAGCCTGAGATTCTCTCTCTCTCTCTCTCTCTCTCTCTCTCTCTCTCTCTCTCTCTCTCTCTCTCTTCTTTCTTTCTTTTCTTTTTTCTGTTTTTTTTTTTGCCTGAAAGCAAAGGTCAGAAAAGTGAAACTTTGAGGGGCAAAGGTGTCAGAACCAGGTGTATTTAAACCATCTGGTCCCCCAGGCGATCCGCACCTCTCAGTGCTGAGGTGAGAGCAGCAGGTGTACTGACAGAAACCCTCTTGCAAAACATTGTGTCCCTGAGAACAGAAAGTGGAGCGAATAAGACCCCCAAGGCTGTGAAACTCCCATCGCCACCCCCTGCCCCAGGATGACAGGGGGTGAGTCAGCTGCTTGGCTATAGAGCTGGCAGTTGGCAGGAAAACCTGGTGGGTTTGCTAGGGGGCACTGCAATCCACAGAGATAAATGGTCTAAACAGAACAAGAGGTTTTTGTTGTTGTTGCTTTTCCTGAGAAAATGAGCATTGATGTTCTCTCCCATGGAAGGAAGCTGCAAAGACTTAAAGAATTTTTCTACGATGGACAAGGCAGCGAGGACTTCTGGCTGATTAAAGGAAGTAGCTACTACTCACCATCTCTCAGAAGAGGGAGCATAAAGGAGAAAATGCAGCCAAAATAAACAGATGGCTGGATCGGGAGGGGGATGCTGTCATGAGCAGACACACAGGTAGCACGGGCCCCAGGCAACCACACAAAGCCATTAAGAGGAGCCAAAACTGGGCGAAGACGAGTTCTAGAACCCTGGGAAACAGCATGTGCCCTGCCCTGGGGGTGTCGCCTTGGAATTGTCACCGATCCAACGGTAGTGAAGTTTGCACAGAGCAGGAGGAACCCAGCAAGCAAGCAATCCTGGTTGGTCATCAGGGAGGTCTGAGAAAAGATGGAACTGAGAGTGATGGGAGATGTGAGCAAAGTCAGCATAAACTCGGAGCCCGTCGAGTGCCTGGAAGATGGAGCAGCAGCCGCTAGCGTGGTGTGCCAAATGGCCGGCTGCTTCCAGAACCAACTCAGAGCCCCTGAGGCAATTCTGCAAACAGGGACTGAGCACTGCTGGGTAACAGGTGCTAAGATACAGTGCTGCCTTTGAGGACCTCATGGTCTGGGCGGTGGTGTGTTTCTAAGTAGATCATTATACCACTATAGAATGGGTATGAGCAGAGACCCTGAGGGTCATGAGGAAGGGAGCTGCAGGGAGGGCTTCCGGGAGGAGGCACCATGGAAGCCAGGTAGTGAAGACAGCAAGCACTGGCCACGTCAAGAAGGGAAACTTGCACCAGAAAGCTGTAGCTGGCTGTAGCTGGTGAAGTTTACTAGTTCAGGCTCAGGTTGCAAAGCAAAGACATCCAGTTCAGCTAGCTGGAGTTCAGAGGAGTGTTACTACAATGGCTAATTTTACAGAAAAATAAGAGGAAAGAAGTGCTGCTGGACTTCATGAGGTCTGGTTCCAGGCAGTCATGAGCTGATGTGAATCACCATGTGGGCTCAGGGACTTCGATCTGCCCCGCACGGTGCACCTGCCCCACCCCGCTGCCTTTCCCATCTCTCTCTCTGTTTACGTGTGTTCTTGGAATCCCGTGCCTTTGTCCCACAGGTGGCCCTGATTTGCTGATATCAACCTCAGGGCCAATGTTCTACGACCTTTCAGGTCAAGTGCCCATCATCCTGGGGTCCACCTGACTCAGCCTCTCAGTGTTCTCCTCCCGAATTCCCACGACAGAGAGTCCCATTGGCCCAAATTGATATCTGCTTGTGGCTTGGTCCTTGAGAATCAAAGGCAGGTAATGCAAGTGGTTCAGAGGGTCCCTCTTTTGAGGTGTGAGTGGGTGTGGACAGGGAGGTGATGACTGGCATATTTACGATGGTGAGCTTACTCAGGTAAACTCTGGAAATACCGGAAATCTGCCATAAACACCTGGAATGGACTACAGGCTCCTCCTCTGTGCTTCTGTTGCCTCCACTGCAAACCCTCATCTTAACACCAGAAACATTATCATTAAAATTTATCTTCATGTGGATCCCTTCTTCCCCAGAACATAAATTCTAAAGTAAAGGTAAAAACTTGAATCATATTTATCACTGTAATTCTAGGAGATAGCCTAGCATCTGGCATGTGTAAGGCTGAATAAACTTCGCATTGATTGTTGTATCTGCCATCACCTTCATCCTCTATTTTTCATTCAGTACAATCACCTGCTACCTGCAGCTTCCTGTGGTGGGAGAGAGGCGGACATGGGATGCTGTTTAAGTTGGTAACTGAGAACAGAGATTCTACTGGACGATGGCAGTTGTCAGAACTGGGCCCTAGCTGGATCCAAAGGCCATATGTGTGCAGTGGGCCCTAAACTGTGACTACTGTGGTGTGTTCACCCTAAGTCCTCTTACAGGTGGAACTAGGAAGCGCTTGCAGGAGGCCTCATTCTAAGGAAGATGGGATGCATAGGCAGATGTTGCCTCAATGTCAAAGGGCAGACAGTGTCTGAGTATACTTGGCCCAAGCTGCACAGACCCTCGTCTGAGTATCAGGGAAGGGTCAGGGAAGTAAAAACCATATGTGTTTCCTCACTAAAAGCTCTATGAGACCAAGGCCCCTGTGGACGAAGCATAATTGGGAGGGAAGAAGGCTTCTGCCCAAACACAGTGTGGCTCTGAGACATTGAGAGCTGCAGTCTTGGCCATGGCAGTGCAGGTGCCTGGCAGCAGCTAGATGGTGGCACCAAGTCGATGTTACGATATGCAGCGGCGATGGCAGCAGGACCCGGCATTAGCAGCAGTGCCTGTGGACAGAGAGGCATCCAGAAGGTAGACAGCAGGCCAAGGAGCCCAGCAGGATCCCATTCACACCTGACTGGCCTTGTTAGTGAGCACACGGGATTCACACGATCACCTGGGCACGCACTTGGTAGGAGTTCAGATTCTGCCCGTGTGTGCAGAATGCCACTGTAAGGTATTCCCCTTGTACCCACAGGCGGTTCAACTTGGGAAAATTTGAGTGACATGTAGATCGAGGCACCTAACTCCCTCTTGACTGGCAGCCCAGTGTCTGGGGCAGCTGCTCATCCCAGCAGGAATTAGGGCTCTCCTAGAGGGACATACAGGAGACCCAGAAGGAGCAAAAGTTGTCAGCTCCTACTGAGAAAACCCAAGGGCACTAAGAGATTGGGAAGAACCGCCGCTGATGGAAGAGTATAATCAGACAGACATGAATAGAAACTGCCCAAAGAAAACGCGTGCTCCCTAGCTACATGAAGCACAGAAAATAGGCCAAACAAATAGCTCTGTAAAGGATGTGGTAGTGGAAGGGGAAGTAATCAAAACTAGGAAAGCGAGAAAGCGTGAAAAAAATCACCCGGCGACTCAGCCCGAGAAATTATAGTACGAAGTTAAGAAAGTGCAAAAACATGATAAGGAAAGCAAAGGTGAGGCATGAAAAGAAGATTGCGAGAGAGGCTAAGATAAATACTAAGACGCTTTTTCAAGTACAGAAGGAACGGAAGGTCAGTGGGAGAGTCAATGGGACCTCTAAAAGCTGGGCGAGGTAATTTATTGACAGAACATGAAGAGATTGCTAAAAAACATTAATGGGCTTTTTTCTCTCCTCTCCTTGCCTCTCTTTTCATAAAGGAAGATGAGGACATATGCCAGAACAGACATACATTTCCCAGGAGTAGGAAAAAGACATATTGAAGGAAATCAGGATCGTGTCAGCACAGGTGATGGAGAAATTAGGACGTCAGAAAAGCTGCGGAAGGTCTAGGGCCAGGCCAGACCCTCCTGGAATGAGGGGTTTGGAGGCCAAGGAGGCCCACAGCCAGGGAACAGGGAGCGGAGGAGGGGAGAGGGTCTGCAGTGCAAGAGCAGAGGATGGGGACCCCCCTGCCCCGTAGCTGGTGTAGGTAGCCGTTTCGGGCTGTGCCTTTAAGCCCATCTTGAAGTTGCTTTTTAATCGCTGATATACAGGACAGATTCAGGGTTTAATCAGGACTTTTGCACTCCAAACTGTTGGCGTCTCATGATCCTCGATGGGTACTGGTTTTTGAAAGTACCCAGCAGCATCCACCACAGTTGGAGCAAAAGTTCCCTGTCTTTCCCTTAAGAAGACTCTAGGCCAGAGGCAGAGACCTGGGTGTGGACAGGGAAAAAGTTCAAGATGCTGGAGTTGGTTTCTCTGTTTAAAAGCATCAGCCCTATTTGAAATGCATTCCATTCCAGTCCCGAACTGTCGTAATTTTGACTGGGTCGTGCAGCAATTAAAGAGAGAAACTTCATTCTCAGGCTTCCAAAGTATTGTTTCTTTTTCTTCTTTTAAAAAAATATATTTTTATTGATTTCAGAGAGGAAGGGAGAGGGAGAGAGGGAGACGGAGAAGAGAAACCTCACTGGAGGGGGATACATAATAATGAGAGAGAATCATCGACTGGCTGCCTCCTGCACGTCCCTCACTGGGGATCGAGCCCGCAATCCAGGCATGTGCCCTGACCAGAAACTGAACTGTGACCTCCTGGGTCATAGGCCAATGCTCAACCACTGAGCCACACTGGCTGGGCTGTTTCCTTTCTGGAAAATAAGTCAAGCCCTTGATCTCAAAATGAGCTGAGAGAGAGAGAGAGAGAAGAGGGAGAGAGAGAGAGAGAGAGAGAGAGAGAGAGAGAGAGAGAGAGAAGTGGAACCAGAAATTTCTAACACTTTGTCTTAACACAATACTCCGATGGGAGAGAAGTCAAGTTTCATTTCATCAGTGCTGATTGAGAACCTAGTGCTCTCAGGGCATCGCCAAAATAAGTACCACCTGGTCCTTGTCCTTCATAAATGCATGGCCTCTGCTTTAAATCTCACTTTTTGAAAATATGCCGTGTACCTGGCAGAAGAGCCTTTGTGGCGATTTTCACCAAGAAATGAAGCTGAAGCCGTCATACTTCATTTAGGATTCCCTGGCATTCGCAGATGAGCATTTTTTCAAGGAAGTGAACCTTCCGATATTCGTTTGGATGTGCACTGGAGTCTTAGGTGGAGTAATTCAAGGCAAGAAGAGTGCTGTGCGCCCGGGGAGGCCTGCACGGGCAGCCTGGCTTGTCTGCTCACCAGCTGTGCGATCTCCGTAAGAGAGTTAGTGTCTCACTCTCCTCATCTGCGAAGTGGAGTGAATGGTATTGTCCTTGTGGAGCTGCTCACAGAATGCAGTGAGAGCATGCGCTTCAGCTGGGAGCTTGGCTCCTGTCGGGGCACCAGAGGGACTCCTTTCCCCTTCCGATGGGAGAAATTTAAAAATCGGCAGCTAAAGGATAAAACACTTGCAATATGCTTGTATCTTCCTGATAATACCGGCTTGACATTTTGTTTTTATTTTTCTTAATCCTTGCCTGAGGATATTTTTTCCCATTGATTTCCAGAGAGAGTGGAAGGGAGGGAGGGGGAGAGAGAGAAACACCGATGTGAGAGAGACACATTGATGGGCTGCTGGTGAGAAGAAGAAGTGAGCCAGCCTGTGATCTTGGGCAAAACCCTGCAGAGGGCAGGCGACAGCCTGATCTCCCAGGGGAGCTCTGAAGAGAAAGTGATGCCTCATAGCTTCCCAACCCGGAGAGGAGAAACCTCACTGGCTGGGGGGATACAAACCCCCAGGCATTTCCCCCTCTTTCCTCACAGGGTAGTCCTCCCCCTCATGTTCCCCCTTCCCCCTCTCTCTTCCTGTTCCCGATCCTCCTCCTCCCCCTCCTCTCCCTCTTCCTATTCCTCCTCTCCTCCTCCTCCTCCTCTTGCTCCAGGGCCTGCAGGTGTGGCTGAGAGCACAGCACAGCTGGCAAGGGGTGAGGTGGGACACAGAAACCCTAAAAAGGGACGAAGGCCCACTAGGGGAACCCTGACATGGCACTGTTGGGGTGGACAAGATGACCTAGGGAGAGAGAGTGAGAAGAGATGATGGTCAAGGCCTGGGCCGAGGCACTCCAAGGTCAATGCCAGATCAGAAGAGACACTTATGGAGGAGAGGGAGAAGGACCTACAAAGGAAGGGGCAGAGCCAGCATTATTTCCCCATTTTAAGGATGAGAAGATCAAGGCTTAGCGAGCTTAAGTAACCATCAGGTTAATGGGAGAGTTAGCACTAGAACACAGGTCTCCAGACTAAGTTCTTTCAAATGCATTCAGGGAAGGCTTGGCAGTGCTCACGGGCCCTGCAAGGGAGCTGGTCCTCTTCAGCAGATGTTTATAGATGCTTGTGGTTGGACCCGTGCCTTGCTGGACTCTCAGAACCAGGGAGGTGAGAGGAGGAAGGATGCTCCTTCAGTGAATCTAGGAATCTCTTGTTGCGGAGAGTGTCCAAGGGCCTGGGGTTATGATTTTGCAGGTGTGAGGAGGGGGAGATGGGGTGCAGAGGTTTAAACACCAAGCCCAAGATCTTGACCTTGAATAGCTGGCAGTTTGGCAGTGGGGAGGGGCATCCCAGGAGGAACAAAGGTGGGTGTGAGGAGGGCTTAGGGGGGTTGTGCAGGGTCTCCGCTGCCCAGAGCACAGGCCTGCACAGTGTACTGGGGCTCTGAGTTTACTTCTAGCTCTGGGGGAGGCTGCTGTTGACTCTGTCCATTAAGCAGGCTTGCCTGATGTCTGTTGCCCCAGGCTTCTCTCTCCCCTGAGGAAGCCCCACTGCCTCGGATCCGCAGGGTTGTGCTACTTCCCAGGGCTTCCCCAGTCCGCAGGGAGGGTGTCTGGGGTGGAGTGGGCTCTGGGCTGGGACTCAGGGGCCTGCCTGTGGGACACGGAGCATGACCCTCTGTTTGCTGAGTCTCCGGCATAAAGAGCCGCGAGGAAAATTGGAAGTAATAATACCTGCCCCCTGAATTGCCTGGGATTAATTAGGAGAGTGATAATGCACAGCGTGTGTCTAGGATGAAAATGAGTTATTGTCTTGTTATTAATATAGCTGGATGGGTAATTGGTTAATATAAAACAAGGCCACTTCTCAATAAGCCAGAGGTCACGAGGGGTCCTCATCGGGCGACTGAAGGGAATAGCCGATGGATGTATTTGCCAGGGATTCCCTCCGAGTCCCTAGAGAGCCAGCAAAGCAAAGCTGTTTTGCCCAGTTTAGTGAGCAAAATGCAAAGATCCAGCACAATGCTTTGTTTATTTCTTTTCCTTAAAGAAAACATTTTTCCATAGACCTGGACACTCACATAAAAAGTAAAAAGGGGGCGGGGGGGAAAAGAAACCTAAAACCGATGTAAATGGGAAGCAAACGAGTGTTCATTTCCTGTGGAGGAATTTTATATTTTTTAATGGAGTCACTGTGGCTTTTTATTTTGGTATGAGGCGAAGAGTCAAAGCATGGGGATTTAAGGCTTCCAAGTACGCCTCGTTATGTGAACAGATCCTTAAATTTGCCAGCATGCCCCAGGCTCTGCTCCTGCATAACTAATGTCTCCCTGCCAGGGCCAGGCTGAGGGCCCTTTGACTCCCCTGGAAGTTATGCAGGGATAAGGGGAGTGTCAGGAATGCAGGATTAGGCCCCATAATTGAGGCTGTCATTAGCTGAAGAGGCAGGCGGGTTTGTGAGTCTTTCCAAGTTTGCATTTATTATGGCATGAAGATATGGCTCCTTTGGTATAAAGAGGGTAGGTAGAAGGGGTTTCTGCAAGTCTGCAATATTTTCTTCTCTCTCTCTCCCCCTCTTTTTCTAAGTTGGCTGGTTCTGTAACATTCATTATGCTCTTCTTAATAGATCCCAGGAACGCTGAAATAGCCCTTTAGAGGAAGCATTCACTTGAAACAACAAAAGATTAGAGGGACCTTAGAAATGTTGGATTTTCTTTACCTTTTGAGGAGGCCAGCTGGAACCTCTGAAATTATTCCTATTCAGTGTGCAGCCACAACCAGCACTGGTGGCGAAGATGAAATATTATTTCTGTAAATCACATGTGGATACAGCAGTGCCATTTAATCAGACACTCCTTGCTAGATGATGAGACTGGAGCCCATGGCCAAGGCTGAGGGTTCTGCTATGGCAGGAGCAGGCTGGGAAGAGGCTAAAGAGAGCAAATGGCCTGTGATCATTCTTGCATGCCAGTGACATTCCAAGTGCAACCTTTCTTTGTTTTCATTTAATTTTTTTTACTACAGTAAATTATAAGTTACATAAAATTTATCATCTTAATCATTTTTAAGTGCACAATTCAATGACACTGAGTACATTCACATTGCTGTGCAACCATCACCACCATCCATCTCCTGAACTTTTTCATTTTCCCCAATGAAACGGTATCTCTTGAACAACAGCTCCCCTTTCCCAGCTCCCTCCAGCCTCTGGAAACATTATTCTACTTTTTGTCTGAATTTGACTATTTCAGGTACCTCATGTAAGTGGAATCAATCATACAGTACTTGTCCTTTTATATCTGGCTTAGTTCACTTAGCCCAGTGTCTTCAAGGTTCATGCATGTGTATAGCATGTTTCAGCATTTCATTCCTTTTATGGGTTGAGTAATTTTCCATTGTATGCATATACCATATTTGATTTATCCATTCATCCATCTATGCACATATGGATTGGTTCTATGCACTTTTGGCTATTGTGAATGATACTGCTACGAACATGAGTATACAGATATCTCTTCCAGACCCTAGTTTTAATTCTTTTGGGTACATACCCAGAAGTGGAATTGCTGGATTATATGGTAGTTTCATTTCTAATTTTTTTCAGGAACTGCAATACTGTTTTCCATAGTGATTAAACTATTTTACCTTCCCCTGGGCTGTGCACAAGGATTCCAATTTTTCTACATTCTCACCAACACTTGCTATTTTCTGTTTTTTCCCCCCTCAATAATAGCCAACCTAATGAGTGCAAGCTGGTATCTCATTGTGGTTTTGACTTGCATTTCCCTAATGATTAGTGATTTTGAATATCTTTTCATGTGTTTGTGTGAAAATATCTGTTGGATCCCCTGTTTTCAATTCTTTGGTGTGTATGCCTAGACATGCAAGTAGGTATCACTCAAACATTGAAGCTGCTCCCCTAAGAACTGCTAGGCAATATTTTGAGTGCGTTACTACAAATCTTTGAGAGTATCATAAAACTTCCATTAATTGGGATTCTTAGAGCCAGCAAATCAAAGCTGTTTTGCCCAGTTTAGTAAATAAAATGCAACGATCTAGCATGATGTGTGTGTGTGTGCTTTTTTTTCTTAAAGAAAAAATTTTCCATAGAACTGGACACTAACATTAAAAGTAAACAGTGGTTGGGCAAGAAGAAACCTAAAACCAACGTAAATTGGAAGCCGATGTAAATTCTCAGAGTTAGAGGATATTCTGGTTAACTGAGGGTTGTTAACATAAAAACATTCAAACCTGTAAAGAATTTTTGTGAGTTTATTTGAGCCAAACTGTCAACAATTGCCAGGAAGCAGAACCTCAACGGATTGAGATAATGCTCCGGAGAATGGCGGGTTACATCTGTATTAAACATTGCAATCAAAGGAAGGGACGTAGCTGGGTTACAAGAAATCCATTGGTGATAGACTAGAGAGGTGGGAGAAAGCAAAGTGGGGAAACCCCTGGGATTGGATAAAAGGTAAAATGATAGACACATATTTAGGTGGGTGCAGGAACAATGAACTTGATAACAATGAAGGAATTTGTGGTATCTGTCCTGGCTCCCAGGCACATTAGGTTGTGCCCCAAGGGTTCCAGAAAAAAAAGGAAGTTACAAGGTACTCAGACATTTCAAGGGTATATTATTATAGCTGCAAAAAGATAGATTGGCTCAGTTAAGGTAAAGGTTGACCTTGTCAGTGTAGATACCAGCCTAGGATGTAACTACCCACCATCACTGCTTTAGTTAAAGTTTAATTTCAGACCATCCTTTGTGGTTGCTTTAGGTCTCTGAGTTTGCAAGACCGCCATGCAGGCCTCCCTTGAGCTTGTCAGGCTAGCATGTGGCCCCTTTCGTCCACAGGGTTAAGTAGACGCGTCCTTTTCTGTTCTAATCTCTCCTGCTGAAATCCTCCCCAAAACTTCTTATTCTGGGTTTTACATGAAGTGTACAGCCTGTCCTAGGAGAATCTCTCTTTATCTTAGAGGAATACTACAGAAGGCATCAAATGTGTCTAGTGATGTTATATCCAAAAGGTACCTTTCTGGATAGGACTATGAGCACTGAGCGGGTTAAATGTTCAGAGATACGGTTTCAGAAAAGATGGTCTGCACGGAACCCTTCTCTCTGGCAGTAACTGGAGAGCAGGGTCTGTTGTCTATTAAAGCCACTCCTACTTAATGGAAATAAAACCATGTCAACGGCAAGTAAAAGAATGTTTATCTTTCTGTTCTCCGTGGAAGGAGTTGGAGGGTCCAGGCTAGGAATGCGTTGTCTTCGTCCAAATGTGATAGCACGTCACTGGGAAAAACAGCGTGCTCAGATCCAGCTGTGTTAAACCTCATTGGATATTGGGGTTTTAAGCTAGATTTTGGGGTTATTCCTTTATGGTACCCTTGGCACTAGCCCAACTGGGCACCTAGTAAGTGATCAATAACTACGTATTGAATGAGTCTGTATTGCTTGAACCTTTAGGAGACTGTCCCACTGCAGCTTGCCCTCCTGGAGCGTTAGGGTGGCGGTTCTCTGTCAGCAATGGAACGGAGCCTTCTGCTGGCCACGCTGCTCCCAGGGCCTGTAGTGCACACAGGCCCACTCTCCACCCCCTACTCATCTGTGTCTGTGACTGTTCCTTTCATGGCCTGGGGAACTTTGGCAGGGAGTTGGGGGCGACTAATAGGGAAAGAAGACAGGAGAGAAAGGAAGATGTTGGCTTGAATGGCAGGAACAACTATTTTGAGTCTGGGCTAGTGGGCAGGGTTGGAACCCACAGCTAGAGCTCTGAGAGCACGGTTCTCCTGACAACGTCTGTGAGGTTCTGACATGGACCTGCTGCGTTAGGGCCCAGGTAGTGTGGCTGGGGAGGTCTCTGTTCTCTCTTCTGCGCAGGTCCACTGCCCTGCTCTGGGCACGCTGGAGGCGGCAACCTGGGTGGGAAACGGTAAATCTGGAGATGCTCACTGTCCCAGGGACAGCAGGGTTCCTTCAGGCAGCTCGTGGGGAGCCTGGCAGGAGAGGAAGGAATGTGGGTGCCTGGGGCCTATAGAAGTTGACTGACAGGCTGTAGGCTGGTGTCAGTTTCTTGTCTGAACTCCCAAAAGAAAAAGGAGGGACACTTTGAAGTTCCCAACTTGAGCATATGTGGGGTTCAAAATCATAGCTCTGTGTGTGTGTGTGTGTGTGTGTGTGTGTAGGATCACCAGCTAGTGAGACCTCAGGGATATTTAATTGTGCTCCAAATGACTACCTTTGTATCTATAAGCAACCAAGCCCATAACCCATTTAAGTAGTAAATGCATAAAGAAATGACAACAAAATCTACACACAGAATATCATCTATTATTCAAAGATGATACCCTCAACTTGGTATCAATGATGGTCCTTGTGTCAAATAAGAAACTCCGGTTTGAATAACAACAACACCACTTTTCCGCAGTGCCCCCAATGTGAAAGGCATGATTCTAAGCACTTTAGATATTTTAATTAATGTAATCCTTCTAACAATCCTATAAACAGGGAGTCTTATTATGTCTGCTTTACAGATGAGAAAATTGAGGCACAGAGAAGTTAAGTAACTAGGCTCAAATCATACAGCAAGTATGAGGCAGGTTTGGGATTCAAACCCAAGAAGTTGGGCTCTAGATTGTGAACATGTAACTGCCATCTTATGTATATGAATGACAGCTTTATTGAGATATCATTTACATACCACAAAATTCACCCTTTTAAACACAATTCAGTGTTTTTTAGTATATTCCCAGAGTTGTACAAGTACCACCAACATCTAATTTTTTTAAAATATATTTTATTGATTTTTTTTACAGAGAGAAAGGGAGAGGGATAGAGAGTTAGAAACTTCGATGCGAGTTTCATCGATCAGTTGCCTCCTGCACACCCCCTACTGGGGATGTTGCCCGCAACCAAGGTACATGCCCTTGACCGGAATCGAGCCTGGGACCTTTCAGTCCGCAGGCTGAGGCTCTATCCACTGAGCCGAACTGGTTAGGGCACCAGCATCTAATTTTAGAATATTTTTTAAAATATATTTTATTCATTTTTTACAGAGAGGAAGGGAGAGAGATAGAGAGTTAGAAACATTGATGAGAGAGAAACATTGATCAGCTGCCTCCTGCACATCTCCCACTGGGGATGTGCCCGCAACCCAGGTACATGCCCTTGACCGGAATCGAACCCGGGACCTTTCAGTCCGCAGGCTGACGCTCTATCCTCTGAGCCAAACCGGTTTTGGCTAATTTTAGAATATTTTTACCACCCCAAAAGAACTCCTATATCCATGGACATTACTTCCTATTCTCTTCTCTGCCCAGTCCCTGGTAACCATTAATCTACTTTCTGTCTCTATGAATTTGTCTATTCTGGACATTTCATATAAATAGGATAAATACAGTCATACAATATGTAAACTTTTGTGTCTGGTTTTGTTTTTTTTTCCATTTAGCATGATGTTTTCAAGATTTATCCATGTGGCAGTATGTAACAGTACTTAAATACTTCTTTACAGCCAAATAATACCCCATTATATGAATATACAACCTTTTTTATCCATTCATTCATTTGTGGACATTTGGTCTTTTCCATTTTCTGCCTATTATTAGTAATGCTACTATGAACCAGCACACTATAATGACTACAAGTTTATTAAAAACATAAAATCAGTGTATATTTTATGTGTAATGACTAACAAGCGAATAGGCCTATTTCCTGAAGGAGACATGGATAGCCCTTCTAAGACCAGGTAGGCACTCCTCCGCCTGTCTGTATTCGTGTAGCTGAAGAAGGTGTAGCAATCATGCCAGATGATGTATGTGAAAGTGCTTTTTAATACTTAAAACATGAGTCTAAATATTAGTCATCAGTGATGTGAGCTTGGCCAATTGAGTTCTGACTAGGTACTCAAGGATGGTTAATTGACTAATTGAGGTTTTATTGTTAAAAACGTATTTATTTTAAAAGGTTCCCTGCTGTGTTATTTGAGGAACAAGAAAAGGGCCCATTGTGCACGCATGACCAGCCATCGTGGGCTCCCCTTCCCTGGGTTACCAGTTTCTCTGC
Organism: Myotis myotis; assembly: GCF_014108235.1. Taxonomy (NCBI): domain Eukaryota; kingdom Metazoa; phylum Chordata; class Mammalia; order Chiroptera; family Vespertilionidae; genus Myotis; species Myotis myotis. The sequence continues at coordinate 56,629,421 of NW_023416316.1, read as the reverse complement.
TGCCCTCTTCCTCTTTCCCTTTGGTTGTTCACACTTGCCATTTTGGTGACCATTCCTCCTGTTAAAATGAAATGAAGCTGTAATCCAGTTAGGCCCATGTTTAGCTGCAAGTAATAGAAAAACCTAACCAAGGCCTAAACAAAACTGGATTGTTCTCACGTAACAGTAAGTCTGAAGGTTGCTGTAGCAGCTCAGCAGTGTCAGGACTGACATCTGTTTTTACCTTAACTGCTCTCTCATTGTCACAACAGGATTGCCCAACTTGCGACGTCACTCTGTGTTCAGGACAGAAAGGGGGTTGGGTAGCGCTTGTGTTAGGGAAGCAGAGGCATCCCCAGAAGCCTGCAGCAGACTTGTGTTTCCACCTCCCTGGCCACAGAGATCAAATGACCACCCTTCCTCCCAAGGCAGGCTGGGAAAAAGTAGAGTTAGCTTTCCCAGCTGCTACAGAGGCGGGACGTGAAAGAAAAGGCGGCTGGAAACAGGTGTTGTTATCCAAAAAAACCCAACACAATGTGTTAGCCACACTCTCCTGAACAAGAGACAGTTAGGAAATCCAGACAGGCAGGAAGCAGGGCAACAGCTCCGATGGAAAGTGCCGGCACCCCACCCTCTCGCTGCCAGTTGGTGGGTTCGCCGATGTTCCCCATTGGCCTTTTCTGCTCGGAGACGGTGATTGCACTGGAACCGCTCATCTCCCCGCAGACACTGGTTTGGCTGCATGATGGTTGAACACATGTCTGGATGTTTCAGTGATGCGACCATAGTCCATTGTGACATGCTGTGGTCCTGAGGCACTGTGACCGAAACCCATCTGTCTGGCTGAGCCGTGTCTAAATGCCAACAGATTTGTCCAGGGTTCTGGGGCCAGCTCAGCATGTCAAAAGGGTTCAGCAAAGCGCTCTCTGAACCTGCCTCTCTTCAGCAGGAGTGAGGTGCGTGAGGACAGGGACGGGCCTGACCATTCAATTATGCCTCCCTTTGCCTGCTGCCCTCTCTGGGCACTGGAACAGCCCTGGGCATGTGGATGGGTCTCGATAAATACTTGAGGAGCAAACTCACATTCCTGGTGGCTGGTCAAAGATGTGTCACTTGTTATGAAGTGTGCCAAGAAAGTCACTCCCTCATGTGTGTCCAGTAAGCACTTTAGTGATTTAATCTCTGAACCAATTACTTCAATACAGTTTCCAGAAATAAAGTTCTCCATCCTTTGAAGCGGGTTAATTGTCAGCCGATATTTTATCTGTGTTCATTCATCTGGCAGATGATCAGTGAGGGCGTCCAAAGTGTCAGGCACGGTGCTAGGCACAGAGGGACACAGAGAAGATCTGGTGCTGTCTGCCTGGACCCAGAGGGGAGTGGGCCAGGCAGGCATGTCAGCAATGTGACTGGGGCTGTGAGGAGGCCTGCATCAAAGTGCTGTGGGCTCACAGGGGGCGGGTGACTCACGGCCCAGAGGAGTTGTGGGTTGTGCAATTAGATCGGCTGCCAGAGTCTCCTTTCTTAGACATTCCAAGCTGACTACTGGCAAAGGGGGTCTGGGGCCATGACCCTGCCTGGCTTCCCCCCAGTTCGGTTCGCAAGTGAGAGCTTGCTACTCCCTGGAGGCCAGCTTCATACATGGTCCAAGTTGTCTCTTTTAAGAAACAGGACAAAAGAAAACCTTAAGGAGAGTAAGGGTGAGATCCAGGAAACTGAAAGGCCAGATGCTTTCTCTGAGTGAAGGTGTTGGCTCGAACCCTTTTCATTCCCATAAGACTAGAACATGCCTCTTGGTTTTTTAGTGGGGATGGAGTGAGGTGTGGGAAGATGTTTGGGAAGGGCTGTTCCTACAAGATGGCTCACTGATGAGGCCGTCTGAGGGCAGGGCAAATGCCACCCAGCTTTCTGCACAAACAGGTCAATCAAGAGGAAGAAACCACCAACATGCTTATGGAGACATCTCACTCCCTCATTCAAAGGCTAATGACTCTAGGGAGTCTTATGGAGCAAAAATGTATATTCTTGCAGCTTATGAGACCCGTTTACATAAATAGAGAAACAGCATTGAAAAAACATGACACTATTTTATCACCTCTAAGGGTTAAGGTCAGGGCATATTTGAGACTTAGCAGCAAAAAGGCAGCTTTGTGATCTTTGATTGTGAAATAAGATTGGAGGCTACAGTGCAAAGTTGGGGGAGGAGGGGTGCAGCATGGAGCAGGTGACCCTGAGACTACAGGCCGGGCCCCTCACCCACCCCAGTTAGTGCCGGAGCTGGGAAAGCAAGGCGGGAGGAAGCCAGAAGTGCCCAGGGACATTTCCAACCTGGCAGTACTTGAGGCCCTTTCCGCAAAATAAAATTTGGACTTCTTGCTATTAAGTTTTCAGTATGCACTAACATAACAGATTAGTTAAATCTGGGAGTGGAAAGCAAGTATGTAATCCCTGGTAATTCTTTATCCAAGAATCTCACCAAATATTTCAAATGCCACCTCATTAATGCCTGTCTGCCTATTCATCTCTGGCCATTCTAGGGTACCACTCACTCCTATTTTACAGATGCAGAAGTTGAGGGAAAGGAAACGAAGCACCTTCGTAGAGAATTAATTATGTTACAGAACCAAAGCTCCAAGAGTCTTGGCTTCCAGGTCTTGACTCTGGCAGCGACATTGGGCTCCCTTTCATTTTACTGGGAACAACCGCTAACACTTCAGCTTTAGACTTTCATGTTAAAGGACTGATGAAAAATGACCATATGCTGAGAAGATAGTAAAATGCTGACTTCTGAGCCGTTTGGTCAAGGCAATTCCTTGAAGCAGGTCGATGGAATTCAGATCTAGCCATTTTGTCTCAATTGCAATGGTGGCTCAACCAATAAAAAGAATAATAATAATAATAATAATAATAATAATAATAATAATAAAGAAAAGCATATGGCTGTGCTGAAGGGTTTCTTTGATTGATTTGACCCTTCTTTAGAATACTTATTGAATTTACTGACTGATGTAATTAAAAAAGTGTAACTTCTCCGGGCAAAAAATTGTGCCATGCCTCTCTCATGACTGGTCTTAAGTGACTTACGACACATACTAGTAGAGCTGGGTTGGGGACAAAGAAAGCCAGAAAGAATTTTTTCCTAAGGCGTAGACAGCACCAAGGTGACCCCTGGGTACCTCAAAGCTCTCAGACAGTGGGTGCCAGGAGAGAGTACAGAGGTGAATTTAGAAAATTTTAAACGAAGCTGGGAGGCTGCCTGATTCATGTTGAACTTCATATCCAAAATGTGCATCATAGTCAAGAATTAGAAAATGGCCAAGGAGGTAATGGAAACCACTTTTGCTCAATGAAACCTAGAAATAAGCAGGTAGTTTATATATATATGGCTGAGGAACCTGTTCTTTCTTTTTTTAATATATTTTATTGATTTTTTTACAGAGAGAAAGGGAGAGGGATAAAGAGAAACACTTATGAGAGAGAAACATCGACCAGCTACCTCCTGCACACCCCCCACTGAGGATGTGCCCGCAACCAAGGTACATGCCCTTGACCGGAATCGAACCTGGGACCCTTGAGTCCACAGGCCGACACTCTATCCACTGAGCAAAACTGGCCAGGGCAATATATATATATTTTTATTGATTTCAGAAAGGAAGGGAGAGAAAGAGAGAGAGAGAGAGAGAGAGAGAGAGAGAGAGAGAGAACATCATCAATGATGAGAGAGAATCATTGATCAGCTGCCGTCTGCATACCCCAGACTGGGGATTGAGCCAGCAACCTGGGCATGTGCCCTGACCAGGAATTGAACCTTGACCTCCTGGTTCATTGGTTGATGCTCAACTACTAAGTAGATATATTTTTTAAATTAGAGTTAGAAGTTAAGGGGTAAGAAGCCACAATTCTGTCCCGTAGAGTTTATTCTTTGTCCATTAAATACTATTTAATAACAACTAACGTTTTTGAACCATATTTTGTACCAGACTTGTGGCTAAACCTTTGTACACATTTTTTCACATAATCCTTACAATAAGCCCATGAGATAGGTACCTGTATTATAATTTATCTTTTACAGAAGAGGAAATGAGATTCGGAGAGATTTAGTCACTTCCTGGGGGCCCCCGAGTTTGTAAGGGTATAAAGCAGGATTTGAACCCTTGTCTGTCTGACTCCAGAAACCATGCTCTCAACTATTGCTACCCTCACTCTACATTTACTAAATGCCTGCAATGAACAAGGCACTTCCTGTGTGTTTTGCATCTATACAAACCATGCAAGATTGCCCCAAACATGACAGTCTTGGTTTTTGTCTTGAAAAAGTCAAGAATTTCATTAGCCAACGTGTGTAAGAGACACAAACCCTGAATTAAGACGTTTCTGCTGAGAATTGAGTGGAAAAATGACTTCTGGAGATCTTTGGGATAAGAGGGAGAGAAGGTCTCAATATGAGAAACCATATGAGTACCTTAAGCTTAGAGATTAAGAGCTGGGAATTAGAGAGAGAAGTGGCCTCAGGCAGACAATAAAACTTGATTTCAGTTTGACAGGGTGGCAACTTGCTTTAAAAAAGAAAGAAGGGCCTGAGAGAGATATGGCAGTGAGTAGAGGGAAGATCATGTGTCCAGGTGGGTTTTTGTTTGTTTGTTTTTCTTTTTCTAAAGACATTCCCTGGAGTCTGCTACAGTTAAAAGTAAAGGACTAGAGGAGGTCAGATAGAAACAAAGTGTGGAGGGAGAATTGAAGGGAGCTCGGAGAACAGAAGGCAGGAGATCACAGGAGAAGCAGGAGGAAAGCCAGAGGGAGCACAAAGCCCCAGGGAAGAAGCAGTGGAAGAGGCCAGTTTAATCAGCTTCGCCTACGGCAGCAGCAGCTAAATCAAGGACTCGGTGGGGCAGCGTGGCCCTCCTGGAAAGGCCAGGGCCAACAGTGGTCTCAGTGACATCTTTTGGGGGCAAACGGACACAGGTGCGGAGGCAGTGGGAGGAGGCCAGTTTGCAAGAATGCAGAAAGCAGGAAAATGCAGTGACAGAGGCAGAGCTGCTGGGGATTAAGGGCTGGCAGGAGGGTGCTGGTTAAGGCATAAGTGACCACCCGAGGCGCAGGAAAGTTTGGGACGATTGCAAAGTGCATGCTGCAAGGCCTCTCTGGAAACTGAAGTTCACCGTGGCTGTAAACCACGAGCACATTTGCCCCTGGCACGTACAGCTTTGGTCCATCTGGCCAGCTTCGTGCTGACCACAAGGAGACCCGATCTGGTCAGTAAAGTGGCTGAAACACCAGCCCAGGTCTGCCACGATCTGTTTGTGAGTTTGCTCTCTGATGGAGGAGGCAGAGGGCATGTGTGGATGAAAGCAAAAAACAAAAGCAAAAAACAACAAAAATGCTGTGAGAAATGGCTCTCTTTAAAAAAAATAAAAATAAATAAAAAAAAAATAAAGAATGTTTATCTTTAAAGAGTCCAGTGACCTTTGTTTTGGAGGAGAGTGGATTCAAGGCTAAGGTATGGGTCTGGGTCAGATGGGCCTCGGGTTGAAACCTGGTCACCTTTGAGTTGAATCTGGGCAAGCTATGCCCTTTTCCAGGCCGCAGCTTCCTCATCTGTACAAAAGTGACCCCGCAAAGGTTGTCATGAAGGGGGCTTGTGCAGAGGAAGCCTCCGGAGAGGGGTCGGCAAGTTGCAAGGTCTTTGGCTGTAGGAGTGGCAGCAAGGAGTGAAGGCAGAACAGTCTGGAAGGACCCGGACAGCAAGCTTCCCAGGGCCAGATTGTATTATGTTGTTGAGCAATAAAAAAATCTAATTTCAAAGCCACCATTCTTTCTTTCTTTATTCTTTTTTTAAACAGGCTTAATCCGCTTTATTTTTCTTGTATAAAATTATGTGGAGGCTACAGCTCACCCTTCTTTTGATGCACCTATGGAGCACAAATCGTATCTTATTTCATAATAACAGATGCCAGATTTTAGGAGGCTGCGTGTTGGGGATTATGTGATAATAACCTGAGGGTCAATCTGTTTTTCTTTTTTTTTTTAATAGTTCATCATGGCATATGTATTAAATGTTGCAATTATTTCTATCTACTTATTATCTATCTATCTATCTATCTATCTATCTATCTATCTATCTATCACCTATCTACCTATCATCTAATCTATTTAACCATGCCTGGAGACACTTGGCAAACTGAGAAATCCCTGTCACTACCTTTTAAATATGCAAGTGTGAGCTTATGAAGGGAATGGGAAGCCAATGTTCTATCTGTCTTCAGGGCCACATTCAGACTGTGAAAGCCGTCGTTTAAAAAACCTTTGGGTAAATATTTGAAATATTCTAAAGCTGACATTCTAAATGATATTCTGATACCACTTCAATCATGTTTTATAAAATTCAGAGGAAAAATAGAATTAAGTAAATTTGAACTTTCCCTTTTCCGAGGCAGTTAAAGGCCGTACTATTTGCATATTCTAATGTGGGATCACTGTAGCTGAAGGTACAAAGCTGCAGAAAGGAACTGTCCCTAGCAGGCCAACCGCGCGAGAGCCATTAACCTTGGCCTTTCATCTGCGTGAGACGAAAATCAAAGTCTCTTCTTTTCCAAGTGGCTTCTGTGTAGCCACTCAGCACAGCCCATGCTTTCCAGAGCTGTCGTTGGAAGCACAATTAGAAGGTTTCAAAAGCAGAAACACAAGCTCCATCCTATTTACACATTTAAAGTAAAGGTCATTCGCAGAAACTGGGCTTCCCAGATTTCTTCCCCAGAAATCCCTTAAGATATGTAATACCAACATAAAGGGAATCACAAATCCAGTTTTCAGAAAATGGCATTAAATATAGATTTAAACTTTGACCTTTAGTCCCAAGTGAGAGGACAAAAAATTCTCTTTACAGTGAAGGGCATGTTGCTACTAAGCTTCAATGAGGAGGAGAGAACCTGCCTGGTGGTAGCCAGGATTAAGAAGCACCAATCGATTTACCGCCAATGCAGGTGCGCTGCAAATCCGCGGGGTCCAGAAGCAGCGCGTGATCGGGCCCGGCTCATCTATATTCTAGAGTTTGTAGAAGTAGCTTCTGGGAAACAGGGGTCTTTTTGGCTTGGGGAATTGCTGTTTCCACAGCAATATTTGAAATGCATTCGAAGTGAGCAGGAATAAGAGATGGGATACGCAGGGTCTCCCACGCCACGTTAGGGTCATGAGCCAGAGTGGGAAATCCATGGGTAGCCGAGTGACAGATCGGGCAAATAGGGAAATCATGGAGACCCAGAGCATTCATATTTTTACATCCCTTAGTACCCGGATTGCTCTGCAGGTGCTGGCGAGGGCCCCGGGCTGACGACCTGCTCTGCAGCTCATCTCCTGCTGACGAGATGATATGGGGGCCCAGGTCCAGGAGGGGGTAGGTGATGGACAATGGGAAGTGGAGCTTATTGGCAAAGCGGACTATCAGTTATGTGCACACCTAGAAGCAGGAGAAAAAATTTTCCCTGGCTGTGGCATTTGCTAGAACAATTAGGGAGGTAAGGAGATAAGCAGGAAAGAGCACTGGACAGGGAGTCGGTTTGTTTTGCTCCTAAGTAGCTGGACGAGCTCATGATTACTAAATAGGACAATTCACTAATTGTTTGTCTCTGTCACCACACAGCAACCTTTAGTACACACCTGATCTTGCTGATTTTTACACCCATGGTTGCCCACTCAGTGCCTGGCTCCTGCATGCTCATCAAATATTTGTTGATTGAACAAGTGAGGGAACGAAGAAAATAGTTTGATGGGAGGGACCCAGTACTCATCCAGTTCAACTGTTTCACTTTAAAGAAATTAAAGCCCGCCCTGATGGTTTGGCTCAGTGGATAGAGCGTCGGCCTGCGGACTGAAGGGTCCCAGGTTCACTTCCAGTCAAGGGCATGTACCTTGGTTGCGGGTACATCTCCAGTAGGGGATGTGAAGGAGGCAGCTGATCAATGTTTCTCTCTCATCGATGTTTCTAACTCTCTATCCCTCTCCCTTCTTCTCTGTAAAAAATCAATAAAATATATTTTTTTTTTAAAAAAAGAAATTAAAACCTGGGGAGGTGAAATAATTGAGGTCCTACTGCCTGTCCATTGCAGAAGTGACACTTACAGGATAATGATGACAGTGAACATAATCAAGTGATGGAATTGTGGTGTTTGTGTTGGTGATTTCTTAGTCAGTTCCTAGCTCCCTATTCACTGTTCTATTTTCTTCTCAGCATCCAGGGGTTGGAAGCCTGAAAGCTACATTTCCCAGACTTCTTTGCCAGCTTAGATTAAGTTCTGTCATTGGGAAGCACTCATGGAATATTGGGAAACAGGAACAAAGGAGAAGTCATTAGGCCTTATTTTAATGAATTAATTAAATGTCTAGTCTGGGTGGCGGCGGCAGCAGGCAATGGCAGGTGGCTGCAGGCCTCTGCAACGTGGTTGGTGAGTGGCAGCACCGTGGGTTTGCTGGGCTTCCAGGCCCCTGCAGCTGCAGCCAAGGGCTCAGGCCCCTGGCGTCCTCATCATGGCCATGGTGGTGGCGCCAGCGGAAGGTGCAGCAATGACACTCTAGCAGCCTCATGAGACAGAGCTTGTGAGCTATGAGCAGCCCCACCTCCCCTTTTGCTCCTCCTGCCCCAGAGGCTAGGTTCTTCTTACAGTAACTAATGTCTCTGGGTAACGTGGCTTTCCTGGTTTTGGTCCAATAGTCCTTCCAAAACATCTGTAACAGATCTCTTGTACTAAATATCCCCTGCTGACACCCTCCACCCCCGACCCAGTGCCTTATGTGGGTTCTGTCATTGTGTTCTCAGGGAAACGAACCTATGAGATGTGAGCTATCAGAACTATGGTCCTATTTTACAGATGGGGAAACTGAGGCTAAGAGACACTCCTGATTGCTCAAGGCCACACAGTGAGGTGGTGTCTGTCTGATGCCTAAATCGTGTATTTAACTCTGCCCCTCGAGGGCAAACTCTGCTTCCACCAGCAGATGTGTCATTGAGGTCGTGTGTGCACTCGGAGGAGGGGGGGGGTGTCTTCCTCCCCTGTGCTGTGTGGGGCTGATTTCAGTGGCCCGTCTGCTTAGAATGCTCCTTCCCCAGGACCCTTGTTTTCTTGCCTCTTGACCTGAGCCTCGCGATGAAGTCATTTCCTCCATTAAAAACTTTATAGGAGCTGGTACATCTTTTAACACTAGAAGTAGCTGAGGGCCTGGTGCTATTGGCAGGGGAAGCAAGGAGATTACCTTGAGGGAGTGTCTGAGGGAAGAAGAGGGAGTAGGATGGACAGGCTCACACAGCAGACAGGGCTCAGCCCTGTCAGGACAGCCTTGAAGAGCCTGGCTCCTGGCCGGGGGTGGAGATGAACCAGAGCACCCAGGATTGAAGGGGTGGGCTCCCATAAACAGCTTACGGTGCCTGGCTTACCGTGAGCGCTCAGTAAATGTTAGCTGAAAAAAGGGCATGAGGCACGAGGTGCCGAAGGAGATACCAAGACAAATAAAAGCCAGGCCAGGCTGGGGACGTTCAACCAGAGGGGGTTGAGATGTGATATGTGCACGTCTGAGTGGGAGGGAAGAGCTGTGAGGCCAGCACAGGTGTACTGTGGGGGTCCCGGGGAACAGAAGGGGCCAGCACAGGCTCTGGGGCTTGAACAGGCTCTTATAAGGCGGGTGATATGAAGGAGTGCCTCTGGGGAGGAGAGCATATGCCCACAAAGAAACTATACTCAGAGGGGTCTTCGAGTTAAAGTCTAAACTCTCAGGGTAATTTTTATGAAACTTTCCCATTTCCCTTCTACGCGTCTGAAAGCAGTTTTTGTGGACTCCCAGTGCCTTCAAGTGCTGCTCAGGGTTGAGATTTCCTCGACAAGAAACAAACTCAAGGAGAAATTTGGCCTTTTCCACATCCTTTCCAACCATTCCCCATCTCTCTTCAAGCACTGCCCACCTCCCCCAGAACCCCCGACCCCCAGAGGCCAGGCCTCCGTCACTACTGTGACTCAGCAGGGACCCAGGGACCGAATGCCTCCCTCCCATCAAAACCCATTTGTCCCTTAGCTACTCTGCTGGGCCCTGCTATGGACAGGATAGCTATTCTGAAGAACTCACTTGAAGTAAGATGTCAGTGGCTTGTTATATCTTAACATGTTCCTCTCCCAAAGAGCATTTGTATTTTAACACTGGCCTTCAGCACTTCCTTCAGAGGAGTGAGTAATGTGGAATTTCAAATGATACAACATAGAATTTATATCAGCTAAGACTGTGTTGGGCTGTAACAGAAAGCATACATACATGCTATGGGGGCTTAAACAAGTTAAGGTGTTTATTTGTTCCAGGAGTGTGAGTGTGTATGTGTGCGTGTATGTGCGTGCGTGCTCGTGCATGCGTGCCTGCGTTCACACACACACCCTCACACTATTGACTTGTCTGTTGAAGGGCCCCAGGTTCAATTCCAGTCAAGGGCATGTACCTTGGTTTCGGGCACATCCCCAGTGGGGGGTGTGCAGGAGGCAGCTAATCGATATCTCTCTCTCATCAATGTTTCTAACTCTCTATCCCTCTCCCTTCCTCTCTGTAAAAAATCAATTAAAATATTTTTTTTTTTTTAAAAAAAGAGAGGCTGGGAAGTGAGGTTCAGTTTTTATTTATTTTTAATAGTTGGGCAGAATGACACTAAAAACCAAACCCCAGGTTCTGTTAGTGAGAAGGAAAGGAGAATGGATGGGGAGTTGGCAACAACACTGTTTCCACAAAATGGCACATGCTGAGGCAGGAGAGATGTTAGGGGACATTTCATCCCAGCCTTTGTCTGTGGAGATGCAGAGTGACCTGTAGGGAAGGGAAGGGATGGCGCTGAGCAAACCCAGACCAAGCACCCGGATTTCTGATTCCCCGCCTCTGCACACTTCATCGCTCCATTTCTTATCTCCCAGAGTTAGGCGCGGGCTTTAAAGCGAGGTGGAAACCCCACCTTTCCACCACTGTCTCCTACCCTACCCGCTGCATAACAGATCCCCTTGCTCCCCAGCAGCACACTCAGCTGGGCCTCATTTTGTACGTGTTGTTGTTTTTCTTAACCATTTCAACCATCTTTAAGCAGACAGTTCAGTGCCATTAAATATGTTGACAACGTTATGCAATAATCACCAATATCCCATCCTTCACTCTTCTTAGCTAACGTTAATGTTAGTTTTTTTCAGTGTTGGGTTCAGAGAAGGGGATTTGAAATAGGGCAATTAAGTTTTAATTTATTCAAAAAGTCAAAGTCTCTTTTTACTTTTCGAGGTGACTAGCAGCTTAGAAACACATGTATTTTCTGGCTGGAAACATGTGGTTTCTTATCTGGATTATTCATGCCCGCCCAATAAATGTTACATGTGAGGTTCTGACACAGAGAGCCAGCCCGGGGCTGTGAGCTGCTCCATATCTTAGTCCAGGGCGTCAATGTCAATCCCCTCGTGTTTGTGCTCAGATGCGACAAATACATTCTTTTCTTTGAATGTTTCCGGGGCCATTTTGTGAACATTCCCGCCGATTCCTCATCCCAACGAATGGGGCCACTAACCAGAACAATTAGGAGACAATTAGGGAGGTAGAGGCAGCCCCCAGCCCACAAACAACCTTCCGCTCTTGGAAAAATTCCCACACGGCCTCACAGGCAGAAAACGGGGTCCCGCAACTTCAGTAGACGGTGGAACTCTAGAGGGACAGACACACTGGTGCAATTTCCATCTCCTGAAACATTTAAAATGTATCTGATCAAAGGAGGAGAAAATTAACCACAGTGTAGGAAGCTGGCAGGGGGACAGACAAGATGACCTAATTTGCCTTTCCCATTACTAATTTCAGTAGGAGGCTTCTCTGGGAATTCCACGCGGAAATTCCAAGGCAGGAGCCCCTCCGTGGGATTCTGATGGCGGCGAGGATGACAATCAGGACTGGTGATGTTCGAAGCCTCTGCTGTTGCATCCTGTGGGGTTTAGCATGGAACTCAATTCTCCTCCGATGGAGTCACTGGGCCCCATTCTTATCTACATAATAACTATGGAGAAATTTTCCCTTTGGGTTTTAGAGGACGTGAGCTTGGTCTATCAAAGTTGGCGTTATGCAATGAATTTATTACTTGCTGAAATAAAAATCAACACAAATATGTCTTTGCCTTAAGAAAAAAAAAGAGGGGAAAAAAAACCCACACCACTTAGCTGCTTTACCAACCTCTGGATTCAATTAATTTTTAACATGGAAGTAAAGTTCCCTTTTATTTTTTTCCCCTTTCAAGCCAGACATTTATTTTTAACAAGGGATGAAATCATCTGAGAACAAAATGGGACATCTGTTACTTTATATCTGTTTATTTTAAGTACTTAAATCTGAGTCTGATTTCACACAATTTTGACATTGTTGCTTCATTAATAATCCTTACGTAATTGCGACCTCGGAGTGCGCCCTGCGATTGCAGCATTCACTTCTCATTAGTGCAGAGTCTGATAGGAAAGCCAGAGTCACCTCGGGATGGGAGAGGCTTCCATGTTCAAAGCTGGTCCAAGTGCTGACCTCGGCAACAGCAGGAAACCACCTCAAAAAATGCAAGAAGAAGGCCTCTAATGGGGCCCAACATGACTAAGAGATGGCCTGTAGCCTGCTGTTAGCGTTCACACAGTCTTCGTTGCAGGAGTTGTTATACAGACAACTTAAAGTCAGCAGATTTTGAAAAAGAAATAAAAGATTGCATATGAAACACATACAATGAACTCATGCACACATGTGCGGAACAGCATGTTGGAGCAAAGTACCATTCATCTCCCCGGTCAGCCAATCTACCTTTCAAGGGCACTGGGATGATAGTGGAGCAACTAGGAGGCAGTTGCGAGTGATGGGCAGAGAGAGGCAGTGTGAGGGCTTCCCAAAGAGGGGCTCTGTGGCCCAGTGGGGCTGGCAGAAGGGGTGGCCTAGCACCTATGGCTGATAATCAAAGTATGGAGCTCAGAGGTGGGGATTTGAAATCAGGACAGTGGACTTATTAATTAGTTCATTCATTTATAGACCAAATATTTAAGGAGCTCACTGGACACACATTGGGAAACAGATGATTCTTCTGAAGGTTAGCAGATCAGGGTGCTCTGAGGAAGAACAACAGAGGGGCCCAGTTGATATTTAAGGTGTCATAGAAGGACTCACAAAGAAGAAACATGTAAGATGGGAACTGAAGGATAAAAAGGATTTGGATGTGGAGGAAGGGAGAGAGAATTTGAACTACAGAAAACATCTTAATGCAGAGCCTGGAAGGGGAAGGAGATGGCTTTTGGAGAAATGAATTAGAGGCCAGTGTGGCTGGAGTACAGTGAGAAAAAGAGAGGGATTGGAGAAGGAGAGGAGGGGAAGAAGGTGGGAAAAGGGACAGGAATCACACCTGGTCTTGTAGGCTGAGGGAGGAGTTTGGATTTAACTGCATGCACAATGGAAGTCATTGATAGTTTTAAGCAGGCAAGTGGTGTGATTTGAGTTATGCTTTTAAAAGATCATGCTGGCCACACAGGGAATGGATTACAAGGGGGCAGGGAAATTAATTCATAGGCTGTTGTGGTCCAGGCAAAGGTGGCAGTAAAGATGGTGGGGAGGGCTGGATTGGGGAAATCTTCAGGGTAAGATCAGCAGGGAGGGCTGATGGACTGGATGTGGGGAGTGAAGAAAGGAGAGGGGTCTGGACCATCCTAAAAGTTTTGCTCTAGCATCTGGATGAACAGTGATGCTATGGACGGAGATGGGAATCGTGAGGAGGGGCTAGGGCAGGAAAGCAGGTGGTTGGGATAGCGCTGGGATCAGTACTCAGGCATTCCACTTGGGACATGCTCTCTTTGAGATGTCAAATTGGCTGTTGAATATTTGAGTCTAGAGTTCCTAAGAGAGGTCTGGCTTAGAGACATAAATTTGGAATTATTGACAAGTAGATGGCTTTTAAAACCAAGACAATGAATGATGTTACCTAGATTTTGAATAAATGTGGTTAAGTATTATGCTGTCTGGAGGTTCTCCAGGGAAGAGAGAAAGGTGCCATATATACTTCACAATACTTTTTTGGAATACTTTAAAGTAAAGCATAGATATAACATTTCACCCCTAAATTCTTCAGTCTCCAAAAAATAAGAGCATGTTCTTACCTAAGCAAATTCCAGGAAATGACATTTATGGTCATCAACTCAGCGCCAGGTTCTTGCCCCATGCTCGGAATTGTCCATTTTTCTATTTCTTTTGATCCTCACAAGTCTATGAATATGGCATGACTGGCCATTCCACCAACCAGGACACTATAGCTCAGAGAGTGTTTTAGTAAACTATCCAAAATCAGACAGCTGGAGACCTGTGAAGCCATGGTCCAAAGCCAAGGCTGACCCTCTCTAAAGCTTCCCCTCTATCCCTTCAGCTATATAGAGAGGCCAAGAAGCCCATCTCCATGGAGAGCATATGATTCTCCTCCCCGTCTGAACCCTACCCTTGACTTGGCCTCTTTTTCTTAGAGAATTATCTCCTCCTCTGATGATTTGATCCGTTGGTTCCCATTCTTTGCTGGTGTGAGCCAGCAGCAGTGGACCACTCCTTGAAGGCATTAGGGCCCAGGAGGAATCCGACTGCAGTCTATCAACCCCATCGTCACAGGTTTCAAAAGCCAACTTTCACTCAGTCCTAGGCCACCCACAAGATGCAAGGGATGGGGAGCAATGGCCTTACCCCAAAGCTTGGCAAGCGAGTGGTGATAAGTGAGGGGTTAAGACAGCAGTGACAGGATGCAGCAGGAGGCATCACCATTTTGCTTTCTGTAGCCATGGCCATGCTCCATCCTCCCAGGGCTGCACTGCAGAGGAAAGCTTGAGGTTGTGCTCCTGGGGCTCTGCCCCAGCATCCTTCCTGCAAGCCCTGACAGGGGAAGCAATGGGGGGAGGGGCAGTCCTACACTCCCTTGGAAGGGTGTTCTTAGCTCACTCCCACCATCATCCTTATTGTAGAATTTAGATGTCCAGAGGCCTTTGTGATTCAAAGGAGGGCATATGTACACAAGAGCACTCGTGGGGGGCAGGGTTCCCCATCACTCTCTAGCACCTTACCCTGCTTTATTTTCCTTCATATTACAATTTATCATCATCTCCTTTAAATCTATGTGCATATTATTATATCTCTCTGCTAGAATTTAAGCTTCATGAAAGCAGAACTTTTACCAGTTTGGCTCACAATTCAGCCTAAGCACATACAAGGGTACCTGGTACATAGTAGGCACTTAATACTTATTGAATTAGTGATTGAATGGATTAATCAATCATATAGAATCCTAAGCATCTAAATATTAACCAGTGAGTTCAAAATAGTTTATAACAGACTTCTGTCCACCCACACCCTACAAAGCTCTAAAACACTTTCTTGTCCTACAAACCTCTACAGCAAAAAGGAAAGAATGATGAAAGAGGGAAGAGAAGGAAGAGAAGGAGGGAGGGAGGCAGGAGTGTGAATACAGAGAACCTGAGAGCACACTAGAGGGAGCCTCATTCAGACCAAAATGGTGACCCCAGTCTGGTTTCCAAGGCCTCAAGGTGGGGCACGGGAAGGCTGCATTCCCTTAAAGCCAGAAACGTCCAGGAACCTTAGCTTTGATCGTCAACATATTCCAGGCTGGCTTAGAGGTCTGGGAGGACACTCAGGCACTCTGAAATGCAGCGATAATCAAGAGAAAGAGGGAGTCTTAAATTGAGGATGGAGAGCAATATACTCAGGTTAATGGAAGCACTAGCAATATTAAATGAAATTGCTCTACCACTTCTTCCTAAGACGGCACTGGGGAGCCTGCTCTTTGCATAAGCAGGGAGGGTCCTGGGATTTAGCGGGAGGGCTGAGGAGTTGGGGAATCAGTCATGCAGCAACCATTACAGTTCAGGGAGCCCAGCCCACCGCCCCAGGGCGCACCTGCGCGCATTTCCTCAGGCCTGCGCAGGAGCCAGGCAAATTTGGGCAGGATTTCAAGGGAGCAGGAAGCCAGGGGAGCCTGCTTTAGTCCAATTAAATGAAGCAGTATCAGGTGGAAAGTAATTCTGAGTATTCACCATTATAGGGTGTTTTGTGCTTAAGCCCCTCTGTGGACCTTCTTTTAATGAAGAACTAAACTTCAGGGTCCAGAGGTGGGAAGGAGGAATTGCTCCAACTCACAGAGCCGGATCTCCCCCAATAAAGGCAGACAAGTGCTTGCAGTTTCCTTAGGGCTGCACCTCTAGTCCCACCTGGGCCCCTGTGGATATGTCACTTCCTTCTGCTTTGTAAAGACAACAGGGAGGCCTCACCACACTGGGGGTGGGGTTGGGGTGGAGGGGTGCTAAGAACCTGTATCCCAATGACTATGGGTGAATCCAGCATTGAAATCTTTGGGGTCTTCTTACCGCTTCCTGCCTTTCTTTCTTCCACTCAGCTGGTCTTCTGAGGCAGCAGAAGCCAAAGCAGTGAAGCCGAGCTAATAGGGTTGCGGAGAGTCAAGAGTCTTATATAACTGTGTTAGGGAAAAACAAGCGCCCTCGTGCAGGTAATAAAGGAGAGAGGAGGAGGGTGCAACTCGTGAGTTCAAGTAGCACAGAGAGGATGAGTTGCTTTGAAGCCCTTGGAAATACTGATTGGAGAAATCTTCCTATCAGCAGACATTTACAGAGGACTCAAAAGCGAACCAAGCACCGCGCTACCCATCCAGGGCACCAAGCAGGGGAGAGAGCAATACAGAGAAGCACAAGACAGAATTTGTGCCCTTGAGTGGCTACTGATAACAGCGCCGGAAGATACTTGCAGAGCTAAGGACAAAGCAGAAATATGTGAGATGCAATAACCATGCATAGTTTAACCCCACATACAACATAGACTCTATCTGGGGTCCTAGTTCGTCCTTGCCTGCAGTAGTCCTCCGGGCATATTTGAGAATGCTGTCCTGCTTACCACCCTCATAACGGTCCTGCTGTGGCCACCCATGATAGTGGTGCAGGGGTATTGTTGGTCAGCTTTTTATTTTAGCCATGAACAGGTGACTCTAAAGAACACCAATGATAAAAATACTCCTCTTTCCAACCTCCAAAATTCTTTGTTGGTCTCAGTTAAACAATCGTTACAGTTACTATTGAGTTTTAATTATATTGCTTTTTGTTTAATATTGTATTCTACATGGAAGCTAATTCTCAGAAATTCTCAGCTACACAATCTCTGAGCCAGGCAGACACACATATTGATGGTCCTGTGGGGAGTACATTCTTGCAGTTAGGGAACCTTTGAGTTTACCGTGGGTGCAGTCTATGTCTATAACTCTTGTGATAAAACATATTCCTGCATTTAAACCACAGATGAAAAACCAGCCATCGTCCCTGATGAAACAACAAAACTTGGGTTGTATTAATTCTGTTATTTCATGTGACCTCTTAGAGGTTTTGTTTTAAAAATTCAAGACAGTGAAACCGAGTGCAAACATGAGGTGAAATATTTTTGTTTAATACGTGAAATTTTAGTGCACACATGAATAATTTAGTGCACGTATGAATTTTTAGTGCACACACTGACTTTGAATAATATCTTCAAAATGGACATTTCTTCTTTTTATGTTGCCAATTGTTAGTTTTAAAACTAAGTAAAAATTAGAAATAGCAATTATTAAATGTTACATGATGATTTCTAAAAATTAATGCTGTGGCACAGAGGACAGGGTGATACATAATGCCCGTGCTGCATGTCAAATACACTGGGATGTCTCTGCTTTCCAAAGATTCCAGAATTTGACTGGAAGGATTAGAGTTCCTGACCTGAATGTTCCTTGGGTTGGTAGAGTTGTCTCATTTTTATACACAAGGCAAATCAGGTCTCTTCATCACCCAATGTCTCCTCTACTTTCTCCTCACTGTTCCCCAACGTTTTCCACTCTGAGCACTAGCTTCTAGTTGCCCTATCTCATATTCTCACACAAACATTTTGTGAAAAGAGTTAACCATATTTTTTCTTTTAAGACTGCTACTTGTTTTACCCTATTTCCACTTTGATGTCTACAAAGCAAGCCTACCCAAGAAAGGGTACCCCGTGGAAAGAGGATAAGTCAGTAGATTTTAAGGAACCGCGCTCCCCACCCCCAAGTTAAAAAATTCATCAAAACTTGTTTAAGAAGTCCACTTGTTAAAGGACTGAAAAATATGAATCATGATCAGGGGATTTATCAGAAGTATTAAAAGAAGCTATGTGGGACCTATTTCCAAAATAGGAAAGCATTACTTCCCTGGAAATAATCCAGGGAAAACATGGCACTGGAAATTTCAATAATTTGCAAGAAAATGGAACAAGTCTTAAGAGAGAAAGGCTCAGTGAGCAAGACAACAGGATGAGAAGTTCATACAGCGTGTTTGCAAAAAACTGAGCTTGCCAAACCAACTCGGGGTCTTCTAACATTTCAGCTTCAGGGCTAGCAAATGAGGTGGCTTCAAAGCACTTCATACATCTTCATTTCTGGGGTGGTTTTGAAAGACTGGAAGAGGGTTTGCAGTAATGGGAATTGGAAAGCGACTAAAAGACCCACAAATTGGTGGCACTGCCTCAGACCCAGACAGGAACCTTCTAGCAAAGTGCCAAAAGGATCTCTCTCTGCCCAGAGTTGTTTCATTGATGTTCTGGAAAGGGAACCAAATAACATCTCACTGGATGGAGGAGTCCAGCTTTTAACCGTCCATGTGACAGCAACCGGGGAGTCCGGGCAGCCTGTGAGCAACATGAGCCACGCTCTGCACACCGAGGCAGCCCTGCGGTGGACAGGCCCGGAGCTGACGTAGAGAAGTAGAGTCACGGCTGAGGGAGCGACTCCTCAGAGCCCAGCTGGCGGGGTGCCACCCTTACAAGCACAGTCAGAGTGCGTTCAGAAGAGACTCCCAGAGCAGAAGTGGCTGGCAAAAAGCTGGAGGTGGTTAAACCAGAAAAAAAAGAAACCTCGGGGAAACACAAGTGCCTTCCTCATCTGTCTGTGGGGCTGGTTTGCAGAAGAGGGACTGCTGTGGACTGAATCGCACCCCCCTCGAATGTATATGTTTTAGGCCTACCTCCCCATCACCTCCGAATATGACCTTTTTTGGAAATGGGGTTGTTGCAGAAGTAATTAGTTAAGGTGAGATCACACGGGAGTAGGGTGGGTCTAGAACCCAATAGGAATGGCGTCCTTATAAAAAGAGGAATTTTGGAAACAGACATGTACACAGGTGGAATGCCAGATGAAGATGAAAGCAAAAATCTAAAGCAAAGGAATGCCAACCACTGCCAGCGAGCCACCAGGAGCTGAGAGAGAGGCATGAAACGGATGCTCTCCGACAGCCCTCAGGAGGAGCCAGTCTTGCCAACACTTTGATTTTGGACCTCCAGCCTCTAGAAGCACGAGGCAATAAATTTCTGTTGTTTGTGCCACCCAGTTTGTGGTGCTTTGCGGTAGCAGCCCCAGGAAACTCCCAGGGGCTGAAGTCGTCTGTGATAGACGTGGCTTCTGTGGCTGCGTGACTGGGTGTGTCGGGCAGGCAGAAGCCACACAGCCGGGGGAAGGGAGGCCTTTCTGACAACTCAGTCTGTCCAAGTGTGGGCTGGGCTGCCTTTGGCATAGTGTGCTTTCTAGCATTGAGGATGTTTAAGTGGAGAGCGGATGACCACCTGCTTGGGATATTATAGGAGAAACTAGAGGTCTGATGCACGAAAACTCATGCAAGAGTAGGCCTTCCTTCCCCCGGCTGCCGGCACTGGCTTCCCTCTGGCACCCGGGACCCAGGCTGGCTTCCCTCCGTCCCCACCTTCAGCAGGAAGGATGTCCAGACTGACATCTGAAAGACGGCTGGTTTAATTAGCATATTACCCTTTTATTATTATAGATTCCTGCTTTGGGAGCAAGTTGACAATGAATCACTTCCAAGGTTTCCTGCCATTATAACGATTTCGGGTACTAACTCCAAAAGTATTTAATGACAAGACAAACTTAAAATTTAAAATTGGGAATCCTTCTGATTTTAGAAAGAACCAAATCTAAAGAAGCACAAAAAGAAAGCCAGTAAAATATAATCCCTCACAAGAAAAAGTGCAGATAGTAATAAGACATGTTTTGAGAACCCAGTGGGCAGGAAGCCCATGAAGAGGAGTGACCCTAAAACAATGGGGCTTTAATGATATCAAAGATGGATCCTTGGGGTCCGGCCGCACACCAGTGTGGTTTAATATGAGCATTCTCTGTAGGGGTTAAAAGCATGGAGTTTCGGGTCAGGCCACTCAAGAGCTTTGTGACCTGGGCCGACCTGGGCAACTCCTCTGAGCAGGAGTTTCCTCACTGGCAGAGTAGAACAGTATCCCCTGGCTCCCAGTGTCTGCAGGATGACATGAGATAATTAATATCAACTGTGGGCATATAGTAAGAATTCGAAAAGGGGTTACTGCCTGGCCAGTGTGGCTCAGTGGTTGAGCGTTGACCCATGAACGAAAAAGTCACTGGTTCGATTCCCAGTCAGGGCACATGCCCAGGTTGCAGGCTCAATTCCCAGTAGCGGGCAGTCAGGAGGGCAGGAGACAGCGGATTGATGTTTCTCTCTCATCAATGTTTCTATCTCTCTAGCCCTCTCCCTTCCTCTCTCTCTAAAAGGCAATAAAAACATAAAAACATATTTTTTAAAAAGAAAACTAATTTTTTTTTAAAAAAGGGAGGTTACTATTCTTATGAAATTATTGTCCCCAGAGCCCAAACAGAAGGCTGACTACACACAGAGAATGAGAGAGAGAGAGAGAGAGAGAGAGAGAGAGAGAGAGAGAGAGAGAAGAAAGAGACAGGGATGACAGAAATCAAAGTTATTATAAGGGGAAATTTTTTGTTAGACTTAATTATCTTTCCTATTAAATGTAAAAATTGCACTTACTGATATTGGGAATTATGGTTTGCCACCTCCTTCCACATACAATCAAGTGGAATGGAGGACGAGCATGGATGCGTAACCAGCTCATTGGAAAGCACGGAAGGCTGGTGCGTGTCTGACACCGTGGTCTGATGTGTGGCCTTGGATAAGCTTCTCTCAGGTGTGGCTTCCTTAGCTGTGAAATGGAACCAGCCCCACCTAAATCAGCAGGTCGGTGGATGCCAGACGGGGCCCGGCTTAGTTCAGGTGGCGGGGGAGGGCCGTGTAGATGTAGAGCATGTCAGCACCGCATCCCCCTCGCTGTGGGGTGGAGACTGTAGGCGCTTACTCTGCCCTCACATGTAAATGCCGAGAATACTGGGGGAAGCGAGAGCCTACGTATCCTGATAGAGCCTGTCCAAATGAGGAGGGTGTGAAATTAAGGCAGATGAGGCTCTAAGGAAAGGGAAACTTCCGTTCAGCAGGATCTCCCAGATAATGGAGTGGTCTCCTGGGAAGCTTGAAGAAGCCCTAACTGGAATGAACACTAACATGGGCAGCAGCCCTACCCCTTGAGACCTGAGTGGCTCAGAGCTTCAACTCCCTTAGCCTGCGGGCCTTCTCCTTTCTTTCTCTTTGAACTTTATGCTTTTCCCCAAGTCTGTTCCTTGATATGAATTGCTCCTTATTTGGGCCTCCAACCCACTCCTGGTGTGGCTGAAATTGGTCCATGTTTGTAGTATCCGTTGATAAAATAATGGCTTAAAAAGGCATCGCCCAGTGCCTCCTCTGCCCACCCTCCCTGTCTTGCTGTCCAGTTCCAGGTTCGCGGGGCCTGGCCCTCGCAGCCCGGCTGCCTGGCCGCCCCGGGAGGTGTCCGCTGCTCATTAGGCATGCTCTGAGCTGGCTGGTGTCAGCCCGGCCGTGCATCAGAATGCAGGCCATGCCTCCGGCTCCTGGGAAGCTGCACGTTCTGCATGAAATATGAAGGCAACAGCCAGCCCAGGGGAGACCCAGGGTGAATGTAGTGGAATAGCAGCAAAGGTGACTACTGAGGGAGGGGGCTGTGAAGGGCCAGGGAGAAGACAGGGGTACCCATGACATGTTTTAAAGGCACCGTTTGGAGGGGGAGAAGGATGCAGGGAGGGGGCACCCGGTTTTGTACCCTCTCGGCTGCTCCTGCCATCCACTCCCTGCTCACCTTCTTCGTGCATATGCCTGCGGCACACCCGTGATTATGGTGATGTGCCCTTTTGAGACAGGCAGCCGGCTTCCTCTCCCGCTGTGCTCATCACCAACCTCTGAGTTTCTCTTTTGGGATCTGACATCATCAGAGCAGTCCATGTGGACCTCGGAGTGCCTGACAGTAAGAAGCGTAATAAACATGATGATTGGCCAGCAGGCCCTGGGGTGTTCATGGCACACCGCCCTGGGCCTGCGGAGGTAAGGAGCGCTTAGCCGGCGGTGGCCTCACACGGCTGCGAGGCCTGACATAAAAGCCTGCCCTCACCTTCTCCCAAATCTCCCAGCTTCCAGCCAAGGTCCCTTGCAGGGGTTCTGGGAAGCCAGTCTGAGATGAGGCAAAACCATTCATCCCACCACGAACGTGAACAGCTCACCACATGTGTCTTGGACACATTATAGTGTAATGAGCTTACATGTCTCCCTGAGAACACTTACCCACGTGCCCTGCGCTCCCTGCCCCAGACACTCATCCACGAAACAGAGATGCTGTACTATTGGTTGTAATGCATCCAGGGATCATCAGCACATAGTAAGTACTCAATAAACACTGAAAAAAATCATATTTGGTGAGACCTTCCTCCCAGCCCATCGCACACCCACGTCATTGAGAAACACAAACCTACTGGTCTTTCCAGATAAAGAAATTTTGAGAAGCCATTTTCCTCTCCTCTAACCAAAAACCATTACAGTGCAAACAGGGCACAGAACTGATTTCACTGCATACCGTTCATTATACAGCATCCCACCTTCTTTTGATCAGAGAACAAATATTTATATATAAGTAAACAACTAAGTTTTCCCCTTAAAAGAATTCTTGGGTTATTAAGAGTGCCATGGGCTCCCGAGGCGTAATCAGCAACTCAGTAGCAGCTGCATAATTCTTACGTCTGGAACCTCCGGCAGCCGGAATAAGAAGGGCAGATGCCAAGCGCTGCGGGGCTAGCCTGCTTGCCCCTACTTGCGGAGGAAACTATTTCAGCTCCTTGTGAGTTTTCTGCAGGAAGCCCCAAAGGTCTCCTTAGAGCCCCAGCCATCTCTGGTTGGCAGTACCCCTGCTGACCTCCGGGAGGCAGCATTCCCACCGAGGCTGCCCTCTGTGTGGATCCTGGAGCTACAACGTGTGCTGGTCTTACCTGTGGGAACCTTCGGCGCACATCATTGTCTTTGGTCACGTCCTGGTAATCTTGTGAAGGAATTGCTTCTTTGTGACCTGAAAGGACTCCATCCTTCTGTTTGGTTCAGGATTCAGTTACAATGCTGGCCTCTTACAAGACTACGAGTTTCCCCGGGGGCAGGGCATTATCTGTCCTGGTCCCCGCGGGGCCCCAGGGGCTAGAGCAGTGCCTGGCACAGAGTGGGCACGCCACAGACATTCCGGTTGACTACCACAAAGAAAGTATGGTGCCCTTTCCTCTAGCCAGAGACAAGTTCAGGGCTGAGTCAGTTAGAACCTTTCCTGGCTCAGATATTCAGATGTTGAGAGAATCTCTCTCTCTCTACTGGGGCTGCTAAGCTGAGAGTAGGAAGCGAATCACAAAGAGAAGAGAATAAGGCTACAAGACAAAACAAGAGATGCAGGGGAGGGCGGAGAGAAAGAGAGAAACGAACTAGTTCCAACTACATAATATGACTATGTTTTCAGCCTTTCCTGAAGATCTATAGCACAGGATGTCTTCGTTATATGAACCAGTAAATTCCTTATTTACTTATTTGCTTAAGTTAATTAATGTTGAAAGAGGGGTTCTGTCACTTACAATCTAAAGCTGTCCAAGGAATACACGCATTTCCTCCCGCCTCTATCTCCTTTCAAAGCCATCCATTTACCCCATGCTAACGGTGCCTCTCTCTTTCCATTTTATGCCTGTGGGCCTTCTAAATGTCTACTTTCACGCAGCAGTCATCTGGCCCATCCCTCTGCTGGTTTTAAGCAGACTGTGTTTAAGGCATGCAGTCAGGGCAGATGTATCTTTTCCATACAAAGAATCTAGACGGAGGCAATTCTTCAAATTCCCTGAATAACAGACTTAACAGCTCCCACCGGTGACAGGTCCTCCCACCCCTAGAACACACAGCACCCCCTTCACAGCTCAGGGTACCTGCAGGGCCCGGTGGGCCGGGAGCCTGCTCTGAGCTCAGCTCTGCTGGGACGGCACTCAGTGTTGGCAGCTTATTTCCCAGCCACGAGGTTTGTTTCCCCAGCTAGACGGGAGAAGGGCAATTTTCAGAGAACAAAGAAGAGAAAAAGACAGACATTCCTTGGACATCGCCTGTGTGACAAACACGGCCCAGGCTATTGCACATCCCGTGAGCTACAGAGCTTTCCTCGTCCACAGTCACGGACACAGGCTCGGGGTGGCTCAGTGGCCACTGGGTCCTGGGCTCAGCCATTAAGTGGCAGAGCAGGTCTGTCTGATCCGAGCATCCAGGCTCTGCCTCCCTCCACCGAGTTGCCTCAGGGGCCCTGCTCTCACAGGCTCTGTGCAGCCTGGACCACTCAGCACCCTGCCGGCCACACTATACGTCAGCAATGACAGCCCTGTGTTTATCCCATTCCATGCTAACCTACCGAGGAGGGAATGTTACAGACCACCCCCCGCACGGTGTGAGAGAACTGCTTGACATGGCGATGCACAGAAACGGGAGAAGTCTGGAGTCCAGTTTCCTTCTTCCGTGGCCCACCCAGCCTCTGGGGTTGAGAGCGCTGGGGCCAGCGGGGGAAGGCGTTCTGTTCCCGAACAGGCGGGGATGCCTCTGGCTGGGTGTCAGCCACTGACCCACCTCGCGTTTGTTCTGCAGGTGTTGGAAAGAGAGCGCAGCCATCCCCAGCCCCCCGGCAGGGAGGGGTGGAAAGTGCTGCCCTGTGCCTGGGCCAGCGTGCACATGTGTGTGTGTATGTGTGGTCCTTGGAGCGAGGGCCGGGCAGGGGCCAGCCTGCAAAACAACATTAAAAAACTGAAACATTTTCCACTGAGAAATAGAATTGCTGCCCATGGAATTCCTACCCAACCCGAGAAGTGAGCGGCCGCCCCTCCTTTTCATTAGTTAAACAAAGAGGGTTATTTTTCAAATGAAAACTTTCAGCGTGGAAAACAATCTTATTCCCCAGGCTTTCTGAGAAGCGAGATTCTCAGTGCTCGAATAAACATGTGTATTTGGACGAACGTGCAGCTGCGCAGGGCGGTGCAGGTACCCCGATCAGATGAAGGGGCAGGCCTGGCCCATGGGGGGCCAGGACTCAGCTTCAGGCCCCTGGAAACACTCCCAGGTAGGAACACCGACAAAGGGAATGACCTGGTGCCTGGGAAGACTTGACCGTTCTGTTAAAGGAAAAAATGGTGAAAATGAAAATATTTTCTGTATGTTCATTAAATGATCCCCTTTCTTCCTGCAAGTCAATGAACTCCCTCTGGTAGAAAAATAATCTGCAAGCTCAAGCCCTGCTTGGTTTAAAGGGGTGGTTTCAGCTTTATTGAACTCCCCACCTTCGGATTTCTCTCAGGCACGAACTGGCCTCCACCCCGGCCCCATGGGGTAACATGGCTTTCTCTGGAAATCCTCTCATAGTGAAAGCTACGCATACTTGCATTTGTTTAAAGGGCAGGTGAGCATATGTAGGCCGACTGCCAGGGTTCAATTTGAGTAACTTAAGAGTAAGCTGCAGAGGGAATAGCAATGGTGCTCAGGTCATACAGTTATCAGGAAGGTTACATGAGAACATGCCTATAACACACCTTAGCTCGGTTTCTGGACAATAGAAGGGCTCACTGAAATGGTGGCCTTTCTTATGAAGTTACAGGGACAAGGCATATGGTCATAGGCCTGAGCTATTTAAATGAATACATGTTGTTCTCCCAAGTTTTCACTTTTCCCATCTCACTTGTGGAGAGTGTGTTGCTTAAAAAAATAGAAGCAGGCACAGAATAGCCTCTTCTTCACGTCGGAGCTTCCTTCTCTAATCAGCCCGGGAAGGTTTTGGGGAATGCTCTATTTTACTTGGCTGGCCCCTGGTTTTGCCGTGAGTAAGATGTTGGGCTTCATTTCAAACTCCACACAGCCCGGATCACTGGATATTTGAGCTTCCCCAAGCTGAGTTGATACAGCTGCTCTGCCCCTGGTCACTGGTGAGTTGTCCCTGTGGATTCCAAAGGCTCTGAACACTGACAGGTCAAGGTGCACGGGCCAGCCCCTACCATCAGGGACAAGGGCTCCCACAGAGAAGGTGCCCACATGAGACAAGGCCCGGGAGACCTGAGGAGCACTAATGGGGAGTGAGAGAAGGCTGCAGCAGAGAGAGGAGGGCCAGAGATCATGGAGAGGGGAGGCTCCGTGCAGGGTGGGGTGGGGAGCAGTGTTGCTTGAAATATCCATGCTCCTGTGAAGGGAACACAGGAGGTGAGAAGAAACCATCCTGATCATGAAGTTGCCACAGTGATGGAAGAAGGGAGCTAACACTTCCCCAATAAGGATTTCTGAGACCAGCCAGGTCAGATTATGGGTGCTCGCCTCTAAAAGGATTGAGGGGAGTGCTCTTTTAAACAGAGGCTCCCCTTCAAGTAGAACCAAATAAACTAAAATTAATTTGGATATATCCTCCCCTCCACAAGGAACTCAGCTCCAACATGAAACAAGGCTTGCCGCCTCCACTTGAGAACCGTTCTGTGAGACAGCAATGCTGATGGGCAAACAGAGCAGAGTGCTCATTTTGAAGCCGGTCTAATCTCAATGGCCGGCTGGCTGGTAAACAGATTGAAGAAGCTAATGACTATTTCGTGCTTTCTTTCCAGGCTAGCAACGATTTGTTTGGTTTCTGAGGTAGCAACACCCTTTATGTTAGAAGGTTTGGATTGATGAGCTGGGCCTCATAAAATCCCCTCCCCAAGTCTGTTGGGACACCCAAGCATTTCAGAAGTGAAAGATAATGAAGATGTTCTAGAAGCAGCATGATTATGAGTATACATTATAAAAGATAATGACAATTAATCACAGTAACCTCCCAACATTCTGACTTAACGCTGGTAGATTCGATCCTCCCCATGTGCTTTTGGAGAATTTGCCTCAAACTACAAGTTTTCCCCTTTGATCTCTGTCTCCTGAAGAAAGATGTATGATGGGGAGTGAGGTTCCGGCATTATACGGAGATGAGGATTTGTGATACTCCGTAAGTTCTAGAACTTTGTAATCTATGTGGCCCCCGAATGAGTCTCTCAAGCAATAGCTGTTGGTTATGTCAATCCATTTTTGCCCCTGCAAGCAATCCATGGTGAGGCATCCCCTCCTGTCTGATTCTGACTCCTTCATTTATTCTGTCTCATAACCCCCTCTTCTCTTCCTTAAGCATTAGTCATGATTTTTAATTACCTCTTTACATTTACTTGATGTTCCGTTCCTCCACTAGATGTAAGCTCAATAGGAGAGGGATCGTGGCTGTTTTGTTCCCCATCATATGATGAGTACCTAGCATGATACCTGGCATAAAGAAATTGCCGGTAAATAGTTGCTGAATGAAAGAAAGAGTGAGCTGCATTAGTAGGAAAATGATGCTCATCAAAATGAAGCTCTCTCTTCTCTTCCCACTGACACCAAACATTCAGGATCTCCTTAAATACCACAAAGGTCAACAGTGATTTCTCACATGCCAAGTCCAGTAGCTTCCTTGATCCTCGTTACTCCCACTCTGGAGGCTGATGCAATTATTTCTCCCCAACTGGAGACCATGCTTTCTTGGCTTCCATGACCCCACACTGCCCCCTCTCTCCTGTGCTCATTGACCCCTTTCTCTTTTACTCCTTAAGGGGAGCTAGTCAACAGTTCTGGACTCAGCCTGATGGTCCCCTTGTGCAGCTTCCTCCTTGATAACTCGCTCAGTCTTCAGCTTGATGCTGCTACCTATGACGTCTACATTTCTAAACCCTAAAATGCTTTCTCCTGCCTTTTTTTCCCTATTTTTTCTGGAAATGTCCCCATCCTCCCAGTCACCATGCTGGAATGTGACACTTGAGAATATCTTCATCACCTTGCTGTAGGTAAATATCAACAAGTCATAAAATTCACTGGCCAGACAACAAAAGATTGGTACATTGGTTTTATTAAAATTAAGAACTTCTTACAAAAAAACGAAAAAAGTACAACCATGCAATTAAGAGAATTAAAAGGTACGTCATAGAGTGAGAGAAGATATTTCCAAAAATATATCAGACAAAGAACTTGTATTCCAGAATATTTAACAATTTCTTATACAGCAACAAGACATACAGCACATTAAAAATGGAAAAAATAATTTAACAGACACTTCACATAAAAAGATATACAAATTGAAAACAAATTTATGAAAAGATGCAAAATTAGGCAGGCAAACTAAAACTCACAATTCAATATTAACCACTTACCCACTAAACGTGTAAAATGTAATATCAGTTGACAATTCTGAATATTGGTATGGATGTGAAGCAACAGGAACCCTCATATACTGTTAGTAGGACTGTAACCGGGTACGATGGCTTTGAAAAGCTGTTTTTCAGTGTCTACTAAAGCTAGACATATGCATACACTGTGATGCCATCATTCTCCTAGATATA
The DNA here is from genome assembly GCF_014108235.1 of Myotis myotis. Taxonomy (NCBI): domain Eukaryota; kingdom Metazoa; phylum Chordata; class Mammalia; order Chiroptera; family Vespertilionidae; genus Myotis; species Myotis myotis. The sequence goes on along the minus strand of NW_023416316.1, from coordinate 56,600,725 downwards.
ACCCACAGAAATGCATGAATAAGGGCCTCAAAAGCCAGGCATGGGAATGTTCAAAGACTGGAAACAACAGAAATGTCTATCAACAGTGAAAGAGTATAAATGATGGCACATGTACAATAGTTACTACATATCCATGAGAATGAACAAACTACACTACACGCAACATGGACAAAAATCACAAATACAATGTTGAATGACAGAAGAAGTAAAAAAAACAAATTTAAAAATATTGGATGATGCTATGTGACCCTCAGAAACAGGCACAGCTAATCCATGCTGATGGATGTCTGGAGGCGGTCACACTGGGCAGCAGGAGCAATGACGGGGCTTTGGGGTGGTGGCGAGGTTCCGTGTCTAGGTCTGAATGGTGGTCATAGTTGTATAGGTGACTCTCCAAATTACAGTACTTACCACAATGACCATCACAAGAACCCGGACCTGTGTACATTCATTTGAGTCCCAGCATCCCTCTTTTGCTGTATGTCCGTGTAGTGCTGGTGCTGTCCCCATTCACAGTTGCCATTGCTTCTGTCTGTCGATAGGGTTCTTTCACTTCCCTCCATTCTGCCCTTTGCTTTCCATCTGAACTTGATATATGGGATCCTGACCCTTCTTCTAGGTGCGTTGCCCTTAGACCTGATTTCTCATCCTCAACTTCTGTTTCAATGTTTCCTTAATAAGGTCCCATATCATATATGTTCTATTTCTTCTATAAGTTTTGTTAATGCCCTTGGTTTCCATTATTGTTTAAATGTTTACTCCTTCCTTATTTAAGTTTTTCCTTTTATTTGCTTAATGATTTTTTATGTTCTTGTTATCTATAACTTCATAATTACTATGAGATTATTTTCTTGGCCAACACTTTCCTCCTGAAACCCACAACTTAAAAAAAAAAAAAAAAAAAAAAAAAAGCCTTCATCTCTGCTTTTCTGACCAGTGGGTGGAGGTGGGGTGGGGTGGAATAGGAGAAGCTCTCTCTTTTGTTACCCTCCAGCTCCAGCACTAAAGAGCTGGATCATGTGACCTGCAATAGGAAAGGGGTCGGGGCGTGAGGGTGTGGGGGAGGATTAAAAATGATAACTAAAGCAAGTGCTTCTCAGATAGCCAAAGTCCTTTAACAGATTACTTTCCTTACAGATTTAGCTAAGAAGCCGTCTGACCTGAATCCATTTACAGAACTCCTTGGCCTCACTTTAATTTCTTCTTTTTCAGAATAATCCTCTAGTCTTCAACTGGAGACACTGAAGAAACAAGGGAGTTTGTATTTTTTTTTAATCCATATGAAGGTTTTTGGCCAGGAATTTTTCAAACACTGGAATAAATTTTTAATTTGGACTTTGATATCCAGACAGGCCCAGCTCATGTTCTCTTGGGTCTCCTTCCCAAAGACCAGACTTCAAACAGACACTGCTCACTTCTCGATGTCTTAGCAGAAGCTGAGGAAAGCACCACACCAGCCATGGCAGCGGCAGGCCACGCAAACGCTGCACACTGGGCCTGTCGGGGCTGGACCTGCGAGCTGCCTCGCCCTGCAAACCAGCACATGCTATTCCGCGGACCAGAAGCCAAGTTCCTCAGAGGAGAATAAATGAGCACGCAGTGCATCGGGGCAGGAAATGCTGGGGACGTTGTGTTTCCACCTGGGGACCCTGCCTGGAGCATTTTCAATAACATAGGATTCACGCCTTGAAGGGAAGCAGACAAATAAACGTTATTTTGTTTGGCTTTATTATTTGCTTCTTATTCTTTCGGTTTCCTATCTTGCCTTTTAGAATTTGGATTGTGGGAGAAATAAATGTGTTTCTTACAGATGAGGCCCCAGAGAGCCTTTGGTTTAACTCTTAGCTTAACTTCCTGAAAATTGACAAAACAGAGAATGGGAAGGAAAAGAAAAAACACACACCCTGATTTTCTGTGACAACTACAGAAGCAGCTCATTTCCTCTTAGAGACCTAGATCAGAGACTATTCGTAATTGAAACTTAATACTCAGAGTCCCTTGGAAAAGTGACCACCCTGGGGCCATTACCATCATTTTTCATTAATTGTCACCTGAAATAACCAGTTGTGGAAATGGCATGGGGGACCGAAGCAAAGGAATGTAGTTTGGGGACTGGCTAGCCCACCCGTGTCCCATAAAAAAATACAAATGATTTAACAGCAGTACTGACTGAGTTCTTGGAATAAATCATTTCCATTCCCGCCACTGCAAATCACTTACTGTGATTGCCTTGAGACAGATTTGGGGAGCTGGCTGTTGGTCACCCAGGCTCTGGGACAATTCCCTCTGGTTACCTAGGAGGATAAATTGCAGTTCTGACCTAATTTACTGCTCTTCCCTGTGGCCAAGGGGCAAGTACTCTCTGTACCTCAGGAAGTCTACAAGCTAAAGGTGACCAGAATAATTAGGAAGTCTTTCCAAGAATCCCCTCTGCCCATCCAGCATAACTGACTTTTTTAAAACATATTTTTTAAAAATATATTTTTTTATTAATTTCAGAGAGGAAGAGAGAGGAAGAGGGGGATAGAAACATCAGTGAAGTGAGAGAATCATTGATTGGCTGCTTCCTGCACCGCGCGCCCCCCCCCCCCCCAACCACCACTGGAGATTGAGCCCACACGTGGGCATGTGCCCTGACCAGGAATCGAACAGTGACCTCCTGGTTCATAGGTGGATGCTCAACCACTGAGCCATGCTGGCCAGGCAAGCAGAGATGACTCTTGAAAGCCTGGGGCCTGGGGAGCTGCTGCTGGACCAGCTTGGTTTTTCTACCAAGTCTAGAGCCTGGTCAGACCCAACCACACTCTTCTGTGTATTTTCCCCACTTTCTTCCAATCTTTCTCTTGTCCCATTGCAGTGAATAAGGTTTGGAACCTCTTTTTACTTTTTCTTTTCTTTTTTTCCTGGAGAGGCCAAGTTCAGTGGACACATGACCTGTGAACTGTGCTTCTCTTTTGAGTTCATCACATTGTCCTCCTAGCCTCTAGCACTTTGGCCATGTCTGTGTATCAGTTTGTCCAGCTGCTATGGGCTGAGAACATCTGGAAAAGGGACCTGGGGCTTTGCATCTGTGTTTCTCCACTACCTGCCTGAGCATATATGGGATGAGTGTCTGAGGAAGTAAGAGAAGTAAAAGGATGATGGGGATGAGGATGGGGATGTGGATGTGGATGGGGATGGGGATGTGGATGTGGATGGGGATGGGGATGGGGATGGGGATGGGGATGGGGATGGGGATGGGGATGGGGATGGGGATGGGGATGTGGATGGGGATGGGGATGGGGATGGGGATGGGGATGGGGATGGGGATGGGGATGGGGATGGGGAGGAGTCTTGGCTTAGTGCTCTAGTTCTCTGGATCTGGTTGAAAACTGATAAAAACAAAAACAAAAAACAAAAAACAAAAAACAAAAAAACAACACCCAGAAATAAGACTTCCAGGGAAGCTTTCTGGAATGTCTATGCGGAAGGTGGAAACTGTGATTGAGTGCCACTATAATACTGGTCGGGTCAGGATGACTGGGCAGCCTCCCCCAAGACCTGCTAATAGTGTGTTTTTTCTTTATCTTGATGCCCAGAGCCTTGGTCCTGGCCCTTATTACTCCACACCAGGGTGGCCACCATGGACAGATCGTGTGACCTGACTCCCTATGGCCCAGTCATCATCATTCCATTATGACCAAGTAATCATTCCCAAGGGACTGTTGGTCACCCAGGCTCTGGGACAATTCCCTCTAGTTACCTAGGAGGATATATTCTTGAACAGGACAGTGGCAGTGTCCTATTCAAGAATCCAACGCTCACTCCCAGGCCCCACCTGGCATTCTGGGCTCTCTGACATTGCCAGTGGCCCCATCCAACTCTCCCTGCTCCCTGAGGTCCCTGAGGCCAGCCCTCTTGCCACATCTTCATTAGTCATACCTTGAGTCTTTCAACGCTTCTCTGCCAATCAGTGTTCATCTGTCATTTCATTACCCAGTTCAAGTGTTGTTTCAAGAAACCTTCCCAAGGAGCCACGATCTAGCTGATCTTTCTGGTACATTGTGTCCCCTCTCTGCCTGGGTACCCCATCTGCACCACAACCTCACCATTCTCCTCTTCCTTATTGATTCCTTTTATCAATGCTAATATGACCCATTTTCAGGGGCAGAGCAGGTTCAAATCCAGGTCTACTGTCAGAGTCCAGTTCTCCATCACCCCACCTTGCCCCGCCTGACACCAGGGGCAGCATACTCCTAGCTCTTGAATTCGCAGCCTGTCTCGGTGGAGAGAGAGGGGGCATTGGCCATAAAAGCAGAGGCCTTGCCATTTGGGCTGCGGTCTCCAGGGTCCCTCTCTTTAACAGTTTCCATGTACCGCTTTGGAAATGCAATAGCTAGTAGGCCCAGGGGGTGCCCTTCTTGGATGGCAAGACGGCAGCCTGGCATCAAAAAGGGACATAGACTAGGATAGAAAGAGGGGAGTGTTCCTTCCTCCCCAGCCAGCACTCTCTTATACACTTGGAAGAAAAACTCAGACTCTGTGTGTTTGTCCCATCACTGGGTAAGCAAACAATAGAAAGGAATAAGGAGATGGAGGCAGTGGTGACAAGAGGAGGCCGCAGGCCAAGGCAGAGTGGCTGGATGTAGAAAAGGACCAGGATGCGCACACAGGGATCATGCCCTCCTTCCATTGTAGAGAGGTGTCAGCCTAGTCCATAGCTGGCTGGGCCTGGGGAGAAGGCATCTTTGGGTGTAGGCCTGAGGTTTTGAGTTCACTCGTAGTGGGTGACAAAAAAACGAGCTGGTTATTTGTTTTATGGTAATGATCTCCATGAGGCTCCCAACTCCTGGGCGCAGTCGGCACGCCAAGCGGCAGGCCTTCCTCTGGGTGCGAGAGGATTTCCTTGGTTTGGAGGGATTCATTTGTTTTTTAAAAGAGGCTGTTTATTTTCTCTTCTTTTAATGTTATGATTTTTTTTCTCAGGCTCACAAGGAGGATACATAACGTACAGCCGAATCTGCAATCTCCTATTTTGTCAGCTGCTTGTGTTGATTAAAACTTCAATAAAGATCCTGTGATAAAACAGAGCTATGTTCAAAGGATCGTGTTATGTTTTCAAAAGCCTGAGCTTGGCAGAAAAGACATAGAGTATAGGTTTGCTACCTTAATATTTTTTCCCCTTTCCTAGGTTAGAAAGGGAGCAGGCTGGGAGAGGAATGCACATGGTTCCTAGCGCCTGTGGGACAGCCAGAGAACACGTGTTTCTCCGAGTCCCAAATAATAAGCAAAGTCCAGTTTAAATGATACGGAAATTGTTTATCAAGCCGGTGTTAAATGTGTGACCCAATCGCCCTCCTCCCCAGAGGACTGACAGCCAGTGTCTGCAAGAGGCCTCAGCCTAATGCTCGGGGAGCGGAGGAGAACCTCAGGCAAAGCGAGGTCACAGGACTCCAGGAACTCCACACCCAGTGATTCACCCCATTCGCCTGAGAGGACCAATTCCAGCAAGATTCCACAGAACTGCCCGTAACACATTGCGTTAAAGACCAGAGATCACTCAAGGATCCCGAGGGATAAGTGTCAGCAGTGCCCACCTGCTCCTCTCCCCCCTCCCCGCCCCTCCACTCACCCTCCTTCTCTCCAGACATCCCATTCCTGGCAGCCCAGGAAGTCTCTCAACTCTTACTGTGAAAGAGGCTGAGAAATGGCTGTGCGTGAACATCAGGCTAGCCAAAGTCGCTGACTTTATGCAAAGCAGGCAAGTGCAGTCAAAACACTTACAGCAATCAATTGGAGTTGTTGGGTAAAGTTTTTTCCCTGTCCCATACATTATTGAACAGTTAATTTCGTCTTTGTGCCTGCAAGACATCCCAGCTCTCAGATGACAGCTTTATCCATTAAGGAGCGCTCAGTGACAGCCCTACAGTGAGAGCCCTGCCAGCCTTGCCTGCCGGGAGGCGAGTCTGCATCACCACCGAGAAATCCTGGGACATAGCAACATCTTAATCAATATGCGAGAGTCAATTACCGGGGAAGCGAGGGCTTAAGCAGGAGCTGATGATGAGGTTCACGTGTGCAAATGGGCTTGATCAATAGGCAGCTGAGTCTCACACGTGGATTCACATCAGGTCTTCTCCCCCAGCACCCAGCTCCCCCACTGACAGGCCAACCACACCTACTACCAGCATCATTTCCAACCTGCCAATCACTTGCTTTACTGGAGCTTTTTTTGATTCATTTCCTTGATGGGAATGGAGAAAGCAGGGTTGTGGAGAACAGCCAAAGCCAGATTCTGTTGTCGGAAAGGCAAGCCAGACTCTTAAGATTGACCACTTGGGGGTCAAGAGTTCTTCCATAGGTACATCTAAGGCAGGGGTCCTCAAACTACGGCCCGTGGGCCACATGCAAATACAAATATTGTATTTGTTCCCGTTTTGTTTTTTTACTTCAAAATAAGATATGTGCAGTGTGCATAGGAATTTGTTCATAGTTTTTTTTTAAACTATAGTCTGGCCCTCCAACGGTCTGAGGGACAGTGAACTGGCCCCCTGTTTAAAAAGTTTGAGAACCCCTGATCTAAGGGGACAATTAAACCCAGCCTATCTAGCTGAGAATGGGACCCTGCGAGGACCCCTCATCCAGGCTTTGATCCTCTCTAGACAACTGCAGTAACTTCTTAGCTAATCTCTGAGAATCTCCTGTGCTACTCCTCCAATCTGCCCTTTACTGGTTGTCACACACGTCCTCAACAACCTTCAGTGCCTGCCAGGCTAATAAATCCCCCAGTCCATTGAGTGTTTCTAGGATTCCCCCTGGTGTGGGCCCCATTCTTGATCTGACTCTCCTGATATTACTCAACTTCGCTTCCTTAAACACTAACATGCTCCTTTGCACCCTCACGTATGGCCTTACCCTTCTCCACATATGTCATCTCTTAAAGCTCTTGAAGCCTTCTCTGATTTCCCTAGTCACAAGTTAACGGCCCACCATTATTGCTTTGAGGTCATTGTGTTTGGATTCGGGTTGGATGTTTGCTTATTTGTTTTTTCCATTAGATCATCGGCTCCATGAGAACAGGCACCATAATGCTTTTCGTGCCTGCCAGGAAGGTAGGTAGTTCTCCAAGCATGTTGAAGTTATTACTGAGCAGCCTTTAAGGACACTGCCGGGTCCCTGACTCCTTTTTCTCATTGTTATCGATGTCACATTGGAAGTCAGGTGCAGGTCCTCCAGCTTCTGTCTCTCCTCAAGCACTCTGGTTGTCCTCACCAACCCAGGGGCCGAATTCAGCCCCTATGGGAGTTCCCAAAAAAGAATCCATTAGCCAGAGTGTTTTGGTGAGCAGCCTAGATTTTACTGAAAAATTTGGTGTCTACACAAACTCCACAGTAGACAACTTAAATCCCCATCAATATTTCTGGTCTCTGTTGTCCCTTCTCAGTGCCACCACTGGTTTTCCCAGTCACCAGTCCCCCATGCAGCCTCTACCCACTGGAGCACATGCTGTAGCTTCTCACCCCTGGCTTCCAGTTACCACCCTACTTATTCCACAAGATCACTCCCCTCTTCAAGAGGCAATGCCATACAAACTTATAAAAGAATGGAATGTTCTTATGTTACAACTAGTTGTCTATTCTTCCCTCCATCTCTTTCCAGGAATTTGAGAGTCTCAAGGACATACAGTAATAAATGCTGGTGAGCCATTGCAGAAAGCAGAAATAAAAAAAAGTGGGAGAAGAAAGACAACACTTCTATCGTTTCTCCTCTCTGCAGATGAGGAGATCTGCCAGTGGGCTCTCTGTATGGCAGAGAAACTAGAATCTAGATTCAGAAGGCCTGAAAAAGGGGCACCAATGGAGGTATTTCCAGGGGGAATGGGGGAACTTGGGGATCTTAGGAGAGGAGTACTGTTGGCTCTCAGAGATAGAAAGGGGTCTAACGGGGTGCAGAAAGAACAGGCCATGCTTCAGGGAGACAGGACTACCATGCAGGCTTACCAGGGGAAGGAAGGAAGTCTGGAAGTCTGGACTTGGGAGAAGGAAGACTGCATTTGTCTCCTATGCTGATGGTCCAGAAAGCAGAGAGAATCCTTGCAAGAAGAATCCTTTCATTCCTTGTGGGATTCAGAAACGCATCAGGACATTTGGACAGTGCATGGCATTCCTGTCTAGGGGTGAGAGTGAAATCCCAATCCCAGGACAGTAGGGCGCCTCTACTGAAGGACTGCTTCCTACAAGTGGGGGAAGCTGGAGGAGAGGTGTGGACCGGGTGGGGGAAGAGGAAGGTGTGTTAAGAAGTAGAGGCAGCCCTAACCGGTTTGGCTCAGTGGATAGAGCGCCGGCCTGCGGACTCAAGGGTCCCAGGTTCGATTCCACTCAAGGGCATGTACCTTGGTTGCAGGCACATCCCCAGTAGGGGGTGTGCAGGAGGCAGCTGATTGATGTTTCTCTCTCATTGGTGTTTCTAACTCTCTATCCCTCTCCCTTCCTCTCTGTAAAAAATCAATAAAATAATTTTAAAAAAAGAAGTAGAGGCAACTAATAGCATACACTTACTCTACAGAAGGCCTTTTCACACGTGCTATTTAATTTAATTTAATCTTCACTATAGCACCATTTCATAATCATGGAAATAGAAACCAGAAAGGTTAACAGGTAAAGTGGCTTTTCTAGGATCACATGGCTTGCCAATTGGGGAGTTAGAATTCCAACAGGGGTCTTAAGGGTACATTGTGGATGGTAAGACCAGTTCTTTCTCTATGGTGAATATTGAACACTAGAGGCCCGGTGCACAAAAATTTGTGCACTCGGGGGGGAGGGGGGGTCCCTCAGCCCGGCCTGTGCCCTCTCGCAGAGGGCAGGCCCAATCCCTAGGTGCAGCCCCTGGTCAGGCTCAGAGCAGGGCCGATTGGGGAGTTGGGGCGCCACCCCCTGTCATGCACAGAGCAGGGTCAATCAGGGGGTTGGGGCGCTGCCCCCTGTCACGCACACAGCCACACAGCAGGGCCCATCAGGGGGATTGGGGCTCCGTACCCTGTCATGCACAGAGCAAGGCCCATCAGGGGGTTGGGGAGCTCCCTCCTGTCATGCACAGAGCAGGGCCCATCAGGGGGTTGAGGAGCTCCCCCCTGTCACTCACAGAGTAGGGCTGATAGGGGAGTTGGGGCAGCATCCCCTGTCACACACAGAGCAGGGCGGATCAGCGGGTTGGGGCTCCGCCCTCTATCACCCACAGAGCAGGGCCAATCAGGGGGTTGGGGTGCTGCCACTGTCACACTCAGGGCAGGGCTGATGGGGAGGTTATGGCTCTACCCTGTCACACACAGAGCAGGGCCCGTGGGGGCGGGGGTTGGGGTGCCGCACCCTGTCAAACACAGAGCCGCAGGGCAATCAGGGGGTTTGGGCGCTGCCCCCTGTCACGCTCATCCCGGTGCCGGGAGGCCTCTCGGCTCCGCTGATCCCGGTGCTGGGAGGCATATTACCCTTTTACTATATAGGGTAGAGGCCTGGTGCACGGGTGGGGGCCGGCTGGTTTGCCCTGAAGGGTGTCCTGGATCAGGGTGGGGGTCCCCACTGGGGTGCCTGGCCAGCCTGGGTGAGGGGATGATGGCTGTTTGCAGCTGGTCACACCCCCTTCAGGGTGGGGGTCCCCACTGGGGTGCCTGGCCAGTCTGGGTGAGGGGCTGAGGGCTGTTTTCAGGCTGGGGGTGACTGAAGCTCCCAACCGCTCCTTTTTTTCTTTTCTTTTTTTATTCGGGGCCAGCTTTAGCTTGAGGCTTGGCTCCAGCTCTTAGCCTCCCCTGCTGAAAGTAGGTTTCTGGCCTTTGCATACAAGGTTGCGAATCTGCTGGCTGAAGTCCGGTGGTATTCGTTACAATGTTTCTTAAACTGCAGGCTCAGAGGCCTGCAGCCGCAGGAGGGGAACGTTGGAGTCCTCCGTCACTGAAGCAAGCAAGCCTCATGTTAGTTTCAAGCTGCCTGGCTGCCGGCCGCCATCTTGACTGACAGTTAATTTGCATATCTTGCTGATTAGCCAATGAAAAGGGTAGCGGTCGTACGCCAATTACCATGTTTCTCTTTTATTAGTGTAGATGACCCCAGAAGGTTCTAAATACAGTTCAGGTTGCTGGGTTGGTTACACTGGAGCACAGGTGTAGGCGGGCCCATGTGTGATGTGAGTGCTAAGGTGCTCTGTGTCTCTTCCCCCAGACTTCAAGCTCTTTGAGGCTGGAGACATAATCATAAACCACTGCAGCAGCAATGACATCTATATGCCAGGCTTTTTGTTAGATTACTATATGCCAGACTTTATGCCGGAGACTTTACATGCATCGTTGTATTTACTCCTTCCAATCATCCTGAAAGGTTAGGATTATAATTTCCACTCTACAGATTCCTTAATCCATCTAAACTCTCACCTGGCGTAAAAGTCTAAGAACCTGAAGGAAACAAGGTCTTACTGGATTTTACGTTTCAGGAGATGCATAGTGAAATTTTAATAATTATTGTATATGAAACAACCTCTATATTAGTTGCATCCAAGAACATGCCATTGTTCATGAATTTGTTCTTTGAACAAACATTGATAGTCTGCTCTGTGCCAGACGCTGCCCCAGGCCCTGGGACACAGGGAGACAAGGCAGGCTTCTTCATCTCGAAGGTGACCACCCGCTGTCCCTAAACCTTGGCATGTGGTAATCAGGAGCACCCCAAAGGAAAAGAGCAAGAACCACAGGAGCCTGACTAGGGCATCTCATCTAGTTTGAGGTGGGGTCAGAGAAGGCTCCTCAAGGAAGGCGTGTATAAAGGCTGTTCTTCATGACCAAATTCCTCTCTGCATTGTCATATTGAGTCCCTTCTCTGTCCCAGCCACACAAAAGTAGAGATAAAGGATTTTTATGTCCAAATAAGGTAACAAGGAACACAAGATGAATAGAACAAGGGCAATGGTGACATCTCAGTAGTATTTCCAGAGCCTTCATCTCACTGGTCTTCACAACCATGCTGAAGGTATGCTCTGCCACCTGCCCCGAGGACAACCTGATGGGACCCAGCCAAAATCTGGGGCTGTGAAGGCCATAGTCAGGCTGAGCATGGTAGTTGGGGGTACTGAGGAAGAGGAAGTGGTGGACATAATCCCCCGATGTGTTTTTAGTATAGGGTCAAGAAGAGTCCGCTTCAGACTGATGCCATGAAGAATTCTGGGATGAGCCCAATGGGTTCATTCAAAGACTGAGACAGAAGGTTTCTACAAAGATGCCTTCTCTCCACATTTATGGTCCTTTTCACCATTTCTTTTTTTTTTTTTTTCTTTTTTAAGGTTCAGCTTCTGAGGGAGCAGTATTCCTTTTTTACAGATGACACAGTGAGACTTATGAAAGCCATGTGCCCTGGGTTGCATAGAGAGTGTATTTGAAGCTGAGAATTGAACCCAGGTCTTTATATTCTAATACAGATAAGGGCTAGAGAACTGAAAAATGAGAAAGCTACATGAACTGAGAAAGTAAAAAGGAAAAAAAGTTTTCTAGGCTGCCATGGGAATTTCACATTGGACCTTGGATAGTGGGATAGGATTTGGTGAGTGTGGGGTGAAGAAGGCAGCATTTTCTAAGGGGATGGACCTGCATGTGTAACAAGCAGAGTGGAGCCATGTCAATAGCAAGTAGCTGCATTAATGGTGAGGGGTGGTGGATAGATAGAACAGAGCAACGTTTTTCAAGTCAAGTTAATAATTATGTTTAAAACGCCAAAGCCAGGGTGAGAACTTTGAACTTCATCTTCTAGGGCAGAATTTTCCACTCTAACATATTATGAAACATTCACCCTGTAAGATACAGGGCGCTATGATCAAGAATATCTGGGAAATGAGGCATTACCAAGTCATTACCTTGAAGGGTAATACTACATTTAACCCATTGTCAGGCTTTGAGAAGACCTGGAATAAAGAAATGTATTTTGCTTTCTTCAGCCCTATGTACACCTCTAACATCCCATGGATCTTCCTACAAGAGACTTCCCGGACCAGCTAGATCTAATCTACATTAGATTAGAACACCTCTCATGGGGCTCCCATAAGCATTCTGCACTTGTCCTCAAAATATTCATCACCTCTGTAACTTTTCTTCACTGCCTCTTTGTTAGGTTGAAAGCTCCCTTCGTCTATCTTGTCCCTGTCCTGGCACAGAGCCGACTCTTGCTCCCGAATAAGGGGATGTGTGCAGAGTATTCCAGAAAACATTTTGGGTAAGGCTGCTATCATGGAGACCCACTAGAGCAGGGGTGGGCAAACTTTTTGACTCGAGGGTCACAATGGGTTCTTAAACTGGACCGGAGGGCCGGAACAAAAGCATGGATGGAGTGTTTGTGTGAACTAATATAAATTCAAAGTAAACATCATTACATAAAAGGGTACGGTCTTTTTTTTTTTTTTTTTAGTTTTATTCATTTCAAACGGGCCGTAGTTTGCCCACGGCTGCACTAGAGGTTGGTTCTTGTTTAAGGCAGTAAACACAATATCTTAAAAGATGAGCTTTTGATGTTTCTGGCAGGAAAGCTGAATCCAGGGGAATCACGGTGCTGGGAACTCAGTTCAGGAGAAAGATGGCAAGGGCCCAGGTGGGCCAGGACTAGATCAAGGCTGATGACTTCGGGAGACATTTCTTCTGCAGAACTGGTCAGTTGCCATCTGATCACCATAGTGTGTAGAAAATTATGTGTGGGCTCTGGAGAAGGACAGACTAATCAGAACTGAGACCCACTACTTATAATTCTATACTCAGTAGTGTGACCCTGGGCCAATCACCTCCCTTCTTGGAGTTGGTTCCTCATCTAGAAAACGGGAATAATAATAATAATAATAATAATAATAATAATAACGTCTACTTCATAGACTCGTGATGAGAATTCAATGAGACTGTGAATCCAAATGAGGCAAAGCCTATGGGAAGAATCAAATTAAAGTTAGCTATTATTATTGATATTAATATTGTTAATATTAAGAAAGACAGGGGAATGAGAATGGTTCTAGTATTTCAGACATGGGTAATTGGGAAAGTGGGAATGTTGGCTAAAATAGGGAACTCTGGGAGGAAAAGGGTTTTGGGGGGAGGCATGCTGAGTTTGAGGTGAGACCACCATGTTTAAAGGCCCTACAAGCAGCTGGGCACACAGGACCGAAGCCCTAAGCTGAGGAAATTAGCGTAGAAGTCTTGAATGATATTGTGAAAATAGATGAACTCTTAGAGGAAGAATAGAAAAGAAAGGCAGAGAGCAGGGGCTGCCGTGAGCAGCTGCTCACTTAGACCACTGAGTAGCATCTGACCAGCCTGGGCCGAGGGAAGGCTGCCATGTGGGTTAAAACTTAAGTGGTATTCACAGGAGATACAGAAAGTTCCCGTGGCAACTTCTTATTGAAAATCCTCACCGTGGCTATTTTCCATTCCTGCCAACACATCCTTCTGTCCCTCAGGTTATGACATAAATATTTTACAAAGTACCGAGGGTTGAACTATCTTAACACTTGGACTGAAAACTCATTTTTTAAATGAAAGTTAAGGGATGAATTTTCCACTTGCAAAAATATGAAACTCTAGATTTGAGAAAGAAATGAAAGTGTCACCCTGCGGTATTTTATGCAGTGCTTCTCAGGGCTTCAAAGTACTTAAAATCTTAATACCATTCCTTCTGTTTGTGAGGTTTAGGATTCATCAGCCAAGTTTAAAATTGGGTAAGGACTAAGCATAGTGCCCAAGACATAGTAGGTGTTCAATGAACATGTGTCCTTTTTCCTTTCTATATGATGAAGGTGGAAATGAGGTCCATAGACTGGGGGAGGTGAGTCATCTGAGACTAAACTTCCATTAACAGAGATTAGGGGAGAGGAGAGAGAAGGAACTCGACGAAAAGCAGTTGAGTGGAAAAATATATCCTGCAAGGTAACTAACGAGAGGACTATATGATTGGGTAACTTGCAGTAGCAGGATGGAGAAGAGGAGCCGCAGGTCATGAATGGAGTGCAGGCATTGATGCTATTTTAAAAGGGATCTTTTTTGCTAACTGTGCAGAAAGAGTTGAACATGCTTTGCCAAGCCTAGTTTCTGGCAAAGACATCTGAGGGACCACGGAGTTCCAACTCCCCCTGGATCACAGGCGCACCATAAAGAAGTAGGATATGTGGAGTGACTCTGGAGTGAATGCCCCCAGGCTCCCACTCCCCATCTCCAGAGAGTGCTGCGGGCCCAGAGTCCTGTTCCTACGTCTGCATTGTATCTGTGCCTCCGGAAATTGGCAGCTTTGGGGAGACATGGTTTCTGATACCAAAAGAGCCTCATGTTAACACACACACTACAGTCTGTGTCCTGGCCTTGGTCTGCCTTCATTTTTATCAGAAAAGGGTGGGGAAGATGTGGGGGCGGGAAATTGGCCCTGTAAAGGGATCCTGAAAGAATGACATATTTTTCTGTTAAGTATAAATACGAACAGCCATGGAGATAGGGTCCTGCCGTGCTAGGTTTTCACTCCGGCAACATTCATCTATTGCCAGGAAACACGAGATTTAGTACCTGAGGGACTGGAGGTTCAAATACCTTATACTTTTTTTTTTTAATACTCTGCCAAGAATTTAAATTGGTAAAAGCTGGGGACTGACAAAACTTGGTCCCAAGAGCTTTTCTGGCACTGGTTTATCAGAGGATATGGTGCCATTATTTTTATTATAATTATTATTTTTTTCTTTGGTGGGGTGAGAGCTCATTTATAACCCAGTGACTTCTACTCCCAAATGTATTTTTCTTAAAAAAAAAAAAATCCCAAATGCTTAAATAAACAGAGACTTTGCCTTTTGCGGTGGCGTTCGAAGCTGTCATTGGACTTACATGCAAGAGGGTTGCAAGCCTTCTCATGTTTTTAGATCAGATCAGAAAGAGTTGAAAGGAGAAAAGCTAATTTTAGGATCTGAGTTGCCACCAGTTTCCTACCGCACAGGCCCAGCTCCAGCCTTGGCTCCTGCCTAGGCTCCCTAACATGTCCCTACATCCAAATCCACTTCGCAGGGGACAGCGGGAGGAGCAGCCAAGGACAGAACCAGGGAGAAAGCCTGGCTTTGAGCCCTAGTGCCATCATTTTTTAGCCATGTAACGTTGGACAATTTTGCCTTTCTTGGATTTTCATCTGTAAAACGATAATTGGATTTTCCACCAAGGGCTGTTGGTAGGATTAAATGAAACAAGATAAATTACGTGAAAGGCTTGGCACCGGGAGTTTTTTAAACAAGGGTTTACAAAAGATGAGAGCCGGGAAGGGAGAGTGCGTCATGGAGCAGCCCCGTGGATTTCTTTCCAAGGTTAGGCTCTTGACACAGATGTTCGAGCTGAGACAACAACTGCCACCACGGAGACACATAAAACCAGAAGATGCTGTTTACGGTCCAGCATCTTTATGGTCCCGCATTGCTCCCTGCAGCCATATTCCCGCCTCCCTCCAGGCCCCCCTCTGATCTTCCCCACCAGCAATTTCCAGGGTCAGCCCAGGGCTCTTCTGCCCAGGGCAGCGGCTGCGCAGCTAGGCCTTCTCCCACGGACCCAGCAGGTCTGATCCTGCTCGAAATGATGCGAGTTTTATTATACAATTAGATCAAGTCTCTTAGGTGTAGTAGCCGTCCTCATACTTAGAAGAATAGATTAGCCATTAGGACTTTGTATATTTTTTCCCAGTAATTGACACCACATCCCATTTTCCTCACCAAAGGGAAAAAGAAGCGCATAAAACAATCATGATTTGGGGGGCAGGAGGCGGGGCAGGGGGCACTCCTAATGCAACAGCGTCTGGGTCTTCATCTCCTCGGCCCTCCTTCCCCAGCTTTGCAAAGCTCCCGAGGACAGGCCAAGCGAGCCGCGCTCTCTGGTTTGCGGGTGGCTGCTCTTCATTCCAGAGCCGCTCGGCTCACACTGTCTGCGCACTTTACTAAGAATAAACCAGGCATTACTCTGTCCCCGATAAGTGGCAGCCACCACTGGCCAGGAGACGGGGCATTCTTAAAAAGCCCGGGGAAACATAACCAGGACGTAACCTCTCCTCTTTCTTTGCCTTTTTCTTCTTTTTAGTGCCTTCTCTCAGGATAGCTCCACTATACACCTTTCCCTCAGCATCACCTTGCTGGTCCTGGTCAGGGGTAAAGGTGGGTGGCAGGGGGTGAGGTGTTGTGTGTGTAGGGGGAGTGGGGGTTGGGCGGGTGTCCAAGCACCAGTGGTTTGAGGCCCATTAGTATCCTAACTTGGGGGAAGGGGAGAGAAAAGGGTTGGAAGCCCAGAGGACTGCTGGTACCCAAGACACCCCAGGTTTGTTTTTGTTCCTGTCCTTCAAACACAGAAAGTTTAGATTTGGAATAAAGCAGGCAGACACGCATGTTCCTGAGAGATTAAAATAGGGAACATGCAGTCACCTAAGTTGGCTTTGCCCTTATTGGCATGGCCCGTGTTTGCAAATGGGCCTCCACTTTGCATCTCAGCCAACAGCAAACACCTCAGGCCAGCCAGGCGGGCTGCATCCACATAAGCAAATCAAAACAGATGTTCTCAGAGGGCTGGTCAAACATTTGTTTCCTTCGCTCTTGTCTGAGCGGCCCCGAGCTCAGATTCCAACGGCAAGGCCTGGTGGCACCAACAGACGCTTCACACTTTCCGCCCTCGCTGCACATCTGCGAGCCAGAGGCTCTTCCCAGCGCCAACGACGTTAGTGCCAAGGCTCCTGGGGTCCCCAACAGCTCCCATAACTGCCCGGAGGCCTGTCTGTGAGGTGCCTGGGTGCAGACATAGGCCTCGGAAGTCTGCAGTGGGCGATCTGCCTCCTTCCCCCTCACTCCTCTTCTCTAGGAATGGACCATCAGGCAATCCAGCCAGGAGCACCTGAATCAGGAGACATGAAAGGTTGTAAGTACATATTTCAGCTTGGGTCGATGTGTCCAAAGGGACTTTGCTGACACATCCAGGCTGATTCCTTGGAGAGAAACTGAAATGCTCCTTTTCCAATAAGATCAATAAACCCACTCATCCCTGAATGCAGAGCTTTCTTCAGGGGCCCTCTGCGCAAGGCAAGCCGTGCTGGGCTCTCATAATGGTAAAGGTGACCCAGGTGTCACCCAAGACGTATACTTCGCCCAGAGTTAGTTTTCCTGAGGAAAAGGTCCTAGAGTGTTTCACTGGGCCCCCACGGACTGTAGAAAATCAAAGATGCAAAGTGACTTTTCTTTGGCCACAACTGGTGATAACTTCTGAACATATCTCTTTTGCTCAACTTGGCTTTAGCTGAAGCCTACTGTTTTGAATAAAACTTGGGCCACTCCCCACCCCCTAATGCCCTACCTCAAGGCACCCCATCCCTCGTCCTAGGCAGCCCTCTCCTTTGGTAACTAGGAATGCAAAATGAGACTCTAGTCATAGTCTCTCTTGCTGGTTCTGAAAGCATACAAATTCTAATTTTTTTGACTTCTCAACATGCGTATGTCCCTTCATTCTTTTGTACAATGTCTCTCACTGCTTCCCCAGTGATTAGCTTGGGGCCGAGGTGAGCTGAGCTTCCCCTCTGCGTCCAGCCAGCACCCCAGGGCACTGTGCTGCGAGGCTGTGGTCCTCGGCCTCTCCCTGGTTGCCAGGAGAAACCCATCTGGGTCTCTCAGCCGACACAGGCCCCTAATTTCAGCTGAAGTGTACAGCGTTTTTATTGCTTTTGGCCAGGGCGTTCTGAGAAAGGTTAAAATATGTGAAAAATACACACTAAAAAAAAAATCTGTTTAGAAAACAATTCCAGTCTAAGTGCTCCACGCGCTGAGCTCCTCGCCCCCTTTCCAGGAAAGCAATACGGCAACCACACAGCTGAGCTCTATTTGGGGGGCAGGGGGTTTCCATTTCCTTCCTATGGGATTTTTTTATTAGTTTTTTTTTAAACTGTTTTTCTTTCCCTGTGCTGGTTTACTGCCTTGTATCTATCTACCCCCAAGGAGTTTAAAAACCTCAAGTAAGTATTATTGGATTTTTCTTGGTGTATTTTCTGATGTTTTTCGAGTGCGAGAGCATGTGGTCAGGATCTGGGTGTTGGCGTGTTGGTGAGGATGGAGGGCTGTGTGCCAAAGCTGATGTCCAGAAAGGCCTTGGGAAGTGTCAGCTGACAAATGAATGGCCTGTTGTTTTCGTTGCCCTGCAAACCCTACTGGTTGAACTCAATGCACGTAGTAGGCATTGCACAGTATTCATTGTACAGACAAGGGAAGGACAGAGCATTACGTACCATTTATTGGACTTTTACTCTGCTCGCCATACTGGGTGCTTGTGTGGTTTAGTCCATCCAAGCCTCACGACAGCACTAGAATGGTGATGGTCCCGTGCGTGGGGAAGAAACTTCCCAAGTCACTTTCTCTGGTTACACGTGGACTCGGACAGGATTCTAATCCCGTGTCGCCTGTTCACTGAAAACAGCTCAAATTGGGTGAAGGCATGCATACATTATGACCCCCCACCCTCCCCAAGAGACCAACTGTATTGATAGAGAACCATGAGCAAATGTTTGGAATTGTTAGAAAAAATCTGTTCGTTGTAGAAGTATTGACTCAAAGCATGTGAATGGTCCCATTAATTTCTCTGGGCTTCTTCTTCCTCTGGGAACAGAGCAAGTTGGCTTGATCAAAGAGGGCTCGCAGTCACTGTTACCTCCTCGCAAGCCTGCACGGTGCCCTCAGGCAGACATCACTAATAGATTACACATGGGGCCTCGGGGTCCTTCTCAACACAACATTCAAGGCAGCAGCTAACAATATCCCTGCTTCTCTGCTCTTTGAGGCAGTGTGGCTGGTTGTGTGCTCCCCAGCCTCCAGTCATTTGTTAGTCTCCTTCGTGAATTTTTCCGTTATCAGCACTGTCCACTGTCTCAACACTACTTAATTGACTTACAGTGCTTCCCTTTCTTTTTTACTCCAAAATAGCCTCCCCCCCCCCCCCAAGAATAACTCTCATGTTTTCGGGTAGCAGTATGATTTTTAATATTTGCTTAAAAACTCGTGAAATTACATAATTGTGTGTAAGTTTGTCCAGGAGCCACTCAGAGTCACCTGGGCATGTTGTCCACATCTCCTGGGACACTGGCACGGTGGAAAGTTCACAGACTTTGGGGTCAAAGAGATGATTCAGTCATACACCAGCTCTGAGGCCTTGGGAAAGTCATTTATCCTTTTGAGTCTCCGTTTCCTTTTCCATAAAACGGGAATAATAAGACTTTCTTTGTGACACTGTCCAGAGAATCAGAATAATCACGTGGGATCATGCGCACAGAGCGCCTGGCACAGTCTCAGAGTCGATGTTCAATACATGGACGCACTGTGACTCCATACGCGAACACGCTGTGTTGCTCGCATCCCTGTCTGAATATTCCCTCCCTTCCCTAGAATGCAAGCTCAGTCCTGCCTGCCCAGGTGCCTGCCCATCCTGGAGTGTAGTGGGCCTGAGGGTACTGCAAGATGATACCCCTCAGGGCAAGTATTTACCCAAAGGAGGGAAATCTTTGGAGAATTCTGTTCTCGCTGTCCTCTTGGAGGAGTGTGGTGTCAGCATTAAGGCTTCCTTATAATTTTGGAGCCATTTCATTTTTATGACTGTCATCCCCACGGCTCAGCCTACTTGATTACATAAGTCGTTTTTCTCTCCTGCCTTGTCTGTTCTACTTTCAATGTTTTTCTTCTCCTGAAGACAGGAAAGGGGAAGCATATAGGAATGAGGCCGCTAACATTCCAGACCAGAGTAGAGATGACTAAACAATCTTAGTCTGTCCCCATGACCAGCCAGATGCCATGAGGCCCCACCTTTATTCTTCAAACCCAGCTACGCACACCTATGTTCTCAGTTGACCTTATGCTGATTCGAAGCAGCAAGTGACATTTAAAAAGCCATATTTAGAGGCCCCTGTCGTTTGAATTTGTCTATGAAAAGTGGATGGCAGAATGCTGTGACACCGTGTTTCAGTCTGAAAGAAAGTTGTCTTTGTTTATTTACTTAGAGCAAGAGGAGACTGGGGAAAAGGAGTGGCAAATCGCTTGCTTGTGTTCTGAAAGATTTCCAGAGTTGTTCCCGGTGCTAACCTTCTGTGAAAGGTCAAGGTTGGGCTGACACTCAGCAGGAATGAGGAGGGAAGGTGGGTTTCCCGAGGAAACAGTGGGATGTGCTCTCTCTCCTCCTCCCCACTCCCATATTTTGTCCTCTTCGGGGTCCAGGCCCACTGTCCTCTGGCTCTGAGATTCAGGTCCAAGGGAGAGCATTTCTGCCCGATGCACAGGAGTCCCCATACTGACAGAAACAGTATGACTCGAAGAGAAAGGCAAGAACCACAATCCAGCCTGGAATGTAGGGAATTCATGGGGACAGGAAGGTAGATGGGCTGGAGGCAGGCAGGTCACAAACCTCTGAAAATAGGACAAGCCTGCTCCTGAGAGAGCACGGAGAGTCCTCGGCAATACGCAGCCACCCCGTTTTTTGACCATGAACTTCTACTCCGTGTGCATGTGTAAGCAGAGCAATTAAAAAGGAAGGCCGAAGACCAAGCCAATCAATGCTGCAGATTCAGAAGTTCCTCTCTCTATATTTATTTATTTTCTCCTCAGCCACTCAAGAAGCTACAGCGAACTTGCAGGGAGCAGTTGTTGCCAGAGGGTGAATCATGGCTGTATTGATTTGATTATGTAAAAGCTCAGAGGAACCTAAAGCCAGATACAGAAATATCTCATAGCCCTGAACCCTGGGGGACACACACTAGTAAAAAAGCAATCTTTATATTGTTCCTGATAAAAGCATCATTAGTTTCCTCATAGTGAAACCATTTCTCTGCTGATACAGTATATGGTTTTCTTTTTCTCTAGAATCCACTCAGACATAATTAACACTCAGTTACTAGACTGGAGGTTCCCTGGGGTGATCCGCTCCGGTTGGGGAGGGGGTGGGGGCTAGAGATGGGAAGAAAGACGGAGAGAGGAGAGGGAAGGTAGGGACAGAGGAGGGGGCAGGGAGGAGAGAAGAGATGGAAGCGGGTGGGAGACAGAGCGGGGGGGGGGGGGGGGGGGTCAGTATTTAATCCATCCATCTTTGGCCTTCCTTAGCACCCCCCTGTCTGTACCAGGCAGGGAGACGAGCGTCAGCGCGGTGGCGCCCTCTGCTGGCGCTGCGTATTATCCTGGCTCCACCCTGTTTGCTTTTATAAGAGTAGCACCCAGCCGTCACCTTCCACTGCCAGAAGCCTGGACTGACCCTTCTGCACACAGACACATGCCCACAGTTGTGCCCATAGTTTATGCTAAAATTGCAGCAGCAATTGCTTCCTCCTTTTCCCTTTCCCTGTCCGCTTGTGAGCAGCAGCTTCTTAAAAAGCCAGGTATAAACAGTGCTTCTAGGGACAGCAGGTTTGACCATGAATGGGGGGTCTTAAATTTTAAGGGTTTGGGGAAATGGAACCTGGAAGCCCCCAGACCCCCACTTCATGCCACATGGGCAACGCCCCGGAGCCCCAGGAGTAGGCCCTCTCCAGCTTCATTAAAGAGGAGGGAAAACTGAATGAGTATTGTTTATCCTATGGACTTCTAAGCAAATCATGGCACTGTCAGGGGAGAAAAGTGTTGGTTTCAGAATTCTCTCTCTCCTTTTTCTCTCAGCTTCATTTTCCTCTGGCTGAAGGAGAAGGGTGATCTGAATCATTCAGGAGACAGGGAGGACTGGGTACTCCAGAGGCGGAATGAACCCAGATGTGGATGTAAACTCACTACCAGGCAGAAACCAAGTCACTATAGAAGGAATTGATTCTAGCACATTAGCAAGCCCGTGGGTGAGCACACACACACACACACACACACACACACACACACACACAGTGGGCATAAAAACATGAATGTATAAACACATTCACACACAACCAGAACCACATGTGCGCAGACTTACAAACACACATATACATGTGTCTTAATGTAATCCCATATGGACTGCATCTTATATCCCAGCCTCGCCCTTACCCACCTTCCTCTCTCTGTTCCCAACAAAGCTGATGTTGCTGTGGAAAATCTCCGGGCGTCTTGTGTTGCTCTATTGTTCTATTCAGAGGACCCTTCTAGGGTCTCCCTCCTGTCCAGCATGGTCTCTGTGCTCTCACCAGCCCCAGATCTCTGTGTGCTCCTTCATTTAGGTGGATCACAGGGAATGACAATAAAAACTTCTGGAAAACACTAAAGGGCAGAGCTCCGAGGTCTGGCAGGCTTAGTGGTTAACAGCACAAATTCTGAGCCAGACCTTCTGGGTGTGCCCCAACTCAGTCATGCACCAATTACATATCTCAGTTTCCCTGTCTGTGAAATGGAGATGATAATACCTGTCTCCTGAAATGGATCATATTCAGACTCTGTCTGGGACAATGCCTGACACATAGTAATTGCTACAGAAATGTTTATCGAATGAAGGTGCAGAGAGGCTGGTTGGGTTATTTGCACTAGTAACCTGGGATGATCCCAAGTTACCAGGAGTCCTTCCTCTTCCCCTGCCTCTGGTAAGGGTAAAAAAAGGCAAGAACACCGGGAAATGGTGAGATCGACACACCCTTCCTACTCTGTCTTTCCTGCGTCTCATTCATTGTCTCTTAATTCCATGTTTTAACTGCATCGGGACTTGCGGCAAGTCACTTTGGACAGCAGTCTCCTCCTCTGCAAAGCCACTTAGATCATCTCTAATACCCTCCCTAATGTAGATTATTTTAAAACGAGATACAGGCCATTTAAAAAAATATTCTTTATTGATTTCAGAGAGGAAGGGAGAGGGCGAGCTGGAAACATCACCGATGAGAGAGAATCACCAATCGGCTGCCTCCTGAACGCCCCTCACTGAGGACTGAGCCCTTAACCCGGGCATGTGCCCGGACTTGGAATCAAACTGGGGCCTCCTGGTTCATGGGTCAACGCTCAACCACTGAGCCACACCAGCTGGGCTAAACCCTCATTTTAAATACCAGTTTCACCACCCACTTTTAAAAATTAGAATTGTCAAAAAGTAGAACACTTGACTGCTTTAGGTCCCCTTTCTTTTGTTGTTGTAGTTGTTTCTACTTTCTGATGGAAGTGGAATCAACTTCCTGAAGTAGCAGAAATGGGGTGATGGGTCTTGAGACAAGCTGACCAGTGAGCACTAGGAACAAAACCAGATAAGGACATAATCATTACCCAGTAATTTTTTATCCCTGTGAAATAATATTCTTTAAACATATATTCAACATTTATGTAGAGGAGTACGGAAGAGTGGGGGAGGACAGCCGGCAAACGTGCTGGGCCTCGCCTCTGCTCTCTGAACAATTCTGCTCTGTCCCAAATTGGCATACCACACTCAGATAAACAAAAGCATGGTGGCCACCCAAACCTGTCCTTTGAAGACAAAATGAATGATATGCAACTATTGTGAAACCCCAACCTATTGCAAACAAATTTTTTTTCAAATAATCTAATCACACATATCCTTCTGATCAAACAACTTTTTCCATCTTGCTCTATTTTCCAGTAAAGCCTGGCACCTCAGTGATGCCTTGGTACCCTTAGAAGCAATGCCCCTAGAAACTGCCTCCTGACCATCCTCTTAAGCTGATTTTTGATTATCAAGAAGTTTTCAACAGATGCCTTTTCACCAATGGGCTGGGATTGGGGGTTGGGGGTTGGGGGTAGGGGGGAGGTTCCATCTGCGGTGGCACCTGTCCTCTGGCACAGCCCTGTGTTCCTCTTTGAAGGTCTTCTCACTCCAGGAACAGCGTGCCTTCCTACTGACCTCCACACTCCAACCCCAGAGCAAGCGTGGATCTTACAGGAAGCCATTCTTTGCCCTTTTTCTTTTTCTTTCTCAACTTCGCGTGCATAATTTTATCATCATAATGCGGACTTTAAGAACCCATAACATCCAGATGGTATGGCTCAGTGGTTGAGCATTGACCTATAAACCAGGAGGTCACGGTTCGATTCCCAGTCAGGGCACAAGCTCAGGTTGCAGGCTCAAGTGTAGGGTGTGCAGGAGGAAGCAGATCAATGATTTTGTCTCATCATTTATGTTTCTCTCTTTCTTTCTCCCGTTCCTTTCTTCTCAAAAATCAATAAGAATATATTTTAAAAAAAGAACCCATAACATCTGCAGTGCCTTTGAGTCTTCAGAGAAATATTAAATTATGCACAGAATTATTTTAGAACAAAGTGGTACCTTATTGGATTCTAATTTTTTTAAAAGCAATGAATGGCTGACCTCTGTAATAACCCTTAGTTAATAAAAAATATTTCACTAACTGCCACAACCTCACTTAGTTAGGCTAAATAAGACTGTGCTGTAGCAATGATGTGCTGTAGTGTCCTACATGTAGAAGGATGATTCCTGATATTTGTACATAGCTTTAAGGCTTCACATTCATCTGAGTAAAGTGAATGGAATTTATCTGGCTTGATTGTGACCAGCCAGACACACCAGTGGGACAGCTGGCTGGGTCGGAGCTGGCCCTGGTCACTGTGGCAGGGATCAAAGAAAAGCAAACCAGACCTTGTGGGAAATGAACTTACAAAGGTAACCTCATTCCCTTCCTGATCGGAATAACACAGCTAATGAGAGAAAGGCAAGACATAGATGTTTTCTTCTGTCTCCACACCCACCGCTGCCCCTTTCAGGTCTACTTGGTGCATGAATTTCCATTCAGGGATGGACCAAAATCAGACTGTGGGCATGACTTGTGTGAAACTCAGATGTAAATACTACAAACCTCTCACATCCTCCGTATGAAAGGGCCGTGGGAAACTTCCAGCCACTCTCCCCACTGCGGTGTCAGTGTCCACAATTTCTTGCCCAGACTGTGTTCTCACGTCTCTTTTACCTTATATGCTCAATGAACTCCTGCTTGTGCTTCACAGCCCAACTCCAGTAGCTCCTCTTTCAGGATAACTTTTACAACCACCCAGGCAAAAGGAACACCTTCTCTCTGGGCCCCCTCAGCACTCTGTTCACGCTCCTTTCATCCCAGCTTCACGGATTACTAACCCTCCTCATAGGCAGGTGGGGATAACATCAGTACCTACCTCCGAGGGTTGTTGGGAGAGTTTAGTGACTTAGTAAAAGTAGTGCCTTTCAGACGATCATGGTCATGGTTGTGACAGCCATGAGTGCAATGCAGTGTAAGGATCTGCCTGTTGTATTTGTGGTGGTGTGCTTCTTAGAAGCATGGCCACATCTTTTCCAGAGGCGCATCCGAACAATCCCATCATCCACCTCTGACTTAGGTGCATGGCTAAGAGAACTCTTGATCCTTCCGGTCCCATTACCTGAAAGTTGTGAGAGTCATCCACCTCTTGAGTGCTCCAGCGGGCCTATGCGGTAATGGTAAAATCTGACCGCAGATACTTCGATACTCCTTCATTCCAGAGGGAGACTAATTTTCCTCTCTTCACTGTGAGCTCTACTTAGCGACCCGCTTCTCACGCAGAGAGTGTGGCAGAGGGACAGTGTGTGACTTCAAGATTAGAGCACAAAAGGCACCCAAGCTTCCTCCTTGCTCTGTCTCTTGTATCACTTGCTCTGGAGCAAACCAGCTGCCATGCCAAACTGCCTCGTGGAGAGGACCGCGCGGTGAGGGAGTGGGGTCTCCTGCCCACAGCCCAGTGAGCTGTTTCAGACTGCCGCCCTCCAGCCCCGTCCAACCTTCCGCTGGCTGCAGCCTCTGAGAGACCCTGAACCAGACCTACCAAGCTAAGCTGCTCCTAACTTCTCACCCACAGAAACACAGACAATGAATGTTGATTGTTTTAAAGTGCCGAGTTTGGGGTTAATTTGTTATTCGCCAATAGGTAAATAACACAGATGGCAACTAAATCAACGGCACATTTTGGGCGTCTCGAAGTGACATGACTTGGGGTAGAGAATGAGAAAGCAGAGATGAGGGGTGGTAATTTCTTGTCCAACTTTCTGTCTTGGGAACAGAAACAGCTCACATCACCTGTCACTAAGGCTGGCCAGGCCGCCACTCACCTGGGGTGGGACGGGAGGTATGGCCTCCAAGAGGCCACCCTCAGGGAGAGGCCTGGCCCGCTCATGGGATGGAAGGACCCACTGCCTGCTATTGCCCTAAACAGCAGACCTAGAAGAGTTGTATGTTCAGTTCCCTGGAAAGTCCATGTAGAGTAGACAGAAAGTGCTCCATCCAAGGACCTGAGGCATATCTGGACTCTGCTTCTTATATATATGGGCCTTGAAAAAAATCATAGAATCTCTCAAAACCTCAATGTTCTCACCTGAGAGATGGGAATAATAAGAACATCTATCCTTTGTATTGTTGTGGGGATGTATTAATATATGCAGCATTTCTCAAACCACAGATTTCTGGTGCTACAGAAATATTAGAGTTTGGTTTTTTCCCTACAGCTCACATAGATACTCAGAAATATCCAATTCCCTAGTACCTCCCCCTCTCCCGACACACACACACACACACACACACACACACACACACACACACACACACACATACACTGCCCTAGAGAAAAAATTATCTGATAAGTTTATATAAAACAGTGGTGCTCAACCTTCTGGCCCTTTAAATACAGTTCCTCATGTTGTGACCCAACCATAAAATTATTTTTGTTGCTACTTCATAACTGTGATGTTGCTACTGTTATGAATCATAATGTAAATATCTGATATGCAGGATGTTCTTAGGCGACCCCTGTGAAAGGGTCGTTCGAACCTGTGGTCGTTTGACCCACAGGTTGAGAACCGCTGATATCAATGACCAAAAGAGAATACTTAGAGATGTATGTAGTCCAAAGAAAAGAGTTTCAGCTTGAAAAATTTTAGACAGTAATGGAAGAGAGATTCAAAAGAAGGGCCATTAGTTAATACCCCTTCAAATAGACCCCATGTAGCCAACTCTTCTTGACTAAAGTGGCTTTTGGTGACATGATGGATAGGGTGGAGGGAGTCATCTAAATACATGTAATGCCCTCATTGCAAATTTGAAACAGGAGCCACATCTACCCAAATTCCAGGGCAGCACTGCCTGCAAATGGGGGTTGCAGTGTCTGACCCCTTGAAATCCCTCCAGTTTCATGATTTTTGTCTTCTCTACATCCTCTCCCTACCTCTCCCCCACCCCTCACTTCTATCTCCATGCGCCTCTACTTTGTCAGACAAAACCCAGAAATATTGAAATGTGGTCACAGCAGCCAGGAAGTTGAGAGAACAAGTTAAAACTATTTTCTTAACTCACGGCTTCTTTCCAGGAAATATAGCACTTACAATATATAGATAAATAGCTCAAGCCATTTAGGTAATTTCACTTGTCCTTTCCCACTTG
Organism: Myotis myotis; assembly: GCF_014108235.1. Taxonomy (NCBI): domain Eukaryota; kingdom Metazoa; phylum Chordata; class Mammalia; order Chiroptera; family Vespertilionidae; genus Myotis; species Myotis myotis. The sequence continues at coordinate 56,573,372 of NW_023416316.1, read as the reverse complement.
TCAAAGCATTTAGCTACAGCATGGCGGGCCCTGTTTCAGTGAATGGATACCTCCCTCAGCCCCAAACAGTGGCTGGTCTCAGAGGGTTTCTTCATAGAATTAGGTCACAGGCAATTCAGAAGATTCCTAACCAAGCAAACTCTGAGTTTCTCCTTAAAGACCTGAAAACCCAAAGATTCTGCTTTTCTAAATCAGGCTCTTTGTTTAAGGGGCACTAGATGTGCCCCTTCTCCAGACAATTAATTCTTAAGACTAATGGTTTTCAGACCACAGTTAAGGTCATGCCAAGTGGGACCAACTTCAAGTTGCAGACTTCTGAGACACATGGCAGAGGGAGCCTTTCAAAGTCTCTGCTGCTGAAAAAGCCTTCATAGGGTGAAATGTTTAGTGCCCAAACCCTACAAGGGCTGAGACTCAAGGGCAGGGCAGTATCTAAGGCAAGAGTGATCCATGGAGCCTTGAACCACAGAGGAAAGGACAAAAAAGTGTCTGTGCTTACCTGGACTCATCATGAAGATGCAGCTAGCTTTGCCTAACTCCCCTCCTCACCTGACTATTGTGTGGCTACAGGAAAGAGACCAGCTCTTTAAAATGGGGCTTATTGTGAAGATGCAGAGTCATGTACAGAAATTAGAAAACTGTAAGCAGTAGACAGGTTAGGGGCTAGGCACCTGTCTCCCTTCCTCCCTCATTCTCTGTTCCTCCCTGTGCACCTCTCCCTTCTGTCAAATGGCCTATGCTCACATCTTTTCTCAGCCTCAGAACTCCTACTTCCTTGTGGTGTCTGCTTTCTCATCTCACTCAGACACTGGTTCCCCAAGACCTTGTCTAGCCCTGTGCTTCCTACATGATATCCTTTCTACGTGAGCTCCATTGATGGCACTTCATTCTCTCCTCTCAGCTCAAAGAGAAATCTTACTTGACTCAGCTCATCTTTGGGGGGCCAGGCTGTGTCTTTTGTCTCCGACCAGCTTTGGCTTGGCTGCTGTGGCTCAGTGGCCACCTCTGGTCCAATCAGCTGTGCCTGGGACAAGTCATGTGATAAGGCTGCCTACACTTGTCTTGTATTAGGAGCTGTAGGTAGAGAAACATCTCTGGGAAGATGAGGCATGTCAGGTGGTCTTAGTGCTGAACTGACCATCATGGTGAGGCAGGTAACTAAAGCACAGTGACTGGTTCCAGCCAGTCATTCAAGTTTCCTTCATTTTCCCCGGTTAAAAAGTAAAGGCCCTTGAGCTCTCCCGAACTTGGCTTTTCCTCAGGCACTACTTGCAGGTTTGTTCTAATTAAATGTATATCAGGACTGAACACAGGAGAACAGGATTCTGGGCTGGTTGACCCCAGGGCTCAGGAACACATAGGCGCCCGAGTACCTTGGCCCTCAGAGAAATCCAAGAGCTCCCTGAGAACACAGCTGCAGCTCTGAGTATCTGTGAGGCCTGATTTACTGATCTGCTGAGCTCGATTATCATATAGTTGGAATCGGGTTCCTTGTGTGTCATATAATAAACCCGTGGTTTAATTTGGAAACTCCTTGAAACATACGCATATACCAGTGATGTCCCCAAGAAAAACAATTTTGTAACTGTCAGACACATGATGTAATGGTCAGAAGGACATGAAATCAGCTATGCAAATTGTGATACGTAAGTCACACTTCCATTTGTTCTGTGACAGTGTGAAAATTGGAATTATTTTTTGTCAATATTGAAAAAAAAGTCAGAGGCTATGTGCAGCGTCTTAGGAAGAAACGGTGGCACTGTGTTAAAACTATCTGTGACGCTCTACAGCACCCCTGGGTGTGTTTGTTTTTTCTCACTTAACCTGTGATTCAAGAACCATCAGTGTTGTATTTGATTTGTTATTTTAAGAATCGAATACAATGAAAGTATGTATGTTACTATTTACTAAACATCAGACTGGTTGATAATGAAGAGACAAGTCATGTCATAGTCTGTTGGTAATCAATTGGTTTAATATATACCAATTTAATCTCAATGATGTGGGAAGTAATTTCCTAAAAAGTGAATCTGGCCTGGCTGGTGTGGCTCAGTGGTTGAGCCTTGACCCATGAACCAAGAGGTCACTGGTTAGATTCCAGTCAGAGTACATGCTGGGTTGTGGGCTCAATCCTCAGTAGGGGGTGTGCAGGAGGCAGCCTATGGATGTTTCTCTCTCATCGATGTTTCTATCTCTATCCCTCTCCCTTCTTCTCTCTCTAAAAATAAATAAAAACATATACTTTTTTAAAAAGAGAGAAAAAAGTGAATCTGAAATTCAAATATGTCACCATCAAATAGGCATGTTGTTTAAAAGATCCAGACCACCATGTTAAAATGTAAGTTTGAGGCACTAGGAGTGGCATTAAACTGCTTTTTGGAAGAGAGCAAAATGGTGCATGAAGAATATGGACTCAGCAGATTAAAAGCCTTTCTGCCAATTACATAACTTTTCTAAGTTCAGCTCTCCCTGTATATGAAACCATGACTGTGACCATTTATTCCAGAATTCCTGCAAGGACTTAATGCTATGATGCTTGTGAAATGCTTAGCACAGCGCCTGGCACATTATTTCCCCCAGTTTTCCTTTTGGAGTAAAAAATTACTTCCAGTGCAGCTAAACTCGGAAGTAAAATGCAAGCAACAATAAATAACACAAACTCCTAACTTTTAGTAGTCAGAGTTTCATTTAACTTCAATTCAATTGAAAAAAGACCTGCATAATTCTCCCTTAGTCCTTATGGTAAAATCAGATCTTTCTGAGGCTGGCATATTTGGCATCAAAATGTGAGACAAACATTGGGAAAGTAACAGTGGCAGCAATAGTGGCAGCAGTAATCTACTTGACTCTTGATCTTGACTGAAGGGAGAACATTGGTTTGACCACCTAATCTCTTTCTGAAACTCTTACCCCCCCCCCAAATTCCTAAAGGCACAGGGGAGTGACCATCCATAACTATGGGCCCCAAATCCCTACTTCAAGTAGAAATTTACCTTGATGCTTCCTATTTAATTTTTAAAAAATCACATGAGTCTTGAATCCTACTTTATGATATATTGGTATTTATTTTTAAAATAATGTTTTTCTCTGCCTTTCCATAATCCCAATTCAAACATCAGCCATGTTTTCAGTGCTGGGCTCTGTGGGGAGGAGGTCTGAAGGTGTGATTTGAAAGGGTTTGAAGACCACCTCTCCAGGGCCTCCTGGGTGGACCAGATAGCTGAGTCCATGGATGCTCTTAGCACAGGCAAGGAACTGCTCCATGTGCTGGCTGTGTGCAGCCCTGGAGAGGCCTCTCACCCACTGGGCCTGGCTGCCTTCAAGGGCAGCTTCTCTTCCATGGGCTTGGGGACACTAATGAAGAATCATAAGATCATAGATCCATGCTCCAGGACACAGCACTCAGTTTGATAATCTGTTGATAACTTGTGTTGGAAATATTTCTGCTTTCCCTTTGATCATGTGCCAATCTTCTGCCATGAGTGGGTGCCCAGGAGTCACTGGTAGCCTTACCTACACAGGTGCCAGAACAACTCGCAAATGCTAATATAAGTAATAGATCCTGAAGTGGGGTGAGGGTAAATATAGGAATTAGAGTGAAGAAGCAAAATTAAGAGTGCAAAAGAGGAATGTGGTAGAATTATTATTTAATTTTGGTAGAGAGATATAAGTTTAAATGTAACTGCTAAAAATATCAATGAAATAAGATACATAACAGAACTTCATATTAAAAAACAAAAAAGGCTATAAAAATATTCAAACCAGAACCAATAGAAGAAACAACAAGAATTTTAAAAAAGAAAATCTAAAATAAGATGGAACTCAGCAGAGCACAAAGGTCAAATATCATGAGCAATGCAAATGGCTTTACTCTTCTCTTTAATAGATGAAGACTCACAGTTCAGATTAGAAAAACAAACTAATAAGAAAAAAAATATTTAGGTATATTTATGAGATGTGCCTAAAACAAAATAAAAACCAAAGTTTAAAAATAAAGGATAGCTACAACTATATCTGTCATTCAAATTCAAACCAAACAAAAAAAATTGGCATTATTAATGTAAGATAAAGTGGAACTTAAGGCCAAAACATGAAATTAGGTAACGAGAAATATTTTGAATTGTTGAAATCAATAAAATATATACTACAAAAACATATGGCTATATAAGAATAATTTGATAAACCATAATCCTAGTGGGAGATGTTGAACCTCACAGATTCCAATGGATCAGGTTGGGGGAGAGGGGAAGATGTAAAGAATTGGAATAATAATTAATCAATTATACTTAGTTTATATGTGTATTAATGTTTACATAAATGTGTGATATGTGTGTGCATATATTCACACTTACACACACATATATATATAGATATAGATATATCCTATCTAATAAAAGAGAAACATAGTAATTAGCTGTACCTCCGCTACCCTTCCCATTGGCTAATCGGGGCGATATGCAAATTAACTGCCAGCCAAGATGGCGGCCGGCAGCCAGGCAGCTTGAAGTGAACATGAGGCTTGCTTGCTTCAGTGACGGAGGACTCCAACGTTCCCCACCTGCCGCTGCCGGCCTCTGAGCTTGCAGTTTGAAACATTGTTACAAATATAGAAGCTAAACAAAACCCCAGAAACCTGCTTTCAGCCAGCCGGGATCTCAGAGCTGAAGTTGAAACAGTGTTTCAATTATAGAACCCAGGAGTGGAGGCTTTAGAGCTGGAGCCAAGCCTCAGAGCTAAAGCTGGCCCAGAATAAAAAAAGAAAAAAGAAAAAAAGGAGCAGTTGGGAGCTTCAGTCACCCGCCAGCCTGAAAACAGCCCTCACCCCCTCACCCAGACTGGCCAGGCACCCCAGTGGGGACCCCCACCCTGAAGGGGGTGTGACCAGCTGCAAACAGCCATCATCCCCTCAACCAGGCTGGCCAGGCACCCCAGTGGGGACCCCCACCCTGATCCAGGATGCCCTTCAGGGCAAACCAGCCGGCCCCCACCCGTGCACCAGGCCTCTATCCTATATAGCAAAAGGGTAATATGCCTCCCAGCACCAGGATCAACAGAGCCGAGAGGCCTCCCGGAACCGGGATCAGCGTGACAGGGGGCAGCGCCCAAACCCCCTGATGGCCCTACGGCTCTGTGTGTGACAGGGGGCAGGGCCACAACCTCCCTATCCGCCCTGCTCTGTTCGTGACAGGGGAAGGTGCCCCAACCCCCTGATCGGCCCTGCTCTGTGGGTGATAGAGGGTGGCACCCCAACCCCCTCCTCTCCACGGGCCCTGCTCTGTGTGTGATGGGGTAGAGCCATAACCTTCCCATCGGCCCTGCCCTGAGTGTGACAGGGTGCAGTGCCCCAACCCCCTGATCTGCCCTGCTCTGTGTGTGATAGGGGGCAGTGCCCCAACTCCCTGATGGGCCCTGCTCTGTGCGTGACAGGGGGCAGTGCCCCTACCCTCTGATCGGCCTTACCCTGAGTGTGACTGAGGGTGGCATTGCAACCTCCCAATCTGCCCTGCTCTGTGCATGACAGGGGAAGGCGCCCCAACTCCCCAATCGGCCCTGCTCTAAGCCCGACCAGGGGCTGCACCTAGGGATTGGGCCTGCCCTCTGCCATCCAGGAACGGGCCTAAGCCAGCAGGTTGTTATCTCCCGAGGGGTCCCAGACTGCGAGAGGGCACAGGCCGGGCTGAGGGACCCCTCCTCCCCCCCGAGTGCACAAATTTTTGTGCACCAGGCCTCTAGTATATATATAATTAAGAGTGCAGAAGAGGAATGTGGTAGAATTATTATTTAATTTTGGTAGAGAGATATGTTTAAATGTAACTGCTAAAAATATCAATGAAATAAGATACATAACAGAACTTCATGTTAAAAAACAGAACTTCACATATATAAATACACACACACACACACACACACACACACACACACAAATATACTATACTAGAGGCCCGGTGCACAAAATTTGTGCACAGGTATGGTTCCTAGGCCTGGCCAGCTATCGAAGCAGGAGCATCTGGCATGGAAGGGCAGGTCCCAGCTGACCTCTGGGTCCTGGGTGACACCTGGGTCCCACAGCTGCTGTCATACAAAGGGTGAGAGAAACACACACACACACACACACACACACACACACAACTCTGTGGTCCCCCTCTGCCTAAGTCATCAGGCCCCGCCCAGATCCTTCAGTGCCTGGGAGCCAGGCAGCCACCCTGCCCTTCACCACAGCCACTGGTCGATGGCTGTGGGGCAATCAGCAGGGCGATTGGACCCTGTTCACACCCGCCTTGGCCTAGTGCTGCCCGCTCACCTGCTCCACCATCCTGCTGTGGTCTCGCTCTCATCAGGGCCCATTGGGGCTGGCAGCACTTCCACTGCCACCTGCTGCCAGTGCCACATCACCGATGCCTGCCATGTTCTGCACCACCCCCTGGTGGTCAGCACATGTTATAGCAAGCAGTTAAACTCCCAGTTGAACTCCCGATTGCGGGGACAATTTGCATATTAGGCTTTTATTATATAGAATGTTACAAAGAATTACTTACTCCTTATATTTCCATTACACATTTACAAAAAGTTGATAGTATGCTTGGCTACAAATAAAACTGTAAACATCCAAAATGTTGATCTTATATAGGTCATATTCTCTTATCATGATGAAAGAAAGCTAGAAATCAGCATTAACAACAACCAAACAAAACTCATTCATGTGGTAATTAAAAAGATAACTTAATTCCTAAATCAAAAAGTAAATCAAATTGAGTGATAAATTATCTAGATATTAGCAGGAAAATGACATTTTATATTTTAAAAAGTTTAAGAGCAGTGGCTAAAGCTGTATTTGAAAGAAAATGTGTAGCTCTATCAAGCGAGAAACTACACTAAAAATGCAACTTAAAGAAATAGAAAAACAGCAAAAATAATCTAAAAGAAAGTTTGGAAAGGAACTGTGTAAGAATAAAAGCTGCAATTGATTAATTAAAAATAGAATAACAAGTGTAAATGACCAGTAAAATCAAAGGAGATTCTTTGAAAAGACAAAATTGATCAACCCCTGGCAAGCCAGACTAAGAGAAAAACGTGAACACATACAACATGAGCAAGAAAAGGCACTGCCACAGTCCCCGAAAGGGCTCTGAGTTCATTTGAAGAGACAAATGTAATCACAGCTCTTCGCTCCCGAGGTTGCCTTAGAAAGTTTCAGCTTAACAACGGCGTTAGATAAAGACTTCTTTGTCTCCAGTTCCTCAGAACCGGCCTATAAATGGATTTGTATTTCTACCAGAACAAAACATTTTAAAACTGCACTAAAACAAACCATAACAAGAGTTTAAACAGAGTGTTGTAGGGATTTCATGACATATGTTCATACAACTCTGTTTTAAGTGACATCTGTCTTCTCTCGGGTGCCAAATGTAATCAAATGCCCTTGGCCTTGCTTTGGAAGGAAAATCAACGCACCATGTTTGTACTCGAATCACAAGGGCCTAAGACTCCCGCCCAGAAACAGAGCCCCTCCAAGTGTTTCTTGGTCATTTCTTGAGGCCCCTGAGGAGATGCCTTGCATGTCCCAGCCTGCGACAGCAGCTGCCACCTGGAGCTGGCCCCTCCCTCTCTGTTATCCTGCTCTTAGGGCACGCCATGCTTCCTGTTGCTCCCGCATACAACTTTCCACCACCCTCCTTCCCTCTGGGAAACCATCTGATCCTCCTCTCCCAGTCCATGCACTCCAGTGGCTTTTGTTTGTCTGGCTCCAAGGGTGGGTCTATGAGTTGGGCCTGGCCAATCAGAGCTCTCCTTCTTCTACATCTAGTGATTGGTTCAAGGACGGTCAGGGGGGCCCCAGCAGAGGCCAGGAGGTACCATGGCATTTTACTGGCCGTGCTGGGAGAGAGGCCAGCATTCTTTCCACTGGACATGAACTGCTCGCAGCCACTTTGCCACTACGTGGAGCCTCATTATGAAACCACCTGGGAAAGAGCAGAGCCAAGAGGAGGAGGACTTGGACATCATGTAGGCCCCTGGGACAACCTTATAACTGAAACCAGCCTATTCCTGACCTTTTCAGTCCCATAAACCAATGCATTCTTTTTTTCTGTCTTCCTTAAGTCGGTGGAATTGAGTTGTCACTGGAGCCAAGAATCATAACTGAATTATTTGTTTGGCAGAGCAGCTCTGCTTGTATTCAACCACTTGCCAAGTCTCTTTTGAGCTGTTCTGATGGCTTTTACCTTTTACCTGTCTTTTCAGAGAAATTTACAACTTACAGCCCAAGGAAGTGGCTGCAATTCCATCCATATTACCCCTGGCTCCCACTTCCAGCCAAAATGCCTCCCACTTTTCTCATTTACACCAGTTCATAGCAGAGAATGCACACAGACACGGGGGCAGAGGAGCTGGGAGGGGGCTGTTTACAAGAGCGGGTTCTCTCAAAGCTAGCGGAGGTGTCCTCATTCACCATGTTCCCAACCTGGCGACCAGCAATCTGTCCCTTAAACACCAAGAGCAATTGCCTAGGAAATGACGTAAGAGAAGGAATAGATAGGGAAGTTCTCTAACATCAGATATTGACGTCTACGCTGCACACACACACCTTTAAGCTCTTTAAAAATTTGTCCTAACATTTCAACAGTTTCAACTCACTGACTCAGACTTTTTAAAGATAAATAAACCTTCGCAAATTTGTCCCTGTCAACCACGTGAATAGATTTGTCCTCTCTCCTCTTTGTCATGTCAGCTGCTGTCATACAAAGGGTGAGAGAAACACACACACACACACACACACACACACACACACACACAGAACTCTTTTGCTAGTCAGAGATTCCCTGAGTGTGTGTCCTGCTCAGTGTGAAGCTAGGGACCCTGGAGAGAAATGGGGGGCGGGGGAGAGCGGGGGAGAGAAATGTTGCCTTAAGAATGCTTATAATTCTTTTGTTGTTGGGATCTGTTCTTGGGTTGGGGGGAGCTTGCCCTTGTGTCTTCCTCAGTGAACTCTCATTTACACACATTCGCATACACACACACAAATACATAAATCAAGACCACTGAAATGAAATCCAGGCTCACGTCACAGAGCAGCGGTTTTATGAGGGGAACCTGTGCTTGCTAATTTCAAGAACAAATTATTGTGCTTTATTTAGTGCAGTTCAATTTATACACTTTTAGCTACAGGAAATAAAAAATAAAGCCCACAGGCCAACTTTAATTTGGTCAATTTTTTCTTTCACAGGCACCCCATGGTGGAAACTGGACGCCATCAAATCGGAAACCCCTCTGGGCTCTCTTGCCTAACAGAAAGCACAGCCACTCGAACTGAGGAGTTAACGCACTTCAGTATCAACGATGCTTAATAGACTCGCATTATTAACAGAATAACATTTCTATCTGACAAAGCTGGAGTCAATATTTAATAGTTTAGGTCCTATTTAGCCACTGGATTTGGGGGAAACCTGACAAAACGAAACTCAGTGTGCAAGTTAATAGATTCAAAGATTACAAAATGAACGTTTCAGTAAGTGTGCATTCCTCATAGATGTCTGAGGCAATGAATAAAGGCGATCCAATATCCTTTGATCATTTCCTAGTTAATATTTTTAGATAGGGCAATCCTGAGTAAATATTAGGCCTTGATTAAAAGAGTTATGTTAGCAAACAAAATATAAAACCAAATGCTTTGGGGTTTTGTTGTTGCTGTTGTTATTAAGGAAGTACTAGCGAGATTTTTCTACATAAAACAACTTGTTTAGCCTCCATGAAAAGAAATTCCTTTTCATAGTCTAACCACTGTTAAAGAAAAATGGAAGGAGTATTTGTTCTAATGGCCATGAGAGGTGCATCTCCAATACATTGGATCAGATCAGGCTGCTGAAGGCCTGAGGATTCGCCATGCTGAGCACTGCAGAGGCTCAGAGCTAAGGAGTCTGGAGTTACCAAAAGGGAACTGGGCTTAAGCCTCCCTCTGCCCTAGCCGGCTCGCCCTGGGCCTCTCTTCAATGCTGAGAGTCCATTTCCTTGTTGGTAAAATGGGAACAATCATTTATGTTCTTCTTCCTTCCCAGAGCTAGAGTGAAATAGCTTTTGTGAAAGTCTGTGCACACTGTCTAAGTCTCCAAACAAAAGTCACACTGCCTGGGTCCAAAGTCCAGCCGCACTGCTGAGTACCTTCAGGGAGTCATTTAAACATGCTGGGCCTCAGTTTCCTCACCTGTGCAATGGGTATAATAGTCGTACTTGCATGGCAGGTTTCTTGAGAAATTTAAATGAGTTAATTCACGCAATCTATTTAGGTGGTAATAATGCCTGATGCATAATAAGAACACAATAAATGTTAGCTCCTCCTCTTCATCATCATCATTATCATCATCATCATTATCCAAGATGAGAAAATCTAGTCCCTGAAAAGTTCAGAGGCTTATTTAAAGTCACAGTTCCATAGAGAAAGCGTGATGCCAGGTGACAGTGCTGTGTAAACGTTATTCTCCGTGCCATGATGTGGTGCTGGATCCTGGCACATTCTGGCAGCGTGCCACCCAGAGTGGCATTGACGGTGCCCTCAGAAGAGAGAGCACCTCTTACAAACTGGTAAAAGTACAGCATAGGGAAGACAGTCCATAATATTGTAGTAACTATGTATGGGTCCTGGAAATGGGGGGGGGGGGGGGGGCTTTGTAAAGCATATGATTGCCTAACCGCTATGCTGCGCATCTGAAATGAATACAAAATAACATTGACTGTAAACTGTACTTGAAACATAAAATTTTAAAAGAAAAAGAAGAGAAAGCACTTCTGATTGGAGAGGTGGTTGGTTAAACTAAAAAGAGGCCCAGCCACAAAAGCCCCACCTTCGCAGCGAGACCAGGGCACTGATCAGCAGCAGCCCGGGCCGGGCCGAGTCAGCAGAGACAAATCCTTCAGGAGGCGTGGTGGGAAGGAATGCGGGAGGTCACCTAACACGCTCAGAAGGAGGGAAACCCAGAGAAGCCCAGCTGCCCTATCGCTGACCCTGGACTGGGAAGAGGACCATAAAAAATGTCATTCTGATTGATGACGAGGTGATAAGGTGTGGAGTGATGAACCAGCTCCGTTTCAAGGTTGGTGTGTGTTCCGAGGAGCCTCCCTCCTCCGAGCCGGGCTTGTAAATCTCCGTCATGCCGGTCTTTCTAAATCCGGGCCTGGGCTGGAGCGTGACAGACACTTTATCTTCTAAGTGAGAACTCCGTGTGCAGGGACCCTCTGCGGAGGCTGGGGAACCTTCTTAGGAGAGCATGGGAGTGTCCAAGCCTACCTCCCAGCCCACCCACTTGGCCATGGCCTTCGACCTCTCACCTTTCCAAGTTCCATACTCGCTCTCCCCACCCCCTGACAGTCAGACTCCCACTCCCTCTCCTTCCGTAACAGCAGTTGGGTCCCTATCATTTTTGCTTCCTGAGGGAAAATAACCGGACATCATTCAGAGATGCCGAAGGATCTGTCGAGGGGCCTGAAACGTCAGATGTTTCTTTGCCTGTGGGCCGACGGCTCGGTGGGAACCATTCCCGGTGGCCAGGACGGCGCTGTACTATTTGGGAAGCAGGTGGTGTGAGGACTGAGATGCTGGTGTGGGAGTTTTCTTGTTATTCTTGTCACTTTCTCCTCTATCTCATCCCCCATCCTCTTCTTCCTTTCTTCCAGTCCTGTCTCTGGCTTTTCCTCCTGTGTTTCATGATTCATTTTCTCCAAAATGTAGGTATTTCAGAAAGGGGTTTCACAGAAGCTCAAGTTATTTTACTTTCTTTTCTTCTCTATGGCCACCCAAATCACACCAAAACAACGCAACTGGTATGCGATGAAGCCAAAATATCTGACCACAAGCAAACATTAATTTTTAAAATTATCTTGATATTCAGCCCACGTGTTTAGACTGTACTGTACCCGGAAACTGCTTCTCATTCACAATGAAGGGAACTGATGCCTGCAGCTCCTTCCAGTGCTGATTTCCCAGGGAATTTTCAGGATCCGCTCACTCCTCTTCCCTCATGAGAACCTCTCTGGACTTGCAGTCACTTTCCACAAGGAAATGTACCCCAAACAATGTGAAATCCAGGGAAAACACCCTTGAAGGGATGTCAAGTCCTTTGGGGAAAAACAGTTTTAATGTTCACGACAGCCTGCCTCTGAGGAAGTTGCATGTTAGAACAATGCTGCCAGGCCTTGAACCGAAGCCACCACCTCCCTTACTCTTAACCTCTCTTACTCTGACCTCAAGCCCTTTTCCACAAGGTATTTCAGAGACGAGGGTGTGTTTCCACAGGTCACTGGGGCTTCATTTGAGGCCAGGGCAATAGCACAGAGATCCCACAATTAGAATTGATTGTGCTTATCTAGTAAGTCGCCTGCCTCTGAATTAACACCCCATGGGAAATAGAATAGTCCTTGGCTGATGTCGCCTGCACTACATGTAGACCAGATCCACACCAGCCACCCCCTTGACCTCCTGGGAAGTAGGTAAAAATGCCAATTGCCTTACTATGATGTTGGCAAACATTGCCAATAAATTTGCCCCTTTTGAAATGAAAACACACACAGCAGGTTCTATTATTGCTATTAATAATACATTAAGTGGATGCAAAAGTGCCTGCATACAGAAACAACAATCAGAACCCCAAACCAGTGAGAATTAACTTTGAAGTTTGCAGTACACAGTATATCACACTCACACAACCAATTAAAAAGCCATGTCATCTTGTTTGGAAAGTATCTATTGATTTCCCAGTTCATCAGATCCCGGTTGATGTGTCTTTCAATGGCCTCGATGACATCATCAATATTTTTCTATTTAGAATAATGACTTATTTTATATGCCAACAGCTATAAAAAACAACCCACCTATATATATTCCTACCGACACCAGCTTAAGAGCCTTCTGGTTTTCTCTCCTTAACATATGATATTGGTAGTCTGGGGCAAAAGAAATGTTTTGGTCTTGTCATGAGACTCATTTAGAGACCACAGTAAATTTGTTTAGTTTAAAAACCAACCACTAAATCATATTTTCTCTATTAGAGGCCGATGCTCTCCACTGCATTTGGTGTCCAAATTACATTCATTTTAGAGTGAATTACATTCATTTCAGAAGCAGCCCCCAACTCCCTTCTCCCTCCTGTCCAAAAAGGCAATCTACTCACCAGCTGTGTGATCTTTGGCAAGTGACTTAATCTCTGGGAAACTCATTCTTCTCATTCATTTAATGGGGGGGGTGCATATTACTTCTTTTGACCTCACAGTTATCCCACAGGTCAGTATTGTTATTAGCCCCATTTGACGGACAGGAAACTGTGGCACCGAGAAGCTAAGTAACTTACTCCAAAGCAACACAGCTGGTATGTGATGAAGCCAGAATATCTGATCATAAATCTTTATAATCAATTATCCCTGTCTTATAGGTCTGATAGGGGATTCGATAACACAGTCGAAACACCAAAATGCCAACTTGGGCACTTGGTCGGTGCTAAGGAGGCATTATGGCAGGGCAGGGATTGGGATTCACACCACCCATGTTCAAATCCCAGCCTTATGATTTAGTACCGATATGACCTTGAGCAAATGATTAACTCTATGTGCTTCAGTTGTCTCATAAAGTAGTGGTGGTGATAGGAGTGGCACCTGCCTTCTAAGGCAGTGGTGAGGATCAAGTAGCCGGTGGCAGGTACAGTATCTGACAGGGAGTTAGACCTCAATAACAGCCTCTATAATTATTTGTAGGCACTCCATAAATGCTATGCTCCCTTCCTCACAAATCCTTAGTGTCACCCAAGTGTCTTCAATATACACCCAATCTCAATCTGTGACTTAAGTGCCATCATTACCTTACAGGAAGCCCTCTGCTAGAAGAGTCTATCTTTCGCCACCAAGGGGCAGCACTGAGGAGCTAGGAAGGAGGAACTTGGCTGGTGGCTCCTATATTTTTCTTGTCATCCCACAGGATCCATTATTAGTGTGTGCAAAACTGAGTAACAGAGGAGGGCCCTGCTTGGTGCAGGGCGGTGACCTAATCTGATAGTAAGTGCAAAGAGTTGGACTGAGAACAATATGGCTTGAGATCTGGCTCCACACAAATTAGCTGTGTGCTTTCAGGTATCCACGGCACTATGTGGAGTTTTAGTTTTACCCTCTGTAACCTAGGATCAATTTGATCTCAACTCACAGTGTAGCTGTGAGAATTAAACAGAACACATTGAAGCTAAGTTCCCAACAGTGTTAGCCCCCTTTCCCTATCACCCTTCACTAACCTGGGGAATGGGTGATGAGGGGTCTGTAACTTTTCCAAGTCAGAATGTCTTTCCATTCTAACTGGAACCTGTAAGAGGCAAGGGGTTGTCTTGAAGGGACTCTCATTATGGTGAGTTTGAACATCTTACCAAGTCTTTGAGGGGGATATTTTAGGACAGTTTTAGAATCTAGAATCTTTTCAAGAAAGGAGCTAGTCTAACCAGGCCAAGTTTTAGGACAGAGCTGACCATGTACCAGCCTGGGAAATCTAGTAGATGAGCCATACGTACAGCTCTCAGAGGGGCTGCCCAGATGGGATTCCAGCCAGGAATTGGCAGTTCAGTAGCTTTGAAGATAGTCTTGATGCATTTGTCCACAGCTTTCCTTGTCTGTTTGGCTAATCTCTCCACTTCATTTTTCTCCCCTTTTCCAAGTCCATGCCTCGATTCAGCATTTGCCCAGTGGCCCTTTCTCTCTGAGTAAGTAATGGAGGAAAATGAAGCTGAGGGCAAGAGGCCTTGGGAAAGGTGTCTTAGGGAAGAAACGGAAAGCAGAAGGCTGGGATGCCAGTCTTAACTCTTTTCAGTAATGAGCCAGGTTACCCTGGGCCAGTCACCTCATTGCCCTAAGCCACAGCCCTCACCCCATCCCCATCTAAAGACCCGAGATTGGAGTTACCCAGTGGTCTTCATGCTGTGTCCCATAGAGCCTGGTGTCCCATGGAAGTGCCATTGGGGTGGACAGGGAGGCCTAGGCAGGAAGTTAAAATAAAGCAGCTTACAGATGAGTTTTTCTTGGCCTGTACAATGGTTTTATTTTCCTTAAATATTGAATTAGTAGCTGAACTTTAAAAATCAGGAGTTTTTAAATTACTAGACTTTGAGATATGCATTCAAGATTCTTGTATGCCTTGTCATGGCTTGATCGCCCATTTCTTACTAAATGATACTCCGTTATCTAGATGTGCCACAGTTTATCCTTTCACCTTCTAAAAGACATCTTGGTTGCTTACAAGTTTGGAAAGTTATGAATAAAGCTGCTATAAACATTCATGTGCAGGTTTTCTGGGTGGACATAAGTTATCAACTCATTTGGGTAAATACCAAGGAACATCATTGCTGGAGCATATGGTAAGACTTAGCTTTTTAAGAACTGCCAGACTGTCTTGCATTCCCACCAGCAATGAATGAAACTCTTGTTACTCCACATCCTCATCAACACTTGGTGTTGTCATTGTTTGGAATTTAGCCATTCTAGTGGGTGTCAGTGGTATCTTATTTTTTTAATTGTTAATTCCCATGGGTCATGCTATATAATGTTGGGCATCTTCTCATACGCTTTCCATCATCTGTATACTAGTATCTTCTTTAGTGAGGCATCTGTTCATATCTTTTGCCCATTTTAATTATTTTTCTTTTTTAATTATCAAGTTCTGAATATATTGAATATAAGTCCTCTATTAGATATGTGTTTTACAAACATTTTCTCCCAGTCTCTGGCTTGTCTTTTCATTATTTTAGCTGTGTCTTTCATAGAGCAGACGTTTTAGGAATCAGGAGTTTTCACACAACAAGCTGGATTTCTGGCGTCCCGTGGAAGTAGAGCTGGTAACACTGGGACCCATTTCTGTAGGGCTGAGCCACCTGGCGGCTGCCTCTATAGACAGAGGATATTGTCTCCAGTCCACCAGGGCCGTTCTTATCTATGGGACCTGCCTCCAGCCTTCTCACTGGTGTGACTCCAGCCTACAGGAAGCTCCATTTTCATCGGTTTTCTTTACTGGATTCCACCCAGGATTGCTTTGTATTAAACTGCCTGGTGCTTAGGAACTAAGTTTACACATGACTGGCTTAGATGACCTTCCTGCTCTTTCACATCCGGCCTATCCATCCACTGTCACATTTGACTTGAATGAGAGAAGAAATCATGTCACAAACACTCTCTGAGTGGCATCTTCTAATTAGCCTGTTGTGCCCGATCCAATCCAGGTCACTGAGCATGACACCTACGTGAGGGTCGCCACCACTTGCCGTGGTGCCCAGTGGAAGTGCCCCAAACCGGCCTTTATGTGGTGTCACCTCCTATGTAGAGAGGAGTGACAGAGTCATCTTATAAGGCAAAGTCATTGAAACCAAAGTTGTGAAAAATAGGCATCATTATACATAATAATCACC
Source organism: Myotis myotis (assembly GCF_014108235.1). Taxonomy (NCBI): domain Eukaryota; kingdom Metazoa; phylum Chordata; class Mammalia; order Chiroptera; family Vespertilionidae; genus Myotis; species Myotis myotis. The sequence continues at coordinate 56,556,957 of NW_023416316.1, read as the reverse complement.
CCTGCCTGGGAAGAGGCTCTCAGATGAAGGCATGAGAATTGAGAGCCAGAGGAAACAGCAGTTTGGAGAAGCAGATTCCTTTCTTTCAGTTCATACTACTCATGAAGTTTTAACCTCTACCCAAAACCTTCTGTGATAAACTCCTAGCTGTCTCCAACATTCACTCTCCCTTTAATAACCAACCCTCTAGAATGTATCTGGGTAATGACCAAAGACTTTATTTATAAATAAATTGCAATTGGTGTGTCCATGTGTCTAAGTTGGAGCCAATGGGCCATGAGCAGAAGCAACAGATACAATGTCCCAACCAAAGACTTAAAGAAGGGGAGGCCCCTCTGCCTCCTTTCCTCCCCATGGCAGGTGAGCTGCTGCCCCTCACAACCTTGGGGAGGGTGGAGCAGAGCCACCCGAATAACTCCGGGTCTCCTATTTTGTATATTACATAAGGGAGAACTAAACTTTCACCTATGTTCATTATTATGGCATGAATGTGTGCCCTCGCTGTACACCCTCTAACGCCTTGCTTTTGCAATGAGAATAAAATGTAAACCTTCCCACAAAGCCCTGTGTAATCTTGCCCTTGATGAGCCCTCGAACTCTGTTTCTTATCCCTCCTCCCTTGTTCTCTGTGCTCCAGCCAACAAGAAGACCCCTCTCAGTGCTCTGCTTGTACGTCACCTTATCAGGGAGCTTTGCCCATGCCACCCAATGGCACCTCATGCCGTTTTATTTTTCTTCATCATTCTTGTTGCCCCCTGACAAGGAACTGTTGCTTGTCTGTCTCTGCCCTGCCTCCCGGAATCTGACCTTCCAGAGAAAGGGACTTTGTGGTTTTGTTCCTGGCTGTAAACCTCTGACAAACTCTGCAAAATGCTTATTGGCAGCATGAAGGACCAAGCTCCTGTTTCTTCATCTGCAAGGTGGGGATAGTAGCGTCTGCTGTTGAGGCTTGAGGTGAGGATGAGGGGACACATTGCCCATGGCTTCCTGTGCTGTCTGGCACTTGGTGGGCGCTCAAGAGATATTAACCTCCCAATTTGAGAGACTGGCTCTTGTGACTTCCGGCCTGGGCACAGGTGGCTGTGCTCTAGCAGGATGTTTTCCTACTGAAACCTGGAGTTGTTGATTTCTTCTGAATTAGAGAAGTCCCTTTCAATGGATATTTTCTGTATTATAAGTTCTCTCTGTTCATTCATTACTTTGTCCCAGTCTCATTCACATTTCTCTCTGCTCCCTGGAATACCCGATTGTTGGCTCTGTCATTGATCCAGACATCTCTGAAGCTGGAGATGCTGTTTCTCATCATCACTACGACCACATCCAAGCCTGGGACTTTTAGAAACAAGAGATGTCCCCAAGACGGCGACCTCAGGGGTTGCTCCCTGCTGACTATCTCTTTCAAGTTGGTAGAAGGAAAGTGTATCGTGTCTTGTATTTCTCCAATTTGAACAGAGCTATGCTGATTTAGCACAAATTTCCTATAAAAAGCTGACCTCCAGGGAGCAGAGACTGAACTTGGAAAGTTTTATCCCAAAAGGAAAATCTGTCGTAAAGTTATGAGTGACTGAAATGTGAGGGGCTGGAGCTGTTGGAGTAGAATGTATGGCAGTGGTTTTACAACTCTTGTGGTTGTGTTTCCTTCCACAATGCTCAAGTCCTTCCCCCCCATGCACCACCCTTCCCCCTGACCCTCAGCCAAAAGCACCATTACCCTGTTCACCCGCTGAAAAAGAGGACTAGGACTCCTACCAACAAAGCTACTTCCCATGGTAGGAGCAGCTCTTGGATCAAGTTTTCTTTCTACGGCCACTGAAAATGACAATTCATTTCCTCCCGACCAGCCAAATGCTGTCTCCAGATGCACACATGTGGATCCCATTGAAGTCACAGAGGCCCCAAACATGTTTGAGGTCTCTTCTTGGCAACAGAAAGTAAGAAAGTGTAGCCATAAAGACAAGTTCTAGAGCATTTGTTCTCAACCTGTGGGTCACGACCCCTTTGGGAGTCGAACGACCCTTTCACAGGGGTCACCTAAGACCATCCTGCATATTAGATTCATAAGAGTAGCAACATTACAGTTATGAAGTAGCAACAAAAATAATTTCATGGTTGGGTCACAAAATGAGGAACTGTATTTAAAGGGCCAGAAGGTTGAGAACCACTGTTCTAGAGCATGAGGGTGTGTGTGTGTGTGTGTGTGTGTGTGTGTATGCATATGTGTATGCATGTCTGTATGTATATGTGCATGCACACATAGATGGAACATTCTTACCAAAGCCTAAAACCCATTTGTGAGCCTCCATAGTCTAAAGGCAGCCAACCCAAAGGTGCTGAGAACCCTGTGATGTCTGTGCTCCAATGTAAGAGCAAAGAGATGGAAAAGTCCTCTTGGCAGCAACTGCCACATGGGCCCAGCAGGGAACAGATTTAGAGGCCGCAGACCTGTCTTCAAATCCCAGTCCCGTCACCTCCTAGCTCTGGGCTTTTGAGCAGGTTCCTTCATTTCTCTAAGCACTAGCTCTCATGACCTCCTGCTTTTTGGTCCTCTGCAAAGTGGAGATTAATATATTATAAATGCCGGGCATGGAAGAAGGGCTCAAATGGTAGCCATTATCATTTCAAGAACAGGAAGCCAAGGTACATCACAAAAGCACTGCCCACCCTCACCGCGCCCCCCCCCCCCCACACACACACACATATACACATACTCACACACACACATATTCTCAATCTAACTACTAAACCTCCCAGGGGTGCCTCACTGTCGGAAGGGTTGCTTTCTGCGCCCCCCCCGCCAAGTCCTTCCCATTCACAAAGTTGAGTGCCCCAGGCCAGCAGTACCCAGTTCAGCTTCCAGCCACACATTGCCCAGCCCTACTTGGATGTAGAACTAGCCATTGTAAATGTTGTCAATGCTGGCTGAACGGACACACGATAATGGGTGCTTGCCGGCTATCCTCACAAAGGTGTAAAACTCAAATAAAATACAAAGTCATAGTTACCCTCCGAATACTCTGTTGCTTTCATGCACAGCACTATTCTGGTTAAACTCGATTGTACAATGATTTGTTTCCAATCTGCCTCCTGCACTAGACTGCAAGCTCCATGAGGCCTATTTTGCTCATGAACGCAGCTCAAGGTAGCACACAATGGCAGGATGATCAGAACACAGCGGGCCTTCAGTGAATATGTGCTGAATACATACGAGAATGAGAATGTAAAAGTACTTGGAAAGCTGCAAAGCACATACTTATGTCAGATACTATTATTATTATGAGACATCATGCAAATACCAAGTGATTGGTTACCGGGTTGCCCTGTTCAACCAATTTATATATGTATTTAAAAGCTTTCTTCCACTGTCTAGTTTTTAGGCATATCATTTCTACACAAATGAGTATCATGTTTTAGTCATTTCTGTAGAAATTCAGCATGGGGCCCTAACTCGGGAGTATCATTCAGGATTTTATCCTGCATTTTAATAGTGCTTCTTTGGAAAAATAGATTTTGTTTTTGGACATTTCTATGTGAAGGCAACTATAGTCTATCTTTATCCATTCATCAAGTCATTCATACACTTAAGGACTATTTATTAACCAGTTAACCTCCACATGTCCACTCACTTTTATCTTGCTTGCGTCTATAGACACTTATGGCATATAAAGGGTTAAATTCCTATTCTTGGGCCAGGCACTGTTCCAAGTACTGAGGATACAGTGATAAACATGGTCAACGGCCCGTATATTCATCTCACTGTCTACTGTGGAAGCCTAACCCGCAAATGCGGCTTCCATGATGTGATGTGAACTATAGTGGAGAGGTTTGCACGCGCAAGGGGTGGTGGAGCACAGAGAGGGGAGCATGTATTTTGGAGCGGGTAAGAGCTGTAAGAAGGCTTTCAGTGCTTATATTGGGACCCAGCCTTGAAGGATGAGTATGGGGGTGAACTAGGTGAAGAAGATGTATTTCGGGTAGCAGGAAGGGCATGGGATTTGATACATAATGGAAGATGAGTAAGTGAAGGGATAGCTGAGGTCATGAAGGAAGTGAGCCTAAATTATCTGCCACCTTGTATTTCCATTGTGTGGATATTTGTTAATGGGGGGAGGGGGGCGCGCTGTGAGCTCCTTTAAACTCCGTATGCTGCCCAAGTAGCCAAAAAGGGCACCTGGGGCCATGCCAATAGGAGGAAGGATCTCAGCAAAGGAATATCAAGGAAAGAGCTTTAGGCAGATACTAGCCACTTTCCCCCTTCCAGGAGGAGGTAAGAAATAACACACAATAGTCCTTCAACCAATTTGGAGATGTCAAAATGCTACAGAGGACTTAATCTACAAATGTCACAAAGAGGTTCTGAAGAACGAATTGCGCGACGAGCATTTTCCTACTCTCCGGGATGTACAAATGCACTTTGGTTCAAAGCCGGGGACATTGTCAAAGACAACATTATTCTTCCAGCAAGCCAAACCCAGCGCTTTTGAAAGCCCCCGACTCTATTCCGAATGCTTTGCAATCTATGCATTTACAATCATTTTCTGAGCCGGGACAATGACACACACATCCACACAACACAAGCTGCCGTGATGAAGTTGGGCTGCCTGGTCTGGTTGAGCTGAAAAGTGCTGTTGTAGGGTGTTTTCATTTAAACATTATAATTTTTTTTTAAAGAATTCTTGTTATAAATAAAAAAATTATTATTATTCAAGTGCATGCTGAAACTGAATCATGCCATTCTTACATAATGTTTCATTGGATTGTTGCAACCCATAAAGAAATCCAATTAAATTCCCCTTGCAGGCACAGGCCTTCATTCAGGGGGCCGAGAAAAAGCTAGTTTGTTGTATTGTATGGCAGGTGGATGAATCGAGAGGCAGAGAGGGCCTGTCCCGTTTCTTGTCCTGTGTGACATGATGTGAGGAGAGACTGCCAGCGGAGCTTCAAAGGGCTGCATTATCAGACAGCATAAAGGCCCTCCGCCGTCCTTTCTGCTGCCGCAGCGCAGACCATGCGCACGCCGGTGTCTCCGTCCGGTGAGCGGTTCTGAGCACCGTGTGCTTAACGCACTGCTTTCTGGATCTCCTGAGCGTTCACCAGCATTATCTCAGACATCGGACCAAGGTTAAGCGGGGAGTGGGCCAGAGATAAGATAATGCTTGTGAAGCTACTTTAAAGGGAATGTCCTGGAAACCAGATTACACAAACATGTGTTTTCAGGACCTAAAAAGAAGGCAGAAGCCAGCGTGTCACAGCATTGTATCACTTCAAGTTAATGTGTTCCTCAGTTGCTATCTGGATTGTTTATGCATTTCCTGCACTGATGTATATATCACATGAGGTCTCAATTATTTCCAGACACATGGGGTTTTGTTTTTAAATAGAATCCTGTGTCAGTAGACACTTTTGTTTTCCTCTCCTCCCTTTAGTATAGGAAAAGCTCTCCTAAACTTCTGCCATGTAACAGAAACTTACTTTAAGATGTCAGCCAGGCCGGAGAATTCAGACTCCTTGCTCTCTAGCTGAGCAGATGTCGAGAACTGAGGTTAGAGTCAAAACAAAGAGAAAAACACGGGGAGCGTGAGGGAGAAGACGCTGCACTTTGTATTCCTTACCCAACTGCTACCTGGAAACGATTTGACATTCTCTTCTCCCACCGGCTTTTTGGGGGTTTCGTTTTGTGTTCCGATTCACGGTATTTCAAAAAAAAAAAAAAAAAGTAGCAATTGCCTAATTCTTTTCTACCATCATTAATCAGCAAACGTGAGATTGTAATTCCACTCCAGCAGAGGTTTTATGGACAAGGATGGCCATTCAACTCTGTGCTTTCCTTCTCTCTCTCTCTCTCTCTCTCTCTCTCTCTCTCTCTCTCTCTCTCTCTCGGTATTGGCATATCTCACAATCAAATTTTCAGAATAATTCACTTATGTTTTTCTCCGTGCAAGGAATGCAGGCTTGGATTTGCCTTGCTTTAATACAAAGCAATGATTTGATTGGTGACAAGATACACAGGCAGATATCATTGTTTTATGTAAAAGGAATCTCGGGGAGCGAAGCGTGCATGAGTGTCGGTCTGTGCTTCATAATTGGGAGCCACACCAGCCTTCTCTAGGCCCACTGTTTGCAGATTATGGACGTGTCAGAAACGCTTCTTTAAAGTCGGAGTTCCGAAGGGAGCGCTGGTGATTATCACCTTCTCCCCGGAGGGGCCTAGTGAGAGAGAAACTGGGGCCGGTGCCTCCGTGGAGGATGGAGTGTGCTCCCTCCTTTGTTTCAGGTTGCTGAATGTTGTACCACAGAAATGTCCCTATTTAAAGGGAAGTCCCCTGAATCTAAAAGTATCCAAGTGAAATGCACTTCCAACGGCCTCTCCCATGCAAACTTTTTACAACCAGCTCAGAAGTCTGTCTGTCTGTCGTGTCCATGTGTGTTCAGGCGTGTGTGGCTTCCCTTCAGAGGAAACCAAAATTGTTCTTTAGATCCGAAGTCAACCCTCCTCACACATCAAGTCCTAATTGGACACAGACTCTCGCCCACAAACTGACCCGGAGTTCTCCAGAAACCGGTCCTGATGAACTATCAAATTCGCCTAGTCCTCAAGGGTCACAACCGCAAATCAGCCTTTTGCTGAATTTGGCCCATGAATTGGGTTTTCAGTGAAACTTGAGCCCAGGGAAGAGCTTTTAACTTCAAATTTAGCTATGAACAGTTCCTCCAAGATGCTTACAGTTTTGATCTTCTCACAAGGACCCCAAGACACACACACACACACACACACAGCAAAACACATAATATATACACACCTATCTTATCACACACACACCCACACACATCACAAACACATCACACATACATACATATCTCACTCACACACACATACAAACACAACACAACCCCATCACACAATACATATATATCTCACTCAAACACACACCACACAGCACAAATATGTCACACATACAGATATCACACACACACACATACACACACACACACACACACACACACACACCAGCCCCAGAGTTACAATTTCACCAAAAAGGATAACTTCAAAAGGATTTAAGTTTCATGACTCTATCTTATCCTTAAGAAGAACTGTAACTGACTGTTAACTAAATTATTTCCCTCAGAAAAACAAGTCACATTCTGAGAGCTTATTCAAGGTTTAAAAATTAGAGAAAGGCTCAAATGTTGTTGCTCTTTGTAATGTGAGGTTTTCATTTTCATCAAATAACATTTATAAACTGTCCACCAACTGGTCGGGGAAATGGAGCAGAACGCAGGCTAAAAAAATGCCCCCTCTCTTTTCCGCACATTCAGTGGATCTAAGAGAAATGAGGAGCTCCAGGGAATGTGGCCAAGTAACTCATGCCCTGGAAGATTAACTCCATGTCTAATCAGGCCACTAATTTGCTCTGAGGAATCTATCTGCACCTCATTTTGCCATTTGTAACAGAGCTCCTCATCGTTGTGCAAGAAAATTAAATTTCCCCAAGTACCTGGGGCCACAGGAGTGAGTGGACGTGGGTAGGTAAAAACAACATCTGACACTGGAGACTTGGATACCCCAAGGCACCGGCCTGGTTGGGCAGACGGGAATCTTCATCATGCAAAAGCTGAGGGAGTTGGAAGGACGGACAAGAAAACGCGTGCAGTGGTGTTGAGATAAGTCACCAACATCCCTCCAATGGGCAGAATGGTGGTTAGGAAGGAAGTGGGACTTCAGGAAACCCTTGACAAATAAAAGAGTGAGCTGGACAAACTGTGTGGAATAAAAGGCGTGGTTTGAAGTATCTAAGAACTTCAAAACCATGGAATAACAGAGTACTAGTACATGGTTTTGAAGTTCTTAAATACTTTGAAGGTGATAATAGAAAACTGGGTCCCTCTCTAGATCTGGAGGAAAAATTTGGGGGTGGGTATTGGGATGAAGCTGTGTTGAAACACACACACACACACACACACACACACACACTAAATCATCAAATAAAAGGTGGACCTATGGGCTCATCTCTGTTTGGCAATTTCTTATAAATTTTCACAAAGAACCCGAAAGCCTTAGGAACACACACAACTCAGGAGAATGCCCAGGAGCATATACCACACCTGGGGACTTTCTTTCCCTTGCTGCTCCAGACCTACGAGGACTGGAGGAACCCGAGCCCTCCCTTGGATAGACATGTTGGAATAAAGAGCCTAGTTTAATGAGGGTCCCCAAGATAGTGTGGCTGGTTGGGAGTTCCCAGCCCTTCCCCTTTTCCTGAAACCAGAAAGTCTGAGGTTAGGGGAGGGCACAGATTATGGGAGATTTTTGAGATTCAGCTCTGAATAAGTTAAGCCAGTTGTACCAGGGCCAGAAGAGTTGATCTAGACTAGCGAGTGGTACAAAGGGAAAGACAGGAGCTCATCTTAGATTGGTCCATTAGAAGATGACATCAAGCCATTTAAAAAGAGCTCCAAGCCAGGCCAGTTCTCCAAATGAGCCCTAGTAAATACCACCCAAGAGACAGCGGGGTCTGCCAAGCAGTGACCAAACATTATAAGCAAAATTAGCCAATTAATGGGCTCGCCTGTCTCGTGGCTGGATTGCTGCGCTTGCTGCGGCAGCACCAGCCTGGCCTCGGATCCGCACACCCGCCCCCCCGCCGTCCTGGGCAGGCGCTCCACCAGGTGAGCGGCAGAAGGGTGGTGGGCGCAGGAGCTCGCCAGATGGCTGAGCCGCCAGGAGCTGTGCTAAGCTTTTTCTTTGCTGCAAGTTACTCAACACACGCACTCCATAACCTTCCGGAAGTGATTCTTGATCTGTACTAACCTGCCGACTGTTACCTGAATGGGTGATTTTAACAGGATGTCTCCCTCCCCCCTCAACCAACACACACACTCTCGCTCCTCCCTCCCTGAAAAAACTATTTTTTAAAAGATTTTCCAACAATGAACTAAAAACTCAACTAAAGCTGTGAGTTACTAGAGCAACTTTTTCTTTTGAGAAATTGAAAAATGTGAAGGATCTTCTTTTATTTCTCTTTCCAGCACAGCTGACAAATGACCATCAAATAAAATGAACATTGTCCCCATTTACAGATGAGGATGACCGGGTGAAGAAGTGTTAATAACTAGTCTGTGCATGTCCAGAAAGCTGATGGTGGATTCCTGATTTCAATTACAAGCTGGATGATCGTTTGCAACTGTGCACTTTGGGCTCTGTTAAAGAATGCTTTTAAGACAAGCGAAGCAAAAACACTTTACCCCTAAATTAAGACAAGTAGAGCTATTTGTTTTATAGGCCACAGACAGAATAAAAATCCTGCCTTTTGTGACGTCGGTAATGTGACTGATGGAGGAGCCTGAATCAATGCTGCTCCTAAATAGGAAGTCATTAGCATAATAATATCACTTGTAATATTAATATTAATCAAAATAGTCTAATTAAATTCAAGAAATACATAGCACATGCTGATATTTTGCCGGACATTGAGCTGGGCTTATTAGAGATCATATTTTATCCTTAAAGGGAGGCATTATTTCCACATTTTATACTCAGGGAAGTCAAGAAAGTAAAGGCTTATGAAGGTGTAATTGGAAGAATACTAACTTCCTGCTCCATTTCCCACCTCCCACCCGAGAACCTAGCTTGGTCATACTGAGATTTGTATAGGAGGCTCCCTGAAGAGAAGGAGCAGCCCCACATGAAGGAACCCAGGAGTTTAGAGAGGAGGCGAGAAGTTAGTGAGTGGGGCTCATGGAGGAGCTGAAAGCAATGGGGGAAGGCAAGGAGGACAGAGGTTGGGAAGAGGGAAAGAGCAGCTCACCGGACTCTTCCCCCATCATCACCGCCAGCAGAAACAACACCATCACTGTGCAAATGCATTCAAGGGAGAAAACCCTTAGGCAGGAGGGAAAATGGACCCGAGGTCCCCAGGTGCAGCTGCTGTGGTTCATTTTATCCGTGGAGCTGTGTAGACACCCCTCAGTGATGGGGAAAGACATGGAATTCCATCTTTGGAAGCTGAGAGCAAACAGAGGCTCCAGGACTCCGAAGGACACACAACACATGAGTGATGCAACCTACACAACAATCCACGGGAGACAGGATCCACCCGCCATGGAAATCCAGAAGCTACCCTGTGACTCAGTTCAGGGAATGAGCCGCACAACTAAACGTGAACTTCTCTGAGGTTCTTTTTTAGCAAGACAAACGAGGAGCCAGAAGTTTCTCATCCGTCTCTTGCGTTGTTTCCTTTGAAAGAGTCCTGCCCTCAAACATAGGCCTCTTTCCTGACTAAATATGTCATTTCAGCCCTGCTCATTCTGCTTGTTACCAGGAGGGTGCTAATTCGAGCATAGCTCACTTCAAAGTTGACACTGATCCCCCTCATAAGCAATTGTTTTTCAGCCAGATCCATCAGTGGCTCCGTCAGCCCCTTTCAAGCATGGCGCCAGCTTTTCAAAATGCTGACAAGAGTTCCCCTCTGTTGCCTAGGACAAGCCATGGTTGTCCTTTTCAGAGCATGTAATTGTCTCCTGCAGAGAGCAGACCCCCTGCCCCATTGGCCCAGCCACCTGTCTTTCCCATCGCAGCAACTGGGAGCTCAGACTCCGGCAAACGCTGGGAGAAGATGAAACAGTTTTAGAGGTTGGAGCCAGAATATGGTTATGAACCAGAATAAAAACAGGACTAATGAGTGAAATCCTCTGGAAACTGGAAACTGCTGCCGGGACTAGAGGACTAGAAGATGGGTCTCCTTTCCTGTTTCTAGGGAAGACCAATCTGTGCTGCCCCAATGGCGATCTAATTCCTTTTTAAGGCAGTGGTTCTCCAACTTGAATTTGCCTCAGGGGAACTTGTCAAAAATGCAAATTTCTGGGCTCCATCCCCAGAAGTCCTGATTTAGTGAGTCTGGGGAGAAGCCCAGGGAACTGCATGTTTGACAAGCTCCCCCGTGATTCAGACGTCGGTGGTCTTGAACTACACTCTGTGAAACACTGCTGTAGAGTCTTAAGCAAACAAAAGTCCTCCACCTCCCTTGGAATTTCAGAAACTTCATAAAATTTTTCCTTAGTTCTATTCCCATGGGCTTGGGGACTTACAAGGAGGACAGTCCTTGAAAATAAAATTAAATGCATTTCTCAGAAGTTGACAAGAGCCAAGTGTCAGCCTGGCTCAACTCTTCCCATCCCTGCTTCCTCTCAGGGACATCTGATGAACTCCTCCTGCAAATCCGAGGACCTACAGCCCATCAGGATTGTATGTGGGGATATGTTTGTAGCCACAGTTCTCCCATTGGGAGAGGATGGATCTGGAAGTGAGTTATCCATCATCCAGAACCAATCCCCAGGGACAGCCCTGGGGTAGGCATAGGCCTCTCTGCCATCTTGGCCTTTCCACTTCCACACTGTGGGCTCAGGCCTTCCTGCCCCCACCCCATTTCTCTCATTCCACATTGTCTCCCTCATACTCCCAAATTTCTTTGGATCTTGAGCCCTGGCTTGGAAAACAACTCTCCTTATAGTTGTCTGCCATCCACCTACCTATTTAGCAGGACTGTACTTTCCCTGTGAAACTAGTTGTGGCCCATGAGTTGTAGGCAGAATGTACGTGGGCTACTTCTTGGATAGGGCATTTAATAACTGATGCAAGACCCTCCCAAAGCTCTCTTTTCTCTCAGGCAGAGTGACTGGCAACATTTGAGATGGTGACTGCTCCATTAGCTGGAGTCTCTGAATGACCATGATGGCTGAGCCTCTTGCTGATCTACAATGCTTAGATAGTGTGAGCAAGAAACAAACTTAAAGCAGATCATGGTTTTAAGTAACTTGGGGATTATTTGTTTCTACAACCTAACTTAGCTTGTCCTGGCTATTCAAGTTCTTCCTACTGTTTTCAGTTCTTGCAAATGCCCTTCCTTAGGGATTTAAGCCCTTTCCTTTCATCTCCTGCTAACAGTTTGGGCACTCCCATGAATCAATAGATAGGCAAATTGACCAGAATAAGAGAACAGCCCTGCCTCCAGTTGGGGTGAAGGTTTCTCCCACCTTTTACTGGCACTGTTGCTTGACTCAGTATTACTGGCACTTTTATATCCTTGGGAGACTGCTAATTCTCCAACCAGGTGAATTTCCTCCTTCTCACCGGACTTGCTGGCAGGTGGCTCTACCAGGTCATACTCCCTTCTCTTCCTCCTGCCCAGTGTTGCTGGCCTGGCTGATCAGAGTGAACCTGTTCTCAGAGTGAGAAAGGAGGTCGTTAACTTTGAAATAGAAATAGCTTCATCACTAAAAGTTTTTGCCTGCAGTTGGGAAATTATTACAAGTAGATCCAAACTCACTGCCTCTATTTTTCATGAGGACCATACTGTAACTGCTAGAAGTAATTCATTTCCAGCAGTTGCCTGTCTACCTTGTGTTCCGATTCCTAAGGACAGTTGGCAAGTGAACCTCCTCTGCTGCAGACTTTCACGTGACTATCTTGTTTTGCAATGATGACAAATGAAATTACTGCAGGTCCTGGAGCCTTAGTCCCTGGAAACCATCAGCAGATGACAGCTCCTTCTATTTGGCTTGTAACAAGCTCTTCCAGTTAACTAATCACCAGACAGAGCCTTCCATCCAGAATGCAGAGTTTCTTAATCTTATTTTGAAAAATTAATTGTGCAACCTCAGGACTAGAATTATTCCTCATCAAGAATTCCAAAATTGAGACAGTATAAAAGGGTAATTATAATCCCAAAGACATGATGACATAAAAAGGAAAAATCTAAAGAAGGGATATGTTTGAAAACAGTGAAATTTCAGAATATATGAGGGTAACATAATTTCCCATGTAAAATTTTTGCTACAATTACAATAAGTGAAAAATATTTAGTTGAGAGTCAATGAAAAGGGGTTCCTCTGGAGAGAGAAGGTTATTTTATTTCTTTTTCTAGGACTTTCCTCTTGCTTTGCACTTAAAGCCCTCACTTAAGAGCTCTCGAGCATTCAATTAATGTTTAATGAATTTGAAATGACTTCATGCCTAAATGTTTTGCGCTTAGTATATGTGTGATATGTGATGTGTGTGTATGTGCATATGTGTATTTGGGAGGGTAGGCATGTGTACATGGGAAAAAATAGAGAGAGATATAAAGGTATGTGAACACTAAATTCATTTCTTTTACAAATATTTATTGAGTAACTACCATGTACCTAGACACTAGTCTAGAAATACAGAATTATTAGCCTCAAAGAGACACAGAAAAAAATAATAAACACATTACATTCGTGTCATAAATAAAATTAAGATGAAGGAATGGAGAATGATGAATGAAGTGTTAGAGTGGTCAAGGAGCCTCTTTGAACAGAAATATGAATAAATCCAGAGTTAGATATAGCAGAAAACATTCCAGAAAGATAAAACAGCAAGTGCAAAGGTCCTGAGACAGGACCTGTTTGTGTATTACAGACACAAATATGCTGCCATGGCTAGAACAGAGTGAAGGACAGGGAATGGTAGGAGGTGACACCAGGAAAGTAGGTAAAGGCCAGACCACACAGAGCCTTTTATGTCATGGTGAAGACTCTGAATTTTGTTCTGAGAGTGAAGGGAAACCACTGGGAGATTTTAAGCAAGAGAATTACATTCTCTAATTTACATTTCAAAAAGATTTTCCACTGCTGCAATGTAGAACCTACAGGTTATGGGTTACCAGAGCCAGTTACATCTGTTAAATTGAGTTCCATTCTTCATAATTAAGATTATAATTGGCCTTCCATTGCAAGGTAGGATGATTGCCAGGGCCTCCATTTTTCAGATGCATCCCTTGCCTTTGTGTGACTACTCTTTTCTCTCAGAGTCTCACTATGGAAACATCACTGCAATAAAATCAAAGAACCAGGAAACCAAACATTGTTCCATAAGCATTTTAGAATACAAGGGGGAGTTCCTGGTGTCCCAGGGGAAGAAGGTAGATCAAAAGTAGAATTTGCACCACCTTTCTAGCCTATCCACCCTCAATGCTATATCTAATAATTCCCAGATCTGAAAAATTATGACACAGAATAAACAATGCCCACATTTATAGCATCTCCAATTTTAAACATTAACCAAGATTGAGCCCTCTCTGATATGTTGGCTCCTTACCCGTTTGAGTTGGCGTCAAGACATTTTCAAAGGAAAGATCATATATTTCAGAGGCCTCTCCTAGTTCAAGTTTCCTTCTGCCATTAAGAACCTCACAAGACAGTTTCCCTAACACAGGCATGCCCTTATAGCCTTCTACAAAATAGGAAAGACTTTCATATCCTTTGTTTTTATAGCATGAGGCTTCTTCAGAGACAGAAAGACAAAGAGAAAAGATAGTAGGTAGCCATGAAGGGAGGTGAGCTCACAGGGCTGGTGGTGGCCTCTGAACGATTTTCATACTCCACCAGGAGAAAGAAGCCTTCTCCTCAGGCTGAAGTCACTACCGCCACCACTCCTCTAAGCTCAGACTCCAGAACTTGACTTGTCTGTGTGATAATTTTCAAGAGTTGTAACTTCTCTGGCCTTGGTTTCCTCCTTTAAAGAAAAGGGAGTTGGACTGTATGATTTATATGGGATGAATTTAGCTGTAAATTTCCAATTCTCAGAATCACACACAAAGAGACTCCAAAACTATGTATTCCAAGACCTAGTCCTATAACATGAAGATTCAAGCGTGAACTCCAAGACCTACTCCAAGTGATTTTGCTTACTCTTACATATTTCACTATAATGTTCTATTTTCATCAAGGAAATGAAGGCAGAAAGATGGAAGGAAGGAAGGGAGGAAGGGAGAGGAGAGGCCTAACCGGTTTGGTTCAGTAGATAGAGCATCGGCCTGTGGACTCAAGGGTCCCAGGTTCGATTCCGGTCAAGGGCATGTACCTGGGTTGTGGGCACATCCCCAGTAGGGAGTGTGCAGGAGGCAGCTGATCGATGTTTCTCTCTCTTCGATGTTTCTAACTCTCTATCCCTCTCCCTTCCTCCCTGTAAAAAAATCAATAAAATATAGTTTTAAAAAAAGAAAGGAGAGGAGAGACCTAAAAAATATACAATTGATATCCACTAGATAGAGAATAGCCTTGTTTCCAAATGCCAGTGGAAATATGACTTTTCTGCTGTCCTGTAGGTAACCCATATGTGTGTGGGGCTGAAACATTTGGTCGCCCTGGCTCACATGTCAACCTTCCTGCTCACACCACTTACTTTAGAAAATGTTTTAAAAAAACATTTTCTTCTTCCTTAGTATTTTCCTTTGACACAAATAGAGGAAGTATATGTGACTAACTTCTGCAGTGGGTCTTCACATGGCAAAATATTCTTTTGTGCTGTAACCAACTCATGGCAATAAGAAACAGCTGGCTGCCTCAGGGGACCCTCTAACTGTCCTATCTTTCTCTTACCCTTAACTAGCGCTCCCTGGAGAGTGGATTTGGCAGTCAGAAGGACCCTCTAGGAGACATCATTATTGGGATAAAATGCCATTTAATCAGTTCTCTGATGAAGAAACTAGAAAGGAAACCCAGGTTTCGATGCAGAGGACGAGACCAATCAACTGACTTATTCAGACCTAAGAAGCAACTTTGAGAGGCCCACACCACGCCATCTCTGATTTCATGTCTCTGCCCATAATGAGGTTCTGTCTCCTGTTGTAATTTGACCATCTTGGCTCAAGTTGAGAAACACCTGTGGTATTTGAATCTTGTGGAGCTAGTGGCTCCTAAAACTCTGAAACCTGAGAAGCAACATCTGTCTGCCTTTCTCCTCTTCCAGCAACCAGTCTGTGGCACTACCAGGGAGTAAATGCTGAATAAGGCCTGGTGGCTGATGCTGAACAGGGGAGACGCAGCAAAGCAGCAAACACCACGCCTTCAGAATGTGGGGCTTTCTGTCCAAGCTGGCGGGCGTCTCTCTTTGCTTTCCTCCTCACACACTGGAAAGAAAATTTATTAAGCAAATTCTCCCACAGCATAAATAGTGTGTGAGTTTCAACAATTGGTGTGTACTCGATTTTGGTCTGCAACTTGTCAGGATCATGATTCATAACACAGAACCATTTGTCTTGTGTTTACTTGCAGTCTGAGGGACATCAGCTAATAGGAATTAGAGTGGTCGTTTGCTGGCCCTTTTTATTCAGCTCAACACAGAAGAAGGTGCAGGCGGCGGGAATGGGGGCAGGGGTGGAGGAGGGGGGGAGAGACCTAGAGCTCAACAGGAGAAGGGGCAGGTGAGGGGGGTGCTGGGAAACAGGGCACAGAGCTGGTGACATCTTTCTTGCCTCATTTCTTGGGTTCTTCACCCTTCCCTAGAGAGCCTGAAGCTGGGAAAAGGTTTTACTTTCCAATTCAAACTCATCATTTCTCAAGGTTCTTCATGGGAATTTAAATGTCTGTCCCTTTTCTCTCTTTACCTTTGACCGGGAGTTAGATGGACACCTATATTTCCAAGCACAGGAGAGGAATGGGGTCTGAACCCCTAACAGTGAAGGTAGGAAGTGGATGGCCTGGTCCTCTGGAGGATGATGGGCACCCCAGCATTCAGTCCCTGGAAACCCAGCCACTCCGGCAACCACCATAACTGATTTGGGAAAGTAGAAGGCCCAAATCAAATTTGATGTCCTTTGGGATTTCAGAAGTGAACTTCTGGGAAAGGTACCAGCAAGGCAACAATCTGAGAATGAAAGTGTTTTTGGAGTGCAGCATAAAAGAATAGAGAAACCACAAGTGTGCTGGGCATTGCCCCTAAGGCTAGGTGTACCTGTTAATGCTAGTCAGATGTTGGTACTCTCTGTGTATAAGGTTGAAAACTGATTCATTAGATGTCTGGCTTATCACAGATATTCCCTAATATTTAAATGATGGAATGTACACAAGATTCACTGATTATTATTTGACATGCTACCCCTCCCAAGCACACATGTTTGTAAATAGGGCCTCTGGAGTGAAACCAAGAAGCAGTGCAGTGCAAGGGCTCAGTTAGGGGTTCTCCAGAACCAAACCATACTGAATCTGAGTTCTGGCTCTGTCACCTGCTAGTGGTATTATTTTGGGCAACTTGTTAACCTTACGTCTCAGCTTCCTGGCCTGTCCACGGGGACTACAACAGTGCCTACGTCACAAGGTGGTTGTAAGCATTAAAAGAAGTATAAGTGATGATTCTTTTTATGTATCAACTTGGCTAGATTATAATGGCCCACTTGTTCGGTCAAACACCCATCTAGATGTTGCTGTAAAAGTATTTTTTAGAGGTGATTAACATTTCAATTAGTAGATTTTAAATAAAGCAGATTACCCTCCAGAATGTGGGTGGGCCTCACTCAATTAGTTGAAGGCCTTAAGAGAAAGGTCTGACTTTCTCCAAAGAAGAAGGAATTCTGCCTGAGGACTCTCACTGAACTTGAGACTGCAACATCAACGCTTCCCTGGGTCTCCAGACTGACAACCTTCCCTGCCGATTTCTGACTTACCAGACCTCAATTGCATGAGCCAACTCCTTGAAATCAATTTCTCTTTCTCTCTCTCAATGGATGGACGAATGGATAGATATATCTCCTATTGGTTCCATTTCTCTGGAGACCCCTGACACTAATACAGTACAAAGTACTGAGCACAGTTCCTGGCACACTCTGTGCTCAATAAAAGCTTTCTCTTATGAGCACTAATTCTCTAAATCAGTGGTTCTCAACCTTGGCTGCACATTAGAATCACCTGGGAATCTTTTTAAAATCCTGATTTCTGGGCCTCGTCCTCCGGAAATTCTGTTTCTTTGTTACTAATGTTGTGGCCCCACCCCATAACAAAGAAACAGAATGTCCGGAGGATGAGGCCCAGAAATTAGGATTTTAAAAAGATTCCCAGGTGATTCTAATGTGCAGCCAAGGTTGAAAACCACTGCTCTAAATGATAAAGTTGTCCACACCTGAACAGAATTCCAGGTGCCTGTAGCCAGGTTATCGGGGAGCTGGGGATGAGGGAGAACAGGAGACCTGCTCATTGGCCCTACAGCATGCAGTTTAGGCAGCACCAGCTCTGGGAGTGCTGTCAGCCTGCTGTTTTAGGGGTCAGAAGGCTGGGCCCCTCAGCCCCCAACTCAACTAGGCCTCCCTCTATCTACTGTCCTCGAAGCTCCTTGGCCCTCGCCAGGGAGATGATTTTCGACTTGGGCTCCTTGGCAGCTGTGCCGGTGGACGCTAGCTTCTCCCTCCCCAACCCCACCACCCGCCTGCAGATGTTCTCTCCTGGCCTTTCTTCTTTTAGACCCCGTTTCCTCCTCTGACCCAAACTCCCAGCGAGACTTCTGGTGAGCTATGCTTTTCCTCCAGAATCTGACTCTGTTTTCATCACTAAATCATCTGAATCATCATCTCAGTCTGGAGCCACTGACACAGGACAGAGACCCCCAGCTTCCCCTTCTCCCCCTGCCTCCCACGGTGGCCATTGCAGGCAGGGAAAAGACAGGGAGAGCCTGCAGCACTGAAACGCCTGTTGTTCTCTGTCCCCAGAAAAGCTGCATTTTCTTTCCTGTCTGCCCTTCTTCGGCCCTGCCTGTTTTGAACTCTCCTTGCCTTTCTGAGAGGTGCCCTGCCTCATAACTCACCTCCAGCCCCGGGCATTCTTCACCTTGAAACCCCATCCCTCTTCCCTCGCTCCAAGGACAGACCTGCCTACAAGAGCGGAAGCCACTCTGCTGGCTCCCTCATTGCCTCATCTCCATGACCTGGAAGACATTAGGTCCCAGCTTCAAGACTTGGTAATTAATTTAACAGTAGCCTCTGAAGAGTCGGTAGCTTTCTGTGACTGTGGCTCTGCACTCAGGCCAAGTGTGTGATGGCTGAGGCCCCTTCAAAGGTCACTTATAGAGAACCATATTTTGATGGCCTCCAGCTGACCACCTAGGTCACATTCTCCTCTGATAGAAGCAGCAACAAATGCCCAGAGAAGGGAAGAGTCCTAATTAAGGTCATGCAGTTAACTGGGAGCCAAATTGGAGCTTGAAGGCGGGTCTCCTGGTGTCAGCCCAGTGCTTTCAGACTGCCTGGAACAGGCCATGGAGACGGTGTTCACTTTGGTGAGACCCTGGATAGTGTATGTGAGGGTCGTTGATAGTTTGATCCAAATCTTGTTCATTAAAAAGAAGGAGGTGGGGCTTCTAGGTTGCTTGTGGAATTTGTACAGAGAAAGAGAAAGGAAAGGGAAGACCAGAATAGCCCAATATAGATCTCCCATCTCATCTTTGATTGGTTCATTCGGGCATTCATCCTTTTACTCCACTATGGATCTATGGGAATGCCCCATCTAGTTCACACCACGGTCATAAGTTATCTTGATTGTTTGTTTTGCCTGGATTTTCTGAGAGTTAGAAAATTAGGGGGTGGGGGGTGGTCCTCCTACTGCCCACAGATCTTGGTGTCAGACCTCCTCGCTTCCTCCTTTCTCAGACCCAATCCTCAGGCCCTGGTGTTGTGACCTCTTCCCTCTTCCTGGCCATCTCCCCTCGCCCCCACAGCTTTTAGAGCTCAGCCTGCCAAGTCCCCCAGAGTCGTATGGATCTCACCGCCCAGTGTAGATGGAAAGGACAGGGAGATGCAGTCAGCTCAGTGGAAGGCAGCTCCCAGGAGGCAACACTCTGAAGTCCAAGCCAACCCCACCCCGAGTGGTATTTTCAACAATTCCATGAGGAGCATTGGAAAGGGCATTTGGTCAAAAGACCACTGCTCTTCACAGCTCTGCTGCTCAGAAACATGTCAGGGGTCCTTTGAAGAGTCCCAGAGGCCAGTGCACAGGCTGAGGGGAAGGAGGAGCAAGGAGGCCAAGTTTCTCTTGAGAGAGAGGCCAAGCAAGGGCCCTGGGGACCCTGAGGATCTAGTGATGTTCATGATCAGTCCCTGGATAGTCCATCGAGAGTGAGAAAAAAGAGGACAGAGAAAAAAAAGTATGGATTTTCCTAGAAAGAGCTTAGACTGGACTTAGACAAACTGACACTGCCTCACTCTGTGAACTTGGGCAAGTTACTGATGGTCTCTGAGCCGAATCTCTAAATTGGGGATAATGGTACTTTTCTTCTGGGAACACTAAACCTGGTCTCTTGGTGTAAGACTTAGAGAAAAGAGAAGCGAAGTGCCCAGACAGTGCCTGCTGCTGCCTTAATGATGATGATGACAGCAGAGCCTGGGGAGCACTTCCTGTGTGCTCAGGAGCCAGTAGCCATTAGATTGTTTTGTTTTTACTCTCGGTAGAAGAAAATGGATGGTCCAGAAATAAACACTGACTGGGCCTCTGACTGTGTGGCTCAGATTTAGACCTTCCCCAGGAGCCTCGAAGCCCCGTCATCTTCTCACAGAGGCAATGCCCAAAGAGGGGATGCCGGGACACGAGTCACCGGCCCCACTGCCTCCGAGCAGCTCGGTCCCCTTGGGAGGACCCTGCAGCAGCCGGAGATCAGCCCGCCTGCTTTGCTTCTGCAGCCACAAGGTGGTATGGCCGGCAGCCATGGGAGAGTTCTCCTTTTTCCAAAGTATGTTTGCTGTATAAACACAATTGTAAAATGCAAGCCAAGTGTCGGAGATGGCGGGGTTGGAGCAAGAGCGGGGAGAGGCAGCGTTCCTGACCAGGGCCAGCCGCGCCCAGGCCGGACGGGCGGTCAGTGTGGAGGAGGAGAGGCCCTGCATCCCATCATGCTGTCAGGCCGCACAGACCCTACTTTCTTCAAACTGCACTTGGCTGGAACCATTTAGAGAGGGTCAGGGGAGGAGGAGGAGGAGGAGGAGGAGGAGGAGGCAGCCAGGGAGTTATACTAAACTGCTCCCAGGCCCCAAGGCCTTGCTGGACTCCGAAAAATCACCCTGCTTCCACCGACTTGTCATTTGATCCATAAAATGCACCGCTTGGGTACTTAAGATATACCCCTGGGGCTGCATCTGTGTGATTCAGATTCAAAAGCAGAACTACTGACCCTGGAGATGGCTCACCGTCCAGTAGCCTGGAGGATGAACGGTTCCCGGAGACTCTGGCTGGGTCCCTGTAGATAGCATCAAGTGGAAGACTGCAACAATGATTTTAGGCAACACAGGCCTCTGCCCTTTCAAAATGCAAAACAAAATGCAAAAACTTGTCTAAATCAGGAAGAAGTAGGCATAAGGACTTGGATGATCAAAACAGCTGTCTCAACCTTCAGCATCCCTTTGGCTATAAAATTCCATCTCTCACACTCCCTCCCCCCTTATCCTGGCTGCTCGGTCTCCCCTACCCCATCCTCACTGCTGTGACTTGTGGACTTTAAGCTCCCCCCAAAAGAGTTACAAAATACCACCAGTTCTAGCCACCCCACATTCCATCCCTTGCCCCTCTCTGACTTCCTTGAGGAACTTTAGCTCAAGGAAGGAGGGGGAGGCTGCGAAGGGTCTGGAAGCAGTGTGCTAGGTTCGATCTAATTCAGATGTACTGCACTCTGTCGGCTCAGAAAGAAAACTTATGACTCGCAGCTGCATTGCAACAAGCGGGGATGAAGCCATAGAGGGCCCCCGCATATTTTCCTTGGCCTCTGCACAAGCCGTTGACATCATTTCAGGCTTTGCCATTCATCCACTGCTGCTTGGAGCTTGTGGCTGTGTGCGGCTGTGTTCCAGAGTCTGGGGAAGGTCTGATTGCAAATTGGGTGGTGGTGGGGATGGAGGTGGTCTCACTGAGTTTGTGAAAACAAACAGAAATGCACTGAACCTTGCCTTCCCTCCACCGGAACGATGAGTGAAATTAACCCCCGCCCCTTCTGCCTAGCCCACTCCCCCAGTGCAAACAGACCCGGCCACGGCTAGCCTGGAGACCCAGAGAAGCCTTTGTTCTGTCTGCACTCTTTTGGGGAATGATGACGAATGTTCGACACAGGTAAAAGAAGCAGGGGTTCAGTAGCAAATTCTCTCACGTCCTTCCAGGCGTCACTGAGGCCGCTCTGGGCCCATTTGCGTTCTCCTGCAAATCCTGGGCAGCAGGAAAACCCTGTTAATCGCTCCCAGAGGTCTCAGAAAAGAAAATGGCAAAGGTAGGAAATGGTAATATTAGGAAACAGGGCATGTGCGTAGGTGCGTGCTGTGTGGCATTCATAACCATTTTTAGAAGCAGCTCTTCTCTATGGGGGATGTAAAGGAGAGCCTCCTTAAGCCAAGCTTCCCGACGCCTCAGAATCTCCCAATTCGAGGAGCATGGAGTGCAGCTGGGCCAGCAGTCAAGAATGGGGACTCCTCAGAGGCAGGGTCAGAGAGCACAAGTAGAGAGTGCCCCAGATCAACCCAAATGTTGCTTCCCGAGTTGAGATTGTGAGATTTCACATTTCCCACCATGGTTTCCCATCACGGGCTCTGGGCTTTGTCACTGAGATAAAGCGTGGCTGAGTGGAAAGAAGCACTGAATTCGGACCCTGGCGGAAGCCACTCTTTGTTCTATAGCAGCCATGGCCTGCTCCTCTGCACGGACTTGGGGATAGGACCACTTCTTTCTCAGACGTCCTTTGACACAAAGGGTTTCAGGAGAGTGCTCAACCCTAGAGATGCCCGTGTAACTCAGAGCTGGAGGGACCAGCGATGTTCTTGAAAATATTTAACAACCAGTTCTCCAGGGGAAGGGGACGGGGATTGCCCTGACTTATAGCATTTGCCAATTTCTGTGGTGTAAATACTTCCATCTTGGCCAATTTCAAGCCAACTGTTGGGAGATCTTTCATTAGTCTGTTGCATTTCTGCATATTTTATGAGCAGAGGTATTGACAGCTATTGGTTTGAACTATCTCTTTAAGGATGTTTATATTCTCTCTCTCTTTTCTTTTATTTAATATATTTTTATTGATTTCAGAGAAGAAGGGAGGGGGAGAGAGAGAGAGAAAAAAACATCAATGATGAGAGAGAATCATTGACTGGTTGCCTCCTTCACACCCTACACTGGGGATTGAGCCCACAACCTGGGCATGTGCCCTGACCAGGAATCGAACCATGACCTCCTGATTCATAGGTTGGCACTAAACCACTGAGCCACGCTGGCTGGGCTCTCTCTCTTTCTTACATGCTGAAAACATTGGACTCCATGTCCCTAAAGATGGGAGATATGCATGATAGAAATAATTCTGATCTCTCAGATGATTCTCATAGAGGAACCACCCAGGAGAGCCACTAATTCAAAAACATTCACATTAAACTCTACATGAATGAGAAACTTTTCTCATGGGAAGGCATTTATACTTAAGGTTGTTGGTTATGGTACCTGGATTTGTTTACTTACCCTGCCTAATGTAAGTAGTCACCATTATTATCTCCACTTATTGAGGGGGGAACTGAGGCTTGGAGGTTAATGGACTAGATGTCATTAGTAAGTGGCAGAGCCAGGATGCAAACCTAGGCCTGTCTACCTCCCAAGGTTTGCTCTGCTTTGCTGACTCTTCATGACATAGGCCCATGTGTGGCAAGAGTTCTGAGGTCCAGGATTGGCCCAGAGTGGGAAACGGGTCTCCCTGCCAGAGAAAGCCAGTTATCTTTGGTAACCAGACCCAACTCTGTTGAAGTCTGGAAGGAAGTCTGACCATCTGCAGCTTCCAGGAAGATTGATTCATTGTGTCCAAGCCACTGCTGTTCGGGGCAGGGCCAGGAGCCCCTGAAGAACTCTTAACCTGATGAGTATGGCACATTCAGGACAGCTGGCGGACTAAATGAGGCCCCCCACCAACACTGAGAGACTCCTGTCACCATGGGATTGCAAACATTGCAACAATTCAGTAGGAACTCATACCATGAAATCGCTGAACTCCCACAGTCTACACTTGGAGGGGAGCTCCCAGGGCGTCACAACCAGGATGACCTGGACCTTGGGAAGTAGCAGCCGGGCTTTAACTTCCACAGAGTCCCATGTGGCTTAGCTCAGGCACATGTTACGCACGTATTGAGCACCTGCTGTGTACAGTACAACTTCCAATTACTACTACTTATGAGACCCTGTTTCAGAGACAAAGGATTGGTTGTTCTAATTTCTGAGTATGTTTGAAAGAAAAATCTAACAATGGTACTGAAGTAAGCTCACATTTGGTTTGGCATTTAAAGAATCATCATTGCTAAAAAAAAAAGGAAACAAAACACAGAAATGCAGAACTAGCTTGAAAAATATCCAACATGGAAATGCTGTTGGATGATGCAAATGAAACAGAAGAGGTGAAAGGGCGCCTGTCTTATCCACTTCTCTGTCCCAGCACCAGCATGGAGTAAACACTCAAATATCTACGGAATGTTTGCCTTTAAAAGCAAGCGTTTTCTGAGCTACTTTTCTGGGCCCTCACCTACATACTCACTCGGGACGGTGTGAAGGCATTTCTGCTGCGGTCTTCCCCAGGGTGTTTGTGGAACACACTGACCACTCAGCAGTGAACCTAAGCAACTGTTCCCCCTCTGAGCCTGTGCTCTGTGGTTCCACCATCACCACTTCCAGATTCTTGGTTCTTCTGACGCAAACTGAAGAACACAGCCCGAGGTGTGAGTGGGTGAGCATAAAAGGACTAGCTGCGAGGCCGAGCGCCTGTCTGCTGAGCTCTGGAAAATGCAAGCTTCACAGACCATTTCTTTTTCTGGGTTCTGCCCAGCACCTCCCAAGCCTTGGCATTTAACAGTCTGAGAGTAGTAATAGTAACTAATAATAGAAATCATTTCCAATCATAACACATGGCCTGATCTTACTATAGAGTCATAGGGATTAAGATATTCCCAGAATGAAAGAAACTGTTTGTTTCGAGATTCGACCTTTGGCAAACACAGCTACTAGATCCCCAGCCGTCCCCCTGGCCTGGCCTTTCGCAAGTGCGTAGGGAAATTCCAGTCTGTGTGTTACTTACAGGAGCCCCTGCCTTGGACAAAACTGTCATCTTGCCCCCTTCCTTCTCTACTCTGCCACCATTTACATTCCAAAAACCTGAACACGAGCCTGTCCCCTCCCCCAGCCCCCCTTCCCCCTCCTTCCCCCCCTCCCCTCCCCACCCCCCGCTCAAAAGTTTTGGGTGGTTCCCCATCGTCCAGATAATAAAATCCAAACTCCTTTGGCATTAATGCCCCAAACTCTATACCAGTCTTATGTGCTACTGAACTCTACCCCTCTTCCCCCCTCTAGAACCCATGCTCTAATCAAAATTAGCCATTCATTTTCCCTGAACACATTCTTTTGTGTTGTTTGCATTAAAATAAAATTTATATGCAGTGAAATGTACAGATCTTCAATGCACCATCAATGGGTTTTGATACATGTAAACAAGCATGTAGGCACCCCCTCAGTATTTCCATCTCTCAGAACGTTCCCTCAGCTCCCCTTCCAAACAACCCTCTCTTCCATAGACCACCACTGTCCTGATTTCTGCCGCCATAGAGGAGTTTGCCTGCTTTGAACTTTACATAAAATCACACAATGTGTGCTCTTGTGTCTGGCTTCTTGTGCACAACATAAAGTTTTTTATATTTACACAGGTTGTCGCATGTATTGGTAATTCATTCTTTATTCATTATTGCTAAATAGTTTCCCATAATATGAATATGCCACAGAGTTCTTATCCATTCACCTGTTGGTAGGTATTTGGACTGCTGGCAGTGTGGGGCTATTATGAATAAGGCTGTGATGATCACCCCAGCCCAAGTCTTTTTGTGGACATACATTTACATAGCTCCTGGGTAAATACCAAGGAGTGGAATTGCTGGAACATAGGACATGTGCACTTTCAAGTCTGTAGGAAATGGTCAGACTGTTTTGCAGAGTGGTGATACCATTTCACACTCCCACCAACAATGTCCGAGACTGAGCACACTTTTTATGCTCTTGTCTCAGAGTCTTTGCTTTCACTGTTTCCTATACCTGGAAAGGCCTTTGGCTACTGCCTGCCTCTTCTCCCTTCAGGCACCTCTAACTGCTATGAAGCCACCTAATGATCGTAGCATTTAGACCCAAAATCTGTAACACTTGATATCCAACGATGTTTCCTTCTCATTCACACAGTGCCCAAGGTAGCTCTATGCTAGCAGGGTGTTGGCGGGGGGTGGGTTAGTTGCACACTGTGGTTTAGAGACCAGACTACTGGCAGCCTTGGTCTCTTATAAAATAACCCCCCACATCAACATTCAGCCAACAGATGGAGAATGAGAGAAGGGAGAAAGAGCACCGTTTTCTTTAGTGACTCGGCACAGAAGTAACCACTTTCCCTTTGGCTAACATACCACCATTGTAAACGAGTCCCAAGCCTCATCCACATGCAAGGAAGGCTGTGAAGTGGAGACCCCAATTGGACCGCCGCTTACCAGCCCCAGGTCTGTACGGCAGGATGGGGAACTCATCTCTGGCATATAGTCAGCCATGCCCACCACACCAGGGGGTAGCGTTAGCCCTCCTTTCCAATCTGACTGTGCCCATTGAAACTGTCCCACATCTGTGTGGAACTAATCCCTCACTCCACTGGCCTACTCTTACACTTGCTGTCCATAGTACAGTACTTAGTGAGAGCTGCCTTTCACCAGGTATTTCCGTGTTTTTCCCACTAGATGGCGCCCTCTTGGACGGTTCTGACCATCTTGGATTTGGTGTTTAACCTACAGTAGAGTGTCTCTTAGTGTTTGCTGAATTCATCGAGGTAGAAACACGCAGCATCCTCCAACGCCTCCTCTTGGACACGCCACTTGTCTGGAATCCCTATTTCCCAGGCATCCAGCTGAGGCCATGTGACTTGTCTCGCCCATGGCCACCTCCAGGTTGCGGCAGCAGGAGTGGGAGTGCGTCTCTATATTCTAGATCTCCCTTTTCCTCACCTGCCTGCTGGGTGTACAGGCCCCGGTGAGGGACCCGAGGCCCGACAGGCACGGCTCGTGTCCTGAATACTGAGGGGAGCGAGCCCCTCTGCCAGCCTCACTGCGGAGCCTGGCGCTGTTTGCTGACGCAGCCCGCCTGCCCTGACGAAGGCAGACACCGACATCATGTGCTGTGCGGCCACTGCCCTCGGGGAAGGCCGTTTGGTCCCCTTGTCTTTCCGTTTCCTTTCATTACGCGCCACAGTGCGCCCACCGTACACCAGGCTCCGTGCTGGTGTGTGAGGCCAGGGTCCAGGTAAAGAGAGTTTTCAAGGTTTAAGTTTAACTGTGGTTATTCAGTTAAACCTGCTAATGATTCCGCTGAGTCTTAAATATCACCCATGTCTTTTGTGCCCCACTGGATGATAAGCTCTTAAAAGTCAGGTACTAATCCTTCCTCTCTACATCCTAAGCACATAGTTACTCATTCACTTAGTAAATATTTACCGTGTGCTTCCAACGTGCCATTTACTATTCTGGGCACTGGAGTAGAGCCGTGAATCAAACAAACCAAGTCTCTGACCTCAGGGAGCTTTTCTTTGAGTGGGAGAGGCAGACAATAAATAAATGTGATGGTTGAAAAAGCGGGAATAACAGAATTCCCCTCATATATCATGTCTTCTTTCCCAGCTCCTAGCACATGAGCATTTTCACATTTATTTGAGTCAACAATTGATTAATGTCTGTCTGGCCCACAGAGCTGTGAGATCCATGAATCTGGGCCACCACGCCATCCCCAGCACCTAGCATAGAGCTGGCACTGAGCAAACACTCCATAAATATTTACTGAATAAAAAAATGAATACTGGTGATAATACCTATTATCTGCTGAGAGCCTATTATTTTCCAGACATCACGTGAAACATGAGCCTTCCTCATTTAACCCTGACCCCACCCCTACAAAGTAGTTATTATTACCTTTGCTCCACCCACGAGGGAACTGGGGCTCAGAGAAGTTACTCGATTGGCCCAATGTCACGGGGCTGGCCGTAAGTGACAGACCTGCTATTGGCATCCACATGATTTCCTCAGGACCACACTGTGGCCACACAAGAAGTGCTTTTTTATGTCCCATATATTCTTTCTCAACAATGAGGAGCAGCACCCATGGGCCACCGTTCCTGTGAGCTGGACAATTCGTCCCCTCCGCACTTGGCCCTGGCTGGCCCGGCGCCCTCCCCAGCAGATGGAAGATGTGCGCTAGTGGTAATTACAGACCGTGTTGTCCTTTTCATTTATGTCTTCACAATCCAGCTTGACACCGTGTCATAAAAGTTTATGGACTGTGTTCTCTCCGCTCCTTACTAATATTCTCTGGCATTCTCTCTGGCCATCCAGAATCAATACCACCGCTCCTCTCTCAATAAAGTAGGGAGCTATGAACAAGGCCCAAATGTGCACAATGACTATTTGCAGCAATTAGACGTCACTCTGAAAAATGGCCGCGCTGAAGGAGAGTGGGCAAGATCCAAGGACCAGCACATCACTAATGTCCCTCACCAGGGACCCTGGAAATTGGACGGCTTAAAAAATACCCTCTCCCCCTCACTCTTCTCTTTTTCACACTCTCTGTCTCTTTCTTTCTCACAAGAGATAAGGAGAGAGAAGTGCATTCAAATTAGGGACCCCAGCCATCGATTTTCGCTTGCAGTTGGTAGATTGTAATCAATGTTAATTAACTAGATTCTTTTTCAGCAAAGGTTGGGACAGGAGAGTAACTGCACAATAATTTTGACCAGGACAACGGATATTGATGGGCTTTCGTGCAGTCAAAGCCAAGTGCTGAGAGACTCAGTAGGAGAGCACATGTTCCCTGGGAAGGGAGAGACGGGAGCAATTCTAAGGTGGTCCTATCCATGGGCCCTCATAGCTGGGAAGCTCAGCTATTTGCACACCTTCCCCCAAAGAGCAGACCCTCTGCCATGAGAACAATGGGCTTCATCGGGGACCATTTGTATGTTGTCAGTTAGGTTAGTGGGAGCCAGCAGGAGGATTACAGGTGCCTCCGGTCAAGCACCTTCCCATGATGCTGATCACTTTGAAGGATCACTCCTTCGTGGACTCTGTAGCAGAAGAACTTAGCAACAAAAGGTGGGTTTGACCTTTAGGAGGTACTTCCTGGATATGGAACTGTGGGCAAGTTACATAGCATGCAGACCCCTTTGCACTCACCTGCAACGGACATCATTACAGCTGACCTCAGAGCACTGACGCAAGACTCCAATGAGACTCTATGTGGAGGCAGGTGGTAATGTGCTCCAGGAAAGTCAGCAGCCCCCACTGTTGTGAGTAACAAGGACAAAGCCCACCCTGGGTCGTCAGATCTCAACCAGCCGGCATGGGACCTGGGACCTGAGGTTCCTCTCTGGACTTTACTGATGCCTAAGGGTGTAGGAAGTAGTCTTGGCAGTTACCCATGGCAACCTTTATTTCAAAAGATTATCTACGTCTACATATAAGTGTAGCATTGAGGAGAGGATCCCCATATGTGCCAATGCTCCTTTTCAATATCCCTGAGTAAGCAAAAGAGAGTTGTAACAGTTGAAAACATGATAGAGCTGCCAAAAATAAACACAAGAGTTGTGTCTGTTTTGAAACAGTGCACGCATTAGCATTTTTTGTCAGGATAGAAGATAGAAACAGAAGAAGCTACGGGCACTATCTCCTGGAGAGACCTACCATGGCCAGTCCTCTGGGCTCCCCTAGTGGTGCCTCTGTCTCCAAAAGAAGCTCCTAAAGTCTTCCGTGAAGAGCAGGGCACCAATATTTTCATGTTCCTCAAGTGCCCTGGGGGTGAGGGAGCATGCTGGGAGCACTACAGCAGGGCATACTGCCTGCAAGAAACATTCCTCATCTCCCGTGGTGGCCCCTTGGCCTCCAGTATATGGAAGTTCCCACTGAGGTGAGATACACTAGTTCCTTCTTTCCCAGGCACCTTTAGGAGATTTTGCCTTAAGGAAGGTGAATGAAAGGAGAGGAGGATAAGAGAAAGAGGAGAAAATCGGGAGAAAGAAGGGAGCAGCCAAAGTTGTCAAGGATTCACAGATTCAATAAACTGCTCTGAGCATCTGCCATGAGGCCGCCCCCAGGCACAGGCCGGAGGCCCAGAGAGAAACATCGTCTCTGCACTCCAGTCGCTCAAGGAATTCTGGGTTTGGCTGGAGGGGGGCAAATTAACAGATGATCACCACGCAGAGCATGAGGGAGCACAGAGGAGGGGTGCGTTCCCCCGCTGGACCTGTGGGGGTTGGGGGAAAGGAGAAGTTTCTAAAGAAAGGACATTATCAGTGAAGAGAAAGACAAAAGAGCAGAGGGGAGACTAAACCAAGGAAAGAAAAGAAGGGAAAGTCAGGAGATGGCAGGGGGGGAATTATTACCTCACCCCAGGATTTATGTACTAAGCTCATATGCAAATCTTGGCTCATTGATCTGTGACTTCAGTGAATAAAGCTGCCTTTTCTGGAACTATTGATTGTGAAGCCAGCTGAGAAAGCCAGGTCAGTCCTGAATAGACCTGGGGAGTGAGCTCACAGTGGGTGGGCCTGCACTTAATTAGGGAAGAGCAATTGCCCACAGGACCAAAGGGCATCCTTGGGGGAGGACATCTTGAATAGTACTTCCTTCCCCAAGACAATAACATGGTTTGGGAAACAGGGCCATGTCCACCATCCCAGAGCTCTACAGTAGGGGTCCCTCTCCACCTGGTGTAAGGGGGGAGGGGTGCATTTGCTAATGAAGCACCCTGGGGAAGCACATCCCATTTCCCCCACTGTTCAGTGCCCACAGTCACGGCCGGGCTCCTCTTGGGTCAGTGTTGAATCCCACTAGTTCAGTGATGGCGAACCTAGGACACGCGTGTCAGAGGTGACACGTGAACTCATTTTTTTTGGTTGATTTTTCTTTGTTAAATGGCATTTAAATATATAAAATAAATATCAAAAATATAAATCTTTGTTTTACTATGGTTGCAAATATCAAAAAATTTCTATATGTGACTCAGCACCAGAGTTAAGTTAGGGTTTTTCAAAATGCTGACACGCCAAGCTCAAAAGGTTCGCCATCACTACGACTAGTTTCTGGGAAGGAGTCAGGAAGCCAGCCTGACTTAGGGGAAGAGAAGTGCAGTCTGGATGCACTCCAGCGAGTACCTGGAAAGTATCAGGGACCAGAAGAGAGTCCAGCCTGGAGCCAGGACTTGGGGGACCTCTGCTGCAGGGGATGCTGACAGGAGGCTGAGGGAAAAGCAGGAAAAGGAGATCATGAAGGGAAAAAGGGGAGGAGAGACATTCAGACCCGTCAGAGCAGACGGACTAAGCAAGAACGAGATGGTGGCACATGGATTCGGTGCTTATCCTACCACAAAGGTTCATTGGCTCCTTTCCATTAGGCACCGTGGTAGGACCTGTGGGTGCCACAAGCAGAGCTCACCTGCCCACATGATGTTTGCAGTCTCCTGGGGATGACAGAGGACCTGTGGCAGGCAGGGCTTCCCCACCTCTGTGACAAAGGAGCAGTTGCGTTATTGCCTGTCCATGTGGATTGACACCCTGCCATGTCACTGTCTAATGCTTACATTTCTGTACTTACCTCCTCACCGACTGGCACGGACTGCCTACTGCATCTCCCGTAGCTTGGATGACAGAGATGCTGATTGCATACCCAAACACCTCTGCTTCTTCTCCCTTCCCAAAGTGCCCAGTGTTTTTTAGGGTGCTAAAAGGCTATGTTTATCAGCTAAGGATAGGCAAGTAGATGTCTTTTGGTAGAACTTACAGGACATTTCATGAAGAGGGCTGATTCATCTGGGAGACCTTCCCTTCAGTTCCTGCCTCTTTCATGGGTGTGATGATTGGCATTCTAGTGGCCATTTTACAACCAAGAGGTGACGAGAAGGACGGGGAGCAAAAGCTTCAAGGACTTAGGTTCCTGTTGACCATGAAGCTGCCACACCA
Source organism: Myotis myotis (assembly GCF_014108235.1). NCBI lineage: Eukaryota > Metazoa > Chordata > Mammalia > Chiroptera > Vespertilionidae > Myotis > Myotis myotis. Next base: position 56,525,171 of record NW_023416316.1, on the reverse strand, counting down.
GCTCTGGACAGCCTGGCTCCAAATTCCTTGTTACCATAAAAGAAAATTAAAATTTATTTTGTTTATGCCACTGCAATTTGGGGACAATCATCAAGTATATTTTTCATCTGCGACGTGAGTTAACAGGCACCATGTGGGGCAGTAAATACTATTATCACAATACTTAAGGGAGTACAGAGTGCTACGAGGTTCAGAAGTTGCCTCTAACCCAACTCAGAGGAAGGGCTGAGGACAGCAAGGATGGGATGAAAACCTGGAGGAGGAGGAGGAGGAGGAGGAGAGGAGGAGGAGGAGGAGGAGGAGGAGGAGCGGGAGGAGGAGTTAAGTAGGGAAAGGAATTAATGGGGAAAAGAGCTTTCCAAGCCAAAATAATAAACCTAGTTTATCAAAGGAGATTGTCCACATGGAGGCAGTGAGCCGCCTGACCTTCTAGAAGCCTCTCTTTCAATGGAACTCAGACACTTTCAGGAGACAGTGCTCCCTGCTAGAACTCAGAGAGCAGACACTGGTCCCGGTCTCATCTCTGAGGGTGGGAATCACATTCAGTTTAGCCAAGTCACTCACCTCTTTGCGTTTCCATTTCCACATCTGCAAATCAGGCCTCGTGATACTGTCCCATCAACCTTACCAGGGGTCTGCGAACAGAGGTTGTGATATCCTACAAATAAGAACTATAAAGACATCATGTCCAATCCTCTGGTTTTACTGACAAGGAACGTGAGGCCTGGACAGAGCTGAGCCTGAGTTTTTCGCTCTCCCCACTCTCAGGCTGTTATTCTTTCCCAGCAAACAGCTGAGTGTTATGCACTTGAAGTTTTTGTTCCTGCCAAAGGGAATACAGCAGAGCAAGATGATAGAGTTTCTTATTTCAAGAAACCTAGTACTTGAAGGTGCTTTGAATAACACATACTTTTGAAACTAACTAAATATTTGGAGTGTGCCTTCCATCCTTTCTTTCTGCTCTAAAAGCAAAAACAAGTCTCTGTCATTTGCTGGGGCGGGGGGATTTGAATTACATAAAAGGGAAAATCTAACTCAGTAACCACAGATGTGAGAGTGCCCTGAGGTATTTAGACCAGATTCATATCTTTGGAGGTCACTCCTAAGTTTCTACTGAATCACTGAGAAAACACAGCCACCCCCTTCGGTGACTTCACAGTTGCTGTCTGTGATCCAACCTCTTCATTCCGTAAAGTAGCAATGCCAAAAGCCCGCTTGAGATGACCATTATCTGGGGGACTTCAGAGAAAGTTCGTAAACAAATAACGTGCATTATAGTACTAACTGCTACTTAGTAAAAGTTTACCCATTATTTGACTTGGTGCTCCTAGTAACCCCAAAGTATGGGAATTACTGTTCCTATTTTCCAGGTGAGGAAACTGTGCCTAAACCCTCCACTGACTTCCTTCACATTCTGTCAGTCAGCCAGCCCTGCTCAATCACCCTTCACGAGGTGTCTCTTTCATGTGGGTGTGCTTTCCCAGTGCTTCCTGGAAAGTCTGGTGGCCTCCACTCTCGCCTTCCCAGTTGTTCCCATCCTGATTACTCTGCATGCTTCATGGCATCGCTGCAAACTCAAAATGTCTAAACCACTAGAACTTGTGTTCCCTCGCTAACTCCCCCTTCATCTTAACTGTTGTTTATTGTGAGTCCACTAACCAAGATTAAGAGACAACACAACCTGCATTTCACCCAAAGAACTCTACTCAAAACACACCCCCACCTCCTCCCTGCACCTTTCGCCCTTATTCATGGTGTTCCCTCCCAAGGCTCTACTAACCTATTTTTTAAAAATCGTCCTTGATTTTCTCAGAAAGAAGTTGGTTTAACAAGTGTGGGAAAATAAATAAACAAGGATGTTTACTTCAAGACTGTTTCTAATGGGGTAAAAAACAGATAATTGAGTCCAACTGCTGATAAGTGACATTATGGTACCCACATACAATGGGATATTACACAACTAGTGAAAAGTAAAATGAGGATTAGCTATATCTATATGTACTGACACAGGTTAGAGAGCAATGTCCATAGTACCATCCCATTACATAAAAATACATGTTTCTCTATGCATAAAATTCTGAAATGCTACAACAAAATTCTTAATAGTGACTGTCTCTATGATTAGATATGGAAAAGTAGAAATTTTACTCTCTTTACTAAATGCATTTCTAATTTATATTAACTTGTATGGTAATGAACTATTTTGTAATAATTTTTTTTTCCATTTTGAAAAAAAAAAAGGTTTTTCTTTCTCTTTGGAATTGTTTATAGCCCATAGTATACCTGGAGGGTCTCAAATATGTCTTACACATCTTTCATCCCCTAGGGCATGAAGCACACTGCCTCGCATGTCAAAAGTTGTCTTAAATTGGGACATTTTCATTGGTTGTAGAACACTGACATAGGAGATTAAATTGAAAAGCCCTGCTCTCTGGCATGCCGCCGTATATATTGTGGATGCTCCTGACACATAAACACACACATAACACACACATAATTCACCACCACCACCCTCACAGACATGGGTGGAAACTAAACAAGGCAAAGAATGCGTAACCATCTTTGCAGGGAAAACCTGTTTATCAGATTTGGAGAGAGAAGCTAGACCACTCAGATATATCAGATAAAGAGGGGGAAAATGAGGATGAATTTGTTGACTCTTCCCCAATCCCTGTTTTCTCTTGATTTTAAGGTTTTAAAATGTTGTCTCTGGGAGATAGTATATTATAGCCAGGGTCAAAATCTATCACCCAGACAGGAGGAACTTTGTTTAAAGTGGCAGTGAAGGAATGGGGCTGTATGTATTTACCTCTCCCTGGTTGGCTGTTTGTTGGGAGTCAGTGTAAATAATTTAAACTGCTGAGTTGTATTCTGGAACATCAGTTGTATGGCAAGATATTAAACACATACAGCCAAAGCATCTTGTCAGACACCTTCTTAGGGACAAAGAACAGGGTGCCAAGTGCCCTTTCAGCAAACAATGGTCATGACTACGATACTCTTTGGAGACCCAGAAGGACATACCTAAGAAGCAGAGCTTCAAAAGTAGAAACGACTGACAGATTGAGGAAAAAAACTGGGCTCCATAACTACCCACAGATAATAGCAAAGTGGTCTCAATGTCAAGACAAAAATATCAGTGTGTGGTGTTACTTCTGAAAATCTCCTTATAATGCTGGTTCTACCTCCACCATACCAGTCTTTGAGAGGCTTAAGGTCACCAAAATCACTTTGTGGGATTGTAATCTGTGGGGATAAAAGAGTTTTAATATGCTCACCCATCAATCACAAAATCTTTATCAATACCAGCCCTGTGCCTGTTGGGATATAGAGTAAAGAAGGTGAGAACTTCTGTCATCAAGGAACTGAGCCAAGCATGCAAGGGGGCATAATTATAAACTTTGGTAGGGTTCAATGCCATGCAAAGCTGCAGAGAATTTCTTCATCAGGGAGTTATGAGCCCTCTTAGGAGCCCTACAAGTGGTGAGAACTATATGGGCCACCAAAGAAATAGGAAGTGAGACTCATATGCTGTTCTCCAGGACCTTCACTTTTTCTTGGAAAGCATAAGATTTTCAAATGGGAAATAATGCAAAAACAGTATAGAATAAAATACCAAGTTATGTGGTATGAAGATAGTGATAAATTAAGCGTTAGAAAAAAGTAAGTTGAAGGCTTCAGTACAATTCAACAAACATTTATGGAACTCTACTATGTAACATTTATTAGGTAGACACTTGAGTGAGAAGAATAATGGAACAATTTGGAACAAAATTGATTTCCTCCCCTAAAGAACCTATAGTTTAGTAGGAAAGACAAGACATATAAATAAATACAGTTAATATCAGATACTGTCCATTAGACTCAATTGCCAGGTCCTACACAGTCATCCAACCAAAGACAGGTACTGAGTTCCAAATCAGTTAAGAAGATTTGGGCAGGAAAAAATAAAGAAAAGAAGAAGGAAGGAAAAGAGAAATAAGAGAAAAGAAGGGAAAAGTAGGAAAGGGATGGAACAGCTTTGAATCAGAATCGCTTAAATCATAAAAAATGTGTTATTCACATAACTTCATGTCCAGAGGTAGGATGACCCCAGGCTGAGGTTACTCCCAACTCTCTGCCCTGCTGTCCTTGTTATTGGCTTCTTTACAAAGCTTGTTCCATTTGGACAGCAAATTGTCCGCAGCAGTTCCAGCCATCACTTTCAGATATGACACCAACAAGAAGACAAGGGACAGTTGCATCTAGAGATTTCTCTCCCAGAAGTCCTCCAGCAGACTGTTCCTCAAGTCATTAGCCAAAGCTAATGTAGGCACAGAACCGTGACCATTGCTGCCACCTATCATAAGCTGGGCCCTATCCTAGATGCTCTGAATAAGACAAAGTCCACGTCCTCAAAAATATCATAGACAAAGGGGGGAAACCTGAAATAGCACCCAGTGACAGCACTGAAGAGCGGCATTTTGGAGGAACAGGAGGGATGGAGCAAGCAAGCTATCTGGTGGAAGAGGAAGGAGTTACAGGCAGAGAGAGAAGTCCTAAGGCTAGAAACACATTCCACTGGGTGATCAGATCAGGCACTGCCAGGAGTGATACTGTCCCAGTGCCTGGCGAACATGTTGGAAAATATCAACTCCTCAATACACACCAGTCTGATTATGTGAGTGAATTAATGAGCCTGGGCACAAAAAAATAGCAGGCAGTTTTGTACACGTGGAGGGATTCATAGGGGTCTTTCATGCTGCACCAAGGAGTTTGATTCCTATTTTGAAGACACTAGGAAGCCTTGCATGTGTTAAGTACAGGATGGCATGGTCAAATTTTAGCTCTTATAGAAGATCATTCTTGCTGTAGTATGAGAAAAAGAAAGACCAGAGGCAGCGAGATGGGGTGGCAAGCCTGCAAATAATAAAAGCCAAGGAGGATTAGAGACTAGCCATGGCCGCCTCCTGTGAGTCAGCCACACAGCAAAACCTGGACCTCTCTTCTTGTGCCATCCATTTGGAAGAAAACTCTGGAATGCCTCTCTCAGAGACAGCTGACAGGGAACTTTTTGCCTTCATTTCCAGATCTTACAGGACCACAATTTGAAAGAAGCAGCCTTCCTTCTCTCTCCTTTGCAACTGTTTGGGGGTAGTACAGTGCTATTTCTACATGATCTAATAGCACCCTCTTAGAAGACAACCCCCTTGCTGGTTAAAAGACACAAAAAACCCCTTAGTGGACCTGCTCCTGGATCAAGGTGTTATACATACACACCAGGACCTTCTAAATGCTAGTGACCGCTTTTTTGTGCCTTAGTAACTGAGCCCTGGGTCAGCTGAGAGACTTTCTGTCTCTGTGAAAAGTCCTCCAAGCAAATCAGCCTTCTGCCTGTTTCCTGTTACCCCAGCATAGCTCACTCCCAGAGACCAATTGCTCTGGGCTGTCATTTCCTCATCTATTAAAAAAGAAGATAAAAAAGGGTGGGAGGTAGGCTGGGGGATCAAAACCTGATTTAGCCTCAGGGAGTTGTTGGGTGAAGAACATCCTGTCTGCTAGGTGCTCTGAGCACTTCAAAAGACCAAGGAGAAGGCCTATTACTCATGCAAGACAGTATTTTCAACTCTCCTCACAGGGGAGTCCCTCACCTGGGAATGGAGAAGATGGAGCTGGTCCCCTCACACCCTCTCAGCACACTCTCTCCCCAAGCCTGGCCTCGGGGAGGCTCCAGGGGGGAATAAATCGTGGGCAACACAGCCCTGAGAGAAGAGCAGCCATCGCAGGTGTGCTGCAGGCAGTGCTCGAGGAGGTCTGGGCTGACTCAGAGGCTGCCTGCTCCGGGGACCCCTCTCCAGGGCAGACTCCCTCCCAGGGCCGCCCCTCCCCGCCTTCACATAAGCCATCTCCAAGCCCAGGTCAGAACTTGAGGCCCATTAATAATGAATCACTGGGACTTGAATGCAGCTCAGCCGATGCACACTGGTGGGGTTAATAATCAGGGGGTTTATCCATCCTGTATGTTGGCCTGTTTTTCCTTTTGGCCACAGTCACCACCTGAATAGGATTAGAGAAAGCAAAATATTGCAATTCACTGGAGGCCGCACTTCCCTTTCCTCAACCTTTGCTTCCACTTGCTGCTGGAAAACAAAGGATCAAAAAGGCTACGGCTGGGGCTCCTGCCCACGGAGGAGCCGGTGAGCGGGGATGGGCCTGGAGCAGGCTCAGCTCCACCTGCTCAGGTCTCCGCCTCACTGCCTGGCACTGTGCGGCTCACTCTGCCACATACGCCCTGCACTCAGATGAGGGCTCTCAGCTTCCAGAAGGCCTGTGCAGGGGCAAGAAAGTTGAAGTTTTTGCCTTGAGGTGAAGACCTCTGGGTGAAAAATTTCCTTGAAGAGAAGTCGGTGGGAAGGGGGCAGGGTGGGGACCAGAGGTCCAAATTCCTCACCTGTGCTGAGAAGGGGACCACAGTGAGTCTCCAAAGACATGCAAGCAACTTTCTCCCGCGCACACACACACACACACACACACACACACACACACTCACACACACACACACACACACTACCCCCTGCCTTCCTGATCACCAAGAGGGATTTGATTATCTATTTTTGTGGGCACTCCGTAATGGTTTGGGGGCATTTCTCGGTTTATTTCTTCTCTGGGACAATTGTTGGATCTGCTCGAAAGGGAGCTGTGCTGGGATATTCAATATCGTGCATTTGTTGCTTTAAAAATACCAGTGCCCCAGCAAGAGAAGGTCATGTCCTCCTTGTTGGCTCCTGTCCCCAGACCTGGTGTTTTCTTTGTCTCAGAGAATCGCTTAGGTTTAATGGGCGTTGCATACAAAGAATGATGAGAATTTGGTGATCACTTTTTTAAAAAATTAAAAAAAGCAAAAACAGGAAAAATCAAACAAAAGCAGCCCTGCTTGTAGAGGACCCTGAGAAACCACGAGAGCTGTTCTCATTCTCCCCCAGGAAGAGCTGTTGGTGGCACCAGGGATCCTCTGATGCATTTGGTGTCACAGAGCCATTCTCCAATGCCAAGTCCTCATCTTCTCTTCAGGGACCACACGTTCACTCCACGTCGCCCACAGGCCTCCTTCTGCTACATCCTGATGGATCCCATTCCTCTGTCCAGAAACTCTGAGAACTGATTTTAATATAGTCCTTTCCCCGGTGACCCCCAGAGAGGTAGGAGTCTCTTTGCAGGGTATTTGCTCTGAAGATGTCCTGGCTGAGTTGTACACCTCCGCAAGTCACGTTAGATCCAAGAAAACAAGGTAATAATTGTTGCCTGGATTGAAGAGTGGGGTTCCTATTGACCACTGTGTTCTTTTCCCTCAAGTCCCTCAAGAAACCTGCTCTGTAGATGCCTGGTTTGGGGCACGATGACCACGGTGGGAGGGGTCCACTTCTACATTTGAGAAGGGACAGAACATTGATCCACAAAGGACCCTGGGCTTTCCAATCCTGGCCTTAATTTGTCTGGCTTACACATACTTCAAACAGGAACCTTTCTTCTTTCTTTCTTTTTTTAATCAGGGCTGCTGGCTTTTCAAGGCAATCTTTGAAGCATTTCCCTCAGCAAGTCTGCTTTATCCTCAGGCTCGAGCTGCTTAAGGGAAAGGGCCTGATCTTATTTACCTCTGAACAGTTCCCAATACTTGGCATCCAGAAAACATAATAGTAGCTGCTACCACTTGGTGAGAACTTTACCGTGCACCAAGCACTTTGTAAATGTTATCCTTTGCCATTACATTGGCTGGGTTGGTTTTAACTGTCCCACAGAGTAGGAATGGCATAGCTTTAAGGAGGCATGGTGGTAACCCAGGCGTGGAAGCAGAGAGGCCTCAATTCAAATCCTGGCTTTGTCACATATTAGTCATTTGATTTGAAACTCTGGACCTGAGTTTTCTGATCTTTAAATTGCGCAAAATATCTTCCTTGATATTTTTGGAATATACTATTATATGGAAATAATACCCTCCATAGAAATGTTGGGAAGGGAAAAGTGAAGAAATATTTGTAAGACACTTCTTTGTAAATTCTAAAGTTTCTTAAAATCCGAAGTTCCTTACAAATGTATTGATATCAACAGCCAGATTACACAGTGGGGCTGTCACAGTTTTTAAAGAGTAATGATTTGAGGAAAGATCACATTTCCCAAAATATCCCCCCACTGATCATAGATTGGTCCCTCTTACTGTCTCCTGTGACTAGCAGCAACAATAGCTTGCACAGAAAAAAAAAGAGATTGTTACCAAGTCACTGTATCTATGGCTGTGTAACAAATGAGCCAAAACTTAGGTGGCTTAAAACAGCAATCACCGTGTGTCATCTCACGTAATTTGTTTGGGCCAGGAATTTGGAACAGCTTTGTCCAAGGTTTCTGGTGATGTGTGCTCTGGAGTTGCAGTCATCAGAAGGTCTTATTGGCACCAAAGCATCCGCACGGTGCTGGTTGTTGGCAGGAGGCCTCACTTCTTCCTCTTGTGAACTCCTCCATGGGCCGCTTGAGTGTCCTCACAGCATGGCTCCAGACTTCTCCACAGGGAACAATCCAAGAGAAAAAGCAAAGAGAAAGCTACAGGGCTTTTTCTGACTTAGGCGTGGAGGTCACACACCATTACTTCCATTACATTCTATTTTTCAGAAAAGAGGTAATAATTCTGGCCCACACTCAAGAGGAGAAGAAGTAGGCTCTACCTTCTGAGGGGAGAATTGGCAAATAAAGTTTGGATGTCTCATAAAATCATGGGTGTCACTGAAAATTCACCTGCTCTCCTGGAGGCCTCTCTTATTAGTGCTTAGCTGATCAAGCTATAGAGGGTGTTGAGATGGAGACGAGATTCAAGACCAGGAGAATTCACAGGTCAGGACAGAGATGGGGGACTCTGGGCTACCAGGTCATAAAGTAGTTTAGGGGGAGACATTCATGACCGTTGGACATTCCATAGGAAATGTCTTGCCTTAAGGCCGACCAAGGGTTTTTATCCCAGAGCAGTTAGTCTTGCTCTCTCTTGTTGAATGGCTTATTCTTCCTATTGTCATGGAGCTTCAGAATCCCTTCTGGAAGGTTTGACTGCTTGGAGGGATGGAGGTGAAACCATCTTCGGAAGAGATTTATTCTCCTGCTATGAGTCAGTCCCCTTTGCTTCTGGGCCTTGGCCCTGACAAGGGTTAAGCAAGGGATTAAAGCAGAAGATCATGAATTCAGAGCCAGAGCTTTAAGGAGAGCCCTCAGTGCCCCACGGCCTTCACCTAGTCCAGTGATGGCGAACCTATGACACGCGTGTCAGAGGTGACCCGCGAAATCATTTTTTGGGTTGATTTTTCTTTGTTAAATGGCATTTAAATATATAAAATAAATATCAAAAATATAAATCTTTGTTTTACTATGGTTGCAAATATCAAAAAATTTCTATATGTGACACGGCACCAGAGCTAAGTTAGGGTTTTTCAAAATGCTGACATGCCGAGCTCAAAAGGTTCGCCATCACTGACCTAGTCCCTATTTTTCTCATCTACAAAATGGGGAAATTAAAAACGAATGAGGACACCTGTTTTGTTCCTTAGTCTCACAAGTTTAATATAACTGAGCCCTTTGATCATCTCAAATAAGGATGCATAAAGTATTTAAATTTATGCAGATTCTTTCTTTTGAAGAAGTGAAAACAAAACATATTCTCATCCATTAATCTTCAAATTTTCCAATGAAGGGACTTAAAAAAAAAATCCTACTGCCTAGACTAGGAGCCAAACCTGGATTTTAGTCTTAGCTCTGCCAGTAGCTTGTTCTGTGACCTTAAAGAAGTCACTTCCATTCCCAGAGACTTCATTTTGTCTGCAGAACTTCAGGATGATATGTCACCCCCCTCCGTGGTCCCTCCCAGCTCAGGATTCAGGGATGGGGGCCTTTGCCATAACTTGTTTCAGCCCCCGCAGTGATTTGTCCCTGGGTGTCTTGTCTCAGAGTAAGGAAGATGGGATTAGCTTTTCCTGGCCATTTTCTGGCCATTTATACAAAGTCAATTAACCTACCATATACATATTGTACATGCTTTATACTTGTTCTGTGGGATGGGTATTCATACAGAGTGTATTTATATTCCTGATGCCAAATTCCTTAAAGAAGTTCTGGGAAGAGGAACCAAGATGGCGGCATAGGTTAACGCCGGAGTTTGCTGCTTTGAACAACTACTTCAAAAGTGAAACTAAAAAACGGAACGGACATCACCCAGAACCACAGGAATGCTGGCTGAGTGGAAGTCCTACAACTAGGAGGAAAGAGAAACGCATACGGACACTCAGAGGAGGCGCAGTGCTGAAGTCAAATTCTGAGGTGCGGAGTGTGCGGAGCGGGCTGGCGGCGGAGGGCGCGGTTGGCGTTTTCAATTGGGAGGCGAGTCGCAGACTCTGAGCTCCAGATACAGGCGAGTCTTTAGGGACCCAGACTCAAACGGGAGAAGCGGGACTGTCTGGCTTCGGTCAGAGCGAGTGCAGCTTTCTCTCCGAGGTGTGCAGCGGGTGCTGGGACTCAGAGAGGCAGAGCCCCTGGGGACAGGACTGAGAGCCGCCATAACTGCTCTCTCTGGCCCACCCTGTTGATCCTGTGCGACCCGCCCCGCCCAAGCCCTGCACACAGGCATTTGCCGGATAGCCTCAGGCAAAGGCTAGATTAGCACCTCCCTAGAGGACAGAAGTTCTCTCACTGCTGACACAGCTGATTCTCATAGCCACCTGGCCTGGAGGTCAAACCCTCCCTGGTATTAGCTACAACAATCAAGGTTTAACTATAAGACTGCGCACAAAGACCACTAGGGGGTGCACCAAGGAAGCATAACAAAATGCGGAGACAAAGAAACAGGACAAAATTGTCAATGGAAGATATAGAGTTCAGAACCACACTTTTAAGGTCTCTCAAGAACTGTTTAGAAGCCGCCGATAAACTTAATGAGATCTACAAGAAAACTAATGAGACCCTCGATGTTATATTGGGGAACCAACTAGAAATTAAACATACACGGACTGAAATAACGAATATTATACAGACTCCCGACAGCAGACCAGAGGAGCGCAAGAATCAAGTCAATGATTTGAAATGCGAGGAAGCAAAAAACACCCAACCGGAAAAGCAAAATGAAAAAGGAATCCAAAAATGCGAGGATAGTGTAAGGAGCCTCTGGGACAGCTTCAAGCGTACCAACATCAGAATTATAGGGGTGCCAGAAGATAAGAGAGAGCAAGATATTGAAAACCTATTTGAAGAAATAATGACAGAAAACTTCCCCCACCTGGTGAAAGAAATGGACTTACAGGTCCAAGAAGCGCGGAGAACCCCAAACAAAAGGAATCCAAAGAGGACCACACCAAGACACATCATAATTAAAATGCCAAGAGCAAAAGATAAAGAGAGAATCTTAAAAACAGCAAGAGAAAGAAACTCAGTTACCTACAAGGGAATACCCATACGACTGTCAGCTGATTTCTCAACAGAAACTTTGCAGGCCAGAAGGGAGTGGCAAGAAATATTCAAAGTGATGAATACCAAGAACCTACATCCAAGATTACTTTATCCAGCAAAGCTATCATTCAAAATTGAAGGTCAGATAAAGAGCTTCACAGATAAGGAAAAGCTAAAGGAGTTCATCACCACCAAACCAGGATTATATGAAATGCTGAAAGGTATCCTTTAAGAAGAGGAAGAGGAAGAAAAAGGTAAAGATACAAATTATGAACAACAAATATGCATCTATCAACAAGTGAATCTAAGAATCAAGTGAATAAATAATCTGATGAACAGAATGAGCTGGTGATTATAATAGAATCAGGGACATAGAAAGGGAATGGACTGACTGTTCTTGGAGGGGAAAGGGGTGTGGGAGATGCGGGAAGAGACTGGACAAAAATCGTGCACCTATGGATGAGGACAGTGGGTGGGGAGTGAGGGCGGAGGGTGGGACGGGAACTGGGAGGAGGGGAGTTATGGGGGGGAAAAAAAGAGGAACAAATGTAATAATCTGAACAATAAAGATTTAATTAAAAATAAATAAATAAATAAATAAATAAATAAAAACCTAATATGCAAACTGAAAAGAAAAAAAAAAAGAAGTTCTGGAATCTTATACTATATTTGCTCATTCTAGAATCCATGGGAAGTCTTTCCCCAACATACCCAGTACCACATTAACCAGTGACTTAGGAAGTAGCATAGACTATAATGTGTTGATATTCATTTTACAGTCAAGAAAATCAAAGCAAATGTGGGTTAAGGAACTTTTTTTAAGCACATAGAAAATAAAAAACAAAATTCAAGAGCCCCCAATATTTACTTGTTAAATGAAGAGTTTCCAATTAATATTTGTGAGTAAATGCAAGAAGACAAGAAAAGTTTGCATTACTGGATTATACTGCCAGCAACATACATATGAGGCTGGAATGGCAAATACAAGATTCAACTAACATTGCTCTTATTCTATAAAAGTGACATCAGGTAAGTAGTTTCTTGCATTACTTACTGGTTTTGAAGCAACTTCCAAAGTCTCTAAATTGTCAGCCCAATTTCTCCTAGCTTCTAAACTATAGAATACATTGTGAATGACGTTTGTACTGCTAACACTGCGATTTCCATTTATTTATAAATAAAAATGTATTTTTATATTATTATACTATATATAGCTTCTATTAAGATAAATTTTATCATAATATTTATTATATATAATTATATATAAATGCATGGCATATGCTATATTCTAATGAAATATTATTTTAGAATAGCTTCTTCTATGTGACAGACCCTATGCCAGAACTCAGTATCCAAAGATAGTAAGACAGGTTCCTGACCATGAGAAAATTGCAGTCATGTTGAAGATATGGAAATCTTTAAAAATTTTTCACTTGTTAAAAGGCAACGAGAGGCTCTGGTCATGTAGATCAGTTGGTTAGAATGTTGTCCTGAAATGCCAAGGTTGCAGGTTCAATCTCTGGTCAAGGCACATACAGAATCAACTAATGAACGTACAAATAAGTGGAACAACAAATCAATGTTTCATTCTCTCTCTCTTTCCCCCTCTTTCAAAATCAATAACTAAATAAAATATTTTTTGAAAATGCAAAGGGAAAGTCTTTGTTTATAAAAATGATTTCCAAAATATTTAGGGATAAAGAGAAATTGCAACTTGCAAACTGTTCAGAAAAAATATATATATACTACATATGTTATAGACATGTATGAGGAAATACACATACATGTATATATGTATAAAATGTGTGTTTATGTATGTTTGTATATGTGATATATGTATATATATACATATAGGGTGGGGCAAAAATAGGTTTATAGTTGTGAGTACATGAAATGCATTTTATTCTTGTATTATTGTTTATTAATTATTGTATTATTTGCCATATGAACAACTATAAACCTATTTTTTTCCTCATACTGTGTATATCACATATGTATCACATAAACACACATTTAGGGAGAAAATGATAAAGCAAATATGGGAAAACATTAGCATTTGGGGAATCTGGGTAAAGGCTATAGGGCATGCATTCTCTATGAGGCAATATTGCAGTCAAAGAAATGAAAATTATTCTCTGGGGCAAAAAAAAAAAATCTTCCTCTCTTTTCCATGTAAAGTTCAGATATACATAGAGTCCATAAGCAGATATATGGTATATATGTGTATTGAAAGTTCACAGCAAAAGGCAATTATGGAAAAACAATGTCTAAAAAGGGTTTTTTTGGGGGGACAATAATGAGGAAAAGGTTGAGAAACACTGGTATACAGAAATATTTTAGCCTCTTTTTGCAACTTTTATGTAAGTTTGAAATTATTTCTGAACAAAAAGTATAAAAATGGTGACATGCCGGCAATGGAAGAGTTATGGGAGCACAGATGAGGCGGCCCTAATTCTACAGGGGTGGCCGGGGGCATCGCTGGGTCAGGTGGCACAGGAAGTCCCCACCAGGAGGGTGACATTTGGCCCAAGTCTTGAAGGAAAATTATGAGTGTGTTGGGTAGATAAGGACACAGCCTAATCCCCAAAAGCCTCAGAGAATATTAAATTTTATATCATTGGGTTGTATTGTTTTGCATATTTTACCATATTTTAATGAGATACAAATTGATAACCCACCTCTTTTCTAGAGGATGACTTGAAATTAAATAACAATCCTTTGTTAGGCAGAAGACCCAAAGTCTAAACTTTCTAAAGAAATAGTAGCTTGAGGGAAGACAGAGGACTTTGCTCTAGAATTCACTGTATTCAAACGTTCAGCCCCTGAGGGAATGTTTCCAGATTCATGATTTATGGCCTTAGGAAACCCCTTGGGATTTGGAGAGGGACGGTGCCATCCTGTGACAGTTACCCTTAGCTCTGGAGCTGGCCCAGGTCAGGAGGCCTGAGAGAGGCTGAGGTGGCGCTCACATTCCAACGCAGCAAACCCTGCTTTCTGTCCTGGAAACCTGACCCTGCGCTGTGGAAAGGCAGTCAGGAAGCCTGCTGTGAGAAGGGGCGCCTACAGGGGCAAACCCTGGAAAAATTGTACTTTTCTCCCCATGACAGTTGCCTTTTGTTTGAACAAATAATTTGAGGAGAGAACAAAAAGCAATTGTTTGCTTAATGCCAAACCACAAAAACATGGCACCTTCCTAGCCCCGGCTAGGAGAAAATTCCTTGTCCCAAACATTCCTGATGAGTCACCCCCTGGTCCTGCAGACCAAGCTGACACAGAAAGCACCCACTGTCCCCAGAACCCTTTTCCCGGGGCAGGGCCACCTCACTCATTCATAACCTAGGAGGACAGGAGTCCAGGGAGTGCCAGGCGGGGCCAAGCCAGAAGGCGGCTGTGATGGGCAGGGCGGGCCTGAAAGCAGGTCATTAATGCACATAGATGCCCTGCCTGCCAGGGGCCTGTTTCCTAGGCCAGAAGAGTCTGCAGAGAGTACAAAACCTTGTGTTCAAACGTCTTGGAGTTTATAACATATACAGACTCATACACACATACACACATGCCCAGAAACACACAAACTGCTTGTGATACATACATCTGGTGCCAACATAAACAGGGCCCTGGCCAAAAACCGTGTCGGTTAGCAACTGGCCAGTGAAGTGTTTAAAGTTAGAGGCCAACAGAAAAAAAAACCCAAACAGTGGTGTTTTTCCTAAACGTGAAGTCACCAGTCAGTATTGCTTTTCCTTTGCAGAATGGTTTTCTAATGTCTTCACTCAGGAAAGATCCTGCCTGCAAAGAGGCCCGTGACGGGCTTGCTATTAGGTCTGTTCATTACCATAAATCCATCCAAGGTGAGGTCCAATAACAATAACAAGGCTATCAAGCCATGAAATCCAATGGCTTGGATTTGTGACCAGTGTCAGTGAAAGGGAGGAGGGAGGGGGTGCTGGGCTTCTAGAACTGCCTGGTCTCCAAAGTTTATGGAAGCACTGAGACCCCCAAAGAGGAAGGAGCAGCTTGTCTGGCCAGCCAACCGCATCTGGAAGAGCAGGCTGGGGAGGAAGGGCATGCTGGTCCCCTAGGCCCTCAGAGTGCACCCCAGCACCATGTAGAGCGAGCACATCATCCTAGAAACACATCCCCATAGTAGGAACGACCCTCTTTCCGCAATCTCCTTCCTCTTCTAACCCCTAATACAATGGTTCTCAACCTTCTGGCCCTTTAATACAGTTCCTCATGTTGTGACCCAACCATAAAATTATTTTTGTTGCTACTTCATAACTGTAATGTTGCTACTGTTATGAATTGTAATGGAAATATCTGATATGCAGGATGGTCTTAGGCGACCCCTGTGAAAGGGTCGTTCGACCGCCAAAGGGGTCGCGACCCACAGGTTGAGAACCGCTGCCCTAATACACTACGTTCCCAGGAAGGAATTGATGTCCATTATTTACCATTGAGTCTGTGTGTATTTGACTCACTGTTATAAGGTCAGAGCATGTGTTGCACTTGAACTCTGGCCTAACAGCCTTGACATTTGCTAGAAGAACAAGTACTTGGCCAGCAAATGGGAGAAGATGTGGTAGAGAAGAAGAAGAACTGGCTTTCTCAAAAGCTGTTCTTACTGCCTGCATGTTCTTCCCTCTGAGCTTCAGATCTCAGTCTAATTCTCTATTCTTAAGTAGGTCAAATCCCTACTTAGGTGGTATCTTGGTACCACATACCTCTCCATATGAGGAAAGAACAGAAAGCAATTGTTTGCTTAATGCCACACCACAAAACATGGCACCTTCCTATCTCCAGCTAGGAAGTCCTTACTGAAGTTAAGACCCATGTCTATACTTGATCACTAGTCTCTCTACATTTCAATGAATATTTGTTGAATAAATAAATCAATAAATGGTTAAATGAAGGCTTGGATGGATGGATGGATGGATGGATAGATGGATGAATGGATGATGGAAATCCAATACAACTCCATATGGGCCCTGTCCATCTTCCTATAGTCCTGCCATCCTGAGAATTCTGTTGTTTCAGTACAAAACTTAAAGAAGCCAAATCAATAGGTGATGGTGTTACTGGATGCTCATGATGAATTACTGCAGGAGCAACTAAGAAAGGCCAAGAGAGCAACCAAAGAGAAGGGCTAGGAAGATAAAAGGCAGAGAGGGAGAAATAGAGAGATTGAGAGGTTTGCAGAAAAACAGAACGTGGGCTGTCGGAGGAGAAAGGCAGAAGCGTTGAGGACCGGAATGAACAGCAGAGGAAGAAGGGCACTAAGACTAGCAGTGAGGAAGGGGAGGCAGCTGTGAGCAGGAATCATGGAAAAAGAATTTGCATCATCAGGAAAACAAAAATGATAAGGGCTTCTCAAATACAACTGTGGGGAGGTGAAAGTTGAAAGTGGGAGGCTTGTAAAAGGAAAGGAGAGGAGGTGAAGAATCTTAACCAGAAAAAAAATTAAATAGCAGAGAAAGAGAGAAACAAGATGAGAGGAAAATGCTGGCCCTGAAAGCTGCAGAAGGGGTGCTTGGTGTGAGAGAGCCAAAGCCACAGCCGCTCTGCCAAGGGAGGAAACCTTAGGAGACCCTCCCAGCCAGAATCTTGAAGTCTCAGACTTTTTTCCACCTTATGAGCTGTAAATTGATCTATTCACTGAGAGAAACCTGGTTTTTATTGAGTAATTTCCTCTGAACGACCTCCAGTTTTGAAAATGTCCCCAAAGTTCTCTGACTACCACCTCCCCCTCCAGGTCCCTGTGTCAATGCCCGTAAATCACGGGGAGACAGGCCCCCCCTTGCTGCTCCTCAGGTCCCTTGGCTAATCCTGATATGGCACTGGGTCCCACTTGGTGCAGAGACCTCGGATCTGTTTGTTCCGCCAGCCAGGTCCCAGCATGCACCTCGCTGAGCTCGCATCCCGGCAGCAGCTCGGGCGCCCCCAGCCACAGCAGGGATTTCTAACTGGTCCCAAGCCACGTCCTCCGCCTGGCCGCAATATCAAGGAAATTTCTCAATTTTCCTTCTTTGCCCTCAAACAGGGCCTTTTGCACATGCAAACAAGGGACTCTTTATGGGGAACATTGTCCATCACTTGCTTTTACATTGCATCTTTCATGCCTGCCTCCCTCAAAGCATTTTCACAGACAAGTGTCATTGTCTCCCTTTACAGATGGCACCAACAGCGAAGCACAGAAAGTTAAGGGGTTCAGTGAAGGTCGCCCAGAAAGTCAGAGCAGAGGTGGGAACAGAACTCAGAGCTCCCTGCTCCCAGGCCTGTCACCTGCTCCCTCGCAGGCCCAGCTGGGAACAGGTCAGCCTCTGAGTGCCCTTCCCACACCCCAGCAGCCTGCCAACCCCCTCATCTTTGCTACTTAAAGTTCAGAACTCAAGCCTCATCTTCTAACCAGCGTTGCACAGATCTTTGGATGGAAGGGGCCATCTCACAAAATCAATCGAAGGCCGATGGACTTGCCAAGACCCAGTAGGGTGGGAGGGAGGCCTGAGGGCCCTCCCAGGAGGTGAGATGCAGGCGTCCGGCTAAAAAGCAATTACATTACCTGTGTGGCTGAGGTTTTACTGCCTGCTCAATCTGAAAGTTAGCAAAGTAGTAATCAATGAAAAGGAAATATAATTGAGAAGATTAAAAGCTGAGGGTGGGTATGGACCGGGGAGGGAAGTGATTGCTAAAGAGGTCCATTTGTATAATTCAAAGGTCGATGCCTCTCATTAAACTCGCATCTCCAGACACTCAGGGGATGAAAGAGAATCTCTCCATGCTGACTGGCTGACACCTAAGAGTTTCCTCCGGCCACTTTCAAGGGCAGCGTGAGGCCAGAGGGACAGCAGAAGCTGTTGGGAAGAGAATTTAGGGGAATCCATAAGCAAACGCACATTTGGAGAATGGAAACACAAAGCGAGGTCTTTTGATCCTTCTAAAAAGTATACAGAGTTTCTTGTAGACTCTGAGGGCTTGTTCACATGATGGAAATGCAAGCTGAACTGATACCCAAGGAAGTTCTAGACTGGCATGGCCTCACCTTCTCTGTTATACTAATACCCCCCAACCCCCGCAACATACACACATACCTTTACATGGAATGCATGTATTTCTTCAGCTTTGAATCAGTGCTGGGTTCTGGCTGACACCACATGTTTACTTACAGAACTACCAACTGCCTCTAAGACAAGTGACAAGCTTGTCCCCTTTGCTCGTCTCTGGGAAAGAAGGTGTGTAGGAGAACGTGTGTGTGCACGTGCACAGGTGAAACTGAGATGGTGGGATCTGGGCTCCAGGAGCCAGGGCACCCTTGCCTTCCAGGACACAGGCACCGGAGCAGACAATCCCATGGCTGCCTTCCTGCCCTAGCTCTTTTTCTGTTGTGGTTGCTAACAAGATGTCCAGTGTATCCAGGTCTCCATTGCCATTCATTTCTTTTTCTGTCCTTGTTGTCTACACCAGGGAACCCTACAATTATGTCTTGGACACCACAGGATACAGATGGGGCTGCCAGATTTAGCAAACATACTAGTTCCCTGTGGCCTAACACATTACCACAAACTTAGCCACTTAAAACAACATACGTTTCCTCTCACTGTTTGCAGGGGTCAGGAGTCAGGTGTGGTAAGGATGGGCTCTCTGCTCAGGGTCTTGCACAGCTAAAATCAGCATGCCAGCCCGGCTGCCATGTCTCCCAAGGCTCAGGGTCCTTCTGGCTTTCTCGGAGTGATGGAAGAATCCAGTTCATTGCAGTGTAGGACCAAGTTCCCTATTTTCTCTCTGGCTGTTAACTAGGGCCGCTCCCAGCCCCTGGACGCCAACTCCTGTTCCCTGCCATGTGGCCTTCTCTGCAACACAACAGTTTTCTCTTTCAAGGCCAACAGAAGAATCCTGTGGCTTCAAATCTCAGACTTCTGTTTCTGGCCTCCAGACCCAAATGTGAAAGGGCTCACGTTCTTAGTTCAACCCACCTAGATAATCTCCGTTTTGATTAGCTCAAAGCCCACTGATTGGTAACCCCAATTACCTTTGCAAAAAAACCCTTTTGCCATGAAATGTCACAGGACGGGTGTCCCATCATAGTCACAGGTTTCACCCACACTCCAAGAGACGAGATTATACAAAGGTGAGGGTCAGAGGGGAGCACCTAAGAATTCTGCCTCAAGCAAGAAATAAAAAAAATTAAATAAGTAAAATAAAAAACAGAGGCCCAGTTACATTTGAATTTCAGATAAACGACAAATGATTCTTTTCGTGTGAGTATGTCCCATACGATATGTGGCATGTGCTTATACTCAAATATCATCCATTGTTTATCTGAGATTCAAATGTCACTGGGCATCCTGTGTTTTGTCAGCCACCCCGACATGCAGAGCCTCGGGGTCTCTGCTCTGCCAAAGGCCAGGATCCGGCTGCAGTAGAAGAAGGCATTTTCCTTTGTGAAGCAAGCAGCAGTAGAACTTTCTTCAGCTGGGGGCCCCTTCGTGATAAGAGAGGGCCTCTGTGGCCTTATTTCTGCAGCATCATTCTCTCCTCTCTCTCCCCCAGCTCCCTCGGCCCACGGCTGTCAACACCCTGCAGGCACACGGAGAGCAATTGCTGTTCCCAGGCCGTGTGCAGAAGTG
Source organism: Myotis myotis (assembly GCF_014108235.1). NCBI lineage: Eukaryota > Metazoa > Chordata > Mammalia > Chiroptera > Vespertilionidae > Myotis > Myotis myotis. The sequence continues at coordinate 56,505,099 of NW_023416316.1, read as the reverse complement.
GGCCCCCGAGGTCAGCCACAGAGCCTCCCTGGCCTGGAATCCCAGCCTGGTGGGTGGGGTGGGGAGTTGGGAGGGGAGTTTGGGCTCCGGGAGAGGCAGAACCCACCCCAGGCCCTCTCTGCTCTGCCCTGTGTGGAAGATTCCTGCCCCAGAGGCCCGCTTGCCCTCGAGGTGAGTCATGCAGGCTCTCTGGACCTCGGAAAGCTCCCCTCATCGGAGGAGGAGTTTTCCTTGTGAGCGATGCTTGGCTCTTCTCACAACTGTTCCAAATCCTTGCCAGCAACACTTCAAACTCTGGCCAGCCCAGTGTTACATTTTAACAGGCCAGGCCCTATTAGCCTGATCCGAGGATAGGGTTATTCTTTCCAGTTTTCACTAACAAAAATCCCCTTTTATTTGGACACTCAAGTGGCCTCTAGGAATGAGGCTTTCATGAGTTGCCAAAAATGTTCAGATGCGGCAACATTTGTGTGTGTGGCCAATTACATCGGTACCTCTGGGGCTGATCCCACAGGCCTTTCTCAGGCAAGATTCTTGTGAACTTCCAGCAGACCCCCACCCTCTTCCCTGAGTTCTGTTTGCAGGAGGAGGCCCTCGGCGGCTGTGGATGGGCTCATGCATGGAGTTCTTACCCTGATGAAACCAATCTGAGTGGGGAGAGTGATTTATATGAGCACTTGCCAATGCATTATTAGAATTAATATCATTATTTTGCTGCTTCCCTTTTTAGGTTTTCTTCTCATAAATCAATTTTGTTTGATCAGATTGGGCTGAGTTTTGGTTGCACACAGACTAGAGTGTTCTGTGTTGTGGGAGCAAAGGACCACTGGCGAGTGAGACAATGCCTCCATTGTCCCTGATTTAGTGAAAGCTCAGGTTTTGCAAGTATTACAAGTACTCGTGGATGTTGTGCAAAGCAGGGATCAGTGAGATTGTTTTGACCTGAAAGCGATCTCCCTACAGCATTGGTTTCTCAGTCTCTAGTTGTTGTGAGCTGCCCTTTCCATAGCCAAGCAACGGCCACTGAAAGGGTGGTAGGTGTTTTTATAATCATTCTTTCTTTCCATCTTCATTCCACTAACTTGTCTCAGAGCTGCTCTGAGTTTGAGTCCTTTTCTTCACTCTCATACTTATTAAATACACTGGTAGTGCCCAGCTGGAGTGGCTCAGTGGTTGACGTTGACCCATGAACCAGGAAGTCACGGTTTGATTCTGGTCAGGGCACGTGCCTGGGTTGCAGACTTGATCTCCAGTAGGGGGCGTGTAGGAGGCACGCAATCGATGATTCTCTCTCACCATTATGTTTCTGTCCCTCTGTCTGAAATCAATAAAAACATATTTAAATACACTGGTGATGCACTCTTTATTGTTGATGCTTATCCCATTGCTAACCCAGCGCAGGCTCTAACCTCCCATAAGAAGCCCATGAACACAGACATCTGGGGTACATCATGGGGGTTTGCATGCCCTCTTCCATTGGCCTCTTCGTGCACCTCACGCAAAGCTTCCCTGCACCTCATACTACCTGCTTCCCAAGGACATTGCAGAAGACATCACTTGGAAAGCATGAGGTGTTTTTCTTATGAACAGGACATCAGAAATGCCGAGAAAGGAGATCAGAAAAGGCTACTTTATCTTCAAGTCCAATCATGTTCCTTCGCCCTTCATCTCTCTCACCCACCCCATCTTCACCCTTGCATTTGCTGCCCACCCACTCGTCAGAGTTCTGTGCATTGGCTTTTGTTGTCTATACTTCTTGCCTGAGAAGTCCTCTTTGTTCTGAAAATGAAAGCTCAGGAGAAAATCTTAGATGAACAGGGTGCGTTCCCACTGGTACATGCACCTGCTCCTACCAGGAATTCGGATGCTAACCCCTCAAAGGGTGGCCGAACACCTGGCGGTGCTTTGTTTTATTAAATTTAGCAAGAATCTAGCACAAAATTAAGTTTAAATAAACCTTAAAGAGGTGGGGCTTCCAAACCCTGGGTCTTACAACATTCACTCACTAAACAGTTGTTGAATCAACTGGATTTGATATTGGTGGATTTTTCTGTTTTAAGAGAAATTACTAAAATAAAAACCTTTCCCCCCAAAGAGAGCTTTCCCCAAATAAGGGTTTATGGCTATATTTTTAGTGGCAATCCCATGTCAGAGCTACATAATGAGCCCTTCCTGCCCCAGTACATGGAGCTGGGAATTCTCAGAGCAGCCTCAATCTTACTGGAAACATAACATGCCTACATGTGCGCACAGCACATTGTACCATTATTGTTCCCCCAATCCCAATTCACACACCTTCTCTGGCTAACACAGGCAAGTCTATTTCTTCCAAGAGGGGACATTACAAAGGAAAATGAATCAAGAAATTGCTTTTGGAAACTGAAAGAGATCTCTAAAAGGTTGGTTCTGGAATGCACACCATGGAGACAGCAATCCAAGGTGACAAAAACTTGGCTAGTGATGTTCCAAGGCTGGAGCGCTCTTACCACCTTGTAATTCCACGTTCTATGTCACTAGGTTTCATTTCAGCTACGTCATTAACACAGTGTTCTTGGAAGCGGACACATTATTAGCCCCATTTCACATATGCCAAAATTGAGGCTCTGGGAAATTAGGTATCTTGCCCTAACACGCAAGGGTATGCACTAAAGCCAGCTTGCTTATTATTCTTTTGAGAGATGCTGTTCAGAATGAATGCATTTTTCTATATAACAGCTCTTATTAACATGTCCTTCCAACCAGGCTGTGAAGTCCTTATTGACAATGACAACGACAATGATGATGGCGATGATGGCAATAGTGACTACTTATTTTGACCCACTATCTTTCAAGCAGTGTGTTACGCTTGAATTTAATTTACTCTTCAAAAACGATCCTGTCAGTTTGGATAATAATATTAGCCCCATTTTATTAATTAAGGAAAAAAAGGCTCAGAGATGTTGATGAACTCGTCCAAAGTCACACAGCTAAAAGATAGGCTGATTTGGACTGTGCTGCCTATGCTCCCAGTAACTGTTGGATTATGCTGAACCAAACATCTGGTTAGAAAGGCTGGGCTGATGGTTTTCGTATCTCTTTCCCTTTAAAGCTCAGACTTTCTCATTTCTCACAGCAGGCATTTCCAACTGCTAGCCCCATTTAACATTTCATAGTGTGCAACTGACTGATCCCAACACAGAGCTGACCATCTGGAGCACGATGCATGGGGTGCAAAGGAGGGCAAAAGGTAAGGTTCTCTCTCTCAATAGCTACATTTGAGGCTCAATATTGTCCTACTTGTGGTTTCTCACCAGTAGCATAGATCAGAGCCACTAAGAGAGATGCACTTACGTGCTCCAATGAATCTCATTGTAAATGATGCACAGTATATATGACGCAGTCTAAGCAAGGTTTGCCCTAGAAACACTAGCAGAATGTAGAAATGTGTAGTCATGCCTCAGCTACTGGAAATGTTCATGGAACATTGTGGATAATGATTCATCCTTTTTTGAGATAGTGTGGTTGCTTGGTCAAATCAGAAGGGCTGTGTTCAGCTCCTACCTTGGAAACACACTACCTCTTAAGTAACTTTTCTCATGTTAACTTCAGGCAAGTTCATTTCGCTAACATACTTCCTCACCTACAAAAACGGGATAATGCTAGTCTACTTTCAGCTGCTATGAGGATTTCAGCTGCTTTTCACCAGCAAAGAGCAGGCCCTCAACAAATATTGCTTTCCCTTTTGGAACATATGCAGTATAATTTAGTTTTATCTCCCAGACGCTAGTTTCTATAAAACTGCAACCATCACGTTGTAGACAGTGTCTTAGCATAGAGAAGCACTCGGAGGGTATGGATTAAGCGACCTTGATTTACCCTTGCACTAAGCACTCCAACCCACTTGTATGGACTAGCGATGTTCAAAACTGACACTTTGGATGTTCTCTAAGGCTGGGGAATCCAAATGTTGGGACAGTCCCACACTGCTATGCTGGTATTTCATATCTTTGTCCCATGCATCAGGTATCCGCTCTGTTGGTGTTACCCCGGTTTCTGTTTTGCCTTCTCTACTTCTCTGTCCTCCAATGATACTTTCCACTGCCCTCATGCCCCCTCTTCTGATTTTCTGTTTTCTCCTTTTGCCTCCCTTCCTCTAGATTTCTCAGCCTTTAGTACCAGTGAGTCTTAGCTTATATCACTGCTAACTGTTCCAGTCGAGGGCCCAGCAAGAAACAGATGGCACACTCAAATTCAAAGAACTCTAGGAAGATGTGACTCAAAAGCTCTTTACAAAGTGTAACTGTACCATACACGGATGGTGCAATGCCCTAGGTCTGAAAACAAGGGAGCTGTTACCACTTCTAGGACCACAGGAGTGAGGAAAGGAACCTGGAGCTTAACTTCTAGAACCTGGGAGGGGTGTCATAGAGAGATCCCATTGGAAAGGGGGATACATACCTCAAACTTTCCTCCCTCTCTTCCGTATCCTGCAAGGCTTCCCCACTGGACAAACCCGACGAGAAGCCAAAGATCAAGACTTTCAGGGGCCAGAGTGGGGAGAAGAAGGTAGAGGGTCTGGAGGGGCACAGACACCAAGAGAGGCTGCCTTCTTCTGACCCCGAGCCCAGGAACCCAGCAGCCGCACACCTTCGACCTTTCACAGCAGCTTTTAATGCTCTTTGGGGCCTGGACTCCCCACTCTGCAAGATCGCCCCAAGTCCTGAGTGTGGGGGCTGGGGGGTAATTAGGGTGTGGCTGTCCTTTTGTGCAGACTTACAGGCTAAACTGTGTTTTCAATCTTTGTTTCATTTTCCTTCCTTTCTTTAATTTACTATCGCCTGTTCTACACTTTATGGAGCTATTTTAAGCATGCACAGGAGATCTTCTTGCCATACACAGGGAACAATCAATGTTCTCACTTAATAATTCATTCTTTCATTAAATGCCCCAAGTAATTAAATAAAACATGAATAAATTCCACAGTGATATTTGCTAAAGTTTTGTTTCTAGAGACTTTTACATGTTGGAGGGTATGTTGGGGCCATTAGTCACTGTGATGAACAATGAAACAAGGAAACCTTTACGGTATGCAGTCACAGAGAACTAATTTCATTGTAATATTTATCAGATGCCTATGAAGCACTAGATACGTTAGAGACATCCCCTCCCATAATGAAGCGGCCCCATGAAGTTTTAAAAAACTGGGGCTCAGAGAAGCTCAGTGTCTCACCAAGGATCACATCAGGCAGAATTCAATACTGCATTTGCCTGGCGCCAAAGCCCTGCTTTGTCTACAGTCCCCACCACTCCACCTAACACTTCTATGTGGAAGTAGGCGATACAGAAAAATAGCCTAATAACTCACAGAATTGCCCACATTTCAATGCATGCATGTGGGATGGGAGAGTGTGAGAACCAGCTGTAGGTTTCAGAAGCTTGGAAGACCACCTCTGAGGAATGGTCTAGACCAGTGATGGCGAACCTTTTGAGCTCGGCATGTCAGCATTTTGAAAAACCCTAACTTAACTCTGGTGTCATGTCACATATAGAAATTTTTTGATATTTGCAACCATAGTAAAACAAAGATGTATATTTTTGATATTTATTTTATATATTTAAATGCCATTTAACAAAGAAAAATCAACCAAAAAAATGAGTTCAGAGGTGACACGCGTGTCATAGGTTCGCCATCACTGGTCTAGACTCTAGAGCAGGGGTCCTCAAACTACGGCCCACGGGCCACATGCAAATACAAATATTGTATTTGTTCCCATTTTGTTTTTTTACTTCAAAATAAGATATGTGCAGTGTGCATAGGAATTTGTTCATAGTTTTTTTTAAACTGTAGTCCGGCCCTCCAACGGCCTGAGGGACAGTGAACTGGACCCCTGTTTAAAAAGTTTGAGGGCCCCTGCTCTAGAGAATGGGAGTGAAGGAGGGAAGAAAACTGGCAGAAGATAGGATCTTCTTTTCTTACCTCATTCCCCTGAGCATCCTTCCCCAAAAGAAGGGCAGCCAGCATTTTCCATGAGCCCAACTGTTTATCGAAGTTCTCCAAAGAAGCCACCTCACAGAGTGCAATCGTGCCCTGGCTCCCCTGTGAACCAGCAGGCACAACTGCTCCTGAAAGGGCTTTCGCGTCAGCGTTGGGGTCACACTCCTTCCTCAGAATTTGCTCCTTTGGCAACCTCCCTGTTAGCTTGTTCTGATTGTTTCACCATTAACTTCTCCACTTTAACATTAGTTTCGAGAAGGTGTGGATTGATGCTAAGTCTCCCGAAAGTCCCCTGAATGTTAGCATAGTCCCATTCCTTGGGGAGGAATCTCATTTCCATGTGCATCCCCACCCTACCCCAAAGAGCTCCCCTCCTACTCATCCCCTTTAGAATAATGGCCCTATCATTCCCTTTGTGGTCTTGGTAACCCTGGAGTCCTGCTCCTCCCTCATAGCCACACCAAACCAGTCAGCAAGTCCTGCTGTGAGTCTCTTCCTTCTTGCTAACAATGAACATCTCCTTTGACTCACACTAAACACCAGAACAGCGGTTCTCAACCTGTGGGTCGCGACTCCTTTGGGGGTCGAACGACCCTTTCACAGGGGTCGCCTAAGACCATCGGAAAACACATATATAATTACATATTGTTTTTGTGATTAATCATTATGCTTTAATTATGTTCAATTTGTAACAATGAAATTGGGGGTCACCACAACACGAGGAACTGTATTAAAGGGTCGTGGCATTAGGAAGGTTGAGAACCACTGCACTAGAGGGTTTTGAATGACTGAACAAATGCACCATTTTGAGAGAGTCTCCCAATCACCTCTCCACTCCCTATCTATGTTCCACTGGGCCACTAGAGTTAACTTTGTAGTATTTAGATTTGATCATTTTGCTTCCTTACTTAAGGTACCTCCAAATGTCTGCTAATTGTTTCAGAGAATATTCCAAACGCTCTAACCTGACACCACAGGGGCTCCACCTTCTTTTCCAGGTGCTCCCTCCAGCCTACTGTGCATTCTTTATCCATCTATGCCTCCCGACCTGTGCTCATAGTATCCTCTCTACCCACAATGCCCATCACCTACCTCTTATCACACCTCCTGCATTACCACCAGTCCATGCTCTTAACCACCACACTGGGAGAGAAAGAATCCCCTGGCCCAGCTTGGCTCAGTTAGCTATGGTGAGGGGACCATGACCACCTACCATAGACACTTCTTGTGCATATATGCACACCTGTTATAAACATGGCCATTGGGGAGCACTCATCTATGGGGGCTGGGCATGGAAGGGTGAACCATTAGAAACCAGGTAGCCACATCACATTATCTGTTATATTTCCTGTGTTGCTGTAGGAACAGAGGACAGGCTCTATGTCCATGAGCCAGTGTGTTACATAGGACCCAGGCATCCCAGAGGCCTGTCTGCCACTGGGAGAGGCTCATGCAGGGGACTCACCTGTTATATTGGTTAGCTAACTGCTTTTCTTGTCATTCATAATATAGGGCAGGGCAAAAGTAGGTTTACAGCTATGAGTACGCAAAACATTGAGTTTATTCTTGTATTATTATTATTTATTATTGGATTATTTTAATATGAACAACTGTAAACCACCACAGTTGCTCCACCCTGCTTATGGAGGCATAATTCTTTGTAAGTTCTTTCTGGCTCTTGGTAACTCAGCCTTAAGTTACCATGCCCACCCCTAAAGGAAGGAGCAGGGGGCTAAAGAGGGAACGGGTGGGACACATCAGAGAGAGGAGAGCACAGAAACCCATGCACTTCTGGTAATTCTTTTCTCTCCTTCCTTGTGGCAGCCACCCACTGGAGTGCATGTGAGATCAGAGTACTCTAGAATATTTCTGATGTCCTTTACCTGCAGAACCTTTTCTTCAAATGAGACCTAATGACACAGTATTAATGAACTTGATAGAAATGGAGCTGCTGGGTGCAGGGGACTGAGAGCATTGCATGTCCTCCCCAAATCCCTCCTTCACAGTGGCCTGGAGGCGCCGAGCTGGAGCATAACTGGGAAAGACCGATATCAGGTAGGTCTGCCCACCAGAGAGGACTGAATCTCCACCAGGGCCCAGGGGGTTTCATTACAAGCTCTGGTTGAGTTTTCTGTATTAGCTTTTCATCAAAGAATTCTAACAAAGCTGTTTTTCTTTTACCTTTGCAGGTCCCTTATTTGAGAGAGAAAATGGCTATATCATTTGTGGCCTGCGTGTGTTGTGTCTGGTTCCCGTGGTTTGTTTTCCTGCTTTGAAAACGAAACCGTTCATGGCTCAGAGATGGAAAGCAGACCATGTTTTGTCAGCGAGGCCATTCGTCATGTCCCCCAGAGGGGGCTGTGAACTCCCGCAGCCTCGAGCTCTGCCAGCACGGAGACCACCCACGTTGCGGAGCTCAGAGGGCCACCAGGCAGCGCTGGGCACGAGGCTCTGCTACCCAGCTGGCCTGAGGCCTCAGCCAGCTCCCGCCCACCCCTGGGGATGCAGGTCTGAAATAAACCAGTGTGATGGTTCTGGGAGACCAGATTCTACCTGGCAATCGAGGTAGAATCTTGCAGCGCAAGTCTGAGGTGGGCCCAGGGTAAACTTGCAAAACTGTCCAGAGTGGGCAGCGCGTCTCAGATCCCGGTAAGAAAATCACCTTGACTGCTCTGCCAAAAGTTGTCTGGCTTTGTATAAGTTGAACTCTTTTTGTTTTTTACTGTTCTGCAGAAAGCTAGTTGTAAAACGCTCTGATCTACAGCAAAGAATTTCTGTTAGAGAATGTCTGCACCTGCTGGGTGGGGGAACCAAAGGAGGCATGCAGAGGCCTCACTGCAGACAGAAGTTCCTGACACAGCTGTCCCGGGCAGGCCCGCGTTTCTCAGCAACTCTGTCAGACTCACCCGGAAACTTGCTAAAGATGCAGTGGCCCACCTGGACCTTTGGGGCCGGCAGCCTGGAACCTGCATTTATAACAAATTTCCCAGGTGATGGTGACTGTGAACTCATTTGAGAACCAGGGCAGTGTGGACTGCAGGACTCCATGTCTAGGGACTGTCTCTCCAGGTGAGCCCAGAAGGGTGCTCTGGTCTCCAGTGCTGATTAGCAGGACCAAAGGGATGAATCCTGACGGCTTTGCCAAGCTGTATCGAGACTGGAGGAAATCAGCACAGAGCTCAAGCCTCCCAAATCCATAAAAGACTGGGGTACGTAGGCCACTTGGACCAAAACAGCCGCATCAGACAGAGCGGGAACTACTTGTGATTGGGCTCGGTGAGGAACAAGTTGAGCCTAGAGCCTGCATTTAAAACCTTGTTGCATTCTTATGTCTGTGTTCATTTTATAGGAAGCAATAACTGACTCACATTGTAATTTTAATAAAAATAAAGTTGTAATGGAAAAAAGCACGGATATGCGCATTCTCGCTTTCTCTCCTGTAAACCTATTGGACATCCTATCTTATTGCCTTAGGCATGCGCAGCCAAGGTACTGTCCACCTAGGGGAGACTCCAGATGTCAGGAGGAATCAAGAGCATGGATGGGATATCCTTACAGCTGCAGGGATACCCAGCCCACTGCTTATCCTGACCCCAGAGTGCATCTGCCCACTTCAAGTTTCCCAGAACCTGCTGCAATAGTCCCAGCCTTTCAGGCCCTCTCCGCTGACCCCTGTCCAAGACTGGCCGGGGACAAGGCTGCGCTCCAGGGATCGCCGGGGTTACCAGTTGTCCCGGACCATGTGGTGCTTCGTCAGCTCCCACACTGGATGGTGACTCCTGAGTCAGACTTCCCGACTTCATGACTTCAGCATGTGTGGCCGAAGGGACTGAGCGGTCATGCTCGCCACAACATCTGGCAGGCTCTGTCTCTTGGGCTTCGTGCAAATTTTCTAAGGAGAAAAAAAAATCCTTATTATCTCATTACTTTCTCATTGGGTACAGTGGGAGGAGGAGATATTGGGGGGTGGGAGCAGCGGGGGGGTGGGGGGAGGGAGAGAAAGGCTTTTCTTCCAGTGCATTATCTGCCTTTGAAATCCAGTGATGAAGATGTATGTGGGAGGAAAGGACTTTGGAAGGAAGATACATTCCAAGACCTACTGGCCCGAGCAGTGGGCTAATCATATGTATATCACAAATGATTTATATGGATACAATCAGGATTCCTGGGATGAGGGACGGCCATTACTATCTATAGCCAAGTGTCCTTAAAAAAAAAAAAAGGAAGAAAAGAAAAAGAAAGGGAAGAACAAATGGCACCAATGATGTGAGGAGAGAAAGCAGAATTAGAGTAAATGATAAAAATGGGGTTTCTTTTTTAAAAAAAAGAAAGAGCTGGAGAGAAGAACCAAAAGACAGTTCTCTACTTTACAAGAATTATATTTTCTATTTCCCTGATCATCCCCCTTTTACTTTTAAAAGAAAGATAGTTTTATTTATTGTATTAATAGCCTAGAAGTACTTCACTACATCAGACATTGTTGATTTAAGGAGTCTCTTTTTGTATCGGAATATACAACACTGAGTCAATATCTGAAATTCATTTAGACTTGGTAAAGATTCAGCGAGTAATTGAAATGACTATTATGAATATTTTAAAAATTATCTTCACTGCTGAATAAAGTTGTTTGCTTTGGGGTCAGAAAGATAAATTAAAGTGAGTCCATCATTGGTTTCCTTTTCTCTTCATTTTTATTTCCCTACTTTTTTGGTAAAAAATAAATAAATTTTTAAATAGGATAAAGATTATCAAATTCCAATTAGCATTCGCGTTCATCTATACTAATAAAAGGGTAATATGCTAATTAGACCGGATAGACCAGACGTCTTCTGGGTGTCCTTCTGGACAAAGCAGCAGTGGGGTGATCTGCCCGGTCACCTCCTGCAGAGGACATCCCCTGAGGGCTGTGAGAGGGAGCAGGCCAGGCTGAGGGACCCCTTCCTCCAGTGCACAAATTTTTGTGCACCGGGCCTCTAGTATCTGTAATAATTATTTTCTTTGTGATCATCATGCCACGTAGGTCTCATGCATTCTTGCAGGGTAACAGCGTTCTCCATGCTGTGAGGACTAAAAATATGGATGCAGGCAAAGTCCTTGGTTGTCAGCTAATAACTCGGCATCAGCACCACCTCTTGCTACATTATCCTCTGCATCACAGAGGGGAGGAGCTGAGAGCACATCTCTCAGAAATCTCCCCTCTATGGTTGGGTGAGAGTCTGCCTCTCAGAAGCCCTTGCACAAAGTTTGGAAGCCAGGGTTCTGCACCCGTTCCAAGCAGACATGTGGTCAGACAGCAGATGTGGGGGTTTCCAGGCAAGCCCTGGAGCATCACTGGCTCTGGAGCTGTGGGCCAGTGGCATTGGCTTCCTAGAGACTTGAACTCACAGTGACTTCCCGGCAAGCTTTTGAGAATTACTCACCCCAGTGCTGCGGGGCAGCTGAAATGAGCGGTGGACGTTTCCCTGACCTTTGCTCCCCAGTGCTTCCATCGGTTGTATAAGCTTCTAATTCTCTGAATTAAAGACATTACTGCTTGCCCAGGCCCAGTGGTTCAGTCGGTTGAGTACCATCCCATACGCTAAAAGGTTGCAGGTTCGATTTCTGGTCAGGGCACATACCTAGATTTCAGGTTCTATCCCCAGTCCGGGTGTGTGCAAAAGGTAACAAATCAATGTTTCTCACTCACCTCTCTCTCTCTCTCTCAAAATCAATAAAAACATATCCTTTGGTGAGGATTAAAAAAATTAAATTAAATGTTAAAGATTTTGCTGCTCTATAATACCTAGAGTAGCTTCTGTTTCCCTGACCAAACTCTGCAAAATGCAGCCAGCCATTGGAGTGGGAGTATGGACATAGGAGATGACAAGGAAGCATATAAGCTACTGTCTTCCTTCCCTTGGAAAGGGCCTAGCAGGGTCTGACACGCTGCCTGGCAGTTCCGTGGGGCCACATCCCGAATCCAGGCCGGGTGGCAGGTAACCCACCTCTGATGCTCCTCAGAGTTCAACAGAAATGGCACCCAGCCCCCAAGATACTCCTTCCTTAGAGAAACAGCCTCTACTTTAAGCATCCTGCTCTACAGATTTTAAACGTTAATAGCACAACTTCTGGAACATATTGATTCAGGTTTAAAAGGAACCACCTGTGTCCAGCATTCACTCAGTATTCTGTAACAGCAGATTAACTCAAGTAGAAAAACAATGTTTGGGTCTCTTTAGTCTATTACTAATCTCAGCAAAATCGACTGTTTGGCCCTGAATGCAGTCTCCATAAACAAGAAAACATGATTAAGGTTGCCAAAAGGAGGGGTGAGCCCTGCCAGCATATATAGACACTCAATAGAATTAACTGAATTTTTTGAAGTCACAGAGAGAATTTCAGGAGATGTGGTTAAGAGGACAAAATAATCTCTCCTAGAGGCAGAAAAAGCATTGAAACTTTTTAACTCTCCCACGGGAGGAGCTAACATCATCAAAAGATCCTTTCAACACCTGAACCTGAAGAGGCACCAGCTCCAGAAAATCCAATTTCTAGGTCTCTAAGAAAGAAAGGACTGTGAAACTGTGGGTTTCTAGAACCACCCCCGCCCTTGACCTAAGTATTTAACAACACAAGAATGATTTAGCAGGCATGCCAGCCAGGGAACACATAAATAGTTCCATTTTCCAACAAAGGGAGCTATTTAAAATCTTCATGAAATATCATTTTAAAAAATCAGTGTCAAGAACAACACAGGCAATATTTTGAACATGATCTCAGAGTAGTGTTTCAAATTTTGTTTCTTCCTGTGGTGAAAAGAAAGTACTATTCAGAAGCATGAAGTTTAATCCCCAGGACTGGCCATGTTTTAGTTGAGTGGCCTTGAGGGGAAAAATCACTTTGCTTCCTTGAGTTGCTTTTCTTCAACCATAAAACAAGGATAATGGCATGTGCCCACCTACCCGCTAGGATTATTATGAGGGTAAACTGATGAGAGTGAGTTGTCTTAGAAAATAAAAATATTCTCAGCATATAACCCATTAATAAAATCTTGTATTCCTGATTATGCAAACCTATCTAATTGCTCAGACTTTAAGCTACTCCTCTTTTCATAACAGAAAAACACACACACATACCACATCCTTGTTAACCAATTTTTATGGAATGGGAATGGGTAGTGACTTTATTCTACTGACCTATAAACAGAAGATCTGCAAGCACACAACATTGTTATTATGCACATACTTACAAATACAAAAGTTCATAGCAAAGTTGGTATAGCAACAGCTGGGCTGTGAGTATGAGACCGGAGTGGACCATGTCCTCACTAATAAATGTCAGCTTGATTTGAATTACTTGCTAAAGTCCAGCTTAGACAAAGCCAAAAAGGAAAACCAAAGCTTTCTCGATAAAATGGAATCCCAAAGCATAAATAAAAGATTCCACCTGAGAAGAATGATTTATTATCTCTCACTCAAGAAAAGGATGCACAGTCAATTCTATGTGACCACATCTCTTAAGTTGTTTGCTACTGGTTCATAAAATGCTCACACATGTGTGTACATAAGCACACACACACACACCACCGGTTCATTAGTTCGACTAAAAGGAAAAATAGGTTATATGTTGGTTACTTGAAGTAAAACTAGGAAAGTTCATTCTTTTCAAGAATTGACACTTCTTTGTCCCTACAAAAGCTAATTACCCCACATCCAGGTCAGAAACACTGATGAAAATTTACATCAGCCAAAGAGAATCTGGGATTTGGAGAACTGAAGTTACCAGAGTGAGACTGTCACAAAAGAGACCGAATGTCTGAAACTTAAAAACCCTCCTACCTAGCATGCATGTGTGAATGAATTTGTTCTGCATCAAGCAAGTTTGAACCATGTCTAATTGACCCCCTTATCAGCTACTTGATCAGAAATAATGGAAATAATCATTTTAAAGCATAAAGCCCTTCATTCTCCAAGTTCTTCAAGCCACCAGAGATAGGACACTATGAAAAATTTTACATTTTTTTGTGAGGAAAACCCAAGTACCTTTGCTAAAAGCAGCCATCTAGAAACGAAAGGCCATAATAAATTTTTCTTTTTTTTTTTTTTTACCATAAGTGAACTAAATGCCTCCCCTTTTAAACATAATTTAGACAGCTTTACAAAATCAATATCAGATATTTGAGGGATTTTTAAGGTTGTTATATTTATGTACCACTTATAAGTTGTGCCCAGCTCACTGTGTGATCATGCCTACTTTATAATTAAGATAAATGGAATAATTGGGATAAAATATTGAATCAGTGGAGAAGTCATTTGAGGGCTCAGTGAGCATCTCTGTCTTACATTTTAAAAAGCTAATCAATAGCCCTGGCCCATGTGGCTCAGTTGGTTGAGCATCGGCCCATGCATTCAAAGGCCACAGGTTCAGTAGGAAGCATGCAGGAGGCAGCCAATTGATGTTTCCCTCTCTTTTCCTCCCCCTTCCTCTCTCTCTCTCTCTCTCTCTCTCTCTCTCTCTCTCTCTCTCTCTCTCTCTAATCAATAAAAACATGTTTTTAAGAACTCTTTAAAATAAGAAAAAACTAATCAATAAGTAGAAATATTTCAAATATTTGTTGCATTAAACGAATACAGGTAACAGTTCACCATTTAAAACCTGGGTTTTCGCCCATGCAAACCCACCTGAGGAGCTCTTGCATACCCGTCAAGAATGCAAGATTCCATTTCCTTAAGGTTCTGTATCAATTACAATGGCTGATGCTAACAGGCGTAAACAATGAAGAAATGGTCTTAACTCGTTTGTCAGGAAGGCTAGGCATGTCATGGCCCAGGCTCTGCTGCTCCGACATTCTTTCAGGTGGCCCTTCTGCACATGTTGGTATTTAAATTCTGACTAGTGTGATGAAATCTCGCAAGTCCCGCTCTGCCCTGCCAGGAATGCGAATCATCCCTTTGCCCAGTGTCTCCACCTGTATAGGTTTCCCATCCGCCAGTCACTTAGTAGGTGCTTCTTCAGTTATTAGATCAACTGTCCCAATAACACAGTGCCTGTGTTCAAGCAAACCTTATATTATTTCATAATGGCCCAAAGCACAAGTTAGTGATGCTGGCAATTCGGATAGCCAAAGAGAAGCCGTGAAGTGCTTCCTTTAAGTGAAAAGACATCCACTAAAGTTCTTGGAACATATGCCCCTGGAAAAGGGGGGTCTACTGTGTTTTCCCTTTTATTAGGGCAGCAGTCATATTGGATTAGGGCTCACACTAAGAACCTCATGTTAACTTGATTATCTCTCCAAAGACCCTATCTCCAAACAAGGCCACATTCTGACGCCCTGGGAGTTAAGATTCAACATATGATTTGGAGGAGCATGGTTCAAATCATAACACCATGTCACTGGGGATCTTTAATAAGAGGACAGGTGACCTATGATCAGAGATGCTGCTGGTTTATTCCTCCAGTCCAGCCAACTGAGGACATGCTTTCACAAAACAATTACAGGCAAAATCAGGGCTCCCGGCATGCAATGTAAGGTGCGATAAAAAGCTTGATTTCTTCACCTGGAGACCTGACTTGGCCTCACAGATTACAGTGGTAAAAGGGCAGAGCAAAACTTCTGTTACCTCCTCGATCCATTTTCCTGTAGAGATTCCAGTGGAAAATATCTCACTAGGACCCCTTCCAGGCTGCATTCTTGCTTCAGCATTTTTGTTGTTGTTCCACAAGTGCCAAGCACCCACACAGCAGTGCCTATGGGGAAATCATACTCTGTCACCTCTGGGGCATCGCAGACTGTTTCCTTCTTTATCTCATTTTATCTTCCCAACACTTATGGACACTATGGACATCAGATAGTCCCCTGCTCATTTCCACAGGAGGGAACTGCAAGGTTCAGCTTTTAGTCTAGGGTCATGTCATTAATTAATGGCAGTGCTGTGATTAGGTTTTAAGTTTCCTGATAATCTATCAATTACAAGTCAATTTACGGAGCATCTCCTATTTGTTCAGCATTGTGTTAAGTATTAAAGATTGAGACCTGGTGTCAGTCAAATCCAATCGCTGAAACTTCTGGTTTGGAATTAGAAGCCACATCAGCCAAGGCAAGTGGGTGCCTGCCCGTTCTTACCTAAGCTGTGACCCTAAAAGCTCTCACGACATTTTTTCTTTGTCTTGGCATGGTTACATGCAGATCACCCAAAGGCCTTCGCTACAACCTCCCACAGTCAACAACATTTTGAAATGCTGAATCCTGCTCTTTGCTAGAACTGATCCCCAGTTCCTCTTGCTGTACCTCGGCAAGTGCTTGAGACCGTCTCTGCTCTCCCCTCCATACCTTTTAGATGGTGGCACTGCCATTTGGTTTGGTCACCTTGCCGCAGGAAGCAAAGTTTTAGAGTTTTCCTGGCTTCTCAAACCACCTTGACTTATTAAATTCGGGGATCAATTCAGAAAAGAGTAGGCATGCCTCCCTCATTTGTCCAATGACAGTCCTGTTGGGTACAATAGGTAGGTTTGCTGTATAACAAACAACCACAGGAAAACTCAGTGTAATCAACAAAAAGTGTTCTTTTTTCTCAAACACCTGTGAGTTGGCCGGGGTTTGGCTACCGATGTAGGCTGAGCTTGGCTGAGCTTGACTCCAACTTGTGGGTTGGGTGTAGAGCTCCTCCACACATGTCTTGTTTTCCCTGGACCAGCACTTACCTGGGGCTTATTCTTTCCATGGCAAAAAGCGGGAACACAAGAGGGAAAGCCCGGTCTTACAAATCTGCTCCAAGCCTATGCTCACATTACACCCGCAACCTCCCACTGGTCAACCCTAAAGTCAAGTAGTGTCAACCTGCAAACCCACCAAAAGGCCATGGCAAAGGTATGCGGGTATGACACTACTGCAGGGAGTGACCAACTGACCATATTTGTTCTACCCTGTAAAACTAAGGCCCACTTCCTCAGGTTGCCCAAGATGGCCACGCTTCCAGCTGCACAGTTTTATCTTTAACCACTGAGCTCTTCTTCCTTCCCCTTTCCTCCCCAAATTCCATGACACCACCTTTTCAAAAGCAGCTCCTCCCTCCTCATGCTGCTTTATTAAAAGCTTTCCGCCAGGCTGGGAAATTGACGAATCCCACCTGCATCTAATCTACGATAAATTACTAGTAACCCAGCACGATTTGCTTTTTTTTCCCTCAGTCTGTTGCTTGCCTGTTGCATTGTTGTTGGCCAAGTTCCAAACATCATAATAGGAAAGAGAAAAAAGAAACTATTTAGAAGATGATTATCCAAATATCCAAGCCATTCTCCAGGTAATGAATCCATATTGAGTGAGACTAGCATTAGGAACAATAACATAAGAGGGAAAGAAAATGAAAAATTTCCATCAAAATAAATAGGTCCTACAAGTCTGTCTTTGCAGGCCTACAATATGGAGCCTCATAGATTTAACCATTCACACCTCCCCCTTATTTTCAGAGCCATTAACCAGAGTGAACTTGTCAGGGTTTCAACAATGTCACTGTTTAGCTATAAATTTGGCTGCTGGCTGGGGCCTGAGGTTTCCAATATTGACAGCCAAGGGTCAAAGTCAAAAGAGATAGTTCGTGGGGGAAGGGAGAAAACACAGCAGGAAGACTTACTGCCGTGGGAAGCCTGGGGTGGCATGGAGAGAGGGTGAAGGCTGCCAGAGGCTTAGGATGCTGAGTTGCAGGACATAGGACCACGATGGCTCTAGGTTGGACTGCAGATAAGGTTTCTGCTTCCCAACAGGATGAAAACAATACTGAGCTACTGGGTCCCTCCCACATAACCAATCTGGAAGAACCATAGAAATAAGAAGCAAGAATGGGTTTAGGGAGCTAACATAAACACTGTGGGGAACCCCTAGGTAGCCTAACTATGTGATGGGGACCAATGGGGGAGAAGAGGTATCAGTAACGTCATGGAGAACAGGATGAGAGAAAGCTCTCAAGTTCTGCTCTTGTCCACACTACCTATAGAAGAGAGTTGCCTGCCTCACTGTGAAAAAGAAGTCAGCAGCATCAGCCAGGTGGTGGTGGGAGATAGGTAAAACCAGGGAAGTGCCAACCCCCCTGTGGGGTGGGGAATTGATTAAAAAAAAAATGTAGACTGATTAGCTGGCTTTGAGCATTCACTCCTATCCCCTCCATGGCCCCTCACCTCTGGATTGGTGGATCACGATCAAAAGCTGTGTTTTTCAAATTGATTTTCACTTCCACTCACAACGAGAATACACATTTTACATGGTGATCCAGTACCTGCACAGCTCTGTGCAAATGAAAGAGTTTCAAAATACCTTGTGCTTGCTGTTGGGATGCCTTTATATGTTTAAACCGATTCTATTCTATTCTATTCTATTCTATTCTATTCTATTCTATTCTATTCTATTCTATTCCATTCTTTCTATTCCATTCCATTCCACTCCATTTTATTTCTTCTTCTTCTCCTCCATCTCTTCCTCCTCCTTCTCTCTCCTCTCCCACCCTATACCAGATGACTCACTAAATTGATTTCATGACCCAACTCTGTGTTGCCACCCAGAGTTTGGAAAACTTATCCATAAATATTATTTCCTTCCTAGGTTGCCTTTTCAGGTATTTTAAGGGAGGATCCTCACTAAAGTTGTGGCCAAATGGAGGAGCAAAATATTGGTGGGAAGGCTACAGTTCTGTGGGCCCTGGAGCGCTCCACCGTGGAGCTCCCCCTGCCCCTCTTCTAGGAGCTGAGTTTCAGCCCCTCCTTCCGTATACATAACCAGATATGGGAACTCTTACCCTGAAAGGAAAAAAAAATAATTTTAATATAGAATTTTATATTCACCCAAATTGTGACTTAAATCTGGTGGCTCAGTAGGTATGTCTCAAGCATAGAAGACTTTAGCAGGGTTGCCACACAAAGAACCATTTAGAAAACCCAGGTAAGAAGTAAATCCAGAAAGTTTCTAAAAGAAATATGGGAAATAAATGAATTCAAATAACTTAGAATTTATTGTTGCCTAAAAAAATCAAGTAACAAACAAATAAGTGTATCCATAATAACCAAAAAAACCATTTTAAACAATATCAAGGAGATAAAGGAAAGTGATGAATAACAAAAAGA
Organism: Myotis myotis; assembly: GCF_014108235.1. Classification (NCBI taxonomy): domain Eukaryota; kingdom Metazoa; phylum Chordata; class Mammalia; order Chiroptera; family Vespertilionidae; genus Myotis; species Myotis myotis. Next base: position 56,486,036 of record NW_023416316.1, on the reverse strand, counting down.
TATGAGAATGTGTTAACATGTCCAACTCGCTCATGGTAAGATTGTAGATAGATGATAGGTGACAAATAATACAGCAATGATAGATGGATGGACTATAGATAAATCTGAGATAGCCATAGAGATAAATAAATTTAAGTATAGGAAAGACAGAGACTCTCAGATTAGCTAAAAATTGTTTTTGTGTCTATAGCAACAATATGTAGTCCCTGAGAGAGATTCAAATAAATAGAAAAATGAAAGGATGAATATTTTATTCAGGACAAGTAGGAATCAAAGAAGGCCAGAGTATCAATTTCAATATCTCACATCAGAATTCAAGACAAAAAAATATCAAGGAAAATAAAGCAAGCAACATATAACCATCATTGTACTATGTGAACCTCACTCTATGTATACATAACTGAGAGAAATAGAAAAGAAGGCAACAACCTCTCCCTCCAAAAAAAAAAAAAAAAAAAAAGCAAATATGCTGTCACATTTGTACTTACAGCATCTGATGGCTTCCTACGGTCCTCAAAATAAAGTCCAATATCAAGGCTTGCGAGGCTCTACATGATCACCTAGGTCTCTCTTATCTCTCAGCCCCTTTCTTCATACATCAGTCTCCTTAAGAATTTCTGTAACTTTTTGAATTTGTTTTTATTCTTTACATATGCCTTTTCTCTCTTACTTCCAAACCTTAACATTTGTTGTTCTACCTAAAACATCATTTCCGCCTCTTTACCTGGCTAATTCCTACTTACCTAAGCCATCTTCAATCAGATGTTACTTCTTCCAGAGCCTTGAATGCTTTGTTTTTGTTCATAGCACTTCTCTCACTTATACACATCCTGTTTGACTGTCTACCTCCCCCACTAGACTGTAACACTGTGAGGAAAAGACAGTGTCTTTGGTGCTCACCAATGTCTTCCCAGTGCCCAGGATACTGACTGGCATAGGAAGAACTAAAAAAAGCACTTGTATAATAACTGAATTTTAAAAAGTACTGGTATAGTAATAAAATATTTTTTCCAACATGAAATCAGCCCAACTTCTGGTTCAACATGGCAGAATTAAACATGTGCATTTATCTGTTGCTGGGCTCCCCAATAAAACTTCACTAAAATGCCAGTAAAATGATTTTTGATGCAGGAATCTTGCAGAACAAAGAGAAAGGTATTAAAGATAGCATATCAAAGTCAATAAAGATGAAGCCTAATTGGATGGGGTGGGTGGGCCTGGAAACCAACAAGAAGTATGATCAAAGCACAAAGACCAGTAACTGAAGGCACAGGGTGTTTCAGAATATGGGGAGGCGGGGGGGCGGGGAATAAAGCCAAACATAGGAAGATGGATTGAAAGTCCTTGTGGAAGGCCTTTCCTTCCTTCAGTTAGTCCACTGATACCAAGAAATTACCCTACAACCAAGCCAAAGAAAAGATGCTTACACTGTGGCTAGATTGTCCTAGAAGGGCTCTCAACTTAGAGGCAGGTGAAGCAAAGAGTAGCAGTGAGCTGCTATAATGAAAACAAGAAGATGAAGTGAAATTTTGAAAGCCCTCTTTCCAGTCGCTTTCCCATTTTGCTCACCCCAGCTCAGACTGGCACTGGAAGAGGCAGGTGGAGATTGCAGAAACCTATAATCCCAATAAAAAAGACCCACCCTTGTTAATATCAAATCAACTGTCAGAGCACAGTTTGGTGAGATCCACCACTCAACAGTCCCACCTATGCACATTGGTTTTCCTTTAGTTTCTGGCTCCTCATTCTTAAATATATGCAAATGCAAAAGATTTCTATTCTTAGGAAATCCACTAGCGTAAAATGAAGAGACCTAAAAGGAATTCACAGAAAATAGAGACAAGATCGGGAACAGAACAAATATTTCTTAAATTAATATAATATTCTAACAGAGATAAGAGAAGATTCTACATCCATGAAACAAGAACAAAGTGCCTGAAAAGGGAAATTTTCAGTAAAAACATAAGAGCTCTTGGAATTTAAAAATATAAATGACAGCTTCCTCATGACTTGGTACAGAATTATCTATAGACAAATATTCTGTCTTACCCAAAACTGTCTCTCTGCTGATCTTTACTCAGAACTTCTAAACCATGCCTGAGTGTGCGGATGTTTTTGTATGTAAGGTGTTTCATCTTGAAGAGGAGGAGGCAACCTAGTCCTGCTCTTCTACCAACCCCCAGCTCCTCCTGTGTGGTCTTAGGCCCAGGCCCATCTTCAACTCCAATCTGTTGATACCACTGACGCTCCCAGAACCCCCCAGGCAAATAGAGATCAACATGGATGGACCTCACAGGTATTCAGCTAAGTGAAATAAGTCAGATAGATAAAGACAAATACAATATAATTTCACTTATATGTGGAATCTAAAAAACAAAAACAAATAAGCAAAGTCATAGGTACAGAGAAGAAATAGGTGGTTGCCAGATGTAAGGGATTGGGGGATGGGTGAAAAAGATGAAAGAGATTAAGCTGTACACATTGGCAGTTATAAAAATAGTCACAGGGCTCTAAAGTACAGCATAGAAAATATAGTTAATACTATTGTAGTAACTATATATGTTATCAGGTGTGTACTAAAGTTATCAGGGTGATCACTTCATAAGTTATATAAATACCCAATCACCTTGTTGTGTACCCAAAACTAATATAACATTGCATGTCAGCTATAATTAAAAAATAAAATAAAGTAATGTTTGATAAAAAATAATACATGGTCCTAGAAAGGTAGGGACTTGCCCAAAATCACATAGCTAAGGGACAGAGACCCTAAATCCTAAGTTTCCTGACACCTCTTATTTGTTCATTAATTCATTCATTTAAGAAACACTATAACATGGATGAAAAGATGATTAGCTCCTGCACTTAAGAAGCTCAGGATCTGGAGAGCAGAGAAAGAGGTGAGCCAGCCTGTTTAGTCGATGCGTAGATGGAGCTCTGCTTAGAGAGCTCTGATAGCTCAGGAGGGATGGCCTAGGCCAGTGGTTCTCAACCTTCTGGCCCTTTAAATACAGTTCCTCAGGTTGTGACCCAACCATAAAATTATTTTTGTTGCTACTTCATAACTAATGTTGCTACTGTTATGAATCGTAATGGAAATATCTGATATACAGGATAGTCTTAGGCGACCCCTGTGAAAGGGTCGTTCAACTGCCAAAGGGGTTGCGACCCACAGGTTGAGAACCACTGAGGGTATAACCCTAGAGGGTATTATGCCTGAGCTGAGTCGTAATGGATGAAGACAAGAAAAGGAGAGGGGATGGAGAGGACCAAGACAGAGGTGAGAGTGACAGAGGTGAGCTTTGGGGGCACGACAGTAGTTCTTGAAGTCTGGACAGCAAAGATAAAAAGGTCACAAGGAGAGTTGAGACTGAGGCATCAGGCAGGGACCAGATCAGCCAAACGCCTTAGTGCCACACTAAGGGGCCTGGACTTCATTCCACAGCCAGACAAAAGGGAGACTTACAGGGTTATGAGCAGGTGAGTGACTCTTGTCCAGTATATAATCAATTTAGTGATATAGATGATAAAGGCTACACACATAAGAGAAGGAAGAGACCATTGTGAGCTGGTGATCATGCCTGAAAGAGGCAGATGAGTCACACTAATGAAGTAGAGGGGAGATCATTTGGGAAAGGAGAGGGCGACATAAGACAAGGTTGGGAATGAGGGTGTTGAGTTCAAAGATCATCCAGAAGAGCCTTCTACTGCAAGGAAATTATGAGAGACAAGGAGAACAGTAGTGGGGGAAAGAGCCAGTTGAGGTAGACACAGTTGAGGAGGTTAGACATGATTCTACATGTTGGTACTTCTCCAAACTTTCTTCCCAATGGCGAGAAAAAGGGAACCCCAGAACACTTGGGGGTGGCTGGAAGTGGACTTGGACAATCTCAGAACTTCTTTGAAATTTATGTTTCATCTTTAAAATTCATATAAATTTTGCATTCTACTTTACATAGGTCTTAATACAAAAATGTTTTCAATTACTTTCTAGTGGAAAGCTCCTAACTTCCCACACCTAAGAAATCTTACCATCAAATTAGTATTTCAGAAACATGCTCCTGTGGCTTCCCCTGATCATGAATGCCAATATCTGAGGGCATGGTGATGAGTAGCAATAAGAAATCTGTTTTCTTCACGTTAGCTCTGAGGTGAAAGAGGCATTTGGGGAAGTTAAATAAATAGAAGGGTGCTGGATGAGTGGGACAGTTTGAAAGGGGTGCTAGAAAGGCAGGTAAAAGGCTTTTGAGATCATCATGATAGATCTTAGACCAGCGGGTGGTGGTGGTTGATGGAAAAATGGCATACACAAGGAAAATTTTTGAAGACTTGATGGATGATTCAATATGGGGCAGGAAGAAGGAGAAGGAATCAAAGATAATTCTGACTTTGAACTAGGGGGACCAGATGCCAGGGCTGAAGAGGAGGAAGTGGAGAAGGGGGGGGGGGGCCTCTCCTTCCCAAGGATTGAGAGCAACATATTGACTTCAGCCAGCTGTGCTTGTCCACGTGCATCATGCACATGTGGAAAAGTGTTATAGATGGTTGGACCTGGGGGACGAGATCTAATGTAGAAACACAAACGCGGGGTCATTCTTGCAGAGGCTGACTCCACAAGGTGGATGGAAAGCCTGAGGCAGTGAGGGAAAGAAGAAACCACAGAAAGTTGAGTACTTAGCTTTGGGAGATATGTATAGATGGTTGTGGGGAGAGAGGGGACCTCCATGCAGGAAAGACAAAAAGGTGTATTGACCTAACATATAGCCATAACACTTTTAATTACAAGTAGCAGGGAAAAGCTCAAACTGGATAAAAAAGGGGGAGTGAGAAATTTCTTGGTTAATATCATTGAAGAGTCCAGGAATGGACCTGACCTCAGCTTTGATGAGATCCCAGTGCTCAAATCATGCCATCAAAATCCACCTCTGTCCACCTCTTCTCTCTTCTTCCCTTTCCAGTGGCCTCACTTTCAGACCCTCTCATCACGGTGGCCCCTCAAAGCTCCAGGCTTTTATCCTCTCATCTCATTAACCAGATCAAAGACAATGTCTCCTTCCCAAAAAGTCCAACCAAGGTTTCCAACAGAAGTTCCAGGTTTGGCTCTGATTGGACCATCTTGGCTCAGAGGCCCATTCTTAAACCAAACACAGTGGCCAGACATAGGTCACATGCCCCCAAATCTCCACACCCAAACAAACCTACGTGAATAAGCACTGGGGAAGAAGCCTTCCCTAAAGGAAAGATGCTTGTGTGATTTCCTTAAAAAGGGAGAATGGATGCCCTCAGAGAAGTAGAGGGAAGGGGAACAACGAGAGAGAGGAAGGTTTTAAGAAGCTGGAGGGTGGAGATAGGATGGCTAAACATGTGAAATGTCATACAAAGGCCAAAGTGGGGCCAATAGAGACCCCACTGCCCTTGGCTAGACAGAAAATGGGGCAGTCTTCTCTCCTCTATGTCTCCCCCCGCCTTAGGAGTAAGAGTCTGAGGACAGTGATGCCCCATCCCCAGCTTTCCTTGCTCATCATTCCCAGCCTGGCTTCCAGCACCCAGGTGCACAGCCCTCCATCACCACACCCTGCCAAAGCCACACCACAGCCACCTTGGCTGGGGCCCACAGACCTCTCAGGCAATAAAAAGTCCCTCTGGCTTCAGAGTGGCCTTGTAATGTGAGAGCCAGGTCCCTCCTGGCAGGACTTCCCTGCCACACACATCATTCGATTCCTTCTTTCCCTGCAGGTAATTTTTCCAGTGAAAGAATTACCCCTCTCCTGTCCTTTGCCTCTGACCCACCAATTGTTTGCAAGGGAGGAAAAGGAATGCTCCTTGGCTGGACTTCAGAGTCCCAGTTCAGCCGGAAGAGCTAGGCTGAGATTTAAGCAAGGACCCTGAGGGCCTCATGTTATATGAATCATCTCCCCAGCGCACCCAGACATCAAACTACACTTCACCCCTCGCTCTTTCTCTCCCGGCCGCTTCAGCTCATGGGCGTTTAAAGCAACATCACTGGCAGCAGCTCATCTGGAACATCTTGGCACACTCCCCTTTTCATGAGAGTGAGCACCCTTTACCTCTGAGACAGACAGACAGATGGACAGGGAGAGGGGAGTCCGGCAGACAGATGAATATGGATGTGGAGCTACTGCGGCGGGAGAGGAGCCATGGCAATCACATCCAGTGTTGCACTCCAGCTGGGGACGGACCGACAGCAGCTCCCCTTTGGAATCCGAGTGGGTTCTTTCTTGTGTGATGTTTTGAAGGGTGTCAGCATTCCTGGGCACTGTCAGCCTCCTCCCAGTGACCTGAGCAGGGGTGTGAATAGCAAGCTCTCACCGCCTGCGGCTGTGCAGATGGGAAGGCTGGGGATACTGTTCCAGAGGTTTCCTTTCACGGTGAAAATCAAGGCAGAAATGCCTCCTCTTCAACTCCTCAAATACTCTTGAAGATCAAGGGGCAGATAAGCTAATCTATTATAAATTCTAATGCAGCGCAGTTCCCTGACCAGAGCCTCATCTCCTCAGTGCCCCGAGCGTTAGCCAATATTTCATCAAAACCAGCTCCCTCTGCAGGCTCACATCTGCTCCTCCCGCTCACACAGAGAGGCTCCCACGCTGGTGCCTTCTCCATGCATGTGCTACACACACACACACACACACACACACACACACACACACACACGTACCCGCATGTGTACATACACGTACATGCACATGCACACATTTGCACATGCACACCATATACAAAGCCAGACCCTGAACATTCTTCCTAATTTATGACCCTATCTTGCCCAGTCTGGCTGGAAAATTATTATTTTTCACGCTCAGAATGTTTGAATTCCACAAAAGGATGCTTAGCAACACCAAAATGGTAATACACACACACACACACATACACACAGCATGTGCACACACAGAAACACACATCAAGGAGACTCTCAGAGCTTGTCTTCTCCTGAGCTCAGCCTCACTCCTTGCTCCGTGAAGGCCTGACTCCCTAGTGCGATAAAGGCCCATCCAAGCTCAGGAGCAGCCCAGTCATCTCTGTGGCTATTCACCCGCTGTTCATTTCTCAGCAGTCAAGACATCCACCTCATCTGCTTGGAGACCTCATCCCACTGCTTCAATGCCGGCTCAGTCCTGGCTCTCGCCGCTGTAAAATGGGACTAATAAGCCCTAACAGGAGTCAGGCTGTGGGAATCCGTGTGTTAATACCTCCAGGCCCTATTAAAGTTGGACACATGGTTATCACCATAAGTCCTAGGATGCTGATCCAGGAGGAGAGCAGGGCTGCCCTGACCTTGAGACCCTGTCTGGGTGAGCAACTTAAAAAAGCATTAGAGTTTAGCAGCTGGGTGGGAGCAAAGATGAAACAGCTCCCATAAAAACTTTCTTTCCAGCAGCATATGCCACATGAGCCCAGGTTTCTCTTGTACATGATAACACTCACCCTGAAGGAAAACCCCTTACAGTATTTACTGTGTGCGAGCCTAGGAAAGAGCCTGGAAGGAGATGGCACAGTCACTTACAGTTACAGGGGGTGGGATTACAGGTGACTTTTCCCCACTCACTACAGTATCTGTATTTTATCTAGATTTTGTCATTTCTACAGGGAACCTGTGTGGCTTTTATAAGAATACTAGTGACCCGGTGCACAGATTCATGGACATTGAAAGGAAATTAATTAGAAGGTGGCCAGTGGGGCAGAACTGGGTGAGACGGGCTGGACATGCTTTAGAGTCAACCTCCCACAGTCCCTCCCTAGCTGGCTGCACCTGGTGTGGTGCCATGGCTCGAAGGGCATCTGCGGAGTGAGTGGGGGGGTCCCTCCAGCAGGTGGAGTCCCTCGGCCTGGCCTGTGGGGATCGGGCCGAAACCAGCTCTGCAACATCCCCCAAGGGGTCCCAGAGTGCAAGAGGGCACCCTGCAAAGTTGCTGTCATACAGTGTGTGGAATGCAAATGCAAGTGTGCAGTAAACCAGATTCAGAGCCGATAGTGCCCCAGCAACATAACCCACGGCCAAAGGTGGAATTGTGCAGCCTTGTGAGGAATCGGGCTCCCTCCTCTCTGGTTTCGGGGTGCATCACCCAAGAACCACCACTGCCAAGTCACCGCAGCTCAGCAGCTCTTGCATTGAGCGTCTGCCCCCTGGTGGTCAGTGCACATCATAGCTACCGGTAGGACAGGCCCTTAGCATATTAGCCTTTTATATATGTAGATTTGTAAATTCCCTTTTGAGAAATTGATACCATGCCTTTTTCAGATGCCATGCTTTCTCACCCAGAGCAGCAGAAACAAGCAAGGCCAGTGCTTACACTGGTGGGCAGGCTCCAGCCACTCTTTAGACTCAGTCACCAAAACAAGGCAGAATGACCAAGAGGAGGTTAGTCTGCTGATAGGAAGTGTCATCAACAAGGAAGTGGAAAGTGGCCTTGTGCACCCCAAATCCACCCAAGCTCTCGATGTCTGTGGACATCATTGGGGAGACAGTGGGAAGGATGGAAAGAGGCTTAGATGGGGGTGAGGAGACCAGATTTCTAGAGAGACCTCTTTCTCTTTCTCATCTTGTGGTATCCAGATAGTTTCTTCACTCTCTGAACCAGCTTTCTCAGCTTGTGACTTCTGAGGGCCCCCTTGTGACCTCCAAGACAACATAGGAGATTCTGTCTGTGGGCCTGCCACTCTCTATGCTCTTTTTGTGTGTTGTCTCATGCAGTCACCACAAAAAGCCCATGAAATAGATGTTGCTATTCCCATTTCACAGATGGGAACCCTGAAGCTCCAGGACTAAAAAAACAGTGTGGCTCCGTGGTTGAGCATCGACCTATGAACCAGGTTCAGTTCCCTGTCAGGACACATGCCTGGATTGCAAGCTCTATCCTCCATGGGGGGTGTACAGGAGGCAGCTGATTAATGTTTCTCTGTCATTGATGTTTCTATCTCTCCCTCTCCCTTCCTCTCTTTAAAATCAATAAGAATAAATTTTTAAAGAATTTGATCAAGGTCATAAAGCAGGCACCCGCTGAGTTTGGATGCAAATGCAGGTACATCCAGCCCTAGATTTCAAAGCTCTCTTTGACTTAATGATGTTGCCAGATTTCTAATGCCAAGATTCCAAAGACAGCTACCTCGTCTAGTCCTCCAATTCAAGCTATGTGTCAGAGTGGCGTTGCCATTAACAGTCCTGCTGTGGGGGTTGATCTTAAGTAAAGTTCTGTGTAACTCTTACTCTACTTCAGCCACCCTTCACTTCACTCAGGTCCCGCAAAGTCCTTCAGGGCCTCTTACGCTTTCCAAGGTGAAGCGGAGCCAGTTCATCAGGAAGAGAGCTCAGTTCCCTGGCACCCACAGAGAGGCGATCGCACATTAGCCCCTAGGTGCTGGGCCATAAGCTTTTCCCAGAATGGACCCGAAGTGGGAGTGAGGGAGGGAGCCTGCCCTGCACCCAGTCAGTTAGCTCTTCAGGCCGGCAGCAATAATGGAGAACGTGATAAGCTGTCACTAGAAGCCAGCTCAGTTCTCTGAGACTTAATGGTAGAATAACACAATAGGGTCAGACTAAAAAGGTTCCCTTATGAAAATTTTATCAGCAACTTTGGTAAATGGCTATGGGAAAGGTGCTTTGCTCCCAGGCAGACCTGGGACCCGATTTTACAAGGTACCGGCGGCCTGAATTGCATCACCCCCACAAGATATTAAGGGCACTCAAATTGAATTAACACCAAATCAAGCCGGTGCACTTAACAATACAAATGCACTTAAGGGATGCCTCAGGATGATTTGTGACTAAAGAAAGCAAAGAAGAAAACGGCCTGCAAGCCACAAGGGTGGTGTTGTGTGTCATATACAGGAAAGGCCATAAGTAGAACTTAGAATACCGGAAAACCATGAACTTCAGGGGCTCTCAGATACCTTCGTCCCCGCCGTAAAGTAGAAGGTCGCTTTTGTGGTATGCAGAAACAATTGATAAATAAATTACAGCCAATTTTCTTAGTGGCATGGTCTCCATTACCTCTGACAGCGGGTAACTACTCTGCTAAGATGATAAGAGGCGAATAATGGTGTATCAGGTAGCGCCCCAGGAAATTCTCTGCCAGTTGCCAGGTCTCTTCATGACAGTGATGACACAAAGATCCTCGGTGAGAGCCAAGTGATGAGAAGTGACAGCTCGCCAGGCAGACCGTGACAGGTCTTAAAAAGAATCAGCTGAAATGTCCCTGGCAGATGGGACCCCGGAGTCAGGGCTGGTCCCTTTGGCGTGTCCTCTTCCCGTCAGCATTTGTCGGCACACATCTTCTCCTCGTTCGTCTTCATCCTTTGCTCTCAGTCTCCCTTGCTCTCTTCCCACTCCCCTACTCCCACCCCCTCACCTTCTCTCGCAAACACAGCCTGTCCGCTGAGCTGGAAGACAAGTGCACCCTCTTCATAGATGAATGGCTCTTCTGAGCTTATCTTGGAAACTTGGCTACATTCTGGCCTGGAGAGAATTCAGGGGGAAAAAATGGCCTCACTGGGGATTCCTTTCCATCAACTGAAATACACACGAAAGCATGCTTTTGTTATCCTTTCAGGAAAGAGCTGTCTCCACGCAGGGTCTCGCTCTGCAAACGAGCTCCATTTAGGTTGGAGGCGGCCTGATTTTGTCAGAGTGAAAGCGGCTGCTGGGGGAGTCATCAGGTGGCCTGGAAACCGGGGCAGGCGGGTTTAGTTTCTCACGACAGAGAAGGAGGTTCTGAGGGAGTAAGAAGGACCGTTCTAGCCGCTGTTGAGTCTCCACCAGGACTTGCTCGGTGGGAAGGTGAGCGCTGTCAGAGGGAAAACCCGGCGAACAGGAAGGTCTCTGTGTTTAAAATGAACGAGCTTGGGCCCTTGCTCTACTAGAACTCAGCTGTGACCTCATGGGATTGTTGAGGACTCAGCGAAAGTAATTATGGGAAAGATTGTTTGGAAGCTAGGAACCATCTACAAAGAGAGGGCATTGTTATGAGGAAAATAATCTACAAAATACACATGTAGACCCACTTATTAAAAGAGTCTAGGTTTCAAGAAAGAATATTCAAACTACCTGGGTTTTCCAAAATAGAAGCCTCCTTTCAGATAATCAAAGAAAGAGACGAGCTAATAAATGTGAATAAAATTCACAGAAATCACCAAGTTTCATTGTACCAATTACTTTTCAGCTTCTCTCATACTGAACTTTGAAGCCAAAAACACTGAACGGTATAATTAATGGTATTCCCAAGCTCACCAAATGCATCTGCAGGCCAGTGACAAGACCTCTTGCTTCCAAGAGTGGGAGCCAGAGATCATCTCCGCCCGCACGCCAGGTGGCGGTATTCCAGGACACACACTCCGGCACCTAGAGTCCCCTGCCCATGTTCTGCCCTCTGCTCACTCTGCACCTCTACATGATCCCTTATATGCTTAGGGACCACTTCTTATTTTCTCAGCAATCAGTCATCCCCTTCCCTCAATCTCCTTTGAAGCTCACAAGTCATTGTCCATCAATATTCATCCAGTCAATGACTATTGAATGCCTACTATGTGCCCAGCATGGCGCTATGTCAGGAATATAGGGGTGAATCAGACAGCATCCCTAACTTCAAGGAGCTTTCTTTCTGCGTCATTGTCCCTTTCTTGGTCTCATCTTTGGTTTCTCTGTTTCTTTCTGAAATGCACAGAGCTAGGCTAGTCACACCTCTTTAGTGAGGGAAACCCCTCTATAAATTGGAAAGGAAGCAAAATGTGTGTTACCTGGAAGCCTCCGTGTATATGTGGCTAACTCCATCCTTCAGGCCACTGGGCAGAATTCATTTCTTTCTCTCCTGGACTCCCACAGACTCATACATACTTCAATTACATAACGTGTTCAGCTATTTGTTTATATGTCTCTCTCACCCCAGCACACTCTGGGCTCTTTAGGCTCAGGCTCCTTGCCCCTCTTCCTCATGCCTGTATCCAAGCACACACCGCAGGCTTGGTACTTAGCTGGTACTCAGTAAGCCTCTGTGGAAGGACTGGATGAATAAATGAATTTGTCATCTCTTTCCTTTCTCTGTCCATGACCATCTGCCCTTTCTCATTCCTTTTCCATTTTCCCCAGCACTAGCCTGTGACCCAGAGAGGCAGTGTAGGTCAGTGGTAACCCATACAGGCTCTCTCTGGAGTGCTTGGGTTTGATTCCTAAGTGTTTACAAGAGCAGATTGTTAAATATTCAGAACCTTTTGGACCTGGTTTCAAACTATTAGTAAACCAGCCATGGTGGGAGTATCTGCACCATGGAAATCAGTAAATGCTACAAACCAGGAATGTGGGGTTTTTTTTTGCATTTTTCTGTTGAGAACCTGTTTGTCAGTATGCCACAGCTGTAACTTAGCCAGCCCTGGATGTGTGGCTCGGCTCTGCCACTCACTAATTGTGTGACCTTGGACAAGTGGCTCGATAGCTCTAAGACTCAGTTTTGTCATCTATAAAGTGGGTATGATACTTAACGGTTTCACAGGGTTATTGTGAGAATTAAATGGCCTAATGTTTATAAAGTGCTTGGCACAGTTCTTCACACATAGCAAGTGTCCAATAAAAGCAATATATTAGTATTAGTGTTATTCCCTGGTAAGATAATGCATTCTTTCATCTGGTTGGATATACTTTTTATTTCCCAAAAGGTTTGGGACAACTTAAAAAACCAAAGCTATACAGTAGAAAATATAAATACAAAACCAGGATAAGGGAAAATGAAAATCAGAATATAGAATCACAGCAGCATCGTGATTGGATGACTCTATAGACTAAGCCTCACTGGAGTGTTAGTTGGGAATGTAAAGAGGTGTTGCCAACAGAGTTACAAAGTGTTCGAGCAGCAGGGGCCGCGGAGCTCTAGCTCAGTGCCCCACTTTGCAGATGGAAAACTGAGGCAGGCAGGCAGGCAGGCAGGAATCATTTCTCCAGGACTTGCAAGCATGACAGCAGACTTTCACTTGTGTCTTTTTTCCCCTATCACTGGAGGGGCCTGTTTTATGGGGATGGTGTTATTGCCCTCAAAGCTGTAGCTGACCTCACACCAAATAAACACGTCAGTCACTTCCCACGTCACTGCTCCAGGTGTGGCATGAGGGTAGCATACAAGGACCCTCCAGGCCATCGCTCCCTGGTTCCCCATCTCCACTCAGAAATGGCTCCCCAAGTCCCAGTGCCCGAGGCAAGGGAAACGACAGGCCTTTCCTAAAGCCATCAGGGCACAAGTAGTGGAACTGAAATTAGGGTCCAGCTTCCCATTTCCCATTTTCCTCCCTTCCTCTCTCCGGGCCCCACGCTGTCTCCTCACTCCAGGAAGATCCCCTTTATGATAACAGCTTCCTGAGGATCAAAAAATCTTTCAAGATCCAACAGAATCATACTGATATGGAGAAGCTGCAGGCTCTGTGATGAGGGGACTGCTAGGGAATTTCCTAGGTTGGGCTGTGACACATGAAAGAATGACAGCATAAGCCCAATGGCAAGAACAGCTGCTCTTGCATAAAACACCGCCCCCCCCCCACCCCCACCCCCGCTTTTGTGTTGGCTTTTGAAAAGAGAGCTGTGTTCTTAATTCATATTCACTTGTGGTCCACTCTGAAGTTCAGGTCTTTTTCTGCTGTTCTTATAACTGCAATTTTTTTTGTAACTTCTACCAATAGCTTCAACGTTATTCTTCACAAAACATTCTGTCGGGGTGTTAATAGGCACGGGAATCAAATCTCTTTTCTCTTCCTTCTTCATCTGAAAATGAACACAAAGGAAGAAAGGGGTTAAAGAGTAATGGACAGGATGAATAGAAAGTCAGGAAAGAGGCTGCATGACCCGCAAAGTGAATGAATCCAGCATTTATGGAGAGCTGACAGCAACGTCTCATTTATTAGACCACCACCCCTGTTTGGCAGCAAGCAGGCCAACAGCCCTGCCTGGGGGGGCCTGTTTTATGGGGATGGTGTTATTGCCCTCAAAGCTGTAGCTGACCTCACACCAAATAAACACGTCAGTCACTTCCCACGTCACTGCTCCAGGTGTGGCATGAAGGTAGCATACAAGGACCCTCCAGGCCATCGCTCCCTGGTTCCCCATCTCCACTCAGAAATGGCTCCCCAAGTCCCAGTGCCCCTGCTAACACCCCTTACCCCTCTCTGTCTCCTCCCCAAATCACCTGTCACGTCTGTCTAAAGTCCCTGAACTGGACCTGCGATGCCCCTCGAGTACAAGGTGAGCCACTAAGCTTCCAAGAAACATCTGTTTATTAAAGAAGGTGCTAAAAAGTAGAGAAGCCAGCGCCCAATTCAACACAAATTCTATCTTATCCATATCTAGACATAGGTCTATACCTCTATCTGTCCGTATGTCTCCCTCAAAAGTTAGGTTGGGCACTGGATTTTTTTTTATTATTATTCTTTTCTGCAGTTTTTAGACACCGCTTTTTATTGTTTTTCACACAGCAGAATGAACTGCTCCAGACTTAATCCCAGGATCACTTAACCACAAGCATCACTCCAAGTCCCATCCTCGGCCACCTGTTTGGGTGAGCTTGAGGAGCACTGACTCACCCTTTTAAATGAGGCAAGCGTGATACCAAAAAAATCTGCTAAATCAGGCAAAAGCCCATAATCCACTGAAAAGCCAACTCTAAGTGCTATTTGCCTCCCTGACCATGTGGAAGTACTCTCTGCTTTGTTCCCCCCCAGATGCCACCATGCCCATTGGGGGTGTCCATAGCGGGACCTGGTTCCCTGAGGATTCTCGTGTGGAGCCCAGCTCCACCACCCACCACCTCTGTGACGGCAGGCACGTCACCTGGCCTTCGTCCTGGAAGTGTAACATGGGAGCATCAATGCCTCCTATATCCTTCACATAGCTCTGCAAACAATAGACTGGTAGGAAAATGGCAGCTTTGGCTCTTGTGATCAGATGGAAAGTGAGGTGGGCGTGTGTTTCATCAGATGAAATCTGGGGGTTTGGTTCTGGAAGCGTGTCTTTTGGAGCTGGCGGTGAGGCCGCTGTGGAGACAGGTGCTGATGAACGCCTCCATGTCTGTGGGAGAAGCTCCAGCGTGGGGTGAGGAGAGGGGCACCTTGTGAAAGCCCACAGCTTGCCCGTCACTCAGAGAGCCCACTGGAAACCACGCTCTTTTTAAAATATATATATATTTGTGTTGATTTCAGAGAGGGAGAGAGATAGAAACATCAATGATGAGAGAGAATCATTGATCAGCTGCCTCCTGCCTGCCCCCCACAGGAGATGGAGCCTGCAACCTGGGCATGTGCCCTGACCCAGAATTGAACTGTGACCTCCTGGTTCATAGGTTGATGCTCAACCACTGAGCCACCGTAGCCGGGCAGAAACCACACTCTTTAGAAAGAGCGGATGTATACCCTGAACAGAATTCAAATGCTCGGGCTTACTCTGGGACTGTCTTCCCAGGGCCCATCCTGCCTTAGAACTTGGCTGAGGAATTGATGCTCCTCATTACTTGCAGGAAATAAGACCACAGTGGAGAGCAGGATGACTCCGTCCTGAAGTGAAGCAGCAGTCCTGTGGGACCTGTGTCTCACTCCCACCTCTGCTCAGTGGACCACAGTCTCCCAGTGGCCACAGGGCTGGAACTGGGCACCTTGGCGCATCTGTTACAAGGCCCTTCTGTGTCCTGCTTCTCAAGTTTCTGAGTCTGGAGCTTGTGAAATACAACTTGCAGAGCATCTCTCTGGGCAGAACTACCAGGAGTGTTCCTTCGAGGACCAGGGAGATGGGCAGGAACCTGGTGGAGGAGGCCCTCACGCTTACAAAAATGTCTGAACCAGGTGAGGGTGACCCACGCAGGCCAGCAAGGAGCCCCGACCTGCCAGGCTATCACTGCAGGGTAACAGGCCAGGGGCTGACATGGAGGGAGGGAAGAGGCAGGCGAGTGTTCTCACGGTGGATGGTGAGGGGAGAGTGGAAGGATGTGGTCATGGGGAGAGAGGAAAGAAAGATGAATGGGGCCTGAGTCAGTCATAGGCTAAAGCAAACAGGAAGGTTTTAAAGTGAGATTTGAGGAGAGGAAGTGGTTCGGAGCGAGGGAGGGAGAGTTCCAGGGAGCTGTCTTGGAAGAGAGCTACTCTTCATTTTTTTGGATAGTCCTCTTCATGTGAATATTTCTTGGCGGTACTGACAGACGGGTGAACCAATTTTTTATTTTATTTTGTGTTCTTTTTTTCAACCACGACTGGCTCCAACTTTTCCCTAGAACTTGAACCAAAAAGGATTGAGACTTTAGGTTTGAAAACATTCGGTGGATTCATTTGTGTGAAATTGCAGGGCTGCCTGCTCCTCTGCGCAGACACACGGGGCCACCCAGAGGAGGAGAGCACAGGGCGGGGGCCTGCTCAACTGAGGTCATCTCGCTAACATCCTGCCCTCTGCGCCTCACATCCAGGGAGCACGGTCCCAGGGGAGCTTGGCCTCTTTCTAAACCTTTCTAGATTGCCCGATGTGGACGTCAGATTGCCTAACTCCCCACGAAGCAGGGGAGCTGTGTGTGTTGGGGGATGGGCTGCATGTGGGACTGCAGGGCTGGAGCGAGCACACATGAGAAGACAAGGACCTGTGGCTTGGCATCCCCATGGAAAGCATGGAGATGCAGATCTAACCGAATGAGGGGCAACCTGCCCTCTGTAAATTCATCTTAGGAACCTTCTAGAAGCCAAACTTCACTTAAAGGACTTAGAAACAGCCAGTCTTTCCAGTTCCTTGGGGAAGTGCCCCTCCCAAGAGAGTTGATCAGAAATTGGTCTGTCGCCCTAACCGGTTTGGCCCAGTGGATAGAGTGTCGGCCTGCGGATGGACGCACGCGTCCCAAGTTCGATTCTGATCAAGGGCATGTACCTTGGTTGCGGGCACATCCCCAGTAGGGGGCGTGCAGGAGGCAGCTGATCGATGTTTCTCTCTTATCGGAGTTTCTAACTCTCTATCCCTCTCCCTTCCTCTCTCTACAAAATCAATAAAATATATATTTTTAAAAAAAGAAAGAAAGAAATTGGTCTGTCCACACTCTGAACGATAATAAACTCCTCTGAGCTTCCAAAACTAAGAGGCCTTGCCTTTGCTTTCGGTTTCATGACTCTGGGAACTGAACCTTCATGGGCCACATTGTTCTCATCTATAAAATGGGGATAAGAGGCTTTGTTCCTGCCTCAAAGGAGCTTACTCAGATGGCGTGAACTTGCACAGAGATCTAGACATGTATACAAAAGAATATTATTCACAACCGCAGAAAGTGTTGCAGAATAACCACTAATACCATCAGGGTTTTGTTTGTTTCTCCCTGGTCTAAAACTGAACTTGGGCATGAACACACTTAATGTTGGATCACTTTTTATCCAGCTAGAAAATAAACTATTTAGATAAAAAAAAAAACCAGTGTGTTCCTATGTATATCCATATTCTCTGTTTTGAAGTCCAAGCTCACTTCCACATTGCAATAAAATTTCAAACCTTGATTTAGTGAACACATTTTAAATGCTTATGTTGTTTTTAACAGTTTGGAGATATAATATGTTTCCTTACATTAATTTCTTGTGCTTTTAAACTGCACTGTCAAATGCAGTAGTCACGAGCCTCATGGCTGCTAAAATTTAACTTCGACTTAGTTAATAACTTCTATAATTAAAATTCAGCTCCTCAGTCACACTTCAAGTGCTCAAGAGCCATATGTGTCTGGTGGCTATGGATTAGGCAGTACAAATAGAGACTACTTCCGTCACTGTATGAAGTTCTATTAGGCAACACTGTTCTAAACCAATATATGCTCATTATATATTGCTTATTGTCCTACCACCAGTGAATATCACTATTAATATTTTGGCACATTCTTTGCAATATTTTCCCCCTGAACACCTGTTTTGTTTTGTTTTCATTACATTATGTGATTGGGATCTAGTGAATATGCAATGTATAGTCTGCCTTTTTAACTTTAAAATATAAGCATTGCCCCATGTTATGATCTGCTTCTCAGAAACATTTCCAATGGCTGCGGAACATTTCTCCAAGTAGAGGTGCCATTACCCTACTGTTAGGCATAGAGAGGACACATTTGAGTTTTTTAATGAAATGAAGGTAATGGTTAAAACTTGACGGCACTTGCTAGTTTGAAAGGAGCCCAGAAATTGCTTCATTCTATGATCACTTCCAGTGAATTGTATTTTTCTAGGAACATCCGCAAAATCCAGGAGCAGCTGACTGATGTCCAGGATTAACCCACCTCCCAAGCTCCTAAAAATGGTGGAGGCCACGCGAGTGTCATTGCGCAATGGAACACCCAGCTCCCACCATGTTGGGCTGTTCTCAGCAGATGATAAGCAAGAGCAACATGCTGCAGAAGGAGGGTAATCATCACGAAATTACACGTTTCATTTGCCAAAAGCTAACGCAGAAGGATTATGCTCTCACATCGAGTTCTCTCTGCAATCTACCAGGAGCCGCACAGCGCTGAGGGGAGTAGCTGATGAGGTGATTTACCTGAACCGGCCCCACACAGCGCCTGGCATACTCTCTCCGGCTCCCAGGACCGCCCTCTGCAGGTCTTCTCTGTCCATGTGGCTGCCCCTCCTCTGTCCCCTGTGCTGGATCCTCGCCACTTCCTCAACTTGGAGTGTCCAGGGCCCCAGGCTCTGCTTTTGGACCTCACTCTACTTCCATCCTCTCCCCAGGTGGTCTCAGTCAGGCTTTGACAACCATGAGCTCTTTCTGTCCCCTGAAGCCAGTCTCATATGCCCACCTGAATACTCCTCCAGGCCTCTTAAAATTAAAATGTAACTTTGTCCCATTCTCCCTATCAAACATACAAACAAAAACAATAAAAATCTCTGCCCCTCTTAAGTTCTGCTTTCCCCACCTCTGCCACCCTGGCTGAATAACCATCCTTCTAACTTACTTCTCTGCTTCCACACATACCCCACAGGGCCTTGCCACCAAGTTAGTTTCACCTGCCCCACCTTCCCTGGGTGTGTGGAAATATGTGGGTTTTGGGGGTTATTGTAATACTATTTCTAGCCTTTAGTATCTAGAAACCAGTGCCCTAAATCAAGGCAGTCCCTCACAGCTAAGTATTATCCCACCCAAAATGCCAATAGCCCCACTAAGAAGCTCTGAACTGGAGCAATCCTTTTAGAACTAAAATCAGATATATTTTCTTTTTTTAATATGTTTTTATTGATTTCAGAGAGGAAGGGAGAGGGAGAGGGATAGAAACATCAATGATGAGAGAGAATCATTGGTAGGCTGCCTCCTGCACGCCCCTAACTGAGGATCGAGCCCGCAACCCAGGCATGTGCCCTTGACTGGAATCGAACCCGGGACCTTTCAGTCCACGGGCCCATGCTCTATCCACTGAGCCAAACCAGCTAGCGCGTAAAATCAGGTATATTTTCTTCCCTGTTCAAAACCATCTGTGGTTCCTCATCCCACTCAAAACAAAATCCCAATTTCTTTTTCTTTCAATTTGTGTTGTTTTTTAAATTTATTCCAGAGAGAGGAAGTGAAAGAGAGAAACATCAATGATGAGAGAGAATCATTGACCAGCTGCCTCCTGCACGCCTCCTACTGGGGATCGAGCCTGCAGCCTGGGCACGTGCCCTGACCGGGAATCAAACCCTGACCTCCTAGTTCATGAGTCGCTGCTCAACCACTGAGCCACATCGGTTGGGCAAATCCCAATTTCTTACCATGACCTAGGAGGCCCCTGATCTGCCCTCACCTCCCAGCCCCCACTCACTCGGCTGGGCCTCTTGCTGTCCCTGCTTGGGCCTTCCCTCTGCCCGCTCTACCTGTCGGGGGGGCCTCTGCACTCTGGCTTTCCTGCCATGCCACCGACAGAGTGTGCTTATGACCCAGCAGCCCATTGCCATTGGCCCCCTCTGTTTTCTGTCTCTTCATTAACATTCATTAACGTCCTTATTTATAACACGCCCCTCCATGTGAATGGGAACACCGGATGTCAGGAACTTCATACAGGCTTACATGGCTGTGTGTTTTTTCACTGCTACCTCCCCCGGATCTAACCTAGAACCTGGTGGAGAGAGATCATGACAATAATAAGCAACCTGAGGAAGCCCTGCCTGCCTCCCAGGCTCAGCTCTGAGCTTTCTGCCCGCATTCACTGTCCTGGCTTCCACTCCTGCTCTGGAAAATTACTACAAACTTCGTGCCTCTAACAACACAGATTTGTTATCATACAGTTCTGGTGGTCAGCGTTCAAAATGGGTCTCGCTGAACTAAAACCCAGGTGTCAGCAGGGCTGCCTTCCTGCTGGAGGCTCTACGAGCAAATCTGTTCCAGCTTGAAGCTGCCTGCGTCCTTGACCATGTCCTGGTCCTCCCTGTGCTGGCTCTCCTGCCTCCCTCTTACAAAGAAGGACCTTGTGATTACATTGAACCCACTGGGACAAGCCAGGACAATCTCCCTGTCCCAACATCCTTGACTCAGACACACCTCCAGTCTTTGGCCGTGGAAGGCTCCAGAGAACTGGCTGAAGGCATCGTGTGGGGCCATTGCTCTGCCTCCCACATGAACCCACTCTGGATTTCTGGTTTTTTCCACTCCAACAACCAGTTCTCTGATTCTCTGGACACCAACTGGGTGTCCTACAATCAACCAATCCTGACAATATCTATGTGATAGCATCAAATCCCTCAGGTTAAGGGCTGATTCCTATATGACTGCCACCACGTCAGTGGTCAGTTGCAAGTCCCAGGGTGTCACTGGTATTTCTGACTGGCCAGCTATACATTCAGGGGGGTTGCACAGTCCCCTCCTAGGTTTTGATAAGTCACTAGAACAACTCACAGAACTCAGGAGAACACTTTACTTACTATTACCGTTTATTATATAATACAACTCAGGACCAGCCAAACAGAGGAGCTGTATGGGGGCAGGATATGGGGGAATGGGCGCAGAGCTTCCATGCCCTCTGTGGGCATGCCACTCCCCAGCAACTTGATGTAATCACCAACACAGAAGCTCTCCAAATCCCATAATTTAGAGGTTTTTCTGGCCATTTCATTATGTGGATTTAATTGATTGTGTCATTGGCCATTGGTGATTCGCTCAACCTCCAGCCGCTCTCCCTGCCTGGTGGTCAGAGAGCAGGGCTGAAAGTCCCAATTAAAGCTTGTGCTTTCTGGTGACCAGCCCCCACCCGGAAGCTATATAGAGAGCCACCAAGAGTCATCTCATTAGAACAAGAGATGCTCCTATCCCTCAGGAAATTCCATGGGACTTGGAAAGGCTGTGTCAGGAACCTGAACAAAGACCAAACATGTCACACTACTCCTCCCAGCAACTTTATGAGGTAAGTAGGTATATTGTCCCTATTTTGCAGATAAGAAAACTGAGGCAGAGAGGGTGCAGTCATCATTCAAGGTCACAGAACTATTAGGTGTCACATCTGCTTTCCTAATCACCAGGCTATCAGGTCAGCACTCTGTGTATAGTATTGAAACTGATTAATCTTTATTTCTTGTACATTGGCTATTATGAGTGAATCTCATCCTCATACCCAGCTTAGGACTCACCACCATCAGAAAACAACCTGGAGATTTTTAAATGGCTAGTTTGAATGGGGGCTGTTTTTGAACCCCGAAGCCAGCTATTCCCATAGATAGCCCTTCCCCACACATGCTTTCCCTGGTGCTCTCAGGGACACTAAGAGGCCTGTGGAAGTCACCACTACTAATTAAGGAATCACCTGGGTAGGCAGGGGGGAAGGCTTTTTGGAGAACACAACAGGTATTTATAGGAATTCACTAGGCCGGCCTGCTCCTCCCCATGTAGCTGGTGCTCTCCTAGGAATCCTCGAGAATTCCCTCCAAGTGTCAGCTCCTCTGGGAGCGCTCGCTGCCCTCTGCACACAGGTTCTCGCTCCTTTCTCCTCCTTTCCAGCCCTGGGCTTCATGCACACCTGCAGGACAGCATGCGTCACAGCATCACAGCGTGCCAAGTATTCATCACTGATCTTTCCCCTGCTGGCCAGAGAGCTCCTGGAGGGAGGCAGGGACAGCCTCAGGGTGGCAGGCATCTCCCTCCCCGCCCTCTGGCCACACAGCACCAACCTCCGGGATCCAGGCTGGACTATGAGTTCAGGATGTGGACCCAGAGAAGAATCACATCCCCCCACCCACTGAGAGATGGGAAGGCCTGATAAGCACACTTTGAAAAATAGCACTGAGCCCAGAAGAAAAAGGAGGGCGTGTTGCAACGGCAGGAAAGGGCACCAGCAGGCAGGCTACAGGTGCTCCGAACCAGTGCCAACCCTTCTCCCCCTTGATGGAGGCGGGCTCAGCCCTGGAACTAAAATGAGAGTGCTAACGGGGGCAAAAAATTGAACACATCAATTACATGCGCGGCAACATGCCCCCTGGAAGGGATGTCCAGATTTACACTCATCTGTGGACCCAACAATCTTCTGGTGGAATAATTTTGAAACGCATCGCTCTGAAAAGCTCCTGAAAAGAAGAAGTACAGCCACAGTGAGGCAGCCAGCATCCCCAAAGCCTCTTCCGGTGCCAGATCGGTGCTCTCTCCGGCCCCACACAGAGCGATGGTGGACAGAGCCTTCATGACAAAGAGCAGCTGCTGTCGCCATTGGTGGTGAGGGACGCACTCCCGAGGCAGGCTGACCAGCAGATTGCTTTCTGGAGAGGCAGAGGAGCGAGAGGGAGAAGAGAGGCAATCCTTGCTTGCTTGCCTATATCTGCGCCAGGCGCACCACTGCTATTTACACCCTCACACCCTCACATGGAGCCCACAACAAAGACAGGAAACTGAGGCTCCAACTGGTGCAGTAACTTGCCCAGTGGCACAGAGTAAGTGGCAAAGCTGACCTGGGAGAATTCCCACATCCCCAGACCCATCCCTGTTCATTCCACTTGGCCACCTGAAAGTTCTCAGACAGCGCTATCATGAGGCGGGTGGTGGAAGAAGAGTAAAGATGGTGGGGAAAGTGCTGGGCGCCCCAAGACTGGCTCAGCGGGCCGGGGCTCTGGCCCAGACTTGGGTAGTGGGTGACTTCCCCGAGCTCCATGGATCCAGGCACCTCCTGGTCTAGAGTGGAAGCTGCCTGCAGGTCTCCGGGAGACCTCCCAGCTCTAACGTTCTGTGATCTCCAGAACTTACACCCACCAGGGAGCAGTGTCCAGCTACAACTCTGAGAAGTTATTCCCATGGATATGAGACTCAGACTATTGAGACTTTGCAAATGTTACCGTTCCAGCAACAATGTGTGCATGGATGATTCTGGGCTGGGGAGGGGGATACAGGGCCAGGGAGGGGGATTCTCGGCGAGGGCAGAAGCCCATCTGTCAGCAGTGGCTTAAATGTGGCTGAGTAGTGAGCGGCATGATGGGAGGAGGGAATCTGGAAAGGCTCACGGTCTGTTTGAAAAGAAAAAGGGTTTTAATGGGACGTGCTCATTCAATCTGGATTTTAACAACCTCTCAAAACGGCACTCAGGGAGAAGGAGAGTTCAGGAAGAGGATTTGTGGGGTGAGCAGAGAGGAAGAAAGAGAAAGTGATCAAAACAGGATGAATTCAGCACTGGGGTCATTGCTCATATCAACCAGAGAATAAGGCCAACACCGGGCCTGGCCCCTGGTAGGGAGAATCTCGGGTGGACTCTCAAGAACATTTTAATGCCAGAAGTTAGGTCTGAAAAGCACACATTTTGTTTTAGAAACTGGGAAGCTCTGACATGTATAAAGCAGTCAGTTAGTTAAACTCTCTAGGCCTCAGTTCCCTCATTTCTGGTGTGAAGAGAAGTTGGTACCAGAAATAAGGATTTCCTGAGAATAATAGGAGGAGGCAGCATGAGCATAGCCTGGCAGTGCCTTATCCCCCAAACGTGCTGTCACACATTCTGAGATGGGAAACAGCCCCAAGGAGCAGCAGCCTCATGGCAGCAGCAGGCAAGGATGGCCAGACCACGCACGGCCAGCTTTCTCCAGTGGCAGCCCACGGTGTCATGCTAGCGAAACTATCAGGAGCTCAGACCAGAGCCTCTCTCCCTCCCTCTGCCCCTCCACTGACATCTTTGGGCAATTCAGAGGGATGGGGAGGCTTCAACAGAACAGAGGCTTTCCACCACCCGAAGAAGGCGGGAGCTTAAGTTAGAAGATGAGAGATGTAACACTACCCGTATTCCAAGAGGATGGTTCAGAACTGTGGGTTCAAACTGCTGGGGTTGGATTTCAGATCCTTCATGGCACACAACAGCTGGATAACAAGGAGCATTTAACACAGGGATTTTTTGAACCATAGTGTAGGCTGAGTTTAGGAAAAACAACAAAGGATAGGGTGTGCTTGATAGCTGGTTACAGCAGAGAGCAGTTATCACCACAGGGCCTCAAGGGTCAGGAGGGGCTGGCAAGTAGAACCCCAAGAGACAGCTCCCTAGAGAAGGGGAAGTCGGAGCAAGTCCACTCAAGCCATTGAGAACAGAGGATGAGTGTGGATGGCAGGTAGAGGGAGGATAGCCTGGGACCCTTCAGGGACAGGATACAAACCAAGGCCTGAGGACCACGAGCCATGAACATGCATTGTCTCTAAGCTGCTTGTAGATAAGGAAGCTGAGGTCAGAAGGGCTAGATGACCTGGGTGATCGGAGAGAGACAGGTGAGACCAGAATCCAGCACTTCTGTCCCTCAGTCTGGGGTTGTGCCCCAAATGCTTCCTTGAAACCATTGCTAATCCTCCTGTCCACAACACTTACCATGTGTCAGGCACGGTTCTAATTATCTTGCATATAATAACTCCTTTAAATCCTCATAGCTCCACTAGGTGACTACTGTTTTTATCCCCCCTTTACAGATGAGGAAACTGAGCCACTTGCCTAAGGTCATACCAGCTAGTGAGTGGCACAACTGAAGTCTGAACCTAGAGAATTTCAACCCAAATCTGTCATCTGAACCTCTAAGGGATAACTGTCAGAGGCGGACCCTTGAAGAAAGTGAGAGGGTTCACCGTTACTGAGGTAGGAGCACTCAAGGTTACTATTCATTTGCTGAACTGTGCATTTGCTTCCCACAGCTTCCCCAGTGCCTCCAGCTCACTCTCCAAGGTAGGCCCTCCAAGGGGACCTCCTCTCCTCCCTTCCAGACAGCTGTCTCCTAGGGAGGTCTCCTAGGGGGGCTGGGGCAGCAGGTGAGGACTCATAGAGGAACCACACCGGCCCACCAGCCAGCCTACACCTTTTCTGGCCAGTCCAGCTGCCGTGTGGAGTGCCATCTGTATACAGCAAGGAGTCCTCACATTCTCCACCAGCTCAACCAGCTCTGGACCCCTGAATCTAGCTCCCGCGTAGGCTCACAGGACAGCGCGGTGAATTCTTAGACATGAGGCAGCTCGAGCTCGGCCACCTATGTCAAAACTTGATGAGTCAATTGGTGCTTTGCCTTATGCGTAAGAGCTTATTACTGGACATAGTACTCAAAACTCTGTTCCCCACCCAGGCACCCTCCAGGTGTCCTTTTCCACGGAGGCCTTGCCTCCAGGCTGGCACGCCAGTGCTGGCAGTGTGCTCACCCTTCCCGCATCCCCAATCAGGACCCAGTCCGAATCAAAGGTTCTGTGTCACAGGTAAGGACCAGGATGCAGTAATAGATGATGTGCAGCATGCAGAGCTCTTCCACGGGGGTCACCTTGCTTCACCCTCAGAATAACCTTGGAAGTCAGACAATCACAGTGACAGAGAATGTGTACTGACCTCAATGTGGGCCACGCTCTGTTAAAGGTGCTTTCTATGGATTACTGAACAATTACTGTTGATCCCTGTTTTACATTTGAGACAACTGTGGCTGAGAGAGGACTGGGTGCCAGAATTTTAATCCAGGGAGTACTCATTCTAAATCACACTGTATTCTCCCTCCTGCGGTAACAAAGGGCTTGGTCTGCTTGGATCAACTATTTGGAGTTCATTTTGAAAGTGGTGAGAATTATTTTTTAAGTTTCAAATAGGATATGGTGATGGTCATATATTCCTTTTAGGAAGAATGGTCAGTGGGGACTTGAAGACAGGAAGGTCATTTTGGAGGCTGTCATGATGTCACAGGGATGAATAACAGAGGCTACCTGCTTTAACGCAGCAATGGGAGGTAATGAAGAGAAGACAGGTCCAAGAGATATTGGAGGTAGAATGAGACTTGTTAGGTGGGAGATGGGTGGAGGGGTGTGGGGTGAGCGGAAGAAATTTAGGAACCTCCTAGGTTTCTGCCTTGAAAGACTTTGTGTTTAAGTGAGTCACTAACTAGAAAGAGATTACAGGAAGGGGACAAATTTAAGAGCAATTGGAGGGAGATTAGTAGGTTCTATTTGGTACTTGATAGGTTCAAGTTACCCACTTCATATGGAAGTGTCCCCTGTTATGAAATGAATGTTTGTATCCCCCCAGATTCATATGATGAACTCCTACCCCTCCAATGTGATAGTATGAGGAGGTGGAGACTTTGGGAGGTCATTAGGATTAGATGGGGTTATGAAGGTAGGGCCCTCATGAATGGAATGAGTGCCCTAAGAGACATAAGGGTACTGCTTCCGCTGTCTGCTCTTTGCCATGTGAGGATACAAGAAGTTGGCAGTCTCCCACCTGGAGGCTAAACGCTATTACTTAGTAATAGTGATAAAGCCAAGGATGGGGTCTTTCGAGCTCATGCGTAAGAGTAACTGCAGGAGAACCAGCCAAGGAGACTGAGAAGGAGTGATCAGGGCAGTGGAGAAGAAGTGGGTAAGATGCCCAGGAAACAATTGAAGGGGACGATTCCCAGAAGGGGTGATTTACTGTGTCAAATGTCAACAGCAAGTGAAGGAAGACCTTG
Organism: Myotis myotis; assembly: GCF_014108235.1. Classification (NCBI taxonomy): domain Eukaryota; kingdom Metazoa; phylum Chordata; class Mammalia; order Chiroptera; family Vespertilionidae; genus Myotis; species Myotis myotis. The sequence goes on along the minus strand of NW_023416316.1, from coordinate 56,459,177 downwards.
AACTTGGCCATTTTGAGAATCTTTGCCAGATCTTTGCCACAATAGCATCTGTGGAAGGGTGAAAGAGAAAAGTCATCCTCCAGGCAGCACCTGGGGTCTAAAGTAATTGGGGCTCTGGCTGTATCTGGGCAAAAGAGAAAGCAGCCACTACTCTAACACACCACACACGTTTAAAACTCTCAGTTCTGCAAACTCAGGACCTCAGTTCATTCCTCAGCTGGTTTTATCAGCATTCATCCAGGTATTGGATCCTCCTGAAAATGTTCCTCTTCCTAAAATATGCTGTCCCCACCCCAACCTATTGGGAAAATAGAAAAATCCATGCACTTTACATGTGGGGAGAGCTGAGTTCAAATCTGGCCTTTGCCCCTCAATACCTGTGTGTCTGTGGGTGGTGACCTACCCATGTGTGACACAGGTTAGTTAGACTCTGTTGCAGGGCTGAGCTGAGGAAGCAATGAGAAACCCCAGGAAGCTGCCTACTCCCCATAGGTTCAGGAAACAGTGTCTTCCTTCAGCTCGTCTCTCCAGGCCTTGAGAGCACCTGCAGCCTGGGGAAGGGTTTATCTAATCTTTTCTCAGAGAGGATACTACGAGGGTGAAGGATGAGAGGACATCAGGTTGATGGGAGCTTACAGAGTTAGGAAGAAGTCATTTGAAACTAGTGTTTCCGCCAGCTTTATCTCAGGCTGCCTCCTCCCTGCAGCTGTCTGCAATCAGCCAGCAACATGAGTGACCGAGGCTCCGTTCACTCCCCCACCTCTAGAAGGTGCAAACACTTCAGTGCCCGCCCGTGGCACGTTGCCTGGGCCTTACCATCGCAGTGCTTGCCGGCCACACTTCCCGTGGCCAGGGCCTGCACCCGACCCAGGGTTCCCTGTGGTTCCGGTGGTTCTAGACCACAGCATTTTTTGCCCCACCAAAGGGTATTTGACCCTGGCTGGAGACGTTTTTGATTGTCACACCTGGTGGGGTGGTGGCTGGAATCTAGTGGGCAGAGGACAGGGATGTGATAAAGCTACAGTTCCCAGGACAACCCCCACAACAGGAATTATCTGGCTCAAACTGTCAGCAATATCAAGGCTGAGAAGACTTTTCAGCAGGATTAAGACCCAGTTGCCCACAGTGGCCACTAGCTTGATGAGGCTCCTTTGGTGGCCTCCTTCCCGTTCCTTCCTCCCTCCCGCATACCTCTCCTGGGACCTCTTGGGGTCCTTTTACAATGATCCATCTCACTCAAGTCCACTGTCTCAGTGTGTGCTTCTGGGGACCACCGGACCAGACATGCAGAGAGCTGTTTCTGGTCAGGTTAAGCAGGTGGAATCTACCTCCTGTCCCCTTCTAGAAAAAAACACTCCCCACCATGAGGAAAAATATGTTTTTAATATATTTACAGAGAAAAGGCCAAAACGTCCAAATGAATGACCACAAGCGGTGAGCTCTTAGGACAGACTATAGAGAGCACTAAAGTGAGAGGAGACTGCATTTGGGCAGAGTCCACCCAGACATGTGTCGTTGAGGGTGTGAGTTTGAAGGTGCTCCAAGCAATGAGTGGGGCAGATGGGCAGCAAGGAGGAGGAAGGGCTTTCTGGGAAGAGAGCGCCCTGTGGATGCTCCCGAGATTCCAGCCCCAGGTTCCCAACTCCCTGCTTCCTTCCCCTCCAAGGCCAGGCTCACAGGGCACCCTGGGGATTGTAAACACAATGTGCAGCAGCACAGGTTGTGTGTGGGACCCATCATGTCCTCCTCTTCCCTCCCTGTGGGAGAGAACGAGATGGCTACAAACGTCTCCAGTGTGAGGGAAACCTTTGCTGGTGTCACGGCCAGGGGATTACATCTGCCTGCAGCTACAGGATGTATCACTTGCAGGGAATTCCTTCCACAACACACTCAAAGACCCGGAAAAAAAAAAGTATTAAATAACTGGCTAAATTTGATCTATATTTTTCATTCTGAGTTGTTTTTTTCCTGTGGTTTCTCACAAAAGCCCAGTTTGACAAGCCATTAAAAGAACCCCCCCCCCCATATGTGAGCAATGGATTTAAAATAAATTTTAAAAAAACCCAACACACTAATATATTGAGCAACCGAACATATCCAGTTTGGAAGAGGTAACTGGATCCCGTGCTCCGGCAGGCTGTAAACTGGGCTAGGGAGGGACATTGTTTTTCTTTTGGTCATTCTGCCAAGTTAAAAAGGAAGTTGGAGATTAGAACAAAATATTTAAATCAAAAATGAATCCTTCAATGAAAGTTGCTTGATCCCTGTTGCTACCATCCCCTGCCTCCCTGCCCCCTGATTGGAAGCATATTTCTCTTTGGAAAGAAGTAGCGCATTGTTGCTGAACAGAAGGGGGACAGCCCACTGGGGAGGCACATCGATCTCATCGTTTTAAAAGTGGGAGATAAATGACCTAAGGCCTCTTCCCAGTCAAATGCTGTTTCTGCACATTCTCAGGATAAATGGCACGGTTTCCCCTGGCGAGCAGTGAGGGCCCTCCCCCGAGCTGGGTGCACCTCGCTGAGCCGTGCCTCCCAGCTCCGGGAACAAGGTAAGTGCAATTAAAATGGACATGTGTCGGCGATGCCAGGCCACCTCATTGTTCTTTAAATCTCAAGCAAGACCTTGACTCTGCTTCATGGTGAACTTGTAGAGTGGCCCCCATGGTAAGATGCAGTGTTTTGATTTCTTGAAATCTCCCTCAGATTCACTAGAGACGGATCAATAGCTTAGGATCTGCAAGCACTATGATAGAGAAAGATCTGAGAAACAAGATGTAAAGAACAGAGACACATCCACTAAGGAAATCTCGATAAGGAGTCTTTTTTTAGTTCCTGAACATCTACTTAATTAGTCCAATCCTAACTTTCTAGGCTAAGTCATATTCACTGAGGGAGCCAAAAAAAGTAAGTTTTGGGATCATAAGTTATTGAGAACACTGGTACGCGGTCTGATCCCAGAGCCTCCTACAGTTCCCTGCTACCATGCAACAGAAATCCTGAACTCGCGTCCACTCCCAGCCCCCATCTGCCCCTCCCAGCTGACGTTCCTTTTCTCCTACATGGACCATTAGCTCTAGCCCAGTGGTTCTCAACCTTCTGGCCCTTTAAATACAGTTCCTCAGGTTGTGACCCAACCATAAAATTATTTTCGTTGCTACTTCATAACTGTAATGTTGCTACTGTTATGAATCGTAATGGAAATATCTGCTATGCAGGATGGTCTTAGGCGACCCCTGTGAAAGGGTCGTTCGACCGCCAAAGGGGTCGTGACCCACAGGTTGAGAACCGCTGCCCTAGCCACTCTGGATTATTTGCTCTCTTCTTTTAGAAGCCCCTTCATGATCTTTTCTTCGCACTTTCCCGCAGGCCACCCCCACCCAGAATGCCTCCTCCTCTCCCCTTGACCCGGCCAACTCCATCTTGTTCCAACCCCCACTTCGCCCATGAAACCTGCCCTAACCATGCCAGTCCCAACAGATCTCTTCTTCCCCTGAGTGCCCGTGGCAAGCTCATGCTCTAACTCATCAGGTGCTGCCTGCTGGTGCTTCTGCTAGCATCATCTGGAACTATCGTTAAACATCTTTCCTTTTCCTATTTGAACATTTGGTGCCCCATTCTGCCATGTACCCAGGACTAGCTAATGTAGCCCTTTACATCCAGTAGCCACTCATTAAAAACTGTGTTACATACATTTGACCCACATGCTTGCAAACTACTCTATCAAAAGAAATATTTCTCAGGCATAAAGCAAGGAAATTGGAGAAACCCACCCCATCAAATCTTTTTAGCTGAAAAGGAAGGAGCAACTTTCCACAGTCTCATCCGAAACCATGCCTGTGGATGTGTGTTTGGGGTACAGAAGTAGAGAGAGGCTTGTTAATTTTAAAGCCACACAGCATGTTTGGCTAAGACTATGACTCCATTTGTGTATTTCAACCACGTAAAATACACCCTGGGATTCTGGACTGAGAAAAATAGCCATATAAGGAGAAAACAAGACATTCCCTATAGCTGCCCTTGTAAAACACTCTGTGATTTAACCCTCTGCTCGGACAGATCCAAGCTCCTGTACTTTACAACTGCCAACAACCCGGTTCCTGGGAGGAGCTCTGCGTGTGACCTGCACCATTGGGCACAAACGGATCGCAAACAAAACCTGACAGGTCACACCCAGGGCAGCATGACCAAAGCTTTGCAGCCGCCTGCCTGTCTCCTGGTGGTGGGCCATCCCCAGCCCGAGCAGGCACCGAGATGAGCTCCGACCCAGAGACAAGTCTGAGGGGCTCATTAATCCTCCTTTCCTTCAAGCACACAGGCGTCTGGGGTCAGCCTCCACCTTCCAGGTGGCAGTCCATCAATCTGCAGGATCCTTTCATTGGGGAGGTGAGGGTGGGAGAAGGGGGGATCAGGAGGAGGAAAGGGGCTCCAGTCATGCAGCCAGAGGCAGGAGCAGGTCAACTGTTGTGTACCCCCCCATATGGTGCTTGTGGCCCTGCAGTGCAGGGGATTCCTGGCCCGGGCCCCTGCTCTGTACAGGGCCGGGGGCCCACGGAGAGCCCTGAGGTCCTTGCTTGCCCTCTCTTCTTGATTGCTGTTCATGACCACTCTGGTGAAGAGGTTTTCTAGATGGTGAAACTGAGGTGAGAGTTTTCAGTGTCCTTCTCATGTGATGAGTGGGGCTATGGTTAGAAGTAGCGTTTTATGCTATGGCTGACACTGCTTATTTTCTTCTGTTGTCCAGTATAATCTCCTTCCTTGCAGCAATAGAATGACCGCCACACACACACACACACACGCACGCACACACACGCACACACACACATGCACACACACATGCACACAAACACATACACTGAGGAGCAAGGTAAATGGCTGTGCACTTGGAGATAATAGTTCCCAGGCTCCCAGGCAGCTCCTCGGAGTGGCCATGTTACTAAGTTCCAGACAGGGGGTCCTGGGTGGAAGTGCTGGGTGCAAGTTCTGAGCCACAGTTTTGACAAGAGCGGCTTGCCCTTCCCCTGGGCTGAAATGCAGATATGGGACTGAAGAGAAGGACAACAAAACAGAAGGAAGCTGGATGACTTTATGAAGCAGCGCCACCTACCTGCCTGATACTGCCGCCTACGTCTGGACTGTGCCCTGGGAGAGAAACCATCCTGACTGAGCCTCAGATTTTTTTCAGTGTCTTTGTGGCAGCACTTTAGCCTGCACCTTACCTAATGCACGTGACTTTCTGCTGCCTCAGCTCTGTGCAGAGAATCCTGAAGCCATACTCGCTTATACTAATTTAAAAAGCAGAAGGGGAAAAAAATCATAGCCAAGTTACATAACAGTCAGCGGTATTCCTGGGTCCAAATCACCTCCTCCCTGAGGCCAGGCTGGAACAAGCCTCGTCCACAGGAGGGAGCCCTGCACAGGTTAGAGCAGAGGTCATAGACTCTGGCTCCCTCCCTCCCATAAAGGGTGTCCTGTGGAAAGTTTGCCTTCCCACACCGATTTCAGAGAGAAGGACCCTGAAGCTCTTTAAGCTGGAACCAGAGGCATGATCTGCACGATTGTCATTATCATTCCAAGAATGACTTATTCAAATCTTTTCCCTACTCGTTTCTAAAATTTGCTGTACCTCTTTGAAGAGAGGTGTTAAAACATCCTCTACTATGATTTTAAACTTGACAGTTTTCCCTGAGAATTTAATTTTTTGCTTTTTTTTCTTTGAAGCTATGTTATTAGGTACATATTAGATATTTAAATTGTTATATTTGTGTAACAATATTTATCCGTAATCATGAATCTTGCCAAAGTCTGGTGTAAGTGTAACTCTATGAAATCCCCTCCCTTTTGGGGCCTGATAGGTTTTTTTCCCATTTTTATGCCTTTGTTTTTTTCTCTGCCTTTATGTTTTAGATGAGTCTCTTATAACCCCCACAGATTTTTTTCATCCAAGTTTACAATCTCTGTGTTTTAACTGACACATTTAGTCCATTTATATTTATTTAGGATTTATTTCTGCCACCTTATTTTGGGCTGTGTATTTACTTTGTTATCTATGATCCTTGATTTCTTTTTTCCTGCCTTTTAATGAATTGATCAAGTTTTCTTTACTCCCTTTTCCTAGTCTACCGATTTAGTAATTATACATCTAATTTGTATGTTTGAATATACATACCTTTGTAGATGTGACCCTTTCATTTTTAACACATATACTTGATTTTTAAAAGTATAATATTAAGTCAGCATCTCTACCCTACCTACCAATATTCAGAGTTCTAGTCATCTTCCACTCTTCCTCCATCTTATTGCTGTCCACTATTTCAGTTCCACATTGTTTTATTCCCTTAACATTTGTCAATACAGTTATTTCTACAGAACATGCTTGTTTAAATTTCATTTCCCTTCTTGGATCTCACTCATTTCTTAGTACTTTGGGTATATCATCTTTTTGACTTTTGGGTTGTGTTGCTGCTATTGAGAAGTCTTCCGCCGGCCTAGCCCTATCGCCTTTGTAGGAGATATGATTCTTCTCTGTGGTTGCTATAAGAACTTTCTGGCTTTGTTGTCCTGCAATTTTATTATAGTGGACTTAAGATTTGAATATGCCCTTATTCATTCAGCTCATAGCTTGCTATGCATCATGAATCTTATTATCTTTATCTTTTAACTATTGTAAAAAATCCTCAGCCTTTTTCTCTTAGAAGAGTTCTCTTTCATTATGTATTCTCTTCTCTGAAACTCTTATTCTTTCTCATTCTATCTTCCATATCTTTAACTATTATCTCATATGTCTATGTCTTGGAATTTGTTTATATCTTTGTGATACATTCTGAATTGGAATCGGATCTCTCTTCCAGTGCACTAATTTTTTCTTTAGCTGTATCTAATCCTTTAAAATTAATGACTATAGTTATTAATTCTCAAAGTTTACTTGTTTCTTTTTCAAATCTGTATTTTCTCTTTTCATGGTTCTTTGTACCTTTACCATATTTTCAATTATTTGTTTTACATCTCTGAACATTTTAAACATACTTACAGTCCCTGTATAATAGATCTATTATCTGAAGTTATTAGTAATCTAATCCTGATGCATGTTCTATTTGTTGGTTCACTCTCATTGGCAGTTGTTTCCTAGTAAGTTTTGTCATTTTGGAGGGTAAATTCATCTTCATATGGCTTTATTTATGGGGGGGTGTGGCCTGGGCTGAGGGTGTGACTCAACAGAGAGTTTTGTGTTTGGTTCCCAATTGTATGGCAGCATGGCTTAGAATCACATTTTTATGTTAATATCTTATGTCAAATATTCTTAGGCCACATATATAGCATAAAATCAAACCTCAAACACAAGTAAGGCATTATGTTCTTGGTTTAGAATTCTATTGAGCGGAATTTCTTTGGACTCAGTTTCTGGTTAGGACAGACAAATTTCTTTGTGTGTCAATGGCTTCCTTGGCAATGACTGCATTTGGCTCATTATAGAGGCCTCACAATTTCGTTCTCTGGGCATCCACAAATATTTCCCTTTCCAATTCAAGTTCCCCAGACAACTAATGTAGTCTCTGTCTTTAGACTTCCTATTCTGGCTTATCCTGGGTCAGGAATCCATACCCAATGCCATCAGCTGCAGACAGGGTCAAGGTCTCACAGCACTTAAGAAACTCCCTTTTGGGATGCTGTTGGAGAGAGACCTTCTCTAGCAAGAAGGCCTAGGAAAGGGAAGAAATGGTCATGGGAGGAAATATTTACCATTTTTTAACCAATAGTATTTCTCCAACACTTCTCTTGTGTAAGCTCTGCCCTGGGTGACTGTGTAGCCTCCACAGGGACATAAAACCATTCAGGGTAAAAGTCTGAGCTGATGTAACCAGGGAGGGTATCCATAGTGTCTCCCAGGGAAGATCAGGGTGAGCATGTTTCTGCAGACAGTGGAATTCGTTTCCAAGTTAGGTTAAATTTGGAAGTTACCCTTCCACACAGCGCCTAGCCCAGTGCCTGACAGAGCAGATATTTGGTAAATATTTGTTGGAACTCAATATCAATCACTTCCTCCACCCTGCAGTAAGGAGATAATTCAGCGCTCAGAGGCAGCAGGCAGAAAGTATTCAAAGAGAGACAGAAAGCTGCAAAGCCATGCCAAGAGAAAGATAAATCTTTCCCAGAGAAACACGTTAACTGGAGGCAGGCAGTTAGCAAAGAATGCTGGAGGAAAGCAACCTCTTTAAAGGCTCAGAACTTGGAGTGGACTCTGAGTTAGCACATGTACAAGATGGAGAATGTTCTTTGGTTCAGAAATAAGAGTCCTGTCATGTGGTGACATCCCACACAGACCCTCCCAGCAGGGGGTCACCTGTGAGCTTGAGTATTTCATCAAGATAAAACACACTCCGCGGAAACGAAGACAGCTCTTGTAGGCACACCCACATAAGGGATTTGAGGGGAAGGGGCCTGAAAACAATTTAAAGGGATTCACTATATTAGTGGGGTTTTTTGTATACAACAATATCCATGTTCATTATATATTCAAAATGTGTAGTTAAAATCATCCTGTGGATTCCTTCTTACTATGTTCTTTTTGGTTTTGGTTTTTAACACCAAAGTTCAAGGATTTCTCCAAATGCTATTATAAATAGATATTTGGATTAGCTGAGAGCTGCAATGTTTGAAAGCTAAAAAGGCAGTTCCTCTTACAGAATTCAGCCTTACCCAGGATTTCTTTTTAATAAGTGTGCCACCCCTTAGATTCTGTCTACTAATGGAGTCTCCAAATTTTCTTTGGAAACAGATCTTAGGAGTAGCCATCTTGTTGAAAGATGGTGGCCAGCAGACTCATTCTGAAACAGTTTGCATATCAAATATGCTATGTTCCTACTCAAGTTGTGTAGTGATTCAGATCGGTTTGGGGAGGGGAGAGGTTACACCCCATCTCCCAAGCTCACCTTTGGTCCCACGGAACCTTGAACCTGAATGAAGGATTCCACATGTAAAAACTCTGGAGAATAAAACCCACGGCCTGAGAACGATGATAGTAGTGCCAACCCAGAGTCCAGGGAAGCTCTGAGAGGCAAATTCTAGGCTGGGTAGGCTTTTCAAAACACTCAAGCCACCTGTCCCCCAGGACGGGGCTGATATCCATGGGAACTCACCACAGGAGGCTTCCTTGATAAGTTCAGTGGAACTCAGCTAACAGACCTGGAACATCTAACATCAGTCATGACTTCAACATTGAACCTTGAGTTGCATTCCCAACGGTAGCTCCTGCAGTGTTCTCCAGTGAAATCAAAGTGCTGTGGAAAAGGTGTGTGAGATTGCCCTTCCCACAATGGGGTGAAAAGGGCAGCTTCCTGGGTTACCACCCCTTGAAAACACCATCTCACCAGCTTACATGTGGTGTTATTCAAGCACAGGAATGTGTGGAATGTGTCGAATCTGTGTGTCAAATGTGTGTCCAATTAGGTCGCCTCCCTCTTGAAACCCTTAAATCTTTGCCTCTCATCCAAGGGGGAAGGGGGCGCATAGACAGGCTGTGGTGGGAACCCAGCCACGTGACAACTGGAACCCAGCCACGTGACAACTGGAACCCAGCATCTCGCTGCCGAAACAAGACGTGCTCTGCAGTGGCCAAAGGGGGGGACTGAGTCTAACACACTTTACTCCCTTTCTCAGGTAATTCTTTCCAGAAATGCTACCAGGTAACAGTTCCCCTTCTCCTAGCATTCCTGAAAATATTTACAATATGGGATAAGCACTCAGACTTCAATTGTATATGAAGTGTAGGTGAAAAGTCTCTATTGTGCCTATACCAAACATTCAGAACTCTGGAGCAGTTTCGGGCTGGGAAATACCATTCTATTCCCCTCCCCATGGAGTTCCCTGTGTGAGCCCCACAGAGACCAGAGGACACCCTCCCTCTGGGGCCCACGACTAGATGTCAGCCCCAGGGGGGACGTGAGTCTGGGCCATTTCCTAAGTCCTCACTTGGTTTCTTCTCCCTCCGGGCACTCGTGAGAAATAAATTAGGTAACAATGTCACATGAATACTAACCCCTTCCGTTCCATGACCTCATGGTACTCAAGACGTCTTGTGATGTCTTTGTCCTAACTCTATGCAGTGAGCACTTGTGTTCTTGCTTGCCCAGCTATGATTTCCCCTTTCCCTACTAAAAAGCCCCTCGATTTTCTCCTGAAGAACCTCTCTGCCCTCCTCTGGACAAGCGCTAAGAGCATGACCCAAGGCAGACCAACTGGAGTTGCCCTTGTAGGAATGTGTGTCTGGGGCAGGACTGGCACCTGGAAAGAAAACTTCCAGAGCTAATTAAAGCTGGGATCCAGGCCCTAAAGAGCCTGCCCATCGGTCTCTGTTTTGCCTCACCCCTGCAGCTGCCCTGAGCTGCACCCCTCCCTCAGGTCCCTGGAACTACTCCATCCATTCCCTGTCTGCTTCTTGGAGCTAGCGAGGACTTCCGTGCCTGGCCGCAGTGGGTCTCGGTACCCCTTTCCTGCACAGAAGAAGTCGATTCCCAGGTCACGGGAACTCATGTGGAAGTGGCCTAAGAAGCCCGCCCCCTGTTGGCAGTCTGTGCCCGTCCACGGCACCCTCCCAGCGGCTCTCCTCGGCCTCGCGCCTTCTCCTCCCCACCACATCACTCTCTCGTGTTCCACGTCATCCCAGCTCCCAAACCATCAACTCAAGGATCTTTTTCTCCTTACACCAGGTTATTTTCATAAATCTTTCATTTTAAAAATAAATCCCAGTGTCTCACTCACCACAACATTTTTAAAATTCATTCCTCTGCCCCAGGCCTCTGCCAACATGCTCATTCCAGAGGGGGGCCCTTCCCACTTGAATGTTGGCAACGTCCTGGCCTCTTGGCTTTCTCTCCTGCCACCTTCCTCTCTCCCAGAGAGAAAATGAGGTTTGGACTTGGGTGGGTTGAAAATCCATCCATGCATATGCCATGCATAACATTCCCTTCCTCCGCACCGATGCATTCTGAGACAAAAAGGCCTTTGATAATGTTCCTCTGGGGATGCCCTTTTGGCCAAGTTTCCTTGCTGGAGATTAAGCAGCAGTAACTGACAAGGGCAAGGTCAGTCCCTTCCCAGGTCTACAGGCTGCCCATACAGCCGAGCCCTGTGAGTTGCCACATCCTCACCTAAACCGGGGGGTGAGAGCATGATCATGGCACATGGTACCTCTTCCACCTAAACATGTTTCACCTAAACTGAGCCTCTACAAAACTGGCTCTGTTTGGCAGCCAGGGGTCATACCCACCCCTCAGGAAGTGGTTACATATTAGAAATCAGGGTACCTCTTGCAGCTGGGAAACACATCCTATGGCGTTCCTCCCGGGGCCTATAAGGAATTCACACCTGTGATTTCCCTAAGTCCCTCCATAGATCCAGTTGAGAAAGCAGTTCTCTGGCAATGAACAACTTGAGGTTTTGATAAAGAAATCAAGGTACAACAGAGTCAGGTAATTTAGCATATCACAATAAACTGGGACCAAATTGGTTAGATTACTGCCGGCATAGACAGTAAAGGGTGGGCATGCTGGCCCAGCTATGTACAATAGAATACTGCTTATTAAATCTGTAACTGAGCATTTTAAATACTTTTCTGGTATGGAATATTGAATTTGCTATTCGCTAGCAATTTCCCAAGCTACTTAAAATGAGATTAGTCATTTACTTTTGTGTTGCCTTCGGAAGTGGAGTGTTGTACCATAGAATGACCACCTATGTGGAGCATGTGTTGGTGTTCCAGTTGGGAGAAATTATTTTTATAAATGTGAGCTGAAGAAATTTTTAAATTAATTCTCTTAAAATTTGTTTTAAAACTAAATCGTCCCCACCATAAAAAAAAAAAGGTGGGGAGAAAATGTAGACAGAATTCAACGATTACTTTCTTGGCTTTGTTGCTTTGAGTTCTCTAAGTGATCTCTTAAACTCAGGCTCTGGCCTCAAATCTGGATTTGGTTCTCCTTGTGCCCCCGAAAATTGAATCATGGGCAGAAGTTTCCAGTATTTTTGTTCCCTCCCTGCATTGAGTCCATTAATCTTCATGTTGATTTTCCCTCCACCCTCTTGAAAAAAATGTATGCGTCCCTAAGATGGAGAGCCAGGAGCTGGCACCTTTGGACGCGATCACATGGAACAGGAATGGCAAGAGCCTCGCCAGTGTGGTGAGCCACCGCCACAAACCATGGCCGGCATCTCGGGAGGGGAAGTGAGTCAGTCCTCTGAATTCTGTGGTGACGAACCCCAGAGCCTCTGTCACCCTCTTCCCTCCCTGTGGGTGCATGCCTAACCAAGCACGGGGCCTCCTGGTGTGAGGCTGGGCCAGACAGATGTTCTTTTGTCCTTAATACAACTATGCAAACTGCTGCCTTGAATATCAAGTGTGGTTCATGTTCTTCATCTAAACCCACTTGAAATCAATACATGCTATTTCCAGTAAAGAGAAATTAAATAATACATGTCTACAGTGGACTATATCCTCAGTTTTTTTAAGTGACTTCAGAACAGATGAAATTATCACACATATGGTCATATAAAGAACAAACCTGTATGTAACTAAATATGAATCTGTGCTTTTGAATGATGGCAATTGAATGAATGCAATTGAATAAATCTATTCCTTTAAACTTTCAACCTATATAACACACACACACACACACACACACACACACACACACACACACAAGCATACTGGCTATAAAAAGTCAGAGTGGTGATGATGACACTACTCTACTACTGCTGGTACTGCTACTACTAGGTATCTGAAGAGTAACTCGAATTACCAGTCCCAGTTGGCAAGGAGCTTATGGTCTGATTACACACACACACACACACACACACACACACACACACACACACACCAGTTATTGAAAGCTCAGAATCTTATCTGATTCTTCCCCCTCTCCTTTACTTTTGCACCAATTTGGTTCCCAAGTCTTGCTCATTCTAGTTCCATAATTTTCATATTCAACTTTTGCTCTCTCTTTTCCTCTCCAACCCTGGCTATTTAAGGCCCCTTGCTTCCTTCCCAGAGTAGAGCCATAGCTTCCCTTAAGGCCCAGAAGGCTGCCTTTAGGAGTCCACCACCATGGGCAGGGCTCACAGGCACCGCACTCATCTGACCACCACCCCTTCTCTCAACCATATAGACATGTTAATCGATCCCAGTGCCGTTCCACAGCCCTTCACAGCACAGCCCTCCAAAGTCACTACCAGTTTATCGGAGTTCTTCTAGAAGCAGAATCTACTCACTGTCCCCATGATCCTTGAAAACGTTCTTCACCAGGACTGAGCCTCCTCATCACAGGTGCTCGAACAACACCTAAGATGTAAGTCAAGCATGAAAGCTGGACATTGTTTCATGGACCATGAATGGTTTTTGATGTGAACTCTTCATTGGGGACTAAGTAAAACTAACCCAAACCAGAAAGCTTTGCCTCCTCCAAATCCTCTCTCGCCTCTCTTTTGTCACCTTCTGCCTTGTAACTGGTTCCTACTCCACAGCTATAAATCTTGAACTTTCCCTAGCCAGCTCCTGACACCTTCCATTTGTGCACCAGATACATTACTGCAAGAGTAATACCAAGATAAGTATATTCTCTAAGAAACAGATGTCAAGGTAAGACTAGATATGCAAAACTTTACCAGGGCAACACCTATGAGAAAAAAATGTGGAAGGAGCCTGGAGAGGCTGGGAGAGCCATGAAAAGGAGAAAGAGAAAGAAGGAAAGTTGAGTGCAAGCATCTTGGGTAGTAGTGCAGTATAAGGCAAGTTCAGCAAGGCTTCTGGGAAGTCCTAGGAACAAAGTCACCCAACAGAGGAGTCTGGGCTGAGTCAGTGGCTGAGAGCAGGCCATGGGAGGCTCGAACTTGGCTCAAATGCAGCAACTTCAGGTTGCAGCTGCTAAGGCCAATGAATGACTCTCCCTGCAGCTGGAGGTTTAAGAGATGCGTTCCCAGAGCTGCCACACAACGTGATTGACAGCAGCTAGAGTTGCTGGATTTAACAAATGAAAATACAGAGCTCCAAGTTAAATTTAGATTTCAGATAAAAAAACAAATAATGTTTAGTTAAAATATATGCTAAATACAGATGTCCTGTTTTTTATCTGCCAACCCTAATAGTCTAGATTGTCTTCTGGAAACACTATTCTGATCATGCCACCCCCCTCCCTCACCCAAGAAGCTTCCAATCGCTCCCACGGCTTTCAGAATGAACCTCAAATGCCTCAGGTTGGCATTCAGCCTTATTTTGCAACACTGATTCCCACTAACCTTTACAGCCTCTGAACTCCAATCAGACCAGACCTTGTGGTTATCAAAACCCACCCTGCAGTTCTAGACACCCTGCCCTTGCTCATGCTAGTCCCCCTCCTTGGATGCCCTTTCAGAAACAGTCTTCCCCCAGATCTCCACATTTCTGAATTTGGCCTGTGCTTCAAGGCTAACTCAAGTGATGCTTTTCCTTGAAACTCTCCAATGCCCACCATTGCCTGGCCACAATCCCTTACACCTAGTGACACAGGAAGAAGCCGAAACAATATAGAAAGACATCACTTGATATGCCCCGAATGCCACGCTTTCCATGCACAGTGGATTTTAGCAAACAAGCTTTCCCAGTTCCACGTGTGGCATTCCTATCAATGGCTCATGTGCATCCGAGAGGGTAAGTCTTGCTTTCAGCCCCGGTGCAGATGTTTAATTAATCAGGACTGCCGTCCTCGTTTGCCCTTGACCGGGTTTCCCTGATGATTACCCACCAGAAAATTCAGCCCTTTCATGCAAACAATGTCCTGATGAATGTTTTGTGCTGTGCGCCAGTTCAGAGGAGCAGGTCCTTCATTAGTGAGCCAGCCTGAACTGCAACATTCAGTCCTGAAAACTCAAACCTAATTTCATACACAACTGTCTTCCTATTTCCTTGTGTGTCAAACCTTTCCTTAACTCCCTTTCCTTCCTCCCAACTTTGATTTGGGGGAAGGAAGTTTACATCAAGTGAATATAAAATATTGAGTTATTCTGACCGCAGCATCATTTTGAGATTGACCTGAGTGGTGAGAAAGCCCTCCCTCCAGCCAGAGCGCTGCCTCTCCCTGGGCACGAGCTCCAGTGTGCCTTCCTTTGTTGGTGGCACAGGTATTCATTCAGTCAGTCTCTCTCTTTCTCCCGCACCGCCCCCCAACCCTCACTAGAAAGGGGAGAAACTCAGATGATGAAATGAAAACCTTTAAATAAAATATCATTCACACAAAGGAAAAGCATTTTCCTCTGGGTCATTATCAGTGGAAACCCAGTGAAAAGATAATAAGCACAAGATTCCTGATTAATTAAACATTTGTGCTCATTGTATGCAATTATTCTGGGGAAAATCAACTCCGGGACATCTGTTTACTCAACCTTGGGCTGAAAAACCACCGAACTACCTCTGCCTTGTATCTCCAGGCACAAAGTCGAGGCGTAGAACTGAAAGCTCATCAGCCCAGACATTTGCCCACTAAGTTTCTAGAGTGGAAAGAGATAACCATGCTACAAAAGCAATAAAAAAATGAAGGCTGAGTTAACTCCTCTAGGAGTCAATTGGGGGAGTCCAAAGTGACAATACATTAGCATAATACATATATTCCAATATACGTACTTGTTTTATGCTACAGAGCAATTAGATATAGATGATAAATATTTTCATGATGCTTCAGTTAGTATTGCTTTTTACCCAGTGAAATCATTGCCAGCTTTTTCCTTTTTACCCAAGTGTTTTAGGCCATTTGGGCCACTATAACAAAATACCACAGACTTATCAACAACACAAATGTATTTCTCACCGTTTTTGAGACTAGAAGCCTGGACTCAGGCTGCCAGCATGGTCAGGTGAGGGCCACCTTCTGGCTTGCAGACTGCTGACTTATTGTTGTGTCCTCACGGGGCAAGGGCTTTCTCTGGGACCTCTTTTGTAAGCACACTAGTCCCAGTCATTTGGCTTCTAAGTACCTCCCAAAGGCCCCATTTTCTAATACCATCATCTTGGGGCTTAGGATTTCAATAGATGAGTCAGAGGGGAACCACAAACATTCACACCATCTCACCCAGTTAGGTCTCCCGTGTCAATAGTTTTCCTAATACACTGACCTCTTCACTGTTATCCCCATCTTACCTCCCTTCCTTAGCAGTTGGGGTCAGGGAATATCCCTGCCCAGTGTTGTGGGAGCCCCGAAAGGAGCAAAAGTGGATGCTTCTCCCCTTGTCAGTTGATGAGCAAACACCACAATTTGTGAATTGAGGAGGATCAAGATTCAAGAGTAGGGTAAACAGAATGGGAAACGGAGGTCGGGGAGATCAAATGGGCGAAGACTCAGGATCGTGAAGGAGCAAGGGCAGCAATCCAGATGCCTGGAGCAATTTCCTGTGACTCTCCCAACGCATCTGAGACCCCAGCGGGAGTCTAGATTCACAGCCACAAAACCTTTATCAGGTGTGATTAAAAGAGCAGGAATGTTTGAGAAACTGCTGATGACTGGTTGATTCTCTCTATCCGCACGAAACCACGTGCATCTGTTGAGACCTGGGTCTGGTGTGCCAGGGTTTGGGTGTCCTCCAACCTGCCAAGTAAAGGACCCTACAACCATTAGATTCCCCTCTGAAGGGAGAGATGGATTACCCACTCCCCTGCCTTGTCCTCTCCAGTGAAATGTGTAAATTTATCACACTCTCTTGGGAGGTATGGCAGCAAAGATGTGACTCCAGAATCTGATCAATAATCTCCATCTGTGGGAACAAGAGGGTGGCAGGCAAGCATTATGAAAGGCTTTGAAACCATTTTCAAAAACCAGGATGCCCACCAAAGGATGAAATGAGAAAGCAAGCAATGCCCTCCACGTCTTCCACCCCAAACAAACAAACAAAAAGAAAGAAAACAAGACTTGGGAATCCATGGAGATAGAAGATCTTTTTTAAAAACAGTATAGTTGGTGCAGGTGGAGAGTCCGTGCAG
Organism: Myotis myotis; assembly: GCF_014108235.1. Classification (NCBI taxonomy): domain Eukaryota; kingdom Metazoa; phylum Chordata; class Mammalia; order Chiroptera; family Vespertilionidae; genus Myotis; species Myotis myotis. Next base: position 56,442,182 of record NW_023416316.1, on the reverse strand, counting down.
GGGATAGAAATGACCCTGTTCATGAAGTTGTATGCAGAGTACCTGGTGCTAAAGGGCAAGACATGGCAACATGCTGGGCCTCCCAGGGCTACCTCTGAGTGGTCCTACATCTCAGGTGCCATATGTATGGATACACCTTCTCCATATATGCTTTTGCCATATTGCTTCTGCTTGTTGTGTCCAAAATGCAGGGCCATAACTTCCTTTGGTCATATGACTTCCTGGAATGGGTCTACCTCTAGGTTCCAAAATAGGGGGGATTGAATTGCTCAGGGTACGGATACTGGCCGCATGGTATGCAGCAGAAGATAAAATCAAACCCATCAAAGAAAGTGGCCCACAGTCCCTGTTCCAAACCTCTGCTCCTAAGTTGATCTCAACTGCTCTTGCTTCTGGTGGTCTGAGTATGCCCATCTCACTTTCCCTCTGTGCCTTGAGCAGCCATATTAACAACCAACAACACTTACCCCCTATGGGATAATGGCTCTCATAAGGGAGCCCAGCTTCCCAGAGGAGAGCAAAAAGTATGAAATGTTAGGAATTGGTCCCTCCCTGTCCAGAATAATCTCCTTTTAGAAAGGGTGGTCTAGGTTTGATTATGAGGGTTTAGGCCAGTTTGAGAGAAGATGGAATTAAGGCATTGAATTACTTTCCTCTTGCTGTAACAAATTACCACAAACTTAGTAGCTTAAAATAGCACAAATTTATTACTTAGAGTTCTGGAGGTCAAAAGTACGAACTAAGTCTTACCAGACTAAAATCAAGGGGTAGGCAGCGTTGCATTCTTTCTGGAGGCTCTGAGGGAGAGTGCATTTCCTTGCCTTTTTAAGTTTCTGGAGGCAGCCTGCATGCGTTGGTTCATGGCCCCTCCTCCAACTTCAAAGTGTATCACTTCAACCTCTGCTTCCCTTGTTACATCTTCTTTTTCTATCTTTGACCCTCTTGTGATTACATTGCATCCACACAGATACTATGAACAATCTCCTCATCTCATGGTCCTTAACCACATCAGCGAAGTCCCTTTGCCCTGTAAAATAATATATTCACAGGTTCCAAGGATTAGAATGTGAACATTTGGGGCAACGGGTGGCAGGGTTACATTATTCTGTCCAGCACAGACTTATCCGAACACCAGAAAGCCTCCGTTATGACTGGTGAATTCCTTGCTGATCTTGGGATGAACAGTTACTTGAACCTGCAGAGTAAAAACCAAAAATATATTGAATAAGCAGTCGGTAATGGCCAATGAGCCCAAGAAATTCATGAATATCTTTGCTTATTCTGGAGGTTTCCCTCTGGAAAAGGACTGACTTTTTGTGGGACTTCACGCAAACACGTTGGCTGGACTGCACACTGCCCATCAATCTCATTTATAGCCTCACAAATGTGTTCCTTTGGACAAGGCCAGAGGTTGTCCTGCCCCGAGTCATGAGAAATAAATTAAGGTAGCAACTCTGAAGTCACTATGTCAAGGTTCATTGTTTCTCAGGATGTTAATCATTTTGTTGTACTAAAAATGGCTCATCGTCAAATCTAAACTAATTTGAGAAAAACACAGTTAAGGTCCCACCTAATTAGATCTACTTGAGTCAAAGAGATTTTTTAATTTGAGGACCTGTCAAAGCCTCAAGCAGTTCGTCTGTCAGTGTTGTTAGTCAGATTTGAACAAGCAGTTCAAATCACTAAGGAGGAATATAGAATACAACGTACCCCAAATGCTTCGACCTCAGCACCCCTAGCAGTAGAGCTCCTACGTATGTCTCCTAGAACTTGGGTTCTAGGGAACAGAGCTCGGAAAACACTCAGTATATTAACTATTTAGGTCAGTGGTTCTCAACCTTCCTAATGCCATGACCCTTTAATACAGTTCCTCAGGTTGTGGTGACCCCCAATTTCATTGTTACAAATTGAACATAATTAAAGCATAGTGATTATCACAAAAACAATATGTAATTATATATGTGTTTTCCGATGGTCTTAGGCGACCCCTGTGAAAGGGTCGTTCAACCCCCAAAGGGTCATGACCCACAGGTTAAGAACCGCTGAGTTAGGTGATGATGCTCTTTCCAGAGTTGGATCAGGGTACTTGCAATTTAATATGAAAGGTTGTTTACTACTCATCAACCTCTTGGATGTGGGTGAAAGGCCAGCACCTCAGGCTTCACTCTACAAAGGCCTGTCTGTGCTGCTGGGTAGACCACTACCTCAGTGGCTGGGACTGAGGAAGGCACCACACTCTTATCAGATACAGAACACCCCCTCTTCCTTCTTTACAGAAAGCAAAGGTGGCCAGATAGAGAGATAAAGGGTCCGAAGCAGCTTTACCATAAGTTTATGCCTTTTAATTTGCAAAAGATCTCAATTTCAGATTCATCAACGAAGTATATACTCCTGGCTGGAATGCAAAGCAACTACTTTGTTTTGTGTCTGAAAACACCTCCTGGTAGAGAGCATACATTTCCAGGGACTCACCCCCAGGACTGCAGCTCCCCTCTGGGGACCCCTAGCTGAATCTGAAGAACAGTACGGTAAAGGCATGAGGCAGTTTCCACCAGTCATCTGCCTCTCAGACGTGGTAGGCAAGGCACCATCCCACTGCCAGGTGGGAGGCCCTCACAGCAGTCATGGTTACCAAGATGTGGTCCCCCTTCTGCAGACATCATCGTGACATTCCCATCCTCTGATTTTGACAGGTAAAGAGAGAGCAGCTATAAGAACATGTGATAGGTCTCTAGACCTCTTAAACCTTCCCTGAGACTTTCCTGAGCCAGTAAATTCAATGCCATCCCAAATGAATAATATTTCCCTTGTTTCAATGTCTGTTAGGATCTGAGGTTCCATGCACCCTCCACTGTTCACTGTGGGAGGGCCCTCTAGTCATAACCATCCTGCCCTCATCCAGGTGACTATCCATGGCCCAGTGTAGTGTTCTAACGATCTATCTCTCCCAGGGTCCGATACATGCTGGCAGTGGAAGCCCCTGGGCTCCCTCCTACATCAGTAAGGGGAGGCCTTATAGGCCGCAGTAACAAACAATCCCCACATTTCAGTGGCTTAACAAAGCGAAAATGTACTTCTCACTCATAAGCCACACAGGCCTCACTCAGGGACTCAGGCTAACACATCCCACATCATGGAGAGCATAGCTAGTCACATAGGGCAGCAATTTTCAACCTTTTTCACCCCATAGCATACATAAGCTAATTACTACAATTCTGCAACACACCAAAAATTATATTACATTTTTTGCCAACCTGACAAAAAAATAGGTATAATTTTGATTCGTTCACAATGGGCAGTTATTGTGTTGGCTGTTGTCATTTTTTTATTTGACAACCTGAGGGAAAAGAAGTCAGTGCCCCTGATTAAATAGTCAGGTATTGCATGTTTTAAAAATTCTTGCGCACACCAGTTGAAAATTACTGACATAGGGGGAAGGGAGGAAAAAGGCAGTTTGTACTGACTCTCAAAGGCTTTTGTAGTATTTTTCATAGCAGTTATCATTTATTGACTACTTCCTCTGGGTCAAACATTTTTACAATCATTTAATCCCCACCACAAAAACCTTATGAGATAGTTATTTCCCCCGTTTTTCAATGAGGCACCTGAGTCTTAGAGAGATTGAGTAACTAACTGCAAGTCTAGCAAGTGGCAGCAACTGGCTTCCATGCCTCGGCCAGCCAGTTCCCAACTCCCTGCTCTTCATTAACTTGGCTTTCTCACTAGAGAACCTTCTCTGGTTTCTGAGCTTATTCATGTGAAAAGCTTACAAAAATACAACAATTAAATCAATTATACATTGAAAGAATTGCCTTACTGAGAGGGGGAAATCTGAATTAAAAATGTTAAATATAGCAGAAAGCACATAACAATTAGTGCGATGCTTGCATTCATCTTTGTTGTTTATCGGCTGTGAAATTGCTGCATGGTTCCCTACTCACAACTTGTGAAAAGAACTTTCTTTGTTCAGTAATTGTTTATTTTCCTTTTCCCCCCAAACACTTCTTGACAAGCCTCTGAATAATTAATTTACATCTTAAGAGGCTTTTTGGTGAGGGAGCCCATTGGTGACTTCTCTGCTGCCCGGGGGCCACTAATCAGGGGCAAGGAGCCTTCCACTTGAGGTCCCCGAACTCAGACTGGGACCAACAGAGCAGATTCACACCCATGTAATGCTTGATGCCTGGACTCATTCAGTTAACCACTTGTCGAAATATTTGCATTTCCAGAGTATTTTGATGTTTTGTAGGGATAAGGAAAGCAAGTGTTTAAAATCCAGGTTTTGGAAAAATTAAGAATAGATGGTAACTGTAAATTGTAGTTGTTCTAAAACTACCAGTAACGCTTAAAAAAAAATAAGAGGAGGAGCTCCCTCCTCTTGGTATTTATATTTTCTTGGTATAAATCTACTAATCAACTGACTTCATTGCCCTGGGTAGAAAAGAGGGTTATTCCTCTTCCCATAAGTGCAATTTCTCTCATCTCTCTCTCGCCTCCCACCCTTTATCTAAACCCAGACCTCTACTGCAGCCAACTTGTGCCCTTGCCTATGAAAAAAAAAAAGGTTGAAAATACCAGTCTGGGTACTGTCTTCCTAACAGAATGTGAAGTTCCTTAGCATAAGGAATTGGCTCTATTTGAAATGGCCCCTCATTCATCCACCCAGAGATGTCACCCAAGTTACTTCCAACAGGCACTGGACAGAACCACCAACTCAGCTAGACTTGTTCCCATCACTTATGCATCCAGAAGGATGTTCATTCCAGGAACAGAAGCAGCTGGAGAGAAGGGGCCAGAGCTCAGAATCCTCCCTCTAGGTATGCAGAGGCAGGCAACACGGTGCAATTCCATCAAAGTCATGGGTTGGGAGTCAACTCCCAAATCAAAGGCTTTGTAGAGGGACTTTGAGAGGAAAGTGTTCATGTCTCGCCTCTGCAACAACTTTGTGGCCACTTTCTTAAGTGAACCCACTGCTTGTTTAGATTTACTCAGTCTTCCAAACAGGCCTCAGCGTAAACGCCTGTGCTCCATAGGCCAAATCATCAACCGTCGCTACTAATTCAAACAACAGAAAGGGATTTCTCCGGAGAGGAATGTTGGTGGGCCTGGGTGATGGCATCTGAACCCACACCATCCCTGAAATAAGGCTGTTTGATGTAGCCAGAACCCTCGGTGGCTCCCTGGGTGTTTGAACGAACCCTACAATGAACCAAGGGAGTTAAAAGGCCCCTGCCTTGGATCACAGCCCCACGGGTTCGATGCACATTGCATTCTGTGTGAGCAGGGCACCTGGGGTTATGCAGCCCCTGGAAAAGAGGGGGGTTTATGAATGAGTCTTTGATTTATTACCGATTATGTGAAGGGTGAGGCTATAAGATTCTTAGAAACAATGACTTGTTTTTCTCATCACTAGCAGCGTCTTTTACAAGCTAGCCTAAAAACGGTTAGAAAATGACAATTCATTGAAGAGGCAATAGAAGAGGTTAACAAGCATCACAGACAACTTGAACAATGTCTAGTGGATGTGGGAGATGAGTGTCTAACATCCATCCGCCCTCCTTCTCCTGGGCCTTCCTGGACCACAGTGGCTGGGAATCTCAGAATTGCACTGGAAAGCGGAGGTGAGGGAAGGTGTGCCTTGCGCCCCTGATGCTTTCACAGGCAAACACTGTGGTGGGCTCCCCGGCTTTCCTGCAGAGACTCCCCAATTCTGGTGGTGTCATGCGGCGGGAACATTTTTTCTACGACTCTGTAGTGAACTCTCGGGGTCCTAGCTCAGCGCCCAACCCAGGCCTCTTCTGTAAAGCACAGGACAAAATAATTCTCCGTAAACCATATCAACGAATCCTATTCCCTGCTGCTCAACCTGACCGATTGCATGTTCACCCAAACACAGTTACAGTCAAGGAAATGAAAGTTGCCTCTTCAAGCAGCAAAGCACGCCAAGGGCACTGTTTCACACTGGTACTGGTGCAATGCAACAGGTCTTCTCAGCACTGCAGGCTGAAAAACAAGTAAGTGTAGCTCTTGGGAAAGCAATCTTATATAATAAAAGCCCAGCAACCCAAACAGTGGAACAACCAGAACGACCAGAGACCAGAACACCACAGCCCCTTACCCCGGCTGGCCTTGCCCCCCAGGGAGCGGTTAGGGACAATTGGGCAGGCAGGCAAGTGGTTAGGGGCAATCAGGCAGGCAGGCAGAGTGGTTAGAGGTAATCAGGCTGGCGAGCAGTTAGGAGCCAGCAGTCCCAGATTGCAAGAGGGATGTCCGACTGCCAGTTTAGGCCTGATCCACAGGGATCCCTGAAGGATCAGGCCTAAACCGGCAATCAGACATCCCCCAAAAGGTCCCAGATTATGAGAGGGTGCAGGCCAGACTGAGGGAACCCCCCGCTCCCGTGCATGAATTTCGTGCGTGCACTGGGCCTCTAGTTAGGTAATAAGAATCAAGAATCTTAAAAAGTCTATTTCCTTTGACCCAGGAATCCTTTCTCTTAGAATTCTAATTTTAAAACATGGAAAAAAGCTGTGTGTACTATGAGATCCACTGAGGTATCATTTATAATAATTTAAAAGTAGAAACAAGCTAAACCCATGATCATAGGGAATGTAAAATAATTGTGTGTTAGCCATAGTAACACAAGGAGGTTGTGTTTATGTGATTCTATTAAATTTTTAAATCAAAGTAATAAAATTTTGTGCAGTGTGATAAAGTATAACAAATAAAACATGCAAACATGCATAGATAATATAAAGCCAACATCCCAAAGTGAAAAAGTAGTCTTCTCTGGGTGGAGAGGCTAGGCAGCATTTTTTTACATTCTTTCACTTATATGGTTTTTTTCCTCCACGTTTCTTAAATTTAAATGTACATTTTAAAAATAGGAAAATAAACTTTAAAAAAAGACCTCTCTAATGCACCACCATAAAACCTTTTGTGGTTAAGTTTCTACTGTTCCAATTCATCATTCCCCCTCCCCCATCATCCAATATTTATTAAGCAGGCCCTTTAATGTCACAGGACTCCACTGCCATGCATTGATTTTTATGATCTTCCTGGAAAACTGCTAGGTGCATAGAAAGGTATCTGAGCATGGTGCCTGCGTGCACATCATACATCACTTTGGACTGCCAGACAGCAAAGGAAAAACATCGTACACGCTAATTTTTACCCCTAGATGGTTTAGTAATTTGCTAAATTTCCTTGTAATTGCTTCTAATTATTCATTACATTAGAGTAGAAGGTGGTGGCTATAAATTTTCAATGAAAACAAAATTTAAATACAATGCATCCTAACTGTCTCCGCAGACCCAAGTGGCAACCTGATTTCCTTATTAGGGAAATCCGACAGACACTGGCAACACATGCTGCTTCTTAATGCAGCAGAGGAGGCTGAGCCAAGATAGCAACACTGAGAGTCTGATGCTCGCTCTGTGAGGAGACTGCGCAAGCAGCTCACCAGCTTCACTCAGGTACCACTGTACTGGGCCCCCCTCTTCTGGGGTGGTGAATTTTCACTAATCCCTGCACGGTCCCCGCCAGGTGTCAGCATCTCCTGGTAATTCAGAGCCCCTCTGGTCCTTGGTCCTTACTCGTCCCTCTCTCCCCCTACCTCCTTCTCTCTCTCTCTCTCTCTCTCTCTCTCTCTCTCTCTCTCTCTCTCTCTCCCTCTCTCTCTCTCTCTTCCTTCTTCTCTGTCTTTCACAAAATGTGTATCCAGCACATCCTCTGAGTGAGGCAGGGTGGGAAACGAGGAAGATCCTCCTGCAGGAGGCAGAGGGAAAGCAATCTACAAGTAAAACTCCACAGCCCAAGGTGGACTGTGCCTCCCAAAGGCCAATTGCAGCACCTTCCCAATGCTGGCTGACTTCCCTCTAGAAGGGTATCTGAACAGCTTCATGGAGGAGGTGGCAACAGAACTGGACCTCAAAGGACATTTCAAATTTGACAGTGTATGTAGCGATGTGAAAACCGGTATGACAGTTCATCAAAATGTTAAAAACAGTTATCATATGATTCATCAATTCCACTAGTAGGTGTATAGCTGTGTGTACTATGAGGTCCAATGAGGTATCATTTATAATAATGTAGGAACAAGTAAGAAGTGAAAGCAGAAACACAAACAGATATTTGCACACACATACACACACACACACACACCTGTTTAAAGCAGCATTACTCACAATAGCCAAAAGGCAGAAGCAACCCATGTCCAGTGAGGGATGAATGAAATGGTAATGGACACAATACAATGTACAGATGATGTGTTGTAGAACTGTGCACCCGAAACCTGTGTAATTTTTTAACAGTGTCACCCCAATGATTTAAAAAGGAATGTGGTAGATAATAATAATATGATAAAATATTATTCAGCCTTAAAAAGAGCAAAATTCTGATACATGCTACATCATGATGAGCCTTGAAGACATCATACTAACTGAAATAAACCAAATACAAAAGGATTTTATGTTGTATGGCTCTATTTATTTGAGGGATTAGAATAGTAACATTCTGAGACGGGAAGTAGAATGGTGATTGGCAGGAGCTGAGGAGAGGGGGAAATGGGGAAGGATTGTTTCAGTTGAGGAAGATAAAAAAGTTGAGATGGACAATGGTAATGGTGCACAACAATGAGAATGCACTTAATGCCACTGAACTGTACATTTAAAAATGTGAAAATAGTTGATTTTATGTTATGAACATGTTACCACATTAGGAAAAGGAATTAAAGAAATCTGACAGTGTAGAGAGAAGGAAAGACACTTGAGGCATGAGGCAAAGCGCAGAGGTGGGAAGGGCCAGGCTCCGCTAGGAACAGGGAGGAGACCAGTTTGGCTGAAAGGCATTGGATGCAAGAAGCGAACAATCACAATGATCGCAAGAGTAGTCACCATAAATCTAACCTTTGAAGAATGTTTGCTATGTACCAGGTTCCGTGCTGCTGGTTTTTGCTAGTATTGGCTCATTAAGTCTTGTCACTAACCCATAAAGTCGGTACTTTTATTATCCCAAATGTAGGGATGAGAAGTCTATGGCTCTGAAAGCGCAAGTAATTTGCGTTATAAACGTCAGAGCCAGGACCTGACTCTGTCTGTCTGTCTGTCTGTCTGTCTGTCTGTCTGTCTATGTGTCTGTCCCGAGAGCCGGAGCTTCATGCTTCATGCTTCTGCCTCCATCCCCCACCTCCCCACCCCCCACCCTGTAGGCAGTGTGCAAGGAGAAATGGGTTGGGCCTTTGATGCCAGAGTAAGGAGTTGGGCCTTAATGAGTAAACAGAAGGGATCCAGGAACGAATTTTGAGCAGCAGAATGACGTAAAGAGAGCTACGTCTGGGGAGTATTAATCTGGCAGGGAGAGAGAGGAGGCTAGAGGGAAACTTGGAGCTTTTCCAAGGAATAAATAATGATGACCGGACTGGAGAGGCTGCCACGGGAAGAGGGAGGATGGACAGAGACAGGAGGCAACTTCAAGGGCTCGGGAACACACTAAATATGGAGAATAATACCATTCCAAATTTGTTTTGTGGTTTTCAAGATTTTTTTTTATTGACTTCAGAGAGGAATGGAGAGGGAGAGAGAGATAGAAACATCAATGATGAGAGAGGATCATCAATTGGCTGCCTTCTGCACGCCCCACCCTGGGATGGAGCCCGTAACCTGGGCATGTGCCCCCAACTGGAATGAAACCTAGGACCCTTCAGTCCACAGGCTGATGCTCTATCCACTGAGCCAAACCAGCCAGGGCTGTTTTGTGGTTTTCAACACTGGGAAGATAGTGTAGCTATCAGGAGGAAAATGAGATGTGAAGGAAGAGAGTAAGTTGAGGGCATTGGGAGTTGAAAATGTTAGCAGATCTGATTGGTAAGATGTTACTCAGAAGGTTGGAAAATGAAAGCATCAGACTTTAGCTTGAGAAGTTCAAGTACTCAGACAGGAAAACTATGGCAGCCTGTGTGAGGGCTAGGGCTCTGGGGCTAACCCTACATATTCAAGCATTGAGGAGTTCCCAAGATATCCACTCACCCAGCCAGTCTACACCCTCCCTCCACGCACATCAACCCCAACAGTCACCCATGAGCAGATACAAAGGAACTTCAGACACTTGAGATCTCACAGATATTACCCCTTAAGAGCTGTTTCTGCAAGAAATGTGAGGCAAAACTGTATCTACAAAATGAGAAATGCTGTTGTTATAACAGCAATCTGTTATGAATTTTTTGAAATAAAAATTATCAGTGTCATAGTCACAAAATTTCAAGAGAAAATTTAGAAATAAAGACAAGGACATACTTTCGAAAGCAGACCAAGTAGTTAGCATCAGCTAAGACACAGTAAGAGATAACAGATCAGATGACCAATCCAAGAAGGCCAACCTCTGACCAATCGAATAAATAACACAAGAATGAGAGCTCAAGCCCGCATGTCAAAGGGGTCCACTGAGTTCCCAGCACAAGGAATAAAAGAACCAGTCTGTGTCCATGGGCTATGCATATAAGTTCTTTGGTTAATCTCTTCCTAGCTTCCCACACTCATAATTTCCTGTTTACCTGTCCTTTTAATTAACTGTAAGCTTTGGGAGAGCAAGGCCTGTATCTTACTTGGCATTTTTCCCCTGCACTTACCCAGTCCTAGTGCATGGTTCAGTAGACACTGACCAGCGGTGTGGACAGATGGAGGAATGGACGGGTTTCTCCTTCTGTTACACAGAAAAGGTGACAGTGGCTGCCTCTGAGAAGTATACACATTCTGTTCCATTATTAAAAGAAACTGCATAATTGGGCTCGTTGTCACTCCTAACAACAGAGAAGACCATTTTGCCTGTCAATTTCTTCAGAAAAATTGTGAATAATAAGTTCATATGGATTATTAAAACTTCACCTCTAAGAGAATTACACTGCAAAAAAAAAAAAAAAAAATTAAAGCCCAGCATTTTTTACACCACTACTATTCCTCAGATTGCATCTTTCCTGCCTGCTCCCAGGACTGTCCTCCCGTGGCTGTTCCCCAACATCTTGGCTGAAATTGACTTCCTTGCCTGTGGCTTTAAAATACATTGACTTTCACAGCGCGGGCTTCCGCTCACAGGCAGGATCTATATCCCTGCTTTGAGGCCCATGTGGGGCCACCTTGACTAACTCACTTCTACCATTGACCCTCAGGGGTCCTACAGTGCTACTCATCATACTCATTTAAAGCCCAAATGCTGTCTGCGAGGAACTTCCCCCAAAGAGTATCATATACATGAAAGGCCAGTGCCCTTCAACCCACAGGCAAAAACATGTACCTCACATGACTCAGGTTATTGGCCCCAGGCAAGAGCTTACTCTCCACTCCTGCTCTCCTCTTCTGCGCATGGCTCCAGATTGAGGCATTTCAGACCACAGGTGCTGTTCCTCATTTGCACCCCCAACCCCCAAGCTCCCTGGAGTGTTGCTCAAAATCAATGATAGTATTTGGTTGATGACGTTAAGGACAGTGTGGACTTTTCTTTTAAACTCCCATCTGCTGGGAGTTACCTCTTTTGCCCTAGACCCTTGAGTAATAAGATGATGCAAATAAATTAAGCCAGTTCTACTCTTGGGGGAGGATTCTCCTTCTCTTTTGCTCTACTTCTGGTCGTCAGCTTGGGCAAAGGGAATCCTCCACGTGGTTCACTGTGACTCCCTCGATTTTTAGATTAGGCGTTGATACCAGAGTCACAGTCAACAGTAACTCTTATTTGTATTGAGCCTCTTCGCTTGTATTCTCTTCGGGGATCACAAAAGGAGGGATGGTTGAAAGTCGAGGCAAAGTTTCAGTTTGAGCCTCCCATGTCTTGCTGATCTATGTATGTCTTTTTTTTATAGGTGTCTTTTGACTCCCTGTTTTATTGAAACTTACCAAACCACCCTGGAAATGTCACTTCCTTGGTATTAAAGAGAGGAGAGTCCTTGCTTCACCTACTGTGTGCAAGAATCTGGTACAACTAGTCTAATTATCTCACTAAATATTATCTTGCCTGCTAAAATCCATTTATTCTTATGCATGATTATACAATATATAATTAGGTAAGGACGCTGTGTCCAGTTGGTCCTCACGGTGTTACAGCATTTGGTGAGGGAGAAAAGAGGGGAAATGATCATGGTCCCATCTCTGGTCCTTAGTTTTGCACGGACAGAAGATGATGACTGGCTCACCCAGAAAAGAGTGGCTGATTCAGAGTAACCAAACTTATAAGAGATAAATGTATAAATTGGAAAGCCAGTGCATTAATTTACAATGGAAGATAGAACTTCCTAATGACTTAAAGGTCATAGCTGCTCTTAAGGGACCCACCTTTCCAGGACCCAGTTGCTTAGAGTATCAAGGTGAGATTCAGATAGTCGACAGAAGAGAATGTAATCAGAATGAAAGGAGTTGAACAATCTTGTTCAATTTCCTGTTCAATTTCCAAAAAGCCTGATGGATTACCCTGGCTTCTGAAAAAGTTTAACTTATCAATAGCCAGATGACTTGAGTCCATTGAATACAGAGCCTCTTTCCTTTGAAAAAATTAGATAGCACCCTCAAACTCAAGCTGGCTCAATTTCCCCTGCACTTGGCTCATATCTTCACCATCCTGATTAATTTAGCAAATGAATTCCTAGCTGTTTTTCTCATAGATAGGTGATAGGTAGGTAGATGATAGATAGATAGATAGATAGTTAGATACATAGATAGATAGATAGATAGATAGATAGATAGATAGATAGATAGATAATGTGTGTGTGTGTGGTGGGAGGGTGAGTGCAGTCTTCTATTCAATCACCTAAATTCAAAGACTTGCTCAGGCCTTTGTATTTCACCATTATAATTTTCATAATGAATATTCACCATGTTCAGAATCCCTGACATAGTTCTGCATCTCTGTTAGTGATTATAAAAAAAACCAAAAAACCTTCCCAACTTCCACACCCAGACTTCTAGTCCTATCTCAGCTATTGCTTCACTGTGTGACCTTAAGCAAGTCATACACCCTCTCTGTGTCTCCTGAATAAAAACTACATTAAGGGAGATGAAACCAGGTGATTTATAAGGTTCCTTCCAGCTCTATAATTCAAGGATTGTATGCCTGAGATCAGTGTCCCTCTCTTTAAAAATCAGATGATCATATAGCACAATGCTCCCTCATATTTCCTGGACACACAGCTTATGGAAATTTGCACTAAAATTTATTGGAAAAGTTTTTAAAAAAAAAAAGGTGCCTAGCCCTAACAGGTTTGGCTCAGTGGATAGAGTGTCGGCCTGCAGACTAAAGGTCCCAGGTTCGATTCCGGTCAAGGGCATGTACCTTGGTTGCAGACACATCCCCAGTAGGAGGTGTGCAAAAGGCAGCTGATCGATGTTTCTCTCTCATCGGTGTTTCTAACTCTCTATCCCTCCCCCTTCCCCTCTGTAAAAAATCAATAAAATATATATATATTTTTTAAAAGGTGCCTAAGTGTCAAGAACCACCTGGGAAGACAAGTTCCTGGGTTCAAATGCATGTCTCACTTAGGTTCCAAGCTGATCACATTTACCAACCTGGGAAGCTGTTGGGGTGGAGGGTAGAGGGGTAAAATTTATGATTATCAAAAAGGCTTTGAAACACTTTGATGGAATGTACCATATAAGGTCTAAATATTTTAATTGGGCTTTTTCTGTTTCATTATTTGCCAGTGAAATTAATCCTGCTGATCTCTACATAACAGGGTAATTTAGAAACAGAATTCTACTCCCAGATAAAATTCAAGTATTCACCCTTGACCATTAATAAGTGTATGAGAATTGGAGTGTCCTATTTTTCCCTAACTACAAAATCTCCCTTTGGAGCTCGTATTTCACACATACACTCCCATATGCACTTTACTAAAATGTTTACCATTGAGACAGGTCCTGTGGAAGGGAGGTGGAGAGGTGAGGGCTGTGTGCAAACACGCGGTGGGGAGTCTGGATAGGTTTACAGTAAGCACAAGCCCCCCACTGGGACTGCAGCCTTTTACCTCTCATGGGGGGAGGTTCAGAGGGGGGCCTGCCATTGACTTGGTGCTGCAGCCCCAGAAATCAATGCAGCACTAATGAGGGCTGCAGCTGGGAGCAGAGAGGAGCTCGTGGGGGTTCGCAGAGGATGTAGCTCAGCTATTTGAAGATGCAGTGGAAGCACAAGAAATGGCGACTCCCATGTCTGTCCACCTCACCTTTGAACATTGCAAACTCAAAGCTGGGTGAGATGAGCCAGTAGTAAAGGCCCAAAGCAGAGGTTTAGATACAGGAGGTTTTCCTGGTTGCAATGAAGGTTTTAACTAATTCATCAGCCCAGGGCACACCAGGACCAGAGATGACAAACAAGCAAAAGAAGATGATTTTTTAAAAGATGACATGCCCTTGAGAATGTTGAAAAATTCAGCCAGGAAAGGAAAAGTAACATATACACAGCTATTGCTCATTCCTTATAGACCAAAGATCGAGAACTAATGACCCCTGGGGAAAATCTTACAGAATGGTATGCTTTAATCCTTGACCTGGTAATGGCTTGGTGTTGTATTTCCTTCTGCTTTGTTTTTAATTTTGAAAGTCTTTGGTGAATTATCAGGGCTGCACATTGTGCAGCTCCAGGTGCATATTCCAAATGTAGTATTTCCCAGCTACTCCCCAGTTCCCCAAATGTTCTATGGCTCCCCTATACTGAGCCACCATCACACATTTCTGCTACCTGGCTTGTCCCTACAGATGTCTAATTTGGCTCCAAGATGTGGAACATCAAGATTTCTCAGTAAAACTAGGCAAGGGTCAATGGACTAGAGAATGACAGTGCTCTCTGCTCTTGTGTGTTGTTTGAAGCTAGGAGTTACAGGAGATGGTCGATCCTTCTCTGAGAACTTATAACACTATGGGGAAATCTGCCCTTGGAAGCATGAGTTGTCCAATTGCATCTAAAATGGGAAGCAAATTAGGTGTATTTATACATATATATACACTAGTGGCCCGGTGCATGAAATTCGTGCACGGGGGAGGGTGTGTTCCTCAGCCTGGCCTGCACCCTCTCCAATTTGGGACCCTTCGAAGAATGTCCTACTGCCAGTTTACAGGGATCGGGCCTAAACCAGCAGTCGGACATCCCTCTCACAATCCGGGACTGCTGGCTCCTAACCGCTCACCTGCCTGCCTGCCTGCCTGATTGCTTCTAACCACTCTGCCTGCCGGCCTGCTTGCCCCCCCACCACCACCAACCTGATCACCCCAAACATCCCCCCCTGCTGGCCTGCTCACCCCTACCTCCCCCCCCCCCCCACACTGGCCTGCTCATCCCCAACTGTCCCCCTGCTGGCCTGCTCACTCCAAACTCCTCCCCCCCCCCCGGCTGTCCTGATCACCTCCAACTGACCCCCACTGATGGCCTGCTTGCCCCTAACTGGAGCCCCTGCTGGTTTGCTTACCCCCAATGGCCCCGCCTCCCACCAGCCTGATCACCCACAATTGCCCTCCCCTCTTGGCCTCTAACCACCTCTACCTCGGCCCCGCCACCATGGCTTTGTCCAGAAGAACATCTGGAAGGTCTCCCAATCTAATTAGCATATTACTTCTTTATTCGTATAGATATATTTGTCTGTAAATATGATTATGATTGCAGATATGAGTAGAACCAGGTAAAATTTTATAGAATGGGCCTTTTATTACAGATGGTTTGCCATGTATGCATTTTTTCTAAAGAAGTAAAAATTACTCTAAAAAATGTTTCAGGAAGACTTTGAGAAATTTACAGTATCTGCTTTTCTTCCAAGAAAGTTGTCACTTTTATGCCAGAGTGAGAATTATTTGTATGCTTTGTATGTCAGCATTGGGCCACTGTGACTGGGGCACTTAGCTTGACTTAAGAGTAATTATCTTACTCACTGGCTGGGAGGGAGGGTGTGTGGCAAAGGAGATAAATACTCGGTTCTGGGTTATTCATAGATTGCTGACTTTCTGGATTGATTGTGCAAGCCCCTCCTTTTATTGATGTCCACCTTCTATTGACAGACATCTACCCTGGGAGAGAAATGAGATGAAACTCTCTTTCTTGTCATTGTAAAAAGCATTTGAATTCCTAAGCTGTGATAAGGCCACCTAGCCATCCACAGTCAAGTTACACATTTTCATGGAGGATGTTCCCACTCTTGAATAAATTAAAACAATTTTTTTCTTTTAATTTAAAGTTTCTTCTATAACTGTTCTCTTGTTACTTAAAAGCTAGTTTTTTTGAAACTACTTCCAAAGCTTTTCAAGCTGTATATGTCCTTGGAATGAATTTATAAATAAGAATTGAGCCCGGCCAGTGTGACTCAGTGGTTTAGCATTGACCTATGAACCAGGAAGCCACAGTGTGATTCCAGGTCAGGCCACATGCCCGGGTTGTGGGCTTGATCCCTAGTACGGGGCGTGTAGGAGGCAGCTGATCAATGATTCTCTCTCATCATTGATGTTTCTATCTCTCTCCCTCTCCCTTCCTCTCTGAATCAGTAAGAATATATTTTAAAGAGAAAGAGAGAGAGAGAGAGAGAGAGAGAGAGAGAGAGAGAGAGAGAGAGAAAGAGAGAGAGAAAAAAGAGAATATATGTTTGTAAATAAGAAAACATGTATTTGATGCTCTTAGAAAGTCTTATTTTCTTTCATTAAAACTTGTGCAGTATAGGGAACTCTATAGATTCTCTTAATTTGAAGAAAGTTAGAGGGAAAGGTACTAATTCAGAGTTCCTTGGGAAAATGTGTCACTTATATATTTTTTTATGTTTATTTTTTTAAATCAAAAACTGAAATATTTTCTATTCAGAAAATATATTTGGATCTAAATATATTCTATAATTTTAACCCTAAAATATCAATTTAAATATTTTAAAAATGGATGGGATGTTTGTTTTTTAAAATAAGTTAGATTACTGGAATTCTACATGTTACTGGATCACCTGAGGTAATTTTCTGATTGGAAAATTAAGAATTATAGTCAGAGGGGAGGACATGAGAATTTTTAAAGAACATATTCAATTTATTTTAGAAGCCAAACCTCTCTTATCATGTGACTTGTTTTGTATGTTTGTTAAACTATATTATCACATAAGCATTGCTTCTATTGGGACAAACAGTGACAGTTGATTCGGGTCATTTGAATGTCCACTGTCTGTTTTAATTTGTATGTTCGTTTTGACTCTGTCATCTGCTGGAACTTCAGTGGAAGTCATGAAAACCTATTATTTTTGCCTGCTCCCTCCTTTACGCTGGAAATACTCTTTTTTACTCAGAGGGACCTTAACTTTGATGTAAGGGATTGTTTCCGTTGCCAACTTTTTTCTTCCTTACCAAGTAAGACAGTTGTTGTGAATTCTTCAGTGATGCCTTCCCCAGGATATTTGCAGATGTGGTTGGGAAAAGTCATTTCATCCCTGACCTTTGCATGTCAGATGCTGGGGTTCCGGAGTGCCGCCTCACCTGCGCCCTGGCTCTCCAATCGCAATGCCATGGCGACCACAGGGCCCCCGGGGTGCCGCCTTGCCTGCGGCCAGCTTTCTGATGGCGATCACCGCCTGGGGGGCGGGCCCCCAGGGCCGCCTTTGCCCTGCCATCTGGCTCTTGCCTGCTGCCTGTGTTTCTGATCACTGTTCTTCCATCCCTCCCCTTTCACCACCCATCATTGCACCTAAGTATGCAAATTAACCACCATCTTTGTTGGTGGTTAACCACCATCTTTCTTGGCAGTTAATTTGCATATCACCCTGATTAGCCAATGGAAGCATAGTGAAGGTATGGTCAATTACCCTTTTTGTCTTTTATTAGATAGGATAGTTTTATTAATATATTCACATATCATATGATTTACCCAACTACAGTATATAAGCACTGTTTTTAGTATAGTCACAGTTATGTGCAACCATCACCACAGTCAACTTTCTTATCAACTCAAACCCCCTACCCCCAAAAAAACCTATATCTTTTAGTAGTCATTCCTCCTCTACCCACCCTAGGCAACAATTACTGTGTACTTATCTCTGTAGATTTGTCTATTCTGGACATTTACTGTTTCTGGACATCCTATATAATAAAAGGCTAATATGCAAATCAACCAAACGGCTGAACAACCAGTTGCTATGTATGACGCTCACTGACCACCAGGGGGCAGACACTCATCGCAGGAGCTGCCCCCTGGTGGTCAGTGGGCTCCCACAGGGGACGCATCCCTCAGCCAGAAGCCAGGCTCGCCAGCAGGCTCACGGCTGGCAAGCGCAGTGGCGGTGGCGGGAGCCTCTCCTGCTCTGAGGCAGAGCTAAGGAGCAACGAGTCTGGCTTCTGGCTGAGGGGCACTCCTGGCAGGCAGACATCCCCCAAGGGGTCCCAGACTGCAAGAGGGTGCAGGCCAGGCTGAGGGACCCCCCACCTCCAGTGCACAAATGTCGTGCACCGGGCCTCTAGTTTAATATAAATGGAATCACATAATATGTGGTCTTTTATGGATGGTTTCTTTCACTTAGCTTAAGGTTTTCAAGGTTCTTCCATATGGTAGCATAGATGAGTATTTTATTCCTCTTATGACCAAATCATGTCCCATTTTATAGATACACTAAATTTTATTTATCCATTCATCAATTAATGAACATTTGAGTTGTTACCGTTTTTTCTTTTTTGCTATTATAAATAATGCTGCTGTAAACATTGATGTATAAGTTTTATATGGACATGTGTTGTCATTCCTTTTAGTATGTATATACTGAGGAGTGGAATTGCTGCTGGGTCACATGGTGACTCTATGTTTAACTGTTTGAGAAATTGCCAGACTATTTTCAAAAGTGGCTGCACCATTTTACATTCCCTCTACAAATATATAAATGTTTAGATTTCCTCACACCCTTACCAACACTTGTTATTTTCTGATTTTTTTATTATACCCATCACAATGCCTATGAAGTGGTATCTCCTTGTGGTTTTGAATTGCAAGATATTGAGCATCTTTTCATGTGTTTATTGGCTCTTTGTGGATCTTGTTTAGAAAAGTGTCTATGTGTATCCTTTGTCTATTTTTATTGGGTTATCTGCCTTCTTATTGTTGAGTTTTAAAAGTTCTTATATAGGGAGAGAGAGGATATAAGATCTTTATTGGAAACCTATTTTGCAAGTATTTTTTTCTCTTCTATGTATTATCTTCTCATGTCCTTGATGGTGTTCTTTGACACACAAGAGTTTTTTTAACTTTAAAGATAACTTCTTTATCTGTTTTTCCTTTGTTGCTAGTATTTAATATTCCATTGCCAAGTCTGAGATCACAAGGATTTTACCCCTATGTTTTCTAAGAGTTTTATAGTTTATAGCTCTGCAACTTAGGTCTTTGATCTACTTTGAGTTTTTATATATGATGTGAGATAAGGATCCAACTTTGTTTCTTTTTTAAAAAAAATATATTTTATTGATTTTTTACCAAGAGGAAGGAAGAGGGATAGAGAATTAGAAACATCAATGAGAGAGAAACATGGATCAGCTGCCTCTTGCACACCCCCTACTGGGGATGTGCCCGCAACCCAGGTACCTGCCCTTGACCGGAATCGAACCTGGGACGCTTCAGTCCGCAAGCCGATGCTCTATCCACTGAGCCAAACCAGTTACAGCCCAACTTTGTGTCTTTTGTGTGTGGCGATCCAGTTTTCCTCAGCACCAGTTGTTGAAAAAACTACCCTGTCTCCACTGAATCATCTTGGTTTCTTTTTCTAAGTCTGTGACGGAGATGTCCCCACGTTCTTAACCTTCAGAGGTCTTCCCTTAATCTTTCATCTCATCTAATGTAGTCAGAGTCCCCTTCCTTTCATGAACACAGAAATGCCACTTTTTAAATCAGGTTCCCCTACCCCCAGCTCTTCCTGAGAGCTCCCAAGAAAGGCTCAGGTGTCCCATGGGTCTGTTCTTGTGGTCGCTTTTCCTGAAATTCAGCCATCTCTCCCCCTTTGGCCCCCAGCTCTTAGATTTCTGGGCCCTAAGCATGCCCACAGGCCTCACTTCTAATTCCCAGAGCACAGCTAAGACTATGCAGTAACATGTAATCCAGTTTTACTGAAGGCACTGTGTAAGCAGAAGGAAGTTACAACCCAGGAGACAACATACAGTTGGATACTGGGTGTTGTTTCTCTTGGTCCCACCCACCTTGCCCACCCACAGAGCATCTCCTGGATAGGGCCCACCCTAGTCCTCTGGCTATCACCTTACTGCCAGTATCAACAGACATTTCCCGGTTAAGTGTGTCCTTCACCAGGCCCCCACCTCTCCCTTTGCCTGACGGAGAAAAAAACAGTTTCTTCCTCCAAGTCACCATCATTATAATCTTGCAATGATGTAACTCTGCCCATAGCAAGGATTTCAAAAATATTATTATGGAGAGCAGTTTAGGTCCTCTTTATTTTAAACACTCTTTCCCAGAAAAAGATCAGGCTTTAACTTTGCAGAACTAAAAACCTCCCCCAAATGCCATTCTTAAATCAAACGAGCTGTCTGCTCTCAATTGGGAAGTCAGCATCTACTTCTAGCTAAAAAGGAAAAGTCTGGCCACTTTGAAATTGCAAATACTTACCCTCTCACCCCAATTATGGCCATTAAGCAGGACATGAAGTATTGGGGTATCCTGGTGTAGCACGACTACTTTTCCTTATTTCTATGATTAGTTATCCAGTTTGAAGTATTCTTACTTTTTTAGTTTTAAAAAAGTTATGTCTTATTTCCAATTTGGGCTTCGAGAAGATATATTCTTATCTTGAACATGCTATCAGGAAGCTTTTCCATCATTTCCCTCATGGTTCCTTCTGGTAAGTAAATGAGAATCACTTAGTAGTTCTAATATTGTTCTAACAAAGTAGAAAGGCAACCACATTTATCAATAGTCAAACTGGTAGAAAATTGAGAACACCCAAAATGCCTTTAACAAGAATGATGTGCATATAAGTGACATGCATTTGTGTTTTTAAAATCCAGATAAATTCTGAATTATTTAGCCCAATATTATTTGAAAAGGAAATGGGACTAATTTTTAACAAAACATATTTTACTTGGGCTGCTATAAAAATAAATTTTAGGGGGAAAAAAATAAATAAATCTTGAAAGTAGACACTTAGTGGTAATAATCTCCTAGATCTAAAAAATGTATTACAGGCAAATTGAATGCTGGTAACGCTGTTAAAAATAATGTTCTTTTGGTTCCAAAACAGGAATTGATCCTCCTTAATTCTTCATTATTAAGATTCTAAGGGGGTGGGGGGTGAATAGAACTATTTCCTATTCTGAGTAATTTATATAACTTTGCATCCCAAGTGCCTCAACAGAGTGCCCAGCATAGGGAAGAAAGCTAAACGAGAAATCACTGAATTACATAGAGTGGAAATGCAGATGTTCTTGGGTTGGAGTGTGTGTGCTTTGTGAGTGAGGTGTGTCTAGCTCAGCTCCGCTACACAATAGGCCCTCACTGCCTTCCTGTTGATTTCATGTGAATGGCTCTCATGGTCCAAACTTTATAATATGATTCTATAATGTTCAATAAAATAAAAACTCCTTGGACTGAATATTTTTAATACGCAGATTGCTTGCAAGATACTCCAGGCTAGCCAGGATTTTGCAGGAATATCCATGCAGATGTGTCACTGGAGAATGAACAGTCAGGCAGCAAGGCCTGTGGAGGCAGCCCGTGTCTCTCCCAGGGGTCAGTGAAGGAGATGGAAGTGGGCAGTTCAGCCCTCTCCCTGCCCCTCAGTGCTCCCGGAGACCACCAGCACAGAAGCTACATCGTAAAGAAACAGCTTCCTGAGACCAGTTTCCCCACTCCTGGCATTATATTCATTAAAAAATATTTCCTGAACGCTTGCTTTGTCCTAGGTCCGTGGTCAGCAAACTGCAGCTTGCGAGCCACATGTGGCTCTTTGGCCCCTTGAGTGTGGCTCTTCCTAAGCCTTAGGAGTACTCTAATTAAGTTAATAACATTGTACCCTACCTATATAGTTTAAGTTTAAAAAATTTGGCTCTCAAAAGAAATTTCAGTTGTTGTACTGTTGATATTTGGCTCTGTTGACTAATGAGTTTGCCGACCACTGTCCTAGGTGATGGGCACACCTAGGTCCCAGCGTAAGCTCACAATAAAGCATTCACTCAGGATTCTAAGGCCCACAGTCTACCAAAAAAGCTCTGGTCAAGGGAGCATGGAGTACTGAAAACATATGCGTTTGTAACCAGCGGTGTAACATGGTCTTGAATGCCATGGATATCTTTCTAAAGAGCTGAAGATGAAAAAGAGAGGGCTTCAGGATAAGGCCCAGGAGCGCCCAAATCTGACTGCTGATTAGCTGCCCAGTATCCATCCTCCCCTTCTTCTTTAGTAGTTTGAATAATTTGAACAGTTAAAAGACACTATTTCCCAGCACCTGTTAGAGCTGGGAGGTCAATATAATGTAAACCAGGGGGTTCTACAGGGCTTACAAGAAGCCTCTTTGATAACTCAGAAGGTGCACCATGTTGCCTTTTCTCCTTTTTTTAAATGTCTTCTTGCCTACGGCTACCACCTTGGATCACGAGGTGACCTTGGGGATGCTGAAACATGAAGATACTGGATTCCTATTCAGCCCACCTTTGGGTTTCCTTCATTTATGAGAGAATTATTTTTGTATCTTTTTAAACCTAGTATTGCTTTTTGTTTTCTGTTGAGTGCATTTAAACTCAACCCTAACAGAAGAAGTAAGGCAGAAAAGGCTGAGTCAAGAAGGATGAAAAGGAAGAAGCCGTCATTGAGGTAGAAAGGAAGGCTAAGAGAATGTCACAGAAGCCAAGGGGACAAAAGTATTCCATGCAGAAGTGAATGATCGAAAGTGCCAAATCCTCCTGAGAGATCAACTAAGGTAACACTAAAAAGTGTCCCTCAATATGCATCGGACTTAGTGGCCTAGAAGTCATGGTGACTTTTCTGAGACTTTACAGGCTTGTGGCTGAAGCTGAATCCAGTTTGGAGTGGCTGGAGGGATATGAGGTGAGGAACGGAGACCACAGGTATAGACAAAGCTTTCAAGAAACTTGAAGGAGAGGCAAGAGATAGAGTGGAAGCTGGAAGGGGGGTGAGTGGGCCAAGAAAGGATATTTCTAAGGTGGGAGTTAGCCAGTTTTTGGGGTTTTTTTAAATATATTTTATTGATTTTTTACAGAGAGGAACGGAGAGGGGATAGAGAGTTAGAAACATCAATGAGAGAGAAACATCGATCAACTGCCTCTTGCACACCTCCTACAGGGGATGTGCCTGCAACCAAGGTACGTGCCCTTGGCTGGAATCGAACCTGTGACCCTTCAGTCCGCAGGCCGATGCTCTATCCATTGAGCCAAACCGGTTAGGGCCAAGAGCCAGTTTTAAGAGGAACCAGATGACAGAGATGTTGAATTATAACTGTAGGGAGGGGTCAAGCCTTGTGCAGAACAGGTGCTTGGCCCTCCTTGTAAACACCTCCTCACAAGTACCCTCAGCTCCCTTTCCTGCCTCCCCTTGTGTTTGTGGACAGCACCCTTCCAGGATCAACACAGGCGCATGCCTTCACCTGAGCCACTGCTGGAGGAAATCACAGCTGAGCGGACAGCCTCCACCTCAAAGCCGCCCCCCCACTCTCTGAGAGGAGCCTCTCGTTTCTTGCTGCCTCTCCTCAAGCCTCCACAGTTCCTCCCCACCCTCAGTCTGCTGATGACCCAACCTCAACTTTGTCGGAAGAAGGAAAGCATTAAAGATTTTTAAAAAATGTTTCCACATCCAGCCGTTTGAAGTAGGAAGCAGTTTGTTTTCCCCCGTCCCTCCTTGTCGGAGGCCCATCTCACTCAGGCAGTTCAGGAGATGCTCACTGCCTGGGGGAGGGCTGTTGTAAACAGAAAAGTCAATTCTTTGTTTTTGAAACTTATTTTATAGGCAGGAATCTGGAGAGAGCATTGTTTGGGTTTGTAAGTTTACAAACTTTTTTTGTTGTATTGATCTTAGCCGGGAGACATATGGAAATGTGCGTGCATGTCCTGGGTTTCATGAAGATGGGCCTTGTGAGGAGGGAGGAGGCTGACAATGTGCAATGTGCCTCCCACACAGGGAGGAATTAACCTGTCCCCACAGCGTCCCCATACGGGTATTCCCTTGCCCAGTTCTGACAGCGAGTAGGCAAGGACCTGAGAAAAGTTTTGGTTATCAGAGGCTCAAATCCCTCGAAGCCACTGAGGTGAGAGCTGAGGGCCAGGGGCATGGTGGGCAGACAGAGGAGGAGGAAGAGAATTAGTATCATTTGCAGCCCTGGGACCAAAGGCAGCAACCGGGGCTGTAGTTGGTCTCACTGACCTCCCTCTTCTAAATCCCCCCTCTGAAAACGAGACCTACTGGCACCCTGGAAGAGCTACTCTCCGAACCTATATGGCAGTGGTGCTCAACCTTCCTAATGCCACGACCCTTTAATCCAGTTCCTCATGTTGTGGTGACCCCCAATTTCATTGTTACAAATTGAACATAATTAAAGCATAGTGATTAATCACAAAACAATATGTAATTATATATGTGTTTTCTGATGGTCTTAGGCGACCCCTGTGAAAGGGTCCTTTGACCCCCAAAGGGGTCGCGACCCACAGGTTGAGAACCGCTGCTATGTGGTAAAATGAATCTGGACGTAAGCAGCCAAGGAGGTGGCCCGCTCCCATCTCCCTTTAAGAAAACACTTGCTGTTCTGCTGCAAGGAGAACCTCCGGTCACCCCACCTTCGGGATCCAAAACAGCGCAGGGGCCGAGGCCATGCTCCCCTGGGTAGAACCCAGCCAACCGTTGAGCATGGCGGGGGCAGCAGGTCTGGCCATCTCTGCCCGAAAGAAGTCCTTGGCTCTGGAGCGCCACATGTGAGTGGCCTTGTCTGAGCTGCATCCTAGTCTGAGTCCCTCTTGTCTAATCCTTCTTCCGTTCTTTGCCTCTTACAGGACTCAGATCAGCACCACGGTCTAAGGCATTGCCTTCTAGTCCTGCTCCTCATCCTTTCTCTCTCATACTCAACAGACACCTTGCACTCCTGTGTCTCGGTGTCTGCTTCCCAAGTGACCCCAAAGGATATGGATGGTTAAAGAGTGTGAGATTGGGGACACAGGTGAGCAACCCCCTACCCTATACCAACTCACAACTAAACCTCGTTGTTTCTTTCTCACTCTTGATGTATCTGTTCTTGGGTTCCATTTCCATTGCCTGATTTGAGTCTTTACTACAATTTGCCTTCATATTTGTTTACTTAAGTAGTGTTTTATATTATTATAAAAATGATACAACACAGAACTAAGATTATCCTTTTATATTCATCCTAATCCCCAGAATTAACCTTCCAGATTGACACATAATTCTATATACAGATTGGGTTGTAGTAAACATTGTTCCGCAACGTGCTGCTTATTTTTAACTTAAAATTATTATGTTGGACATACGAACATCTTTCCATGTCAATATATGTAACTCTACTTCATTCTTTTAACAGCTGTTATCATAATTTAGTTAATAAGCCATGTCATTGAAGAACTTTTATTTCCAGGATTTAGTTATTATAAGTAAGGCAACAGTGAATCTCCCTGTTGTGCTTGTCTTTTTTTAGACTGATTTTTTAAGAGCTCTTTACCAGCTGCCTCCTGCACACCTCCCACTGGGGATGTGCCCGCAACCCAGGTACATGCCCTTGACCGGAATCGAACCCGGGACCTTTCAGTCCGCAGGCCGACGCTCTATCCACTGAGCCAAACCGGTCTCGGCAAGAGCTCTTTAAATGTTAGAGAAATTAGCTCATTATTAATATGTTACAAATATTCTAGTTGTTGTTTATCTTTCGGCATTGTTTGTGGTATGTTTTTCTCTAGAAAATTTAAAATTTGTACGTAGCCAAATGTATAAATGTTTTCTATTATGAATTTTATGTTTGCAGTTGTGTCTAGAATGACCTTCTATACACCAATGTTATGAAAAACAAATCACGATATATACTCCTAGTATACTCATAGTTTTCATTTTTAACATTAATTTTTTTATTTCCTAGAATTTACTTCAGCATAAGCAACCTAGTTTTATTTTTTCCAAATGGCTTCCACTAATTCGAATGCCATATATTAAATGATCCATCTCCCCCCATTGATTTCAAACACCACCTTTACTACACTCTAAATCCCCACAGTATTTCTTAATTACTATGGCCCTCAGTCCCCCGGGATCCTGCAGAACCTATGTTAATCGGCTGTAAGTGAAAAAACAAGTGAGATAAACAGCAGAACGGAAACATTCACCCCAATGTAAGTCAACAGGAAAGTTCTCCAAGGTCCTCAGCACTTTTACAAAGTGTTTTTGAATAAGATGGTCCGCTCATCTTCAGGGGGACCAGGCAAGCAGGCAAGAGGGCACGGATCAGGCCATCTTCGTGTGAAATCCTTCCCATTAGAGTTCTTGAATGTTCTGAAAGCGTGGTCGTTTTTAATGAGTGCGTAACTCCAGGAAAGCTTTGCACTTCAAAGCCTGTTGCTAGTGCAGCTGCGGCATCAGTGAAGGCAGTGAGGGGGTGAGTGTCCTCTGGCATCCCTCTGCAGCAAGACCGCCTTTCTGAAGGTGATTGCAGACGGACATGGCCCCGCACCTTTGAAGTACACTGAATGCAGAATCAATTCAGGAACTCGCAGATACTAGTTACCAGCTTGTGTTGATTCACACAGCAGAGAAGGGTTTAATTAATTTAATACATATTGGTCAATTCTTTGCTTTTAAACTTTACCTTTGGCCCATCAGCAGATCAATATGTATTTTAATCTCCTTCTGTTTTAGAACTGGTTCTAAGCCGCACAGCAGAGGCCCAGATTTCACAATCATTAATCGCTATTATCAGCCCCTTTCATTTCCCAAACATCAGCAGTTTCTTAAAATTCGGCTTTCATGCCTCTCCTGAGTTATCTCTTCTTGTTTATCACTTGGTTCTGTAGTGTCTTTCAACCAAGCCCAGAGTTTACAACCAGCCAATATTGAGAAGAAAAAGATATGCCCTGAAACTCTCCAGTGATTCACCCGCTACCTGGCTTCATTAGCAGCTGCATACGGAGCTCAGGAAGTAGTCTGGCCCCTTCCCTGTGGACGCTCTCAAGTTCTTCCAAGGCCCCAGGCGGGTCTGCCAAAGAGTAAGGACTCAGATTATTTTTGTCTCTCTTTTAAGTACGTGCTGCATTATCATTTTTGGACCTCTAGTTATTCTACATGGCACTTATTCACACACTCTCTGTAGTGCATGAGTACTGACACAATGTTATCATCACTTCCATGAAGCTGTATCCAATCCACCCACTGCAGCGTGCTTTCTAAGCCCCGGAGGCCTCTAAGATAGCTGCTCTACCTCATGTTTGTCCCAGGGCCCATGACCTCACTGGCATTGCCTCCTTTCTTCGTGTTGCCCACCTGGGCTCTGTTATTTTAAAGCCATACTGACTAGTTTTGCTTGATGTGAAATTACACTGGGGTCTCTTCTGGCACCGACTACAGCTACCCTGGTCTCTGTTCTGCAGAGGATTGGAAAGATTCTGGATGGGAAGGTGGTTGCTGAGCAGAGTGCCTGCTCTCCCTACTTCAAATGTCTACCTTCTCTTGCAATTGGAGGTAAAGTTGGCACAGTGGTACTTAGCTTCCAACCCCGCCCCCTCACCTCCACCCTGCCACACACACATATTTTAATTCTTGTCTCCCTATCTGGGGGTGAATGAACATGAATGAAGTGATTATTATAGACTGTTCTCATCTCAGGCAATCACATCCATCTCAATGAGCA
This sequence comes from Myotis myotis, assembly GCF_014108235.1. Taxonomy (NCBI): domain Eukaryota; kingdom Metazoa; phylum Chordata; class Mammalia; order Chiroptera; family Vespertilionidae; genus Myotis; species Myotis myotis. The sequence goes on along the minus strand of NW_023416316.1, from coordinate 56,414,365 downwards.
GATGATTAGAAGTCTTTCCTTACACAATTATCTGGCATCACTCAAAGAGATTTCCCAAACAGTATCCAACACAACTGTTTATCCAGGAACAATTGCCTGTGGGACTTTGGGAGAAAAACTGAGGATCTCTTTAAAAGGTGCTAAGTGCCTACTAGCTGCTTTCCAGAGATTCTGTATACTTTAGAGATTCTCTCTCTCTCTCTCTCTCTCTCTCTCTCTCTCTCTCTCTCTCTCTCTCTCTCACACACACACACACACACTTATCACAAAATCTATAACACAAACTACATGAAATATAGGAAATATTGCATATTACCAGGTCTCAAAACATTAAGAGTCTAAGAAATTAACTGCAAATAATAATAACAACACTTTTTAAGAAAGCAAAGCCAGCTATTACTTGGAAATTAAAGGTATAAGAAAAAAGAGAAGTGAAAGGACTGGAATTTACTTGGCAAGTGTGTGTTCCAAGCAGTCCATGGTTGGCTTCACCAAGGGACAGAGTTCGGGGGAGAGAGTGACACCACCATACAAGCTCAGAAAGTGCTCGTTGTTTAAGGGGAAAGAAAAAGGAGTCAAAAAAGAAGAATCTATTGAAGAAGTAGGAGGACAGCCAGGATCATGTATTTATGTGGAAGCTCCACTAGGAAACTTCAAGAAGCAGAAACAAGTCCACCGTCAAGTGCTTCACAAGAAGTCAAGGAAAACACTGGCATAATGAGGTGGAATGTATGGGTACGAGGTGACCAGCAAGAGAGAATGGAAGTTAACGTTTCTTGAATGACTTTGTGGATATGCCCATTATTTCCCCCACACCCCACAACTCTTTCTTATAGAATCTGCCATGTCCTCCTCAGTCCCCTCCCCTTGCCTCTGCTGAGCCGGTAACAGCCCATTGGACCATCTCCCTCTAAGTACAGATGACTACAGGCAGGTGGATCACAATGGGTTTCACTGAAAAGTTTTGTAAACCAGAGCTACGGGGACCCTGCCTGGGTCACATGGAAATGGAGCTGGGAGTGAGGAGAGAAGGCAGAGTGCAGAGGGCAGCAATGATGAGAAAACAGGAAACCTCAGAACAGGAGAAAGAGGTCTGAGAAAGGCCCTTTGCTTCCACTGGAGCCTGGGCTGCACTACCCGCGTGGGGTAGTGATCTCGCTTTCTTTCCAATAATTTTGAGTGGGATTTGGTGCCTCGTAATCCAATTACCCCATTGGAGACAGTGATGATTCTGTGCCAAGTAGCTGTGTGCTAAAATCCTCTCACATGTGCTCACAAGAGCTCAGCAAAAAGTGTCATTATCTCTCTTTTCCTGAGAGGAATCTGAAGTTCACGAGGTTAAATAACATGCCTAAGGTCCCACAGCTGCTGAGAGAAGGGGTTCTGGATTCTCATGACCCTGTGCCAGGCCATCAACATGATACCAGCTCAGTTACTGTTGACTGATAAGAAGTTCTCAGAAGTGCATAAGGACGAGCTAAGTCTGTGCTGAAATCTCCTCCTTTATATTAAACGAGAGGCCGGTGCATGAAATTCGTGCATGGGGGGTGGTGTTCCTCAGCCTGGCCTGCACCCTCTCGCAATCCAGGACCGCTGGCTCCTTACCGCTGGCTTGCCTGCCTGATCTCCCCTAACCATTCTGCATGCCTGCCTGATTGCCCCTCACCCCTCTGCCTGCCTGCCTGATCACCCTTAACTGCTTGCCTGCCTGCCTAATCACACCTAACTTCCTCTGCCTCGGCCCTGCCACCAGGGCTTTGTCCAGAATGATGTCCAAAAGGTCGATCAGCTGTCTGGTCTAATTAGCATATTAGCCTTTTATTATTAAGACTAGAGGCCCGGTGCACAAAAATTTGTGCACTGGCCTGGGGGGGGGGGGATGTCCCTCAGCCCCACTTGTGCCCTCTCGCAGTCTGGGACCCCTCGGGAGATAATGACCTGCTGGCTTAGGCCTGCTCCCGGGTGGCAGAAGGCAGGCCCAATCCCTAGGGGCAGCCCCTGGTCCGGCTCAGAGCAGGGCTGATTGGGGAGCTGGGCGCTGCCCCCTGTCATGCACAGAGCAGGGCAGATCAGGAGGTTGCGATGTCACCCCAGTCACGCTCAGGGTAGGGCCAATTGGGGGGTTGGGGCGCCGCCCCCCTGTCACACTCAAGGCAGGGTCGATGGGGAGGTTGCGGCGCCACCCCCTGTCACTCACAGAGCAGGGCCAATCAGGGGTTTGGGGCGCTGCCCCCTGTCATGCACAGAACAAGGCCCATCAGGGGGGTTGGGGCTCTGTACCCTGTCACACACAGAGCAGGGCCGATCAGGGGGTTGAGGAGCTCCCCCCGTCATGCACAGAGCAGGGCCAATCAGGGGGGTGGGGAGCTCCCCCCTGTCACGCACAGAGCAGGGCCGATCAGGTGGTTGGGGCACTCCCCCGTCACACTCAGGGCAGGGCCGATGGGGAGGTTGCGGCTCCAGCCCGTCACACACAGAGCAGGGCCCATGAGGGGATTAGGGCGCTGCACCCTGTCACACACAGAGCCGCAGGGCGATCAGGGGGTTTGGGCGCTACCCCTGTCATGCTGCTCCAGGGGCTAGGAGGCCTCGCGGCTCTGCTGATCCCAGTGCCAGGAGGTCTCGCAGCTCCACTGATCCCAGGGCATGAGGCCTCGTGGGCTCCCCTGATCCCGGGTTTGGGAAGCCTCGTGGCTTCGCTGATCCCGGTGCTAGAAGGCATATTACCCTTTTACTATATAGGATAGAGGCCTGGTGCATGGGAGGGGGCTGGCTGGTTTGCCTGGAAGGGTGTACTGGATCAGGGTGGGGGTCCCACTTGGGTGCCTGGCCAGCCTGGATGAGGGGCTGATGGCTGTTTGCAGCTGGTCACAACCCCTTCAGTGTGGGGGTCCCCACTGGGGTGCCTGGCCAGTCTGGGTGAGGGGTGAGGGCCGTTTTCAGGCTGACGGGTGACTGAAGCTCCCAACCTCTCCTTTTTTCCTTTTTTTTTTATTCTGGGATTTATTTACCTCCTATGGCTGTCACTGGAACTGAGAGCCGGATTTAGCTCTGAGGCTCAGGTCCAGTTCTGCAACCTCAGCTGCTGAAAGCAGGTATCTGGGTTTGTTTGGCTTCTATAATTGAAACACTGTTGCAACTCCAGCTCCACCAGCTGGCTGAAAGCATGGGTTTTGTTTAGCTTCTATAATTGCTACATTGTTTCTTAGAGTGCAAGCTCAGAGCCCAGCAGCGGCAGTCGGGGAACCTTGGCTTCCTCCTTCACTGGAGCAAGCAAGCCTCCTTTTAGCTTCAGCTGCCTGGCTGCCGGCCGCCATCTTGGTTGGCAGTTAATTTGCATATCACCCTGATTAGCCGATGGGAAGCGTGTTGGAGGTACAGTTAATTACCATGTTTGTCTATTATTAGATAGGATGAAGAATGTAACACCTGAATTTGCATGACTCAAACATCAACATTCCATTTGCTCCAAAGAGAGGAAGTGCATCCAGGAGCCAAGAGCTCCGCAAAAGAAGTTTGCATTCTCCCAGTTCATGAAATAAACTACTACTACAACACGAACTTTATCAGAAGTTCTTAGAGACTCTAAGCCCTTTCAGTTGTTAAAAGAATTGAAAGCTTTTTATTGTGCATGAAAAAGACGAAACTCCTCCCTTTCAAATTATTCTGCTTTATAGTACAATTCCTTCGGCTGGAAGGACAACTTCAGACACTTTTTCAAATAACCCCAACCATTTAATCTGTACCTTTAGGAAGTCATGCTGAGAGTATATGGAAAAGAGACAGACAGAGCCAGCACAGGGGGGTCGGCAAGGGGGGAGAAGGGAGAAGAAAAGGTAAGACATTGTTTCTGAAGTAGTAAGAATCTTCTGGCTGCTCTGGCCTACTTTAAAACGAGCTGGGTATTTCTATCCACAAAGGACACCTGACATTGTTTAGGTAGCTACAACTTTAAACTTCTACTTGTCTACTCCAGACAGATCTTGCCACCTATTTGTCACCTACATTACACATAAATCAGGACTGCTTTCATTAATTAGACACGTTCACTGGACATTAGGATGCTGTCTTAGTCAGCTTAGGTTGCCATCACAAAATACTATCGACTGGGTGGCTTACAGCAGTACAAAGTGACACAGGGCTTCTACTCTGATTAACTTGATATTCAGGGAACACTGCGTTGGACCTCCTCAGGGGTTCTCTTATGGAGAAGAGGGATTCTGCCTCCCTACAGGTGAAAGAGAATAAGCCCTACAGATGATTAAATGGCCTTGAAGCTGACAGTAGTGTCCATGTGCCAGGATTTACATGCAGCCCTATGGGTTGTGCACAGGGACAGACTGTGGTGTAGATGGTACCCTCTGAGTTGTGCTTTCTGGAAGCTCTGCTACGTCCTTCGTGGAGTCTTGGACCCAGCACACATCAGTGAGAACATCACCACCGTTGTCTGAGAGCACGGTTTTCATTGTGACTGTGAATGGGAACTCTACTTCCTAGGAATCTTTCTACAGTCTTCACAGCGCATGTTTAGAAAACTCTTCCTCAGTCCAGAGGAGAACTTAAGTGTATAACAATAAAAGCACTGACAATGAGTTCAGTGGTCTGTTACCCATCATGGTCACTCAAACAAACTGTTGCCTTTAAACCTCAGATCCTAAATGAAATGCAGGGATTGTCCAAGTTCCAGACCTTTCCATGAAGTTTCACTGCGGAAGCCTCTTACTTTCAGACCAGAAATGAGCTTAGAAAAAGTCTAGGGAAATATATTTTGTTATTGTTGGAAGACAACGGGCAAAGATTAGATGTCCTGTTATCCATCCTATGTTTATTTCTTATGGTGCTTTACAAAGGCATCCAATATGACTCCATATGCCTAGACTGCCTTTAAGATCTTCCCCTCACACAGACCCCTCACACACAGTAGGGACCTCCTGAGGACAGGTGGCCCCCCTTTTATTCTGGTCTTCAAGGCATATTTGCGGGTATCTGATGGCTCTTACACTGCCAGCTGCACCTTCCTCAGACCTAAGTAGGACTTTATTTGATGCAGTTTCCTCCAGCAGCACAACATTTCTGGAGCCGCTTCACTGGGAGGAGCCTGTCAACAATCAGCATCTCACTGGCATTAACATCCAGCAAAAGACAATGAAGCATGACTCAATTAAACCGCAAAAAAACAGTCTTCAGATAACATCAACCTCGTAGTTTCCAGACCTGTGTGGGGCCCCTGCTGCACTGCCAGCATCAAGGTCAGAGCGCTGAAAATGCAAGTCCATGCACCTCACACACCCACCACGAGATGTAGAGAAAAGAGCAAAACTGTTTTGATTTCTCTCCTTCCTGCACTGTATCCAGATATTTCACAGCATCTAGTAGGCAATATCAATATCAGTTAGGTCTCCCTACTGCAGAGATTAAGGACAAACTTTTCCTCTGAGATATCAATGGAAATTTAATTTGCACAGAAGATACAGTTTGGGAGACCATTGGAGTCAGACCTGTCTAAAACTAACAAACAAGAAAAGACTGTGGAAGGAGTGGTTCAGGGAAAATACATAAGCAACCACTGTATGAACCCCCAGGACATCTCATGTCTGGGTATGCCAATCGACCCATTTGGCAGTCAGGAGAGAGTCTTATAAAACGGCCATGGTTCAAGAGAAAAGGTGCAGCTCTTCTACCAATACGCAAATGCACACATCTATGCCTCCACCACGAGGACTGGATATTTTCCTCATGGAACGAGAGGCATTTGTTTTGTTTTGTTTTGTTTTTGCTGTACTTGAAATGTTTAACACTGTAGGTTTAAATCATCAATATTTTAGGTTTCAATTATATTGAACACAATCAGTTCAGTTAACATTTTTCTTTTGAACTAAGCCATTAGAAGAAGAAAAAACACGCTTTCACTGAAGGAAAGGTAAAATAGATTCAAATATAATACAATTCAAATTTTCAAAGATTTTATTGTTTGGAAAATTATTAAAATTCTTTCACTTCAATTGTGATAAAAGGCATGGATAAATGACCAGGGACATATACTGAACCCATGGGTAAATAGTTAAGGAAAATGCTCTGGTACATTTAAGATAAGATTTATAAATCCAAATCATTATTTTGAGCTATGATTAATATACATTCTTTTAAGAGTAAATTTATTTTGTAAAGAAAGCTATAAAACTATGCCTACAAAAGTGGAATCAAATAAAAACAATCATTTAAAGTCAACCTTAAACACAAATTTAGTACATCTGAAGCATAACACCTTTTAAAAATTATAGAAATTCATAGGTTGTCCCGCCAAAATGTATACACAATTATTATACATTCTTAATTACAATGGGTTAAATCTGAAAAGAAAGAAACATCAATTGAGCTGTTAAACTGTGCATACATTTCCTGTACTTATTGAAACCCAGGTTAATTTTTAAAATTATCAGGAATGATGGCATTAGAGGGTGATTAAATGTCCCAATATAGACAATCACAGTTTTTTATGTTCAGAAGCCAGGAATCCTATCTAATAATAGACAAACATGGTAATTAACTGTGCCTCTGACACACTTCCCATTGGCTAATCAGGGTGATATGCAAATTAACTGCCAACCAAGATGGCGGCCAGCAGCCAGGCAGCTGAAGCGAACAGGAGGCTTGCTTGCTCCAGTGATGGAGGAAGCCAAGGTTCCCCCCCTGCTGCTGCCAGCCTCTGAGCTGCACCCTAAGAAACAATGTTGCAATTATAGAAGCTAAACAAACCCCAGAAACCTGCTTTCAGCCAGCTGGGCCTCAGATCTGGAGTTGCAACAGTGTTTCAATTATAGAAGCCAAACAAACCCAGATACCTGCTTTCAGCAGCTGAGGCCTCAAGCTAGAGCCAAGCCTCAGAGCTAAAGCCGGCTCTCAGCCATAGAAGGTAAATAAATCCCAGAATTTAAAAAAAGGAAAAAAGGAGAGGTTGGGAGCTTCAGTCACCCGCCAGCCTGAAAACAGCCCTCAGCCCCTCACCCAGACTGGCCAGGCACCACAGTGGGACCACCCACCCTGATCCAGGACACCCTTCAGGGCAAACCAGCCGACCCCCACCCATGCACCAGGCCTCTATCCTATATAGTAAAAGGGTAATATGCAAACTGACCCTAACAGCAGAAGGACTGGGAATGATTGGTCACTATGACACACACTGACCACCAGGGGGCAGGCACTCCATGCAGGAGCTGCCCTCTGGTGGTCAGTGTGCTCTCACATGGGAGGAGCTCTGCTCAGCCACAAGCCAGGCTGATGGCTGCCAGTACAGCGGTGGTGGTGTGAACCTCTCCTGCCTCCTCAGCAGCACTAAGGATGTCCGACTGCAGTTTAGACCTGCTCCCCGCTGGCAAGTGGACATCTCCCGAGGGCTGCCAGGCTGCCAGAGGGATGTCTGATTGCCATCTTAGGCCCAATCCCCCCAGGGAGCGGGCCTAAGCCAGCAGGTGGTCATCCCCTGAGGGGTCCCAGAGTGCAAGAGGGGACAGGCCGGGTTGAGGGACCACCCCCCCCCCCCCCGAGTGCACAAATTTTTGTGCACTGGGCCTCTAGTCTATAATAAAAGCGTAATATGCTAATTAGGCCAGATGTCCTTCCGGGTGAAGCCTGGGCTGAGAGGGAAGCCCCAGTCCCAGGTGCTAGAGGGAAGCCAGTGCCAGCAGCTGGGGGAAAGAAGGCCTACTCTTGCATGAATATTTGTGCATCAGGCCTCTAGTATAAAATGAAAACCTAAAAATTATTTGGAAATTCAAGTGATGAAGACCACTGATTAGGATAATTTAAAAGAAAGAATGATTCTTCTGTTTGAAAATATTGAAAGACAAATGTATTAATCCTTAAAAAGAACACTGAAAATTTACTGGTGGTATTAGTTTCCTATGGCTGCTGTAACAAATTACCTCGGTCTTGTGGCTGAAAACAAATGTATCCTCTTACCGTTGTGGAGCTCCCAGGGAGACTGTTTGCTGGCCTTTGGCATTCAGCTGCGCCTGCATTCCTCAGCTCAGGGCCCAGCTCCATCTGCAAAGCCCATGGCTCCATCTGTGCTGCCATCACATCGTCTCTGCTCTGTAGTCAAATTACCCTCTGCCTCCCTTCTTAGGACACTTGCGATTGCATTTGGCGTCCACCCAGATGTTTAATCTCCCCATCTCAAGATCCTTCACTTAATCACATCTGTAGAGTCCCTTTTGCCATGTAAGGTAACACTCACAGGTTCCAGGGATTAGGGTGTGGAAATCTTTGGGCTCATTACTCAGTCTATCACACTAATCCAAAAAATGTATTTTACTTTAAAATCCCCAGCTCCATCCTAAGAGTTATACAAGTTAATGTTTTTTTTGATCAGCTTTACTCAGCATATGTCATTATTTCCCACTGGGAAAGTATAGCTTGTTCAGGCTGGCTTACCATGAATGGATTTTCAACAAAGAGTCTGTCTCTGAGAGTATGCATAATCCCTCAGCCCAGGCTAGGGAACCTGGGCAACATAATGAAGGGTGTCCGTTCCTTTGAAAGATAGGTACAAACTTCACTATTCTTCCCATTACTGGTTATATGGATGAGTGAATGTGTTTTGTTTGTCTAATTAATGGAGTAAGTGATCTAAATTTCAAACCAAAATATACTTCTCAAAATAATTCCTAGTTGATCAGGACAATTTTGAAAGTTTTTCTCCTCTTTAAAAATGTGCTAATTATTACTGGAAAACAGGCCTGGCAAACTGGGAATTGTGTGGGCTTTGGAGTTACAGCTCTAGGCTTGCTAATTACTAGATTCTGTGTGATCTTAGGTAGCCAAATGCTTAACATTTTAGATGCTCAGTTATCCTATCTAATAATAGACAAACATGGTAATTAACCATACCTCCGCTACGCTTCCCATTGGCTAATCAGGGCGATATGCAAATTAACTGCCATCCAAGATGGCGGCCAGCAGCCACGCAGCTGAAGCGAACATGAGGCTTGGTTGCCCCAGCAATGGAGGAAGCCAAGATTCCCCGCCTGCCACGCCAGGCTCTGAGCTGCACTCTAAGCAACTATGTTGCAATTATAGAAGCTAAACAATCCCCAGGTACCTGCTTTCAGCCTGCCGGCCTCGGAGCTGGAGCCGGAACAAAGTTTAAAAAAAGAATAAAAAAGAAAAAGAAAAAAGGAGAGACTGGGAGCTTCAGTTGCAGGCTTGGCCTGCCTGAAAACAGCCCTCAGCCCCTCATCCAGACTGGCCAGGCACCCCAGTGGGGACGCCCACCCTGAAGGGGGTGTGGGTAGCCTGAAAACAGCCATCAGGCCCTCATCCAGGCTGGCCAGGCACCCCAGTGGGGACCCCCACCCTGAAGGGGGTGCGGGCAGCCTGAAAACAGCCATCAGCCCCTCACCCAGGCTGGCCAGGCACCCAAGCGGGACCCCCCACCCTGATCCGGGACACCCTTCAGGGCAAACCAGCTGGCCCCCACCCATGCACCAGGCCTCTATCCTATATAGTAAAAGGGTAATATGCAAACTGACCCTAACAGCAGAAGGACTGGGAATGACTGGTCACTATGACACACACTGACCACCAGGGGGCAGACGCTCAATGCAGGAGCTGCCCTCTGGTGGTCAGTGTGCTCTCACAGCGGGGGCTCTGCTCAGCCACAAGCCAGGTTGATGGCTGCCACTACAGCGGTGGTGGTGGGAGCCTCTCCTGCCTCCTCAGCAGCGTTAAAGTTGTCTGACTGCAGCTTAGGTCTGCTCCCCGCTGGCAAGTGGCATGTGGGTGAGCAGGGACTTGACTCTGGGTCCCAGGTCTCGCACAATGTCCCGCGGGTCTGGGTCTCGCACGATTTCACACACTGGGTTACTAGCTTATCTAAAAAATGCTGATGCAGATACCTACTCCAGAGGTTTATTTTGAGAACATTAAAGTTTTGTTATAATGGCTGGCATAGAATAGTTGCTCAATAAATATACTTTCCACCTTATGTATTAGAAAACTTGTCTATAAAAAGTACAAAGTAGCCCTAACCGGTTTGGCTTGGTGGATAGAGCACTGGCCTGCAGACTGAAGGGTCCCAGGTTCAATTCCATTCAAGGGCATGTACCTTGGTTGTGGGCACACTGCCAGTAGGAGGTGTGCCGGAGGCGGCTGATCAATGTTTCTCCCTCATCGATGTTTCTAACTATCTCTCTCCCTTCCTCTCTATAAAAAATCAATAAAATATATGTTTTTAAAAAGTACAAAGTAAAACAGGATCAATTTACCATTGTTCATATGGTGTATAGAATGAATTCAGATATAACTGGTAAATATAGTAACATGAAAATAGTAATGATCTCTTTAAGCACTCAATAACAGCATATATTATAAATGTAAAAAATACTGTTGCTAAGTTGAAAGGAGTCAGACATTTGGTAGATTAAAGTTATCATTCTTCTACTATTTAAAAGGTTATTTGTCTATGTCAATAAATTACCAAATTGGCAATTCTTGCAATTTCCTACACCTCTTTGTATTTATTATGTCATTGCAAAATGTTTATATTAAAAACACCGGCAATGCCTCATTCACTAAGTGTGACTTAGGTATCAAAATAGTAACTTCAAGAATCCCTTTGATAGTGATGGATTGATATAGGTATTTTTCTAGATCACAGAAGGTTAGTAGGAAAATCCACATACTAAGGTATAAAGTAAAACTTTTCTTCCCCTACAAAAGTATTTGAAGTCATTCTCCTGGGAAATGTCTAGTTTTTATATTTTTACATCATTCTTAAGGAGGCAAAGAAGCTGATAGAGCAACTGTCCCGGTGAACAAAACATGGATCTCAAACACGTGCTCAAGAGCAGTCTATCCTTCAGATCTCCATAGGATGTTATTAAATCTTCTCCTGCTGGTCTGACTTCTGGGGGGGGGGGGGGGCATATGGTATAGAAATTACATATTTGGTGATGAATACTAATGATCACTCAGAAGGCTCATCCTTCTGTCTCTATGGCCTTTAGCATCTAGTTGGTTATAAATGTAACATGCTTTGGTTTAACAATTTTTTAAAATTTATAGTTCAGAATTTATTGCATAAAATGTACCTGGAAAATCGGATACCCACACATATGAGGAGACATAAACATTTATTTTTGGTGTTATCCCATTAACAGATTGTAAAATTAAGACAAGAAGACCAAAGTCTGTCCAAGGTAAAGTTTACAAAAGTTCTCATTCCTCTTAAATTAGTAGGATTGGAAATAGATACAACACAAACATACGCACACACACAGAGAAGCATATAAGTGATAGAGGGGAGCACTTTATCGGATGAGAATTGAAAGCTAAATGATGTTACATGAACTAAAAGCTGCATATCAATTTCTATATAGACAAATCTTAATCATTTTATGGACTGGCAGGAAAAGAAGTGTTTTGAAATGTGCAGAAAGTATTCCATGATCTGTATTAAAACAACAGCATTTTCTGTGTTACAATAAATTTGCAAGTTGAATTTCATTCATGTTACACTGCACAGGGCATATTCTATGATACTCAAAATCCAGAATGGGTAATAAAGAGAATTCCAAGGAAAGAATTCAAGGAAATTTGGTTAAAGATGTAATTCTACTCCACATAAACAGCTTTCTAAGGATGTATGAAATGCTAATTATACTGCTCAGCACTATAAGAAACAGTAATGTGCTACAATAGTGCTGTGTTACCTCTGATGGCATCATCACTCGGCTAATCTGGCTAACAACATAAACAGTAAGTACACAAATTTTATTTACCAAGGCCAATTAAAAAAATTCTCAGAAGCTGGGAATATTTGAATCAAATGTCAGTGTAAAGTGAAGACATTATAGATTTCATAATACATACTGTTATTTTCTAAAGTATCTGGAATAACCAACTCCATAATGAAAAATAATATAAAATATGGATTTTGTATCAAAACTCTTCGTCAGAAACTACAGTTCACATCAGAAGTTAATATCACTGGGAGTGGAATGATTAATACAAAAACAGATACATATTACAAGTCTCCTTTTGTTCTTCACTTATCATGATGCACGCTGCTAAGATTTAACCTTTAAGGGTTAAAGAGTTTAATCAATGTCAATGTCTGATCTTCTGAAGGCGATAAAGAACAGTCTGTCTAGCGATACCCCACAGAACATCAGTTTGTCAAGCCACAAAGCACCCAAAAGCTTGTCAAGTAAGTTACCAGAAACCTCTTTGTGGTTAGAACTCAGCTCCTTCCTGCTTGACCTATTATTTGATATTTGACCACTTGGTTGCAAGACACTTGCTCTTTCTAGCTGAAATGTCACTGGGGCATCTTGTCAGCTCCCCGACATCTCGGCCTGACATACAATTTTACTTTTATGTGCTACAAGGCAGAAAATGCAGGGCAGTGGCCTTGCTTTAAATTCCGTCTGCATCAAAGATGGGCGTCAGTCTCGGGTCCTACCAGCAACAAAACAGAAAGGGAGTCTATTTTGAAGGTCATCACAGCCATTACCTTGAAGTTTCTCAGCGTATACTTAGTCTATTACCTGCTATTCTGCGGTGGGAACTGTCCTTAAAAGGTGCCTGAACAAACCACAGAAACCTTCCCAGCACAATTGCCCCGCTTTCTTATCTGACGCAGGCCTGATAAGAGGATGCGTTTTCAGCGCCTGCAGGGACCCGATTCAGCAGTTAACTGAACTTGTTCAAATGGGCAAGTGGTATCATGTAACTTTACAAGGAGCAACCTGACCTTCTCACATTGACCAAGAGTGACATTATTGTGCAGGAGGAAAAGCAGTCACATCATTTCTGTTTTGCACAACCTGCTTAAAGTTTGCAACTAAATGCTTGTCTTCAGTTGAGCTGACAAGAGAGAAGAGGGGGCTCAGTGAACCATGGCAGGGCTGCCATGAAATGACAGGAATCATTGGCATACATTTCAAATAGCTCTCTCAATCCTATTAAAGTATTGCAGTCCTGCTTTAAAATAGACAAGTATGAAACAACTTTGATAGATAGAGACTAAAATGGCTTATTGATTTTTTTAAGTCTGAAGGAAATTACCCAAAATGTGTCATTCCTTAACATTTAAAAATATGTTACATAAAAATGAGCAACTGTGATAATAAATAAAACTTGGGGGGCGAGGGGAGTTGGTTATTTCATTATTGAGGGAGACACAGATACCTGCACACATCACGATATCACACAATTTTTTAAAACCCACTGTCACTTGTGTTGAAACAAAAGTCAACTGATAAGAAAATCCCCCTTCAAAACAATTTTAATTGTACTGTTAACTCTTCCTACATTTTTTTTTTAAATTTCATAATGTCATAATCCAATCTGAGCTGGTCTTTTGGTGTTAGCAGACGTAGTTACTGGAGAGGAGTGAGATGATGTCAGGGGAGCAGAATTTATAAATGTCTCCTTTAAGAAAGTGTAAGTTGTATCAAGTTCAGCTTTCAATGGCAAAAACTCCGCAACACCAATTGTGTCAGCAGGAAGAGCAGCTCTTGAAGGAATTGAGATATTTGAATGGTCTCGTGATCCTGCCTGCAATATGAAAAAATAATAATAATAAACATAGAATAAAACTCTTAAACAGAGTCCAAAACAATAAACAAAGAAGTACCGTTTATATAATCCAGAGATTTTCAACCTTTTTCATCTCATGGCACACATAAACTAGTTTCTAAAATTCTGTGGCACACCAAAAAAATACATATATATTTTTGCCGATTTGACCAAAAAAAAGAGGCATAACTTTTTTTTCTTTAAATATATTTTTATTAATTTCAGAAGGGAGAGGGAGAGAGAGATAGAAACATCAATGATGGGAGAGAATCACTGATCAGCTGCCTCCTGCATGCCCCATACTGAGGATCTAGCCCACAACCCGGGCCTGTGCCCTGTCCAGGAATCCAACTGTGACCTCCTGGCTCATGGATCGATGCTCAACCACTGAGCCACACCAGCTGGGCAGGTTTAACTTGATTCGTTCACACAATACAGCTATTATTGTGTTGGCTGTGGTCATTTTTTTACTTGACACCCTAGCAGCAGTTCTCAACCTGTGGGTCACGAACAATGAAAATACATCCTGCATATCAGATATTTACATTATGATTCATAACAGGAGCAAAATTACAGATATGAAGTAGCAACAAAAATAATTTTATGGTTGGGGGTCACCACAAGATGAGGAACTGTATTAAAGGGTCGCGGCATTAGGAAGGTTGAGAACCACTACAAGGGAAAAGAGGTTAGTGTCCCTAACTAGTCAGATATTGCATGTTTTAAAAATTCTTGCAGCACACTGGTTGAAAAGCTATATAATACACAAATATGAAATTACTAAAGGCCCGATGCATGAAATTTGTGCAAGAGTAGGCCTTCCTTTCCCCGGCTGCCGGCACCGGCTTCCTTCTGACAGCCGGCACCCGGGCTTCCCTCCGGCCACCCGCAGGCACCCCGGACTTCGGCTTCATCCCAAATGATGTCCAGTCTAATAAGCACATTACCCTTTTATTATTATAGATTTTCCAATTGTGACTGCGCCTTTAAGTTGTTCTATGTCATAAACAATAAAACTTTTATAAAGTTATTGGATCCCAGAGTGAATGCAATCAGGCACCTTTACCCCAGCTTTCGTCCACTGGCAGTTCACAGAAACCAATGGTAATAGTGTTTATTTCCTTGTGCCATATAATACACTCTATATAATATGGAAGATTGCACTGCTTAGAAAATGAACTATAGATATTTCCATTTTCAAATCTATCAGCCTGACTTATGTAATTGACAGACATAGCACAAAGGAAAAAAGTCAATCCTAGTGACTTCTAAAGAATAGCACACAAAATTTTAGTGAGATAAACTTTTTGCCTTTCCCTTTAATAATAATGCTACCATCCTGTTTTAATAAATACTGTTCTAGTATAAGCATTTGGGAATTGTGTATCAAAATATGGAATTGCAACAGGAAAACAATTTGTCTCAGATTTTAAAACATTACAGGTATCCAGAAACTATTGGAAATCAAACTTAAGAAATCCACACATTCATGAAGTACTTGAAAACTGAATTAATATTTTGAGAAGCTATACATTTAAGCCTTAAGTAACATCAGTACTCAGCAGTTAATATTTAACTTGAACAAAGTCTTACCAGTAAAGTGGATAGGATTGTTTTACAACATTTATAGATACTGGGAAAATAGTGATCAATTGTACATTAGAATTTTCCAGATTCTCAGCAAATAAATGTTGCCTGGATGAGGTTAGCCTAAAAACTCACTCTATCCTGCAGAATTTTTCAAATAAGAAACATCCCTTTTGGTAGATTCCCTTACAGTTTTGATAACAACATAGTGTGAACTCTTTCTGGCCCTGCTTTATTATGTTATGTTATACAAAACCGTTTCTACCTGTGAAAACAAGAAGGAAGCTATGGCTGGCCTTAGGAAAGTATTAGAAATTCAACTGTTGTATGTGTTATCATTTTTGTGGATTTTTTTAAAAAAAACTACAACTAGAGAAAAATCAATGGCTGCATCTAACACCTAGTTCAGCAGTTTTCTTTGATCTCAGTTCTTTTGATTTCTTGGTACTCCACTGCAAGCCTACCGTTGACTAAAACCATCTCTTTATAAAGGAAGCAAAAAACACCATAAATGGCCACTTGGATGGCTCATGGCGAGGGGTGAGCTTCTCCCCACAAAAGGAAACAACGCCCCATCGCGTGAACCCTCATTAGCAGCAGTGATGAGGTTTCGCCTGCCCAACCTTAGCACAGGGCTGAGCATATCAGTCCAGGACTGGAACAGAGAGAGACATCACCTTACGTCAGAGGCGGGACGGGTACCCTTTTCGTGCCTTTACTGCCATACTGCCACCGGAACCACCCTTTCTGATTTTATTTTTTTAGCTGCATGTCTGAACACGCATTATTGCCTGATGTTGCTGCTGTAAAGATAACAAACAATGCATGTACTAAGGTATTCTGCCACACCTGGGGGGTGGGGTCCGGGAGGGGATGCTGGCAGAGCCGCCAATGGTGCGGCCTGATTCTCTGCTTAATAAAACTTAGTTACAGCAACAGAATTCTCTATTATGATGAAAGAATATTGTCAGGCAAGGCTTCAGAAGTTTGTTGTTACATCTTTATACTTCAAGTACGGGTCTCAGAAAACGATGTATGAAAAGAGAGGAGTGTGCAGAAGCGGGTGAAGGAAGGTCAGGTATTCGCCGAGGGTTTTTCTTCTTGATGCCTCAGACTAGAGAAAGATAAGTGTGCCAAACTGACCAATCACTCCTGTTTTGCAATGTTAAAGAAATATATCTATAATTTACTCATATCTATATTCTGTACTTGAGGTTTCCTTTTTTGTTCTCATGACTCCATCAACCTACCACATTCCACTTTGGGAAGGTGGTCCTTCAGGGAAGGGCCCTAACTCTCCTTTCTCCTTAATATTCTATGGCTCTTGCTCTCCACAAAGGCTCCTTCTTTTGTCTTTCCTCATCTAACTTTTCAATATGTCTAGTTTCCACTATGTTGTCTGAAATCTTTTCATCTAATGTAACATTTTTTTTTTTTTTACTAAATAACCTTGAAATGGGGTGTTGAGCATTCCTCTAATATTTCAAATCAGAGGCTCACTTTTTGCACACTATCATCTGACCTTATGTCCAAAACATAAAAAGTAACCTAAAAAATATATTTCCTTAAAGATACACACCCCAAAGGGTATGTCCTCCACCAAGTAAACAAATTTACTTTTGTGTAAAACACAATTTTTTTTTGTTACTAGGATCATTACCAGTCTGATTTTAAGTGCCTTAATAGCTTAAAAACAAGCCAGCAAAAATTCTGATGAAGCTTTTATTTCAAAATGAGATGTTAAAAAACAAGTAAATGTGAACTATTTTTTCTTGTTACAAATAATATCCAGAACTACATCATAACACTTTTAATATACCACAGAGAGTAAAAAAGTTAAATAACTTTTTATCAGAAACCATTAAAAGTTAATATTCTCCACCTGATTTTATATTTTAAATCTGTAAAGTCTATTGTTGTTTAAACTACTTTTTAAACTGCTGAGGTGCTCTGGTAGTCTCTCCTATAAATCTAAATTTAAGCTATTTTTCAAAAAGAAATTAGTTACCTGAAATAAAAGCTAGGTGTCATGTGAATCTTTATGGAAGTGCTTTTATTTGCTCAATAAGCTGTAAATGATTCTATTTGCACTGCTATAGTCCATCAGCTAAATATATATTCGCAATACAAAATGTGTCCACTAAATTTCTGCATTTTAAGAATTTTATGAAATATAGTAATTGAACATGTCCCATAGCCATTTTTCAGGACTTTAATATCTTAGTTTTCTAAGACTGTTTTCCCAATAAAAAAAAAAGTAAATAAAGCATTAGTCTAATAATAAGATAATCACTCAATAAATTATCTATAAATCAAAGCAATTTTCAGACCAAGGCTCCTGAAACAATGACACTAAGCTATTTGTCTCCTGCGTAGCATTTATGATCAAGTTGAGCCTCCCAGAATCTAATATAAAACATGAGGGGTGATATGATGTAGTAAGCTGGAATAGTGCTGCGTGGAGAATACGCTAGGCACATAGTATTGTGAGAGAGGATTAGACCGGAGATGAGAAGACTAGTTTTTCCTCCCACTTCTGTACAATCTAACTGGGCCATTCTGGGCAGGTCAATCAGTCCTTCTGGGTCTCACTTCCTAACTTATAAAGTGAGGAGCTAGACTATTTCCAACTCTGAAGTTCTACAGGTCCATCACCATCCCACATGTGATGGCATATAGTAGTGTACTGTTAACACCCAGCTTTTGAGGATGACATTACCTCAGAAGTCAGAGGTTCCCAAATATAATATTTAAGATTTTGATGAGATATAGAGAGGCCATTCTCAAAGGGAAGAAATACATATTACACAAGGATCTAAAAAAAAGCTAAATAGATAGCAAGATCAGCCACAGTTTAGATGATGCGGCTTCATTCAATTAAGCTCTGTATTACATTTTTTATTACTTTGGCCTCCATGGTGATGTCTTAAGCTCTGTAAATTATTGACTGGTTTTAAGTAGAGTGCGCAGCTCCACATACACTGATGAAGAAGTCAAAGTGCCCACAAGAGGACCTTACAATGAGGCTCCCTCGCTATTTCTACTCCAGCTCCTAATGTATTCTTACCCTAGTCTCCGTGCTTGGTATCACAGTTGTCTTCTTCCATATATTCAAGTTAGTTAACCAAATTATACCTGCCTACTTTCCAGATCTGCCAGGAACTGGAAATCATAGGGCACTGTAGTTCACACAATTAATCAGAGTTGGCAATAATCACAAATATATATAGGGTGTACAAAAAATGTATACATATATTTTGAATAATTATAGAGACAGTGTTTATTCAAATACATTTCATTTTCATAATTGAGCCATCAGCTGTGTATGCATTTTTGGGGACACCCTGTATTTCCTTATGAGCATTAAAATTTCTATTTTTACTCATTTGTATGCATTTACATCTCCCCTATAAAACTATGGGCACCTAGTGTGATCGATTCTTGACTTTGTATTCCTAGCACTTAGCAGAGTATCTGGGATTCAATAAGATTTCTAATTGATGAATGACTGAATGAACAAACCACTCATGTTATCACTTCATGGTTCTGGTCTTATATTACTAGTTGGTTATTTTGTGTATATACAGTTATGTCCCAAATAACAGTAGCGCAGTATAAAGGAAAGAATATGGACTTTGAAACTGACGAGACCCTGGGTTCCCAACTTGATTATTAAGCATGTGATCTTTGACAAGCTACATAACCTGTGTGGGCCTGCATCCTCATCTGTAAAGTAGGAAGACTAACCCCTCCTAGGGATGCTACAAAGGTTAAAGGGAATAGTAGACACAGAAAATGCATAGCACACAGTAGCTCTTCTTCTCTGCCTCTCTCTATACTCTTCTCAAGGGATAATAAATGCCACATTTACAATTACAGCTAACTTGTACTGAGCTTATGTCAGACGCTGGGAAAGGTGTAGCTTTATAAGGCTTTACCCCAGTTCTAACAGCCAGTGAGCACGTGTTCCTATTGCCCTCATTTTACAGTTGAAGAAACTGGGGCTCAGAAGAGTAGGATAAACTGCTCCATTTTCACGGCTGGGTAAGTGGTAGGAAGTAATGTGAGTCTGGATCTCTCTGATTTTCCTCCCCAGATGCTTGACCACCACTTTATCATGGCACCCAGAGGAGACAGAGCCTCAGCTTATTCTAGATCCAGAGAGTTTCATAAACATACTTAGGGCTCAACAAACCTCTGTGAAAATGAAAAATAAAAGTGTACGCATATTGTACTAGAGGCTAAAAATCAGTATTTTTATTTTTGACTAGCGGCCCAGCGCGCATGAAATCGTGCGTGGTTAGGGTCCCTAGGCCTAGCCTGGCTTCCGTCACATGTCCTCTGCCGCCCTGCAACGCTACATGAAGCTCCCCGCCCTGGGATGCCCCGCGATGCTCGCCCCCGCCCCTTGACTGCTCCGTGAAGCTTGCTGCCACCCCGGGAAACTCGCTGCCGCCTGGGTGACTGCTCCAATAAGCTCACGGCCACCCCACGAAGCAGCCCCCCACCACCGCTCAACAGTCCCCAGTCCCACCTCGCTGCCAACCCCCCCTCATGGTGAGCGGCTCGGGGGGTCGGGGGGACCAAGAGGTGCTCCATGCACTTCATGGTGACCGTTCGCCCGTTCGGTCATGACGGCACCTAGCTCTTTATATATATATTAGGATGACATATCTAACTACAGCCCAACATTTGAATATCCATGGTACTGGAATAAATGGCTTTTACAGCATTTACATGAAATAAAAGTTTTGGCCCTTTCACCGAAGGAGCTTATATGTGGTAATATTCAGAGGTAAAATTCAGCACTATAGTTTTAAATTACAATAGAACATTTAAAAGTTAATTTTAAATTACTTTAAAGATGTCTCATGCCTGACAGATAACAATTCCCATTTTCTTCTCCTGGATGTTTAGATTTTCTGACATGACTGAGGTTGGGAAAAGAGTCAAAGAGTTTCCCCAGATGGTTTTGTTCTTTCCTTTCCTGCTCTCCTTCCCAAGCCTGTATCTTGGCAATTTTGATGCGCTCGATGACACAGAGAGCCAGGAAAGCCAGAAAATGCCAAGGGGGCCATTTTTCACCTGGGTCTTAGAAATATACATTCCCAAACCACTCAGAGAGAATTTGAAATGTAAATATATCATACACTCAACTATATAAAAAGGTACAAAAACTGAATTAATAAGAAGTATATTTTTAGTATATGCATGCAGTCTGCGGCAAAATTAGGTTTCCAGCTGTTCATATGAAAAATAACACAATAATTAATAAATAATAAAAGAATAAGCTGTTTCATGTACTCACAACTGTAAACCTACTTCTGCCCCACCCGGTAAAAATCCATTGAAAAACGGAAGAAACAAGCTCACAGGACCATGTGCAACACACCTGATAGCCATAGGATGACTCTCTTAGTTTACAAAAGGCTCGTGTAAATCAAGAAAATAAGGAACCTAATTAGGAAACAGGCTAAGGAGAGTGTGTTTACTTAGATTAGGTTAGGCTATAATAGAAAACTCAAAAGTCAGTGGTTTAAATAAGATAGAAACGTATTTCTCTCGGATGTGGCTCTATGAAGCTGCAGGAATCCAGGCTGCTTCTATCCCGGGTGTCACAGCCTAAGTATGTGGCTTCCACCTCAGGGTCCAGAATGGTTTTTCAAGTTCCATTATGTTTGCATTCTGACCAGAAAAATACAATAACCAACAAACACATGAAAAAGTGCTGAAGCTCATTCATAGAGCAAAGGAAGAGGCACATCCTAAAATCACAATACTTGTGCTTACATCCCACTGGCCATAACTTAGTCACAAGGCTGACCTAGCTGCAGGGGAGTCTGAGAAATGTAGCTTTATTTTATTTTGTTTTATTCTGAGTGGCCCGGGTAATGTGCAGCTTCTATTACTAACAAAGAGAAAACAGAGATCGGGAAACCACTGGCAGCCTCTGCCTCAGCTACAAATTGGCTATTTGGTGGGGGAGAGAGAAATATTATAACCAACAAACACATGAAAAAGTGCTAAACCCCATCCTTCCCTATAGAAGTGCAGCACAAAGCAGGAGACTGAAAGAGTACTTTTCACATAACAGATCTGCAAACACTTAGACGTCTGATGAACCCCACTGTTAAGGAGACAGGGAAAGGCCAGCGCAGACCACGCAGGCAGGGATGGAAGCTGGCAATCCCACGGTTAGGCACTTCTATGGCTAAATTCACAAAAGTTCGCCAGATGGGCATACAGATGTGTTTACTGAAGTATTTTTTCACAGAAATGTATTTTTTAATGAAATTAAAGGGTCCGTCAACAAAGTGCTATTTAAGTAAAGTATAACATGACAGAATACAACGATTTTTTTTAAATTGAGGTATGTTAGCAGTGATACAGAAATATGTCCAAGCAAAAAGAGTGTGTGTGTGTATAAAGTGAGAAAACTCATTTGTATTTAAAAATGAGCATAAACACACATGCATACATACTATTTTTCTTACTGAAAAAAGAAATCACAAAAAACTGTGAATTATCTTTAGGAAAGGGCATAAACTAACGCATGGGTCATGAGGAAAAGGCTTTGGAAGTTCAAGTTTTTTCTCCCCAGGGTTTTTTATCTTTAAAACTATTTCACTATAACAAAGGCTAGGAACTGGCAGTTCACAAAATTAAAAGTACAGCTGATTAAAAATAAATGGAGCCCTGGCTCAGTAGCTCAGTTGGTTAGAGCATCATCCCAATACGCCAAGGTTTTGGGTTTGATCTCTGGTCAGGGCACATACAAGAATCAACTAATGAATAAGTGGAACAATAAATCAATGTTTCCCTCTCTCTCCCTTCTTCTCTCTAAAATCAATCAATAAATAAAAATTTAAAATAAATGGAAAATAACCCCCAATAATAAATCAAAAATGGAAAGTAAAATAAGATGTTTACTGCCAATTAAAATTGAATTTAAAAAATTATGATATAAATGTTAGTGAAGCCATTATGAAACAGGTTTTCATAAATTGCTAGTGACTGTACAAATTGATAGAACCATTTTGTCTATAATTTGGCAGTGGTCTTAAATGGCTAAAAGCAACTATCCCACAATTCCATTTATGATTAGGTTGAATATGGAAATAATCCTATATTCAACAATAGAAGCATGGTTAAGTAAGCTATAGTCATTTGATGAAATATTACATGGCTATAAAATTTGTGGTTATAAAACTTTTGAATAATATGGACAAATGCTTAGGTCTGACCAGAGAACAGCAACCTTTTTCTGTAAAATGTCAGATAGTCAATATTTTATACTTTGCAGGCCATATATTTCTCTGCTGCAACTTCTAAAGTCTGCTGTTGTGACCCCCACAGCAGCCACAGATAATATGTAAATAAATTAGTATGGTCATGTTCTAATACAACTGTACTTATGAACAGTGACATTTTAATTTCACATTATTCTCACATCATGAAATATTATTCTTTTTTCTACCATTTAAATATATATAAAAAATGCTTAGCTTGCAGGCTATATACAAAAACAGGTGGCAAGACTAGTTGAACTTTGATATGATTGAACTTTGCCCACCTCAGAGCTAGACTTTAAAGTGAAAAGGCAATACACAAAATTCCATATGATACTTGTTTGGAGATGTTGAAGTTAGTAATTTTCCCCCTAAACTTCTGTATTTTCCAATTATCTATAATAACATGATTTACTTTTAAAACTAAAAACCCCTTATTTTAAAAAGACTAATTTTATATATACTGAAACCTATATTTTAGTATAGTTATGACTAAACTGTGTGGTCAAAATGAAAATGTAATTGGTTTGTTAAAGGCCTCAGAGGGTGTCTTTAAACCAAGTGTTTTGCAAGTTTTGAAAATATTTTAATTTAGCTAACAACACATTCTTATTTCAACATTGTCAGCTACCAAACTTACATCCATAATCTGACATAAGTAAACATATACACAAGTAAGTTTATGGAGTAACTTGTACCTCTACTCTGCACAAATGCAACTCCTTATGCAGAGTAGTCACTTACAACCTGTGTGCCTTCAATTTACTCCAAATAGCACTTCCGGCTGCCAAATTACAACTTCTAAGGTCAAAATGTACACACGTCACTCTCTCTGGGAACTATTAGGTAAAAGTTTTCTGACTACGTTTTCATTACTGAAGAATTTCTTCTTAAAGTTATAAACATTTTTAATTCAATGTCAAAAATTCAATAACAATCTGGAAGCTATAAACGTATACCTTTAAGCCATATGTATTTCTCTGAGTGGAACAGCTGACCTACACTCAGGTAAACAGAGCAGAAGAAGGAAAGAACTATCCAAAATTTCAAGTCGTTTGAATGAGATGACCTTCCTCAATGTTACTAACATTGTAGTACCTGTTAGGCATGTATCTCAACACCAATAGGGGGGGAAATCACATCTTAAAATGCAAAACCATTTTTTTCTATGCCCTTCTTTTCCACTGCTGTTTAAACCTCATTCCCTCATTAGTCCACAATATCACACCTAAAATCCCTACCCATGCTTTACTTCCCCCTGACCATCCAAGATGAAATGCTATATTCCACCAGTGTCGGAGCGGGCCTTTGTGGAGGGACGGGTCACCTTCAGTTGACAGAATGTGGCCTCTCTATTTCTCAGTGAGAGAGGGCCACCTCAGGTATAAGTCAAACCATGTGGTCTGGGGTTCACATCAATGAAATGCTTTCAAATCACAGCAAGCCCTTGGGAGAACGTCCCCAAACAAATCGCTTATCGGGCAGTGACATTTCCTTTACCCGATAGGAATGTTATTTCTGTATCTAGCAGTCTCAAACCAAACCCATCTCTAGTGAGAACATCCTGTAGAACTGTGAGGATAACACGGCAACCACAAAATTCCCAATTAATATACCCAAAGGTTACAGTTCCGGAATCTGTTCCTTAAACCAGCGATTTTCAACCGGTGTGCTGCAAGAATTTTTAAAACATGCAATACCAGACTACTTAGTCAGGGCCACTGACCTCTTTTCCCTTAGGTTCCAAATAAAAAATGACAATAGCCAACACAACAATAGCCATTCAGTGTGAATTCCGTTTTGAACCATAAATATATAGGTCATATAGCAGAGCTGCATCTTATTGGTCATGTCGCATAATTGGTTAATTCCTGGCATCAGAATTCCTTATGTACACGTAGAGGCACCTGATTTTTTAAAAAGTCACTTTGGAGTAAACAGGGTAGGTAACGACTGTTAATTTTTTATAAGTCAATCATAATTATACCTATTTTTTGCCAGATCGGCAAAAGATGTATTTTTTGGTGTGCCGCAGAATTTTAGTAATTACTTTATGTGTGCCATGAGATGAGAAAGGTTAAAAATCACTGCCTTACATGATCAATTCCATATGATAGATTTTTCCTGTGGTTGCATATGCATAAAGCATATCTAAACCCACATCCACCATTAGCATCCTAAATTAGCCCCATTCATTAATTCCTTCAATAGATGTCTAACAAGTGCCTGCCATGTGCCAGATACTGTCCCAAGTACTGGGATACAGCAGTGAATTACAGGCACACCAATTCTCTGCCCTCTGGGAGCTCACACTGTCTTCAGCTACCTGCATCCTGAGTCAGTTCTCCGTAAACTATAATTTGCTGAAATATGATGTAACCACAGAAGTGCTGTTTTCATAGTGCTAAATTTTTACGTACAATGCCACTGCTCTGCAGATACAGACAAGGTCCCTGTAATGAGTCCCATTTCCCTGATTCTCCCCTGACCTGTTCACACAAGACCTCAAAGTCCTTGTACAGGCCCCGATAAGAGTTGCTGGTCCTGCCTCCAGTGTATTGAGGGCTCGCTGTGCCATAGGAGTAATGGCTCTATACAGAATTTGCCATATGTCCACCCTTCCCTCCCTGTCACTCTGACTGGAACCCAGGGTCTCATGGTGTCTGTAATCAAATATTTCTTTCCACGTACACCTGTAGGTTGCTCTTTTCTAAAAGCCCAGAGGCCATTCCCTAGGCCTGCATGGAGGGCAAGCACTAGGCCATTCTCTCCGTTCCCCGTCTCCCCCACCGGGCACCTGTTCACTAAACCTCAACCAGTCCTTCAGTGATCGCCAAGCCCTCATTCAAATTAACTCCCTGAGAGCTTGCCCGCCAGCCTTTCAAAAAGGCCTAGACTTCTTTAACATGCATTTCAGATTCAGGGTAGGCTATCCACAAGATAATGATTAAGAAGAGCTCTTAATTTTTCATCAGTTATTTAAGTGTCTATCCACTTTTGCTAGCCTAAATACACTTTTAATATTTGTAAACAAGCCATCCCTTCACATTTATATCTATTTCTTACTTCATCTGTTCTCTATTGTATATTTATTATTTGAGAATATTCAAAGTTTCTATATAAGACAGAAAAAATATAGACTAGATGAAATGCATATGTGTTAAGCATAGAAAATGAATCAGCCAGTAGTCTATGAGACATGGGCAGAATCCACATGTTTAGAAAAGGTAGGAAGTTGGCACCCTGTGAGACACGTTACTGATAGACAGAAAGAGATCAAAAGATCCTATCATAACACAAAGATATCCTTTCTCTGGGCTTTGTCATCCTTAAATCGGCTGCAGAACTGCAGATAAAACCTAAAGCTATTCAGCAGCCTAAGTGGCAAGCTACAGCCATGGACCATGGCTATTTGTCCCACATCTCTCCTGGGAGGCAAGTGTGGATAAGTGGCCCCAGGAACCCTGTGTCTCTTTATCAAGTCTCCACTATGGTCCTCATAACATCAGAGTGTAGAAGGCTGATGCAGCCGAGAGACAGGCCTTATGAACACTGTATAACTAAGGGGCTCGGTAGGATGGGCCCCCGGCTAGAGCATGTATCTTAACCTGGCTTGTGAGACCTCTCAGTAACTAGCCTGGTCGTGTACTTGGAGGCTGCCATTGCATCCAGATGATTTCCCACAAACACCGTTGCTCCCTGGTACTAATCAAAAAGCTAATCCAGAAGCATGCCCTGCTTTCTTCTATCGCGTAGTCTCTTTTTCATGCTGCTCTTTCTATTTAAAAGGAGGCTTCTTCGTCAGGTTTTTACAGTTTTTCAAGGCTCACCTCAGGCATCAACTTTTCCCCAAACTTCCCCTGCCATCTGTCACCTCACATTTGGGATAGATGCTCCTTTTCTCTGCGTTATCATAGCAGCCCACACATCTATAATAATAAAAGCGTATTATGCTAATTATACTGGGCATCCTTCCGGACGACCTTCTGGACAAAGCCAGGGCTGTGAGGGAAACCCACATCCTGGGTGCCAGAGGGAAGCCAGTGCCAGCAGCCGGGGGAAGGAAGGCCTATTCTCGCACGAATTTCGTGCATTGGGCCTCTAGTATTTTTATAATAGCACAATATCACAACCTGCTGTTTGCTTAAACCTAGCCCCACGTAATCATTTCATTTTACTTTCAAATTAAATTAAAACTTAAAATTCAGTTCCTAGGTTGCACCAGCCACCCTCCAAGCCTCCAGGCCACGTCTGCATCACTACGGCAAGTTCTGCTGGACAGCCTGGCTCTCGGTTTCTTTTGTTCTAACTTTCCCCAATTCCTCCTCTCTAGAGCACCCAAGACTTCAGAGGAAACCCGACTGTTCCTCTTGATGTTTATCTTTCCTGACCTTCTGCTGAGTGCCGTGATGGTACTTTACCTTAGACCAGCGGTTCTCAACCTGTGAGTCGCGACCCCTTTGGGGGTCAAACGACCCTTTCACAGGGGTCACCAAAGACCATCAGAAAGCACATACATAATTACACATTGTTTTTGTGATTAATCACTATGCTTTAATTATGTTCAATTTGTAACAATGAAATTGGGGGTCACCAAAACATGAGGAAATGTATTAAAGGGTCATGGCAGTAGGAAGGTTGAGAACCACTGCCTTAGACCACTCGGAGAAAGCAGGAGAGAAACTGGGACAAAAGACGAGGAGTGTCCCCTCTTCACCAGTGTCCCTTCTCAAGGAATCCTACTCCCATAAGCCAGAGGAAAGTACACATGCTACTACTTTAATTTACCATTTTTATACCCTCTCGAGATAAAGATTCTCTAATAAACTAAATTTGGAGACAATCTAATTGTTTGGTGAAAACCTGCAGAGTTGCCTTTGAGTTGCATGTCTATCTGCTTGGGAAGAAACGGGGGAAAGAGAGAATTTACATTCACTTTGCTGAACATTAGCATCTTTTGTTCAATCATTTGAATGCAGGACAGTTAGGGGGAAACAGCTCAGAGAACAAGAGCTGACACAGACAGTGTAAGATCTTTTAAGGTGCTTGGATGCAATGAGGGAGAAAGTGAGCCGGAACCGCATCTCAGCTTCCTCACTGTGCTGCCGTCTGCGGGAACTTTGTGACAGGCCTCTGTCTCTCAGCTACACTCCACTGGCTTCGGCTGACACTCGGCTGTCAGACAGCAGCCCTTTACCAGGCCCCTAACATGCTCCACAGCTTCACCCAATTAACTCGCTTTCACTTGACACGGCAGCAAAAAGCTTCATAATAGGTGGTCAAGGTGCATGGTATGTGACTGCCCTCGAACTTCTCACACACGGCAAGATGTTTAACTACTTTTCTCCTTGCCTGAGTGCTCACAACTAGTATGACTGCAATTTAGTCATTCCCGATATTGGATTGGACAGGACTCTAGAAAATCCTAGTATTAGATTATAGGGGTGCATTAAGCTGCCCAATAAACAGACCTCTAGATGACCACACTTAAATTTCAAGTAAGTTCTTTAGCCCTTCGGAGAGGCAGATCTGATGCTCAGACTACCAAAATTTAATAACAACCAGCAAACAATGGATAGCTCGTTCTCCCACTCCATCTCTAACAGCAGCACCGTATAAAGGTGACGGGGAGCAGGAAAAGAGCATTGGACAAGTAAGGGCAGGAAGGTCTACGCACAATTCAAGAGTATGGAATTCAGCCTTTGCTCACCCTTGTTTTTACAAACTTGTCAACAACTTTACTGTAAACTTTTGTCATGCTACTCAGCTTTCAGATGATTTACACTGCACTTGAAATGTGTGGCTGAGAAATAAAATTTGTTATATTTATTTTGAAAATGATCTGAGTAGCACACAGTTTCTCTCATCTCCCAATATATTCAGACCTAAGCACATAATCAGTTTTCATTGATGTGCACTATGAAAATCTTAAAATTATGAAAAAAACCAACAATGTTACATAAACAAAAAAAGTAATATAATCTGTACCACCACTGGAAACCTACATTTGTAAAGGTCTATGACAAAGAGGCCACCAAAAACACTACTTTATGAAAGGATTCTTTGTTACTGCCATTTAAATGCAGATCCTTTATAGCTATTGTTAAGACAGAGTTACTTCAGTTCCAAGAATCCTATAGTAATCAAAACCAAAAGTCTAATTATAGAAATGGGACACTCTGGCTGCCTTCAGGACTTTTGTAAAATTAAAGGAAATCTTTCTCTACTAAAAAAAATAAAATAAAAAAATGTTTGTTTTTTGAACACCACTCACTTCTTACCAGAAACTCAGGCAGGGTAAATCTTGATTGAATTCCTGATCAAATAGGAAGCCATCCTGCCTGCATTTTCTTTATTAAGTCCTGTCAATTTTTTCATCTATATCCGTCTAGAATCTAATCCTTCTCCATCCACTCTTACTACTCTCACACAGATAATTCTCACTTCTCACTTGACTTCTTTAATACAACCATCACAATTATTACAAGTATTCATGTATATATGTTTATCCTCTCAATAAAAACTGTCACATTCCTGAGAGAAAGTCCTTATCTCATCCTATTAAGGATGCAATAAAATGTAATGTTTAAGTGAGGATGCTGGGCTCTCACTGCCTCGGTTCAAACCTTGGATTCTTCACTTGACAGCTTCTTCATTTAACAGGAGGTAATAACCTACTTTAGGTAGGATAATGCGGATGAAATTAGTTAATATACATGGAATTAGCTAATATACAACACTGTGGCTGTCACATAGTAAGCATTCAACAAAAACTGGTTGTTGTTATCATTCTTACTATCACATCCTTATCCCATAGATCATTGTTCATAAACATCATTTCTGGTAAAGAACATAGCACATAATAAGTACTCAAAAAAACACTTGTTAAAGCAATAATTAGGGACTCTTTTGATTATTGCTTCATTTCAGATAATGTAAAGAATAAAACTGTCCATAAAGGGTATGAGTGGTGAATTTAAAACTTTGAGTTCTGATGGTATCATTTTTTATAGAACTAAATAAAAATTAAATATACCTAAATTTTTAAAAATCAGTTAAGAATTTGGGAAGTTTCTTAGATATTTATTTCTGAACAGATAACAGAACCAGTATAAAGACAAAAAATTATTTATTGTTCCACAGACATTTTTATTTACCTTCCTATTTTAAGGATTCCATAGCTTGCTTAATCTAATTTGAGGAAAATGTCATTATTTACAGAATTTTTAAGGAATGTGAGTAAATGGTTTATTTGAAGGTTCTACTCCGATACCATTTTTAAATGTTTTTAATTCCTTCCCCACCCCCCTGCCCCCTGAAAATAGCTTTACATTTTTCTATCCCAAAGCTACTGAATATCTTAACCAGACTAGGAATTTGGATTGATAAAATAGAGTACTTCCTGGGCTAAAATACACACAAAATGACAGGCCATGTTTTGTTAATATGTTGTATGTCCTTTAAGTAGACAGCTCAGAAAATAGATTTATTCTTTGCAATTAAAAATAATTACTAGTATTTGGTACATAAACAAAAATTTGACAAACTTTCAAATTTAATTTCAGTTCATAGCTAGCTACCCTGAATAATGCCTTTTGTAAAACTAAACCCACATGAAACTTACCAACGGTATGGGTTCCTAGGGCTGCTGTAACAATTACCAGAGACCAGTAGCTGAAAACAGTTTACTTTCTAAAGGTCTAGAGGGGAGAAGCCTGAAACCAAGGTGTCATCAGGGCCATGCTTCCTCCCGAGCCTGGAGAAGAACCCTTCCTGCTTCTTCTAGCTTCTGGTGGTGGTTGGCCTGCCTTGGTTTGCAGCTGCATCACCTCTGTCTTCACATGGCCGTCTTCCCTCTCGGCATCTTATATCTATGTGTGTCTCCTAGTGAGGCTATCAGCCCACCCTAAGCCAATATGAATTCATCTTAATTTAACTGATAAAATCTCCAAAGACACTACTTCCAAATAAGGTCACATTCTGAGGATCTAGGCAAACATTAATTTTCCAGAGGATTCTATTCAACTTACCATACCAACTATTAATAACATAAAAAGGAAGGAGTTAGGGTTGTTATTCTTATAATTTTGGGCCCTGGGCACCTATATAGTTCTACTTCCAACTATTTTAAATAATAGCTTAAATATTAGTCCAGCAAAACCTGTGGACTTCCTAAGCCCAATTAACTTTTAAAGAGCATTGTTCATAAACATCATTTCTGGTAAAGTAAATATTTAGTCTTCGAATGTTACTAAGCAAATGGAGCAAATATTTTATGAGGCCTAGTTATATCTTAAAGTGAACTTTTTTTCCTTCATTTCCAATTGCCAAATATTTTACTTTCATTACAAACCAAGCATGTTCTGAAAGCAATAGTGTTTTTTTAACATGTATTAAATGACGCCATGATAAACAAGTTGTTATCCAAAAATTTCACAGACACTCTGAAAAAAACTTCTAATGTCTATGAATGTTAAGGTCTCAGAATTTCTATAATATATGTGCAACTATAATTTTCTAATAAATGCATGCAGAATTGTTATAACAATGGTGATACACATCGCTTGATGTTCCATTATCCAAATTCATGCTATAGCAATTTGCTGTCTCTCCCAAATCCCAAAGTAGTTTAATTTGTTAGTATCATTATTTTCACTTTTTAATTCAGCATAATTTTATTACAATGGGATATTATTTATACAAAAATGAGGCAGATTAAAATGTTAAAATAAAATAAAATCCCTATGTTCAGAAAAAAAGGTACTAAACTATAAAAGTACTATCTCCCCCTGCCAACAATAAACCAGGCATTTAACAACAGATCTTGAAATCTAACTAATATACTGTTTTTCAGCAAAAATACCAAAATGCCCATCAGAAGGCATGCTAAGGCTAATACAATGCTCTCTGAAGATAGGGGGGTTTATTTTGAGGCTTGGTAGTTCTTTCCTATTTTGAGAACAAGTAAAAATTATAATCTATGCTCAACTGATTAGAACATAATAGAAATGGCATTAGTCATAACAGCAGGGACTTTACAGGTATCCTTTCCTTTAATCTTCACACAAGCCTAGAGGGAGGAGCTGTTATTTTCCTCATTTTCACATATGAGGAAACTGAAGCATTCGTGAAAAGGCTGCCAACTGAACCAGGATCGCACTGTTAGCAAGCAGTGGAGCCAGGATTTGAACGATCCCACCCCAAAGCCTACACACCCGCACTGAAAAGCACCTGAGTTGGACTGCTGTGTTCAGCACCTAGTAAGCCATACAATATGGAGATGATAATGGTACCGAAAAAATTATGTATATACCCATAGGGGTGTTGTAAGTATTTAAAAAGTTAACACTTAGGTTCTGAGAATGTTGTCTTACACATGCGAAGAAGTACTGGATAAATGTTAGTTAATCTTCCTACTCCTCCTCTTCCTGCTCTATACCAACCTTCTGGATCAAAAACAAACCAGATACATAAACAAGCCCTGTTCTGTTTCATGTTCATAGACTGTGCCTTTACCTGGAAGATACTTTCCCTTGGTCACCAGGGGGACTTCAATAAGAACATAGAGACAATGTAGGCCAAAAGCAAAGTGGTGGCCACAGAGGTTTACAAAGAGCCAGCAGCAGTCTTAGCCATTTTGGCTCACTAGCTGGGTGATGCACAAATGGCCCAGCCTGTCGGAATCTCATCAATAATACCTTTATCACATACCAAAAAAGTTATAAGGTTATGTACATGGGTGTATTTTGAAAACTGTAAAGAATTACATTAACAAACAAAATTACCATCATTTAAAAAAAAAAAACCTCCCAGCTTGGCCTTGATTGTACGTGGGCCAGTAGCATCCTCTTTCTGCTTCCATAGTTCCCCCTGTCCAGAATGGCTTACACAAATCCTATCATTATTTCAAAATTAAGCTCAAATACAAATTCTCAAAAATATTCCCTAACCTCCCCAGTCCAAATATATCTAGCTTTTCAAATTTCATGAGCACTTACCATCTTACTACTTTATGTGAGTCTGTCCTAATTCACCAGCAAGATTATAATTCCGCGACTCTTTGTTATGCCTTTTTGCACTCAATCCATGTGCAGATACAACTGTCTTTCTTGCATAAAATATGGGAACTAAAAGAGCTCTAGATAGAAGATTTTAGAACTCTGGAAAAGGGAACAAAATTCATCGATTTAACAAACTTTTGTTGGGCACTTAGTATGAGTGTGGCATAAAATGGGCAATAAAGCTATAAGGCTGATTAAACACGATACCTGACTTCCAGACCCCAAGCTTAGCAAAATCAAAACTGTATGTAGGCCTGCAGGCCTTGATCTTGATCCAGTATTAGAGAGGCAGCAGGTCAGGCCTGAATGAGTGCAGTTACCTGGCACACTCCCCGAGAGTCAGTTGGTTCTTGGGACGTGACCCTTTCTATGTCTTTTCCTAAACTGTTAAGAATCACAAAGGAGAGGGTTTACCAATGCTCCCAAGACCTCTTCAAAACTAAGAACCATCCTGAACCAAACTGGAACCTTGGAAGGAGTGAGAGTGGGAATAGAATAGTTTGATAACTCGAACATAAATGGAGAGCCCAAGTGCATAATAAATCCCATCATAGATAACTGGGGGAGTATGTCTCGATTCTCCTATATAAATTATGATTTTCAAGCTGGGGTTTATTCATTTAATAAATATTAACTCATTGCTTTGACATGCTTAATTATTGTATCAATGAACCTGTGTTTTTTTTAACTATATAGTGCTCTCAGCACTTACAGAAATAAAAACAAGCACAATTTCTTATCATCTTCTTTATCAGCAATTTTCAACTTTTTTCATCTCAGGGCACACATAAACTAATTACTAAAAGTCTGAAACACACCAAAATATATATTTTTTACGATCTGACAAAAAAATCAGGTATAATTTTGATTTATTTGCAAAAACAAACAAACAAACCCCACACTAATAGTAATTACCTACCCTTTCTGGTCCAAACTAACTTTTAAAAATCAGATGCCTATAGTTGTATATAAGGATTTCTAGTACCAAGAATTAACCAATCAGAGGCAACCTAATTATGCGATGTAACCAATAAGTTACTATGTGATCTATAGATTTACGGTTCAAGACAGGACATTCACACCGGAGAGCTATTGTTGTTTTGGCTGGTGTCATTTTCATATTTGACAATCTAAGTGAAAAGAGGTCAGTGCCCCTGACTAAGTAGTCACATATTGGATGTTTTGAAAATTCTTGCAGCACACCAGTTGAAAATTGCTGCTGTATATGATATACCCCATGTGGTTCGCAGAAATTCAGAATCCATAAATAATTGTTTGTTTCTGGTACTGATCTAAAAAGGTCTTTTTACATGTCCTTTCAAAGATTTCTACTCTTCTCGTCCTCCAAAGTGCCCCCCCCCCCAACCCCGCCAGAATGCCAATCACTTCCAGGGTCACTGAATTAAATGCATCAATGACAACAGTGACAAAGCTGTTAACAATGCTGAGAAGCACACGTGTAACACAGAATCATTACTATGCTGCCATGAACTTGATAGGAAACAGGAATCTTCAAAGGGAAAACTAACATCAAATGGAGCTGACAAGACAGCCAGCAGTTTAACTCGGGATCCGTTTGGGTTCAGCAGCTAAAGTTCAGGGTTTGGGCTATTCTTAAGTGGGCTGACATTCCTACCACCTGATTCTTAAACTATTTTTTTCTCTTTTTTTTATCATTTGGTGGTGTTCATTGCTATTAATGTTGTAGGAGCTCTTGACCATAGTTTAAAATTTCTATAATGCCTTACAGTCTTTATATTTCTTATGGTAAAGAAAAATAAATCAGTATCTTTTTTTCCTAGGGATGTAAAATATCAGCACATAAGGATTATTTGTTGCAGAAATGGTGACTCCTGTACATTTCAAATATATATCCTACAACACTCTTAACTTAGAACGTGAAAAATTAGTAGTACTTTTATTTTTTGTATTATTTTTAAAGACTACAGATAGTATATTCCTCACCATCACCATTGTTACTTTTTTATTGTAAAAAATTGTCAAATAGTATGCTAGGTACTGAATAAGATATAAGCAAAGACACAATCCTTGATCTCAGGTGAAAAATTCTAACACAGCTAAAATTCAAATTTTTCCCCTTTCCTGTTTTCCTTCCCTTAGATAGGGGGTGAGGGAGACCATTTTCAATAATAATCTGTTGTAACAGATGATCTTAATAATAAAGAAATTCTGAACCCGCAGAGACAGAGAAACAACTACAGACACAAGCTTGGATTTTTGATAACTGAATTTCCAAACAAGCTGATGAACTTTAAATTGGGCTACATAATTTGGAATTTGGAATTTGGAATGGGATGTTTAGCAAACTATTCCTTAGGTCTCAGGTTGTGCTAACACCTAGGAATAGAACAATTTCCTATTCACATGGCACTTCTCATCTATTAGGGTTAGTCAATCAACAATCAATTGAAATAAGGTATAATCTACACTAATAATAGACAAACATGGTAATTGACTGTACCTTCACTATGCCCGCCATTGGCTGATAAGAGTGATATGCAAATTAATTTCCAACAAAGATGGCGGCTAATTTGCATACTGTAGGCAGGGCGGGACAGCGCGAGCTGCCATCCAGGCCCCCGTGTGTGACCTGGGGGCGGGGGCTTAGGCGAAGTGATGGCTGATTGCTTCACCTGAGCCCCCGCCTGCCTGCTGGAGACACGGGGCCCATTCCTGTGTGTGACCCGGGGCGGGGTGGGGGCTCAGGCGAAGGCAAGCAATGCTGATCGCTTCACCTGAGTCCCCGCCCACCCGCTGGGGACATGGGGCCCTCTCTGAGAAAGAGAGAGAGAGAGGCTGAATTTGGCACCCTGCATCCCTCCCTGAACGATCACTGTGATTCCAAGCCAGTGAGGACTACCTTCAGGCTGCAGCTCCAGGTCCCTCACCCCCACCCCAGACCCAAGAGCACAGTGCTGGGCAGGGGCACCCAGGGGTTCGGGAATGCAGCGCGAGGGGCCGGCACGACGTGGGTGGGGGGCTGTGTTTATACTGCCAAGTTCCCCACTTCTGCCCTGGCCCACACATCCCTCCTCCTTCCCCTCAGAGGCCCAGCTCCTGCCTACATGCTTGCTGGGCAGGCCTAACTGCACCGGGGAGTGAGCCATGGTGATCGGGATGGCCACTTCCTGGGATGGGACGGCCGGAGCATGGTGATTCATGAGGGCAATGAGGCCCGTGGGGCATGTGCAGCCCTCAGGTGGCGGGGGTGGCTGGCCAAGCCGAATCTGGCTTCAGTGGGGCCAGTGGGAGCCCGAGGCCACCCCAACCCCTACAGGTCCTGGGCAGACGGTGGCTCAGTGGAGAGCAGTGTCTCCATGCATGGTGCCCAGGGGTGGCTGTGAGCTGCTGCAACCCTGCCCCACACTTCAGGGAGGGGGAGAAGGCTCGCAGCCACCAGCACCCTAGGCTGCACCGCCTGTGCCTCAGTCTGCCAGGTTGGCAGGGTCCAGAGCAGGTGAGCTGCTCCCTTCCCCCAGTGGTAGAACAGGGAGGAGAGCGCTGGGTGCAGGGAGGGGACCTCAGCTGGGATCCTCCTGGTGTGGGGAAGGGCCCCAGCCTGGGCCTGATGGGGAGCTTAGGAAGTCCGGCTAAGCAGGCGCTGGTTCATATCAACTCTTAACTCTGCCATCTTCCTCCAGCTCTTCAAGCTAGCCCCCCTGCCCCACCTGTCTGGGGGAACAGGCTCTGGGTGACCTCCCTGAGCTCAGACTGTGGACCCAGAGACCTCAAGGAAGAGTGCCCGGCTGGCCCGGGCAGGGGCCGGTGCAGAACTACCAGGGCAGAGTTGCTTCAGTGTCTCAGTGAAGTTTGCAACTGACCCAAGGAGAAAACCCGAGAGGGGAAAGGCCGGAAGGCATGAATTGCCAGCACTTTAGCCACTTGAAAACAGCTCCACTTGGAATGTGAGGCGGTTGGATGTTCAGCTGAGAAGTGAGGGAGCTGAACTCCACCGTCGCTGGGCTCCTGTCAGTCCGAGGCCCAAGCGTCCACCATGACAAGGAAAGAACAGAGCGAGGGGCCCGGAGGAAGGGAGGCCAATTGAAGAAAACCGTGTCTAGACTTTCCCCAGCCCTCTCCTTCTTTCTGCTGCCTTCAAGAGCCCCAGGCCCGGCCACAGTTCTGTCTCCACCTTTTAGTCCCCGATTCTCCAACCGCAGAGGAAAGAAATAAGGAAGGAGTCTGTGCTGCCT
Organism: Myotis myotis; assembly: GCF_014108235.1. Classification (NCBI taxonomy): domain Eukaryota; kingdom Metazoa; phylum Chordata; class Mammalia; order Chiroptera; family Vespertilionidae; genus Myotis; species Myotis myotis. The sequence continues at coordinate 56,377,633 of NW_023416316.1, read as the reverse complement.
TCAGAAAGTATCTATATACCTGATCGGCCAGTTGCCTTCCACAGAGGGAGGCCAGACTGTGGCTTAGGCCCGCTCCCCACAGGGACATCAGTAGGACATCCTGTGAGGGCTCCCAGACTCTTAGAAGGGGCAGGATGGGCTGAGGGATGCCCCCCAAGTGCACAAATTTTTGTGCACTGGGCCTCTAGTAAATATATAATAATATAATAGGGTATTTTGAGAGACTTGGGATTTAAAACTTGGAAGGAAAATCAACTATGCAAAGCGTAGAAAATAGTATTCCAAGTAGAAGAATCAGTATATTTAACGGCTTATGAGAGAAAGAGCCTGGTACTAAGTTTTACTAATTTAAGTGTTTGTTTGTTTTTTAATCAAACTAACAGATTGTGTAACCCTAGAAATATTATAGTGGGTACTCTTATAAAGTCTTTGCATTTGGTGCTTAAAAACTAATTGGCTTATTTTATATAACAATTGTGTGTTTTGTTTCTAAATGACTAGAAAAAGAGGGTTTTAGGTTGCTATTTCTTGTCTAGGATGTCTTTCAAACTACATACACATTGTAGGTCAATAAATGAACAGCCAATTTGAATAAACTATTACAATTTTCTCTTTTAAAACTAGATTTGAAACACTAAAAATATCAAAGTGTTGGTGTAAGAATTTTGATTAGATGAAGGGAATTTATCTGTTGATGATCATCTATAATAAAGTTTCATGATTATTCTTTTGGGGGGGGATCCCTTACCCACCATTGTATGTCAACATCAGTGTTCTTTATGTTTCCTGTATGATGGTTGCAAATTAAGTATGAATAAGGCTAAAAACAAGTTAAACTACAAGAATTTGTTCAAATCACAATGGTGTTCAGAAGTGCAATTAACCAAGTGTTGAATCAGGAGTACTACGCACGTGCTCCACTAACCAATATACTAACTTTCCATGCATTTGGGGGCTATAAAATATTCTGTTTCAATGGTGAAAATATTTACATACTCATTTTATCTATTAATCTAAAACATAGAAATGGAAACAGAGGCCATTAATAGCATTAATGGCCTGAGTCCTCTGAAACAACCTGCCAGACGTGTGAGGTAATGGTGAAGTCACACAAACCCCTGAGAGGACAGCCTTTAATTTTTACCTACACTTCTAAAGGTTACTGAGCAGAAGGTTGTAACAGAAAACATAAAAGTGAGAGAGAAAACATTGGCTTAGCACCCTAGAGATCATCTGGTCCAATGTCCTTTTTTAAAAAAACTTATCTTTATTGTTGAAAGTATTACAGATGTCCCTGCTTTTTTCCCCCCATTGACCCCCTCTACCCCTTACACATACCCCACCCTAGGCCTGCACCAAACTATTGTCTCTGTCTGATCTCCTTTTAAAGTTGTGTAAACACCCAGATTGGTTATTCACCCAAGATCATATACCTAGTGTGGCAGTTCCAGGAATAAGTTCTTAACTCTTGATTCCCCAGTCCAGTTCTATTACACTGATTTGGTAAATATCCTCTTTACTCCTCTATACCTAAAAACTAGCAGGTAGAAATGTTGAAGAGATAAAGCTATAGAAGCCATATGTGCATGTGAGTTGTGATCAGGAAGATAAAGAAAATTAGTGAATGTTTGAATCTGCAAGTTTAGCTTCATGCAAAGGGCCCTACCCTTATTGTCAATAAGGAATTTCTGTAAATGTCCTTAGCAAGGGGGAAGTTGAGGAGTCAAGTCAGTTACCATTGCATTATTGATCCCTTGTAAATTCTCTTTAGCCTTGAAAAAAGTAATTATCAAAACTGTTAGGTATTAATTAGTTAGGTATGATTTTGAGATATACAGGTAGATCAAAGACTGTGGATAAGAGAGTCATGCTGCCCAGTTGGCATGGCTCAGTGGTTGAGCATCAACCTATGAACCAGGAGGTCCTAGTTCGATTCCAGGTCAGGGCTCATGCCCAGGTTACAGACTCCATCCTCAGTGGGGGCATGCAGGAGGTAGACAATCAATGATTCTCTCTCATCATTGATGTTTTTATCTATCTCTTTTTCTCCCTTCCTCTCTGAAATCAATAAAAACATATATTTTTAAAAACTATCAGAAAGAAATGAAGAAAATAATTTCATTTATAACTGTATCAAAAATATATGTAAGAAAAAAGAGCCGAAACCGGTTTGGCTCAGTGGATAGAGAGTCGGCCTGCGGACTGAAGGGTCCCGGGTTCGATTCCGGTCAAGGGCATGTCCCTGGGTTGCAGGCATATCCCCAGTGGGGGATGTGCAGGAGGCAGCTGATCGATGTTTCTCTCTCATCGATGTTTCTAACTCTCTATCTCTCTCCCTTCCTCTCTGTAAAAAATCAATAAAATATATTTAAAAAAAAAAAAAGATAGGTGATAACTATACACTGATAACTATAAGACAATGAAGGAAATTGAAGAAGCTACAAATAATGAAAAGATATTCCACGCTCACATATTAGAAAATTAATATTGCAAAATTCCCATTTTACCCAAAGCAATCTATAGATTCAATGCAATCCCTATCAAAACACGAAAGGCATTTTTCACAGAAATAGAACAAACAATCCTAAAATTCATATGGAACCACAAACTATCCCAAATAGCCAAAGCAAACTCGAGAAAGAACAAAGCTGGAGGTATCACTTTCCCTGATTTCAAACTAAATCATGCACTCATTGTTCATTGCAGCATTGTTTAAAAAGCCAAGATGTGAAAACAACCTAAATATCGACCAGTGGGTGAATGGATAAAAAAAGATGTGGTATATGTATATAAAGAAGTACTACTCAGCCATAAAAAAGAATGAAATCTTGCTTATGCAACAACATGGATGGATCTTGAGGGTATTATGCTAGATAAAATAAGCCAGGGAAAGACAAATAGTATCTTATTTCACTTATATGTGGAATATTTAAATCAATCAATCAATCAATAAATAAACCATCAGACAGTTAAACAGACAAAACAAAACTTAGAGATACAGAGAACAGATTGGTGGTTGTAAGAGAGGAAGAGTGTTGGAGGCTGGGGGTTGGAGAGGGTGGTGGTAAATGAGTGAAGGAAGTGAAGAGGTACAAACCTCCAGCATGATGATTATCTATATACTAGAGGCCCAGTGCACGAAATTCATGCACTCGTGGGGGAAGGGATACCCCAGTCTGGCCTGTGCCCTCTCACAGTGCGGAAGCCCCACAATCAATCGCGCCAAAGAGATAGGCCCTGCCCACCCATCCAGGGCTCCTTGATGGATTTCCCCAAAGAGGTAGGCAGGAGACAGGGGTTCCGCCTCTGCAGCGGGCAGGGGGCCACGGAACCCCGGCGGAAGCTGCGCGGAGCAGCTGCCGAGGCCCCGCCCCCACAGCACGCACACGGGGCTCCAGGAACCCTGCCTCCACTGTGCACGCAGCCATCTTGTGACAGTATGAGGGCATCACGCGTGAGGGCGTGGTGACTACTTAGCCTTTTATTAGTAAGAATATAAAAGGCTAATATGCTAAGTGTCCATCTGACGGGTTGCTATGATGCGCACTGACCACCAGGGGGCTGACACTCAATGCAGGAGCTGCCATGAGGCACACTGGCCATTTACAGACAAACGGCACTGTGGACCTGGCGCCCAGAAAGGAACACTTGGCTTCCCCCAGAGCGACACCCCACCAAATCACAGCCAATGCTGCTGAGACCCCATGGCTCAAAATGCAGCCCTCAGTCCAGCCCAGCCAAGCCCGGAAATGATCGCTGTGGGTGCCGGGTAATGATGTCACGTAGCAACACCCAGCTTCCTCTCCCTAGCAACTAGCCTCCTTGGAGTTTCTTCAGCCCAGGAACACAACGTGCTTTATAGCCAGGTGCAAACATTTCACACTTTAACCAAATGTCTGTGAAGCGTTTTCCCATACCTCATCTCACTTGATCCTCACAGAAATCCTGGGAGTAGGTAGGTAAGAGACTCGGTGAATTCCTATTTTCTTTTCATTAGCCGGAAAACCGAGATTTAGAAAGTTTAGAAACTTGACCCAACTGAAAAGAAGTAAGAAATGGTGGACTTTGAAAATGACTTCAGATTTTCTCACTGTGCAGAATATAGTCAAACACTGTTGCAGTTAAATATTTTGCCCTTTGTTCTCCCTGAGTGATCTATAATAATAATCTGCTTCATGTTGATATTTACTGCTGTGTTGCTGACAATTACCTGAAAGAGAAGCTGGGGTGCTTCAATGGGCTGGAAAAAGTTTAGCTAAATCAGAAAGCAGATCTAATTAAGTTTATTCTATATCTATAAAAAGCTAAGTTGACTGGCGCGTGCACTATACATATAAAGCTCTCACTGGCACCAATCGCACAGTGTGTTTTGATCTGTCACTGTCAATCGTGAATTTGGTTGACACTTCTATTAAAGAGAAAGGGCGAATAGTGATATTAAAATATTTCTTCTAATTACTTTTCTTTCGATGTGCATGAATTCATCCACTAGTATCTAATAATACTAGATTGTAAATTTAAAAGTTGCTAAGACAGTAAATCTTAAAAGTTCTCATCTCTTTTTCTAACTTCGTATGGTGACAGATGGTGGCTGGACTTGCTGTGGTGGTCACTTTGCAGGGTATACAAATGTCAAATCATTATGCTGTATACCTGAAACGAATCTAAATGTTGTATTTCAATTATACTTCAGTGGGGAAAAGTTTATGCATAAAGTAAAGCAAAAATATTTGTTGGAAAATACAAAAGCAAGTTGTAGTTTTAGGCTTTCAAGCAGCCATAAGTAAAAATGATTTTACTAAGTACAGAATTTATAATGACATTGTTCATTCCTTTACTCTTTTTTGTCGATAAGGATAAGGTTAAATGACTACTTACATAGCAGATGATTGTTCCTGGGTGTCTCCTTGACATAATGGGGACTTTCAAACCTTTTAACCACAGAATTCTCTTATTGGATGAAATCTTGTTCAGATATTTCTCATGTTTAAATGAGATAAGACTAAAGTTACCCTGCTTGAAGTAGGGGAGGGGACTAAAAAAAAAATATATGTTCTCTCAACTTGCCCCATTCCCACTGTGAGGTATTCATGTGAGACAGGGGTAAATAAAGCTATGACATTTACTAAACAGCTGTTTCTAATAAACAATAAACCCCCTATACTTTCTTGCTTGCTTAGTATTGAAATATTAATCATTTTAAATATTGCTAAAAATCATTACTACACACCTGATGCCTTGTGTTATCTGTGCCATTAAAAGAAGGAGCAATGTGGTTATAAAAGCTGAATTATTTTAATAACCATTCTTGGAATTTCTTGGAGTTTGTGGGGGTTTTTAACCTGCTTTAGGAAAAAACATTAAGCGTGTTTCAAAGCATTGGAGGAATTAATATTCAAATAAATATGTATCCGGAAATATAAGTACATGAAACAGGCATTTCAAAAAGATTACTCCATAGGCAAAACATAGTAATACACCAAAATAATGAATACCTGTACCCATGCAGGATAAGATACAGAATATCTATATAAACATACAAATATATCTAAGTTCAAAACTCTGTCAAACCTTTTCTTTTCTCCAAAAAATTTTATGTTATCAAGAAAAGGAAAAATCAGTTTGGGTATACATAATTATAACCATAAGGATTGATAATATACACTATGTTATTTAATTTAAAATTTTGTCATTAAGTCATAAACCACTAGAAAGAATTAAGAAAATGATGTATCAAAACAATCACTCTATCATGATAAAATCAGATATAATCTACACTGTATACAATCCACATGGCACATTTTTTCAACCAAATGCATATTTTCAGTTAGAAGTCATCAGAAATAAGATGGAGGAGACTAGAAACATAAAGCTGTAACCTTAGTTGACCCCTTACGTTCTGGAAGGGTATCTTTCCAATTGGTGTCAGGCAAACATTGAGAACAAAAGGATATCCAAAAGGATAAGCTGAATTCAGATGCTATCAAAGTATGCCCTAAGCCAAAGTTCTGGGAGCGAAGACAGCTATTTCTTCCCAGATTCTAAGCCAACATAGGATCTTAAGAACAAACGCAGTATCTTCAAACCAGTGTAACATGGAAGGATGCACGCTTTCAATTCTCTGTGCATAAAGCGGCTTCAAAGGGAAAAAGGAAGGTCCTTTTGTTCTAGGTAAAAGCCTTAACCATAGACCCAGTGAATTTGTCAGTCTTCATACACAGCCATTTTTTACTGAAAGAAAGAAAAAAGGCTTTTTTTGCACAGAAAACTATAAAACTTTTATTCAAGTTTAAATTCTCTTATCTCTTAACAGCCTTAAGGTAAGTCAACATAAACATCATCATTCTTAATGTTCCCTACTATTTCATAGCCTGGAATACTTTTCCAAGAAAAGTATCTATTTCCATCTTTGGTTAGAGCATGGGCTTTGGACACAGACAAGGGTTCCAATCTAGTTCCCAAACAGCATGATCTTGGGCAAATTACTTATCCTCTCGGGACTAGTGGCCTCATCTGCAATATGGAAAAACAAAATTTCTCTTATAAGACTGAGATGCAGATTACATTAACTAATAGATGGAATAAATGTAGCTGTAATAGGTCTCCATAGTCTCTGGCAATTAGATGCTATTTAGAGGATGGGTTACTAATTTAAAGCACGCTGAATCAGTTGCCCAACTTTCTCTTCATACACACATCCTATATCATCAACACAACTATTCACACATCCATTCCTCACAATTAATTACCTATGTATTAACTCTTAATTCAACTTGAACAAAAGTTTCCTTGTCCACACACGGTTCAGAGTGAGTCCGTTAACTGGTCAATGAGTCTGACTAGGAGAAAATGATGTGCTGTGACCACCCACTTTGTTGGATTTAATGTCTTGGGTGTGGGAGATTTCATTTTAAAGAAATCATTTAGCTCTCTCGTGGGTATTTGGTTTGGCATAAATCATGAATTTTCAAGAAAAAGTTTCTTCCAAAATTATTATGAGAATTATATGACTCTTTATGTTTATTGTTCAGCTGCCCACTTATTCTTTTGGTATTGCTTCCTATTTAATATCCACTTTTTAAAACTATTGACAAATTAAAAAAAATTCACAGCATATAAGAGGAGTTTTAGACATCTAAATACAATAGAACTGGAACTACTTTAAATATGGAATTATAATATTTACGATATCAGTGATATCAGAACTGGAACTACTTTAAATATGGAATTATAATATTTACGATATCAGTGACAATTGTATTGAAAATTCCAAAGTATTGAAACCATATAATTATTAAGACTTTTACTTCCCCTGCAGGTATAATACATGAGTCTAATAAACTTTCACACTATGAAAAAACACACTTATATTATATTAAAATATTTCAAACTATTTAATGAGGTTCGTTTCCTTCCAAAAGTAAACTGAGGTTGTGTCTGAACCAGCTTGAGGCAAGGGAAGTTTCAAACATAATGTTTTTAAAACCAGCCATTATTTCCCATGTTGAAAAAAAAATTGCAATTTTATTTCCTAACAGCAAATGAAACTGTCAGGAAAATTTAGGTGTAATAAAATGGGGTGGTTAAACCAACATGCTAGACTTGAAATAAAACTGAATTAAAGGAATTAAAATTAATTCTTATGTCAGTCAACTCTTTAAAAATACTGTTCAAAACTTGCTGTTTTTACAAACAGAACTTCCTTGTTCTTGATAAAGTGCAAAGTTAACTATCTCTTTAAAGGCCACTCATGCTGCTGTGGTTGAAACTGTGCATCGGACAATATTTTGCATAAAAATGTGTTGCTTCTGGCAAATTTTCTGCCTACATAAAAAGTTGTCAAGCTGGGTGACTTTAGTGGTACGAGTTTTAAAATGGTGGATTCAGTCCAAGGTTAGCTAATAACGGCTGACATGCCCTGGAATCTCGAGGCCTAAATCAACATTGTTTTCACAGCTGTAATTAAGCCACCTAATCAGAAGCACATTTTGACGGGACAGTTTCTGGAAGCCAGACATTACAATTCCTTATGCCTGGAGCGCAGTGGCTTGTGAGCGGTCCTCGTTTAATTTCAGGTTAAAAAGAAGGGGGGAGCAGTAAAATAAAAAGACTACTTTTTTTTTTTTAAGCAACACACAACCGTTGAAATGAAGCAGGCCTATGTGTTCATGCCTTGACCAGCCTCCCATCCCACCCTCCTCTGGCTCTCGGCTGAGTCCCTCAAATCCCCAGTGGCAGCTGCACACAGTGAGATGAAGGGTCTCTGCCAAGATCAACAGATGAGCTGGTCGAAACTGGCTCTCTGTGTGTTCTGATTGTAAATTGTGCTGGTGATGATTAGAGAACTCTAACACAGGATGTCGACTCTTAAAACTGTCCAGAGAAAATAATTTTTTTTAAGTTCAGGAAATTTTTTTTTTACTTTTTTTGTGGTTTGGTACATAGTGTTGTGTCTATAACTTTCACATGATTCAAATGAATTCACCCAAATTAAGCAACTCCGTTATTTAAAAGAAGGAAGAAAGAAGGCCATGGCTTGGTTCCTAGAAGGGACCTTCATCGCTGGCTGTTTATATAACTGCGGGAGAGTGCGGTTCCCCACCAGCCCACCAGGCATGTGCTCCAACCACCTGCCAGGGGAAGATATTTCTAAAATGATGAAAATCTAGACTGTGATAGTCACATTTTATCAAGCAACTGGATTGATGTCTTTAAAAGAGCTAAATTGCCAGGTGAAGTTGTTTTCTGCAGTGTTGTTGCATTCTATAACATTTAAACTTTCAACCCCAGAGGCCATAGTAAAACTATCAATATGAAGGCACTAGTCACTGGAGTCTGATTACATTTAGTTCTGCATTTTAATTACATATGGATTCTATTAACTAAAACTTTTGCCTTATAGGCAGCATTTTAATCAAATTACTATAATTTTCAAATATGTTACAATAGTTTGACGAGTTAAAAGTTCACATTCCTAACATATTAAATATCAAAAAAATCTTTGCATAAAAAAAGGGAATACTCCTTACAAATACGCTAATACATTTTCAGATTACTTTGGGGACTTTTGACTAACTAGTTACAAGTTATTATGAAATTTATTTAACTCCTATATATTTGTAAATGGATTATTGTTGTTGAATATTACCAAATTCAAAATATAATTATGTTATAAACTCAGAACCATATTGTTGTAAAGTGAAGCAAGAACAAAACAAAACATGGTTAGAAATTAAGTACATATTCAAAATCGGTATTTGTAAGGTCAATCAAAGAATTTTGGAGCTGAAAGTGAATTTAGATTTCATCTAGTTTAAACCCTTCATTTTACAGACAGAAAAAAACAAATCCAAGGAGATTGTGTGATTTATTTCCTAAAGCTTTGTGGTGAGTTGATAACAAAGATTGTTCTAGAACCCACGTTTTCTCTGATTCTCTGTCATGCCACTTTCTAATACAGCAGATTGACATTCTGTACAAGCAACAATATAGCTGCGAATCCCCTACCACCCAAGAACCAAAAGAAATATTTTTTAATGTCGTAAAAACACACAACATAAAATTTACCAGTTTAATATCTTTAAAGTGTACAATTCATTTGCATCAGCAATATCCACACTGTTGTACCACCATCACAACTATCTTAGCTTTAGAACTTTTCCATCATGAAAAAGGAAATCCCATACCCATTAAACAGTCATTCTCCATTCCTACCCCCACCCCACCCCCATCAACAACTAACCTGCTTTCTGGCTCTATTGAGGCAGAATATGCCTATTCTGCATATTCCATATAAATGGAATCATACAATATGTGGCCGTTTGAGTCTGGCTTCTTTCATTTATCATAAAGTTTTTAAAGGGCATCCATGTTGTAACATGGATCAATACTTCACTCCTTTTACGGCTGAGTAATATTGCATGGTCTGGATAGACCACAGTTCTTTATCCACAATATATGAACATTTGGGTTGTTTCGATCTTTTGGCTATTGTGAACAGTGCTGCTATAGTATAAACATTCCCTATTTTTCTCTCTCTTTTTTTCTTCTTCATGGCATTCCTAGTAGGTGTGAAATGGTATCTTATTTTGGTTTTGACTTGCATTTCCATACTGGCTAATGATGTTGAGCATCTCTACATGTCTGTAGATCATCTGGTTGTCTTATTTTGAGAAGTATCTATTCAAGTTCTTTGCCCATTTTAAAAATTAGGTTATATTGTCTTTTTGTTGTTGAGACACAAGTTTTCTTTACATATTAGACCCTAATCAGATAACTGATTATAAATATTTTCTCTCATTTTTATAGGGTGTTTTTTAATACACAAAAGTTTTTAATTTTGATAAAGTCCAAATTATCTATTTTTTTCTTTTGTCACTCATGCTTTTGGTGTCTTATATAAGAATCCACTGGGCCAAAACCAAGCTCGTAACGATTTATTTCTAGGTTTTTTATTAAGAATTTTAGGACTTACAGTTAGATCTTTGATCCATTTTGAGTTAATTTTTGTATATTGTGTGAGGTTAATGTTCAGGGAAATACATTTTTGAAAACACACTTTCTACTGATTTATGTAAATTAGACTTCTATTTCTGAAATAAACCTCACGTACTCTTACTTTTTGCAAGGCCAGGGCATAACTACTTTTAATCTGTATATACAATTGTTATAGACATTTACAGAGTGCCCATCATGTGAATAAAAGTTATTATACTGGTCATTTTATGTCTATGTGGGTAAACATACAGAGGCAGGGGTCTGAAAAAAATCTAACAAAGTTTAAAAATATTTAAGTGGTATGCTGAAAAGAATATTCTTCTTATTATAAATAATTTTTGTCTTTGAAGTTTTGGGGGTATTTTTGCTTTGTTTTTTAAGGAAAATAGTGAAGAGGAGAAAAATATTTAATGTACATTATTTTAAACTTTAACTTAAAATTTTATATTGATATAATAATGTGTATATTATTATATCCATTCTAACTAAGTGATTGCTAGAGAAATATATGAAATATCGTTTGATGGGAATTAATTTAAGAAAATTTGTGTAGGAAAAATTTGGGGGGAACTATCATTTGTGCAATATATATGTTCCATAACAACTATGTTTAAACGAATATGATTAAAGGAATATTCTTCCAATTAATTTAAATTCTAATCAACCAGTATTTATTGAAGTCAGATCACTATAATGGATTTTTTTAATGAATCCTAATATGGTAATACATACACAACTAATTGATTATGTAAGTCGGACTACTACATAGTGCTCAGACAGGTAAGTACAGTGATAAATGAGCTTACTAAAGGGTTCTTCTGGCAACTGTGAGATGAACTTAAAAAAACAGATGGATTCAGAACATGCCTGAATGTCAGGAAGAAAGTGTAGAGCTAAAAATGTGTTGAGCCATGTTATGGCCTAACCATATCTATATGTTGGAAAGATAACTCTGGCATTAAAGTAGCAGACAGGGTGGAAGGGGAAAATCTAGATATGGGGAAACTCATTGGAAAAAAAACAAGAAAATACTATACCTCAAGGAAAGCCTAATGTGACCATAAGGAGAAAGGAGAGAATAAGGAGAGAATAAGTCTAAGAAATCTGTGGTAGTAGAAACAATACCACTTAGCAATTGATTAAATATTGATGGTAGAGGGAAAGTAGAACAAATGTTAAGAGGTTTCCGTGGGCTGCAAGGGGGATAGTTATGTCAGAGATAGGGAATGTATGAAACAAAGAACTTGGAAAAATGGGGAAGGGTAACGTTGGATAATGTGTTCAGTTGGGACCTCAGTGAGTTTGAGGTGTCTAGAAAACTGAAGCGGAGACTTCTGAAAATTCAGCAGGCAACTAAAGCCCTCAAAGAACTCAATTTAGTGAGAAGGATAAAGTAGCAGGAGGGACACTCAGAAGCATAGTAGTTGCTGCCACTCCTAGAATAACTGATGAAAATAATTAAAACATTGATGCCGAATTACCATCTATATTTCCTACAACTTAATTACCAACTGATTACAATGATCAGAGTTCGACATTTTCATCCTGGCCTCTCCTTGCTTCACCCTTGTAATATGTCTTCACTGAAGAATAGAATTATATAAATACAGGGTGGGGCAAATGCAGGTTTACAGTTGTTCGTATGGAAAATAATGTAATAATTAATAAATAATACAAGAATAAACTGTTTCATGTACTCACAACTGTAAACTACTTTTGCCTCACCCTGTATATTACATTTATATATAAATGTATATATCTAATTTAAAATTTTTATATAGTATATAAATAATACTAGTAGCCAGGTGCATGAAATTCGTGCACATTAAAAGGGAATTAATTGCCCTAACTGGTTTGGCTCAGTGGATAGAGCATCGGCATGTGGACTCAAGGGTCCCAGGTTCGATTCCGGTCAAGGGCAAGTACCTTGGTTGCAGGCACATCCCCAGTGGGGAGTGTGCAGGAGGCAGCTGATCGATGTTTCTCTCTCATCAATGTTTCTAACTCTCTATCCCTCTCCCTTCCTCTCTGTAAAAAATCAATAAAATATATATTTTTTAAAAAGGGAATTAATTAGCGGAGATATTTTAATATTGCTATTTGCCCTTTCTCTATAATAGAAGTGTGAAAGATGAAAGGAAATTAGTGAAATGTATATAAAAATCATATATAAATTTATTAATAAATAAACAGTAACAAAAGGATATAACAACAACAGAGGCATAATATAAAAATGACAAAAACATGATATAAAAACAACAGTGATACAAACAATGACTGATAAAGTGATTAAACTTATTCTAATATCTCCCTGTACACCATATTAAGAGTGAAAACACTTTCAGAGTGCTTGACTAATTTCCCTTGTGATGAAGTACTTAGAACTTTAATTGTAACATCACATGCTTTTCAAACTCGAGAGAAAGCAACATATAACTGACCATGTGCAAAAACGGGTTCAGGTAAGAATAAGCCTACTTTGTCTAGAGTTTGTCCTTGTGATTTATCAATAGTCATCACAAATGCTGGCAACATGGGAAACCATCGTTGAATCAATTTAAATGGGAGGCCAGTGTCAGATGGGGACAAATTAATTCTTGGAATCAGAACAGCCTCTCCCTCTGCAGATCTTGTTAATACTTCAGCTTCGATAATGTTAGGTTGTAATCTTTTGATAATAAATCTGGTACCATTACAAAGACCCCATTTACTACTGAGATTTCTCAATAGCATGATGATTGCACCCACTTTCAATTTTAATTTATGACACGGCATTCCCAAAGGAGTAATACTATTAAGAAATTCTATGGGAAAATTTTCCATTTCAGCATCATCTGTGGAATCAATGGAATCATCACTCAAATATGTGTGAAAATCTCCATCGAGTATATCCAAATTTTCTTCATTTAATGTTTGTTGAACATGCTCATTTTTTGGACAAAGAATTGCACGTTTAGATATATTTTTAATATTATCTATAGCAGTGGTTCTCAACCTTGGCTGCACATTATAATCACCTGGGAATCTTTTTAAAATCCTGATTCCTGGGCCTCATCCTCCGGAAATTGTTTCTTTGTTATGGGGTAGGGCCACAACATTAGTAACAAAGAAACAGAATTAAAACTTTATTGTGGGGAGCCACTACAGTGTTTTGAACAGGTTCAAGCCTTGGACTGATGAGAGGGCACAGTCCTCTCATTGCCACGTGCAAGTCCCAGCTTGGAGGGCAGGACCTTCCCTGCACAATTATAGCCAACAGCTGTAGCTATAAGCTTGAACCTGTGGCCCCACATGCCTGAGTGATGTAGGCTTGATAGAGTTCAGGTGCATGTAGTTGAGTAGGATTGAAACCCAGGAGAAAGTTGTAAACATCTTGGTCACGCCCTTACTTTGCCTCGTAGCATCTGCTATAAAATAAAGGCATGGATGTGGGCATGGTCGTTGTCTCTCAGAGAAGGAGCGTCCCACCGAGACCCAGCTTTCATTCTCTTGTCTGTCTTTTCTAAGCCTTTCAGCCACCCCCACTCAGGTTCACCCTTGGCTGTGCTGGCACGGCACACTTTATAAAGATCTCCCAGGGTGGGTTCCTGCCTCAAACCCCACCTTTACAGGAAACAGCTCGGGGGAGGGTGCAGCTGTTGCCAAGACAACCCCTGCAGGACTGACTTCCTTCCGCTTGGTCGAGGTTCTTCTGGTCGTGATGAACACCACCCAGGGTTTTTATATAAGTAGATAATCTATATATATAAAAGCCTAAGTGACTGTTACGACCAGTCAACTGAATGACCTGTTGACTGGTCGCTATGACATGCACTGACCACCAAGGGACAGATGCTCATGCAAGAGCTGCCCTCTGGTGGTCAGTGCGCTACCATAGCCAACCTCCCACAGCAGGCCAACCTTCTGCAGTCCCTCTCCCCAGCCAGCCCTGATCGGCTGATCACCAGCTAAGCCGAGGGACCCCACCCGTGCACGAATTCGTGCACTGGGCCTCTAGTTATATTATAATTTCATATAAGTATGAAATTTATAATATCATGCCCCTATAGTCACTGACATCATTCATATCCAGACATCATTCATTCATTCATTCATCCTCTTAAACTGCATCATACAAAAATTAAAAGACTAGAAGGAAGGTGTGAAGCCAATGAAATATACATTATTACCTCTAAGCCTCTGTTAATTATGCAAAAAAGCTTGAGTTTCTGGACTATGAGAAACTTTTAAAAGTTTGGGTAGATGTGTCAAGGACCAAGGAAAATATCTGCATGTTGACTGGGCTATCCCACCTTTTGATTTTTCATGTTTCCCTTATTTAACTCCAAAGGCCAGAGCTGGAGGCCATGATAAAAATACGGGAGAATTTAATAAGCATCTAAGCAAATGGGTAAAACAGATGTTATTATGGTAGCACATGTCAGTGAATTTTGAAGATAAATAGGAAAAAAATAAGATTTGCATTTGAGAAAAGTAAACAAATAAAGCAAAGGGAGTAGATGTTTACAATGCACTTGTCAGAAACAGCTCAGAGTTCTTACAGAGCTGAGAATCACAGAGTGTAGGGCACACCGACCTAGCCCCTCCTCTTCCTCCAGTCTCCCCTCCAACAATTCTCCACCTAATTCTCTCTTCCCCAATCATACAGACATATTTTCATTCCTTGAGCATGCCACGCTTTCTTTTGTCAGTTCCTATTTAATCTTCATTTTCTCAACTAAGATTTCAATTTCTCAAGTAGACCACCCTAAGCCTAAGTTAGGTCCCCCAGTTATATGCTCTCACAGCACTCCATGATTCCACTTGAATATCATTCTTTTAATTATTTGTGTAATAGTTGTGTTCTCACTGTACTCAAAGTACCACGATGGTAGAGCTTTGTCTTAGTCCACATTGCAGTCCCATAGAAAAGTCTCACAGGCAACAAAAAAAAATCAGAGGCCTTAGGTTCTAATCTAATTGGATTCTAGTTAAAAACCTGTAAGTGAGACTAGATAATCTGTACTTTATACCACTAAACTGCAACCTCACTCAACAAACTAAGTCAGCTTATGACTCATTAAAAAAAAAGTTATTTTTCTTAAAGGGCTGAAAACCTCAATAATAAACATCAGGAATCAACTGAGACAAAGCACTTGAAAGTTTATGAAAGCAACTTACCTTAAATTCTATCAGTGTCTTTACACAATACTAATACTGACAAGCAATCCTTCCTCTCTCAAGAAAATGTAATAAAAATAAATATGACACAATATTATTTGAGAACTTCAAAGGGGAATCTTACTTTTCTTTAATTTTTATTTATTGATTTATTTATTTTACGGAGAGAGGGGGATCAATTTGCTGTTCCATTTATTTGTGCATTCATTGGTTGATTCTGTGCCCTGACCTGGGATCAAACAGAACCCACCACTTTGGAGTATCGGATGATGCTCTAACCAACTGAGCAACCTAGCCAGGGCGGGGAATCTTACTTTTTGTTTTATCTAAACTAAACCAAAATATCTAATTCTTTCACCTTTGTTAACAATATAATACCACTGACAACAATCAAATCTGACATAATGGTACAAAGATATCTCCCTAGCAAAGATACTAACCAAAATGCTCCTCTGATTTGTAATTTATTACTTTCTCATAAATAAAGTACTACAGAACTAAAAACATACTGCTTAAAAATACAGTGGTAATGAGGCAAAGCAATACTGTAGCTTGCAGCATCATAACTCACTGCAAAGTATTTGGGTTTGGCATTCTGTGTTTCACAGATTGAAATATCATATGTTTCTCCACAGCTGTGGGTATGCCGGCATCCGAACACCCGCAAGTAATTGGTTCTGACTGCTGTACTGTTCTCTACTGGGTTGTATGGGACTCAAAAGGCCTTTCTGGTTACTATTACTCAAGATAAAAGCTCTAGAGCAGCGCTAAGTTAATGGGTCAAAGACCAACATACTGAAAATGTTAAAGTACTGGCAAGTATACAACTGGCAGGAATTCTTAGATGAACTCCAGCATTATTATTACATCTTGCTGAACAAAAAAGTGAAAATGTCACCTAAAAAGGGATACAGTCTTTATAGGTGACGGTTCATGTCTACAATATGATCAATCTCTATCACTGCAACATCACAATATATTAAGTTTTTTATTACTACTGAATATTTATTTTTTATTTTTATCCAGTGAAATGGCTGAAAAAGATACTAATGAGCATATACGGACTGTTCTCAGTTCATTAAATAAGTGATAACAACAACTAACATTAATGGGGTATTTAATATGTGCTAAAAGCACTGATTTAAGTGTTGTTTTAGCTCTTTTGCCTACTCATAAAAAGATTACCTCATAGTTACATATATGTCTTACTATAGCTTAGCTGTAGTAAATATATGTAACTATTAGAATTTTTTGTTTGTAGAGAAGAGAGCTATTACTTATTGAGCTCCTAATTTTATTACAGACAATGTCTTTGTTTAGGCCTCATAACAATCTCGCAGTGTAGGCAACTTCAACCATATGTTACCAATACAGACATTGATGCTTAGAGTGTTGTATGGATGATCAATAACTGTGCCAGAAAGCACACCCAGACCTGCCTGACTCTCAAGTCTTGTTGAGAGCAGAAGGCAATGAGAGATGGGGGTGGGTACTGGATTAAGCTAGTTCATCAGAAGCCCAGTAAAGGAATTTTGAGAATGGCCAAAATAACAGTACTAGAGAGGCTGAACAAGAACACCAAAAGCAAAATGGTCAGAGGTAGAATCAAATCAGATTATAGAGTAAAAAGCAGGACTGGATGGTACAACAGATTGGGAACATACGAAGGTAAGCAGTCTTGGACTCCAGTGGGTACAGGCTGTTTCAGTGAGTTAGATGTCTTTAACTGAGAGGGAGAATGGAACTAAAGTAACAACACATTTTTCTATTATATAGAAAACTCATTATATAATTTAATTAAGTAAACATATGCACTATTCATAAGGTTTGTTCCTCAAAACAAAATAAAACAAGATTTGATTGTTCTTCCCCCTAAACAAAATGTCAAGTTGTTATATATTTTTCAAAAACTCCCACAAACATTTCATACTCTCAATACTTTCTTCTGATAATGCTATGCAGAATGAACTGCTCCCTCATCTATGTTCCCGAAGACTTTATACAAGCCTATTTTTATGACTGCTTATATGACTGCTTCCCTTACTAGAAGATGAATCCACAAGGGCAGAGATTGTCTTATCACCTTCAAACCCACAGAACAAATAAAATATAGACAAAAAAACAAAAATGCCAATAATTATATTAATGTAAATGGCCTACCAACCCAATTAAAATCCTATGATGTCAAATAGAACAATAAAACAAAGCCAAACTGTACCTTTCTATAAGAGATCCACTGTAAGCCCTAGCTGGATTGCTCAGTGGTTGGAGCATTGGCCCTCAAACCAAAGGGTCATGGGTCAGATTCATGGTTAAAGGCACGTACTTCAGTTGCAGGCTCAATCCTGGCCAAAGTATGTGAGGGAGGCAACCAATTGATGTTTCTCTCTCTCTCCCTCCTCCCTGCCTCTCTTTAAAAAAAAAAAAAAAAAAAAAAAAAGACCCACTGTAAATATAAAACATAAATTAAAGAAAAGAATGGAAAAATATATATTATACAAACACCAGTCAAAAGAAAGCTGGAATGTGAAAAGATAATAACTGAAAATGGATAATTATTAAAATGGACAGTACAGTGATCAGGGCCAAAACCATATTTCCGGAGATCTAAATTTAAGATACTGAAATACACAAAGTCACTCCCATCTTTAAACTGAGTTCCCTGAATCCTCTGAACACACCATTCCTACATCTCACACTTAACAGCTAAATCCTTGAGATACTTGGTTAAATGCAGTGGGGTTTTTGGTCAACTTCCACTTATTTATCCACCTCTTATTGAAAGAGTCTTTGCTAAGGTTACCAAAGGTCTCCATATATTAAACTGAAAGGCCATTTTCAATCCTGATTTCATTTGATTTTCAACAGAATATTAGACAATTGACACATCACTCTTCTTAAAATACTCCAATCTCATGGCATCATACATACATTCTGGAGTTTCTTCTTAGCTCTTTTTTTTTCCATTTTAAGTTATTTTTATTCTTCTTGTGGTCAATACATAACAGAGCAGTTGAGGTGTATGATAATCAAAGAATAGTTCATGGTTGAATAAATTTAATACTCTTGCTACATCAGTGCAGCATATTAAAAAGTCCACTGTAATATTTAACTCAACTGATTAAGGCATTTACTGGATTTCTGATATTACAGATTTGAAATATAACATCAGTGGGGTGAGGAATTGCTTTTTAAAAAACCTTTATTGTTGAGAGTATTACATATGTCCCCTTTTTCCCCCATTGACCTCTTCCACCTTCCTCCACTCCCCAGGCCTTCACCACCCTATTGTCTGTGTCTATGGGTTATGCATATACGCAAATGAGTTCACTGGTTGATCTTCCCCCACCCCAACCTTCCCCTGCCTTCCCTCTGAAGTTTGGCAGTCTGTTTGATGTTTCTATGTTTCTGGGTCTATTTTTGTTCATTGGTTTATGTTGTTCATTATATTCCACATATGCGTGAGATCATATGATACTTATCTTTCTCTGACTGGCTTATTTCGCTGAGTTAGCATAATGCTCTCTAGGTCCATCCATGCTGTTGCAAATTGTAAGAGTTCTTTCTTTTTTACAGCTGCATAGTATTCCACTGTATAGTCTTCTTACCTCTTCATAGCCTCCTTTGCAGCCTCATCCTCTTCTACTCAAGCACTATATGCTGGAGTTTTCAAGTTTCATTCGTGGGCCCTTTTCTCTTCTTACTTCATAAACTGTCTCTATATCGTCTCATTCTTGCTAACAGCTGCAAGTCCCATCCATATGACAATGACTTAAAATTTATATATCCATGTGGCATCTTGCTTGAATTCCACAGCAAGCAGCCTTCTTGACATCCCCAGTTTGATGTCTCAAAAGTTCCTCAAAATCAACATATTTAAACCGACAATATTCCCTCCTGTTGCATTGCTTTTCTCTCAGTAAATAAGATCATTGATCTATTTCCAAAAGCAAAAATCCTAAAATTGTCTGACACACCCCTGCTCATGTTCTTCCCATCCAATTGTTTCTTCATACCAAGGCCAAAGTGATCTTTTTTAAAAAGCAAATCTGAGCACATCACTCCTTCTTTAAAGTTTTACAATGACTTTTCCTTTGCTCTTAAAACAAAGACAACAAAGTCTGACCTTTCCCTTCTCTCTAGCCCCTCCTTATCTCAGACACTCTTGCCTTTGTTCTCTTTATTCCAGCCACACTAGTCTTTCTAAGTTTCTTCTTCCCATCACAGAGTCCTTTTAGATGCTCCCACTCCCCTCCTCCTGGTCTGGAACACTACTCTCTTCCACCCCCAAATCACTCCTCTCCAGTCTTCAGATATTAGCACAAACATCACAGACCCTGAAAAGGCTTTAACCCAAAGAGTATCCTATCTAATAAAAGAGAAACATGGTAATTAGCGTACGACCGCTACCCTTCCCATTGGCTAATCAGGGCGATATGCAAATTAACTGCCAGCCAAGATGGTGGCCAGTAGCCAGGCAGCTGGAAGCGAACATGAGGCTTGCTTGCTTCAGTGACGGAGGACTCCAACGTTCCCCGCCTGCTGCTGCTGGCCTCTGAGCTGCAACTCTAAGCAACTATGTTACAAATATAGAAGCTAAAGAAAACCCCAGAAACCTGCTTTAGTCGCCGGGCTTCAGCCAGCAGGATCGCAACATTGTTTCAAATACAGAAGGTAAACAAAGGCCAGAAACCTGCTTTCAGCAGCCGAGGCCTAAGAGCTGGAGCCTCAGAGCTAAAGCTGGCCCAGAATTAAAAAAAAGAAAAAAGAAAAAAAGGAGCGGTTGGGCGCTTCAGTCACCCGCCAGCCTGAAAACAGCCCTCAGCCCCTCACCCAGACTGGCCAGGCACCCCAGTGGGGACCCCCACCCTGATACAGAACACCCTTCAGGGAAAACCAGCCGGCCCCCTCCCGTGCACCAGGCCTCTATTCTATATAGTAAAAGGGTAATATGTCTCCCAGCACCGGGATCAGCATGACAGGGGGCAGCGCCCAAACCCCCTGATCGCCCTGCGGCTCTGTGTGAGACAGGGGGCGGGGCCACAACCTCCCTATCCGCCCGGTTCTGTTCATGACAGGGGAAGGCGCCCCAACCCCCTGATTGCCCTGCGGCTTTGTGTGTGACAGGCTGCGGTGCCCCAACCCCCTGATCGGCCCTGCTCTGTGCGTGACAGGGTGCGGCGCCCCAACCCGCCCCCCATGGGCCCTGCTCTGTGTGTGACGGGGTAGAGCCATACCTCCCCATCGGCCCTGCCCTGAGTGTGACAGGGTGCGGCGCCCCAACCCCCTGGTCCGCCCTGCTCTGTGTGTGACAGGGGGCGGTGCCCCAACTCCCCTATCAGCCCTACTCTGTGAGTGACAGGGGGGAGCTCCCCAACCCCCTGATTGGCCCTGCTCTGTGGGTGACAGGGGGGAGCTCCCCAACCCCCTGATGGGCCCTGCTCTGTGCGTGACAGGGTACGGAGCCCCAACCCCCCTGATAGGCCCTGCTCTGTGCGTGACAGGGTACGGAGCCCCAACCCCCCTGATGGGCCCTGCTCTGTGAGTGACGGGGGCAGCGCCCCAATCCCAATTGGCCCTGCTCTGTGCGTGACAAGGGGTGGCGCCGCAACCTGCCCATCGACCCTGCCTTGAGTGTGACAGGGGGAGGTGCCCCAACCCCCCAATCGGCCCTACCCTGAGCTTTACTGAGGGTGGCATCGCAACCTCCCGATCTGCCCTGCTCTGTGCATGACAGGGGCGGCGCCCCAACTCCCCAATCAGCCCTGCTCTGAGCCGGACCAGGGGCTGCACCTAGGGATTGGGCCTGCCCTCTGCCACCCGGGAGCAGGCCTAAGCCAGCAGGTCGTTATCTCCCGAGGGGTCCTCGACTGCGAGAGGGCACAGGCCAGGCTGAGGGACCCCCCTCCTCCCCGAGTGCACAAATTTTTGTGCACTGGGCCTCTAGTAATATAATATTAACCAAGGAGGTCAGAGAGCTAGCAGGAAAAAAAATGTATTTTTCTGAGAAAGGTTAGAATAAATTCCAAATATTTATTTTAAAAAATGTTTAAGTTTCCTCTTCATTTTAATTTCTCTTGGTGGATGTTAAAATTACTACTGTTTCATCAAGAAAGTCACTTTAAAAACTGAACCCAATTAAACTCATATCTCAGATCCCAAATAGCAGGTTTGTTTATTTAGTGGCTACATTACCAGTATTTTTCAGTCAATAAATATTTGTTGATCACCTACTATGGGCCAAACTGTTCTTGGCACTAGAGTGACTTCACAGCAGTGAGGAAAACACCCAAAATTGTTTATCTTTATGGAACTTATATTGTACTGAGTGTAGGGAGCAAATAGGTAATAAAGAAAATAAATAAAATATACTACATGTCAACTGATGATAAGTGCTATAGTGAAAAATATAAATCAAGGAAGATGGAAGATAGATAGGTGAGCTAGGGTAAGAGTGAGATAGAGTTTGGGGGGAGGGAAGACTGGTGGTTGCAGTTATAAATACCCATGATCTTTAAGGCTTTATTGGGATGCTGACATTTGAGCTAAGACCCTCAAGGAGCTGAAGAACCAAAACCTAGCTGTGCATCCATTTGCTTTAATGCTAAACTCTTTTTCTGTTGAAATGAAATGGGTCAACAGCTGAATGGCAGATTGACACTGTTTTTACTTACAAGTTACCCTGATTTATTCTAATCAAACCAAAAAGGGGGAAAAGACATTCCAATTATTGGGTACACTCTATCACTGTTGACATATCTGCCTTTTGAGAAAAAAGTTTAAATGTTTATTTCATTCCCTTATTTCACAAGCATTCATTTTTTTATATTCTCCAAACACATATTTCAAATGTAGGAAATTTTGTTTAGTTTTAAATGAGCTCAAATTTCAGAATGGGCTAAAATTTTAAAACATAAAATGACTGCTGGAACTGAATTTTAATCATATAGATGAATCACAACATGAATTTTAGCTAGGCATGTATTATGGATGTCTAGTTTTCTACAGAGAATAATCACATGTTCTAATTACCATTTTGGTTATACGCATAATTAATAATATTCTGTCTTAGTGGGACACACTGAATCTTCAGACAGTTGTAAGCTTTCACTATGCACACTGCCAAATCCAACTGTCAGCTGCACTGCCAAACACAAAGGAATCTTGATGTAGTGTTTTAGCATTGATAATAATATGTACATCTTTATACATGATACAATGGAAAATAAGATGCTTTTCTTCCTTCATAATTTTCTACACACTAATAATTTTATAGTGCTTGATTGATCATTTACCCTAAATACTATGTATTGGCAAGTTATCTTAAGAGCAATGAATACATGAATGCAGATGTGACCCAAGATCCAAAGAAGACAAGTGGGGATAAGGACACATATGTAATAACTTAATCAATAAAGAAATTATGGGGGGGGGGAGAAGAAGACAATTTTGTAGGACTTACTGATTGTAAACTTTCATTTTCACGTAAACAAGCTGTGTGAAGTTCTGATTTCAAGGTTGCAATGTGACTTCGATGCGATGTCATTTCCTTCTCTAAGGTTGCAATTCTGGTGCTTGCAAGCTGGTAGACATCCATGAAGCTTTTAATCATAGCCTAAAGAAATAAAAATAATGTCACATACAAGTCAAGCAGAGCTGTCCCCAAAGAAGAATTCCCATAATTTGAAAGCAAAATCATTAAAATTGTTAAACAAACTACTTTTCATTTTTCTTTAAAACAATAAAGCTACACCTCACATTTTATATTGAGAACAGTGACTATTTTAAGACAGTTTTGGGGAAAAATAATTGAGACTTCTTTTCCAGACTATTTATTTAAATAAGATGTACTTTGATCTATTGTGCTTAAAATTTAGAATGCAGTTCTTAAAGATGGCACACTTATTTTCTCTGTAAAGCTAAATTCAAGTTGTAATTTGACCCACATTTCAATCTTAAGGCACACAACAGATGGATATGTAAGCAAAATATTTCAAAATGAGCTAAATTAATAAAAAAATTTCAATCTACCTTACAAACAAGTATTTTTAAACAAAAGGAACTAAGATGATCCTGTGATTTTTAAGAGTAAATGTCATTCCTATATTGTTTAAAAAAAAAAGCATAATTACATTCATTCATATAATAGAGAAGTGCCTTTGCATTATACTATGTATAATAAAGTAAGAAACACATGCAAGTGCTGGTAACTTTTTCTCTCATCTAAATAGTATAATATTTTGGGAATTGTTGGACCTCCGTATTACAGATTAATCATATTTTATAGACTTTTTCTTCTAAAGCAACCTGAAGTGAATTTTGAGTCCAAGAATACTATTACACCTTTTTTAAAAGTCTTTCAAAATGTTTCAAACATAGCAAAATAAAATCAAACATTTCTGAAATATTCAAATATAATGTCATTATTTACAAGAAAATAAATGTTCCAGCCACAGTCACAACTTAGTACAATGGTAAACAGTCCAAGAATTTCCAAATTATATTTAATCTAAAGAGTCTAAATTGTGTGAGCTTTGAGAAACTTGATATTTGAACAATTCATATGAAGTAATAATTTGGTAACAAAGGTAAGTACCCACACACACACAATGTCTAAGAAATAGAAGTAGGTTAGCAATTGTAGGTAAAAGCAAAAAATGTCACACCTTTTTGCCAAAAAAAATTCTTATTATCCCTCAAAAATCATGCTCAGACACCACCTCTTCAAGAAGCCGCTTTTGAGCCCAAAGGCAGTATTATCTTCTACACGGGGGCCCTTTGAATCCCTGATGCTTGCTTCTATTATTGCATGTATTTTTAGCAGAAATGCATTTGGTTACGTTTATCTTTACTAGATGAAGAAGCTCCTGAAGCCAGATATTGTGCCTTATCATCTCTGTATCTTCAGAGATGATAGCAGCCCACGGTTAGCACTTGTTTGAATGAATAAATAAATGAGATTAAAAAAAAAAACAACACAGGTTGAAGCCATAGGCTGGTATAAAAGACCTTATAGGGCTCTAACTGGTTTGGCTCAGTGGATAGAGCATCAGCCCGTGGACTGTAAGGGTCCCGGGTGAGTCCTGTCAAGGGCACATGCCTGGGTTGTGGGCTTGATCCCGAATAGGAGGCCTCCAGGAGGCAGCCGATCAATGATTTTATCTCATCATTGATGTTTCTATCTCTCTCACCCTCTCCCTTCCTCTCTGAAATCAATAAAAATGTATTTTAAAGATAATTTTTAAAAATAAAATACCTTATAGGAAAAAAATTAAGATATTTTGGAAAATATACTCTTAATACTCTAACAAATAAAGTATTAGTCATACTTTGTTTAAGGTGAAAGAAGATACAAAAGCATATCTGAGGGCATAAAAGAAAGGACAGAGCACAAAAAAGTGGATTCCATCACCCAACGCTAACTAAGCATGGTATGACCTATGTTTGGAAGCATGTCACATGTCCTAACTTACCTTCTTTTGAGTAATTTTGAGGTAATCTTATAATTAATACTAACACAAAATATTTTCCTAGGTTTAAATAGTATATAAAATCAGAAACTATAAAATCATATCTATTCCTTCCTATGCTAAGTCTCTCTCCTCTCTAACAAATTCATTCATCTTCTCCACTGAGATAATGGACCAGGAATCACCAGTCCTACTTCTTTTTTTATCCTCACTCTGCCACTTACTAAGCTTTATGTTGTTGGGCAATGCCATGCCATCTCTCTGAACTTCCATCTCCTTCCCCCATGAAATGGGAAGAAGAGTCATTTTTTTGCCTGTTTCCAAAACTATTGTAAGGCTCAGATGATTAAAAATCTAATGCAAAGCCATTCTCTTAACCCTAATATGAGAAAGCCCTCTAAAAATGAAATCTAATAAATTTAATTGGCCCTAGCCAGTTTGGCTCAGTAGATAGTGTCAGCCTGCGGTCTGATTCCAGTCAAGGGCACGTACCTCGGTTGCAGGCTCCTCCCTGGCCAGTGCTCTGGTCAGTGCACGTGCAGAAGGCAACCAATCGATGTGTTTCTCTCACATTATGTTTCTGTCTTTCCCTCCCTCTTCCACTCTACCTTAATCAATGGAAAAATATCCTCATGTGAGGACTAACCCAAAAATAAATGAATAATAAATTTCATTGGATTATTAATGTTCTGTATTTGTGATGTAGCAATTTGTCTATTTAATTCTGAATCCCCACCTTCACCACTCACACAACACATGGTTGAATGTAAGATGCAAATGGCAGAAGTGTATCACTGGTTGTGTTTATTAAATTACTAGAGGCCCGGTGCACAAAGATTTGTGCACTCGGGAGGGGGGGAAGGAGGTCCTTCAGCCCGGACTATGCCCTCTTGCAGGGGATTGGGCCTAAGCTGGCAGTCAGACATCCCTCTGGAAGCCCGGGGGCCCTCGGGGGATGTCCACTTGCCAACAGGGAGCAGGCCTAAGCTGCAGTCGGACATCCAAGGCGCTGCTGAGGAGGCGGGAGAGGCTCCCACTACCACAGCTGTACTGGCAGCTGTCAGCCTGGCTTGTGGCTGAGCAGAGCTCCCACTGTGGGAGTGCACTGACCACCAGGGGGCAGCTCCTGCATTGACCGTCTGCCCCCTGGTGGTCAGTGTGTGTCATAATGACCAGTTATTCCAGTCGTTCTGCTGTTAGGGTCAATTTTCATATTACCCTTTTATTATATAGGATAGAGGCCTGGTGCATGGGTGGTGCCCAGCTGGTTTTCCCTGAAGGGTGTCCCGGATCAGGATGGGGGTCCCGCTGGGGTGCCTGGCCAGCCTGGGTGAGGGGCTGAGGGCCATTTTCAGACCGGCCACACCCCCTTCAGGGTGGGGGTCCCGCTGGGGTGCCTGGCCAGCCTGGGTAAGGGAGGGGGGTCCTGCTGGGGTGCCTGACCAGACTGGGTGAGGGGCTGATGGCTGTTTTCAGGCTGGTCACACCCCCTTCAGGGTGGGGGTCCCTGCTGGAGTGCCTTGCCACCCTGGGTGAGGGGCTGATGGCTGTTTGCAGGCTGGCCACAGCCCCTTCAGGGTGGGGGTGCCCGCTGGGGTGCCTGGCCAGCCTGGATGAGGGGATGATGGCTGTTTGCAGGCTGGCCACGGCCCCCAGCCACTCAAGCTCCCAGTTGAGGCTGGCTGGAAGCAGGTATCTGGGATTTATTTATCTTCTATAATTGAAACTTTGTTGCCTTGAGCAGATGCCACAGCGGCCAGGGCAGGCAGAAAGCTTGGCTTCCTCCATTGCCAGGGCAACCAAGCCTCCTGCTTGCTCCAGCTCCATGGCTGCCTGCTGCCAGCTTGGTTGGGTTATTTTGCATATAGTCACTCTGATTGGCTGATGGGCATGGCTTGGGGCATAGTGGAGGTGCAGTCAATTTGCATGTTTCTCTTTTATTAGATAAGATGACAACCATGGTTTAATCCTATCAATTATACAGAAATTTTAATTGAAATTTTGGCTAGAAAATATCCAACTTCACTGAATCTATCAATTTATCTTTAAACTGATATATGCCCTGTTTTCTTATATTTTAACAAATATATTTTATACTAAATATATTTTATATTTTTAACAAAAATTCAAACACCCTATTAGGTTACGAAATTTGCTTTGAAATACACATAAATTTTTATGGATTTAGATCAATTTTAGAGAAAAGTTTATAGTTCTAGAACTATTTCCAAACAACTATTTTCATAATGCTTTCTCCATAAAACTCCTTCAAAGGAGTGAGGGTTTTTTCTGCAAATGTCACTTTACCTTGATGTGGCAGAGTGTGTTTTACTTGGGGAGAGCTTTTTAAATATTTTCTGGATAGGATGCTTTTGGTAGCCACTTGCCATCAAAGAAAAGGTCAACGGATTTGGAGCCTTTCTCTTTTTGATAAAGATAATCCCATAACTGACACTCAAGTTCAAGAGTACTTTGTAGCACTTTCCACAAGAAAAACAGCAAACCTTATATAGCAGATTTTAAAAACTACTTCTTATGTCATTGTAAATTACAGTACTGTAAATATTACACTATGTTTGAATTTAATCCATCAATTCTTTTAACCACACGGGATACATAATAGTTCAGATTGAAATACACAGAAAGTAAAGATGCCTCTCTCGACCCCTCTGCATGGTGAAATCCTTCCACCTTTCCCTTAACATACCTGCAGAAACATGAATGTCTAAAAAATGGACCAAGTGAAGAAACCAGTGCCAACCCATACCACAGGACAAAAATTTTATTTCTTACTTTATTAAAAAATGGAGCAGTTGTTGTCTTGCATACCCACAGGATATATTCAGTCTCCAGAGTGAGTTAAAATGGGGGGGGGGGGAGGGGGCAGGGGAGA
This sequence comes from Myotis myotis, assembly GCF_014108235.1. Lineage (NCBI taxonomy): Eukaryota > Metazoa > Chordata > Mammalia > Chiroptera > Vespertilionidae > Myotis > Myotis myotis. The sequence goes on along the minus strand of NW_023416316.1, from coordinate 56,349,613 downwards.
TAAATTTCATATATAGATTTTATATTATACTAGAAATTCATGCACAGGAGCGGGGGGAAGGGAGTCCTTCAGCCCGGCCTGCACCCTCTCCATTCCAGGACTCCTCAGGGGATGTCCAACAGCCGTCAGACATCCCTCTCGCAATCCAGATCTGCTGCCTCCTAACCGCTCACCTGTCTGCCTGCCTGATCACCCCAACTACTCTGCCTGCTTGCCTGGTCACCCCTAACTGCCCTCCCCTGCCAGCCTGGTCACCCCTAACCACCTCTGCCTTGGTCCCCGCCACCGTGGCTTTGTCCAGAAGGACATCCGGAAGATGTCCAGTCTAATTAGCATATTACCCTTTTATTAGTATAGATTCAGTTCTTTTGATAGTCTTTATTTTTTAGAGCAATTTTAGGTTCACAGAAAAATGGAGCAGTTCATACCCCTTGCCCCTACACACCCAGAGCTTCCTCCACTGTCAACATCTGCACCAGAGTAGTGCATCTGTTACAACTGATGAGCCTGTACTGACACGTCACCCAAAACTCACAGATTATATTAGGGTTGACACTTTGTGTTGTACATTCTATGGGTTTTGACAAATATATAAGGACATGTATCCACCACTGAAGTATCATACAAAATAGTTTCACCGCCCTAAAAATCCTCCGTGCTCCACCTACTCATCCCTCTATCCCCCCAACCCCTGGCAATCACCCATCGTATTGCTGTCTCCACAGTTTTTATATTAAACTTTCTAATCTTTTTCTCCAAAGTCTTTTAAAATTTCATTTTTTTCTATGTTTTATATTATAGAGCTTTGTTAACAACCACACATGTGTATAAGTTTAAAGGAATAAATATACAAACATTGGGGTTACTGGCTCAAAAGTAAGAGTAAGCTATTAACAGGTTTGGAGAGCTCTCCTCTGCATGGCTCGGTGGCTAACTAGAGGAGGACGCCAGCTGAGCTAGTCAGCTCGTCCCCTCCTGGTGCCGAGGGAGGAGGCCACAGCTGGGTTTGTCCCCAGAGACCAAAACAGTGAGTAAGAACCTAGAATCAGAAGAGCAGGCAGGGCCTCAGGAGCCTCTACATCCAGAAGGCAATCCACCGGCCACCTGCCTGGTAGTGTGTGTGTGTTCCACCTCTTCACCTCACATGCAGGTGTAAGCCCCAATCATCAGAAACCTCATCGACATAAGCACAGGAGCAACATCCCACTCTAGGAAGCCAAAATCTGTACTGCTGCATAACAGATCACCAAAAATGGAATGGTTTAAAGCAACACAAATTTTGTAGTGTCCACGGGTCTTGCATGGGTTAGCTGGGTCCTCTGCTCACGGTCTCTCCTGGCAGGAATCAAGGTGGCAGCTGAAGCTAGGAGCTCATCTGAGACTCAGGGTTCTCTTCCAAGTTGTTGGTAGAATTCAGTTCCTTAAGGTTTTAGAACGAAGGTCTCCATTTTCTTGCTGACTATCAGAGAGGGTCACTCTCACCTCCTAAAGACCACCGCAGGTCCTTGCCAAGTGGACCCCTCCCTTCTCAACACGGCCGTTTGCTTTTTTACAGGCCTGTAGGAGAGCATCTCTCCAACACTTCACCCTCTTTCAGAAGGCTCGTCTGATTAGGTCCGGCTCATCCAGGATAATCTCATATTTACTGGTCATGCCCACCCTCAAGAGCACAGTACACCGGAGGAAGGGTCTTGTGAGCCATTGTAGAATTCTGATTACCACAACCTAAACCACATGCCTTAACAAAACATAACTCACAAAAATGATCACAGATTTAAATGTAAAACATAAAACCAGAAAAGTTTTAGAAGACAATGTGGAGAAAATCTTTGACATCTAGGGCTTGATGAAGAGTTGTAAGACATGATAGAAAGGCATAATCCATAAAAGAAAAAAAATCAATAAATTGAACATCAAAATTTAAAACTTTTACTCTATAAAAGATCCTGTTACGAAGATTAAAAGACGAGCTACAGAGGGGGGAAATATTTGCAATATAGATAGCTGACAGGGGAAAGTACTTCCAATACAAACACCAGTCTATATTTACTCACTGACTGTCACAGCAACACCAGGTATTCTGGAGCCACAGTATAGCCTGGAGCCTCAAAGGAGTCAATGCAACCTGAGGGGCACATGCACTCAGCTCAACATTCCACTCCAAGTCCATCTCACATCTGCCTGAAGTATGCCAAGGAGGGAGGTGAAGCCCACACTCTACCACCAGGAATCACTGAATGAGTTGTGAAGTATGGGAATCACCAAGACCTAGGCTTGATCACCTTTGCCCAAAGGTATTCTCACTTCCTCTATCGTTCTGCTCTGAGGCTTGCCTAGACCCCAGTTCTAACAATAGTTACTATGTGCCACATTATGAGCTTTGCATGTTCTTCTAATTCTAGCAATAACCCTGTAAGACTCATATTATCTCTACAGAATCAGAAACTGAGGCCCACGGATACTACTAAGTACCTTGGCCAAGATCACCTAGCATATAAAGAATGAACTGGGATTCAAATCTATGTCTGCCCAGTTCCAAAGCTCAATCTCATTCTATGTGTTGCAAGTTTATTTTGTTTGTTTGCTGTGGGCTGTGTCATACAAAATTTCTCAGTGAGGTCAGCAGAGTTAATCTAGACTTTCCAAGTTTCATAAAATTGCACAGGTAGTCTATCACAACATTCATGTGTCCATTTTAATCCATGCTCTCTCTCTATTAACTGAAAAAGGTAATTTTGCCGTGAAACCAGGATTTTCAAAGATTTTAAACTTAATTATTATACATTGACTCTGAACTACCAATTCTCACTTATGTAATATAAATAAATACTTACTTCCAATAAAAGAGCTTCAGATGATTTTTTTTCTTAGGGGTTTTATTCATTCTGTAGAATGGGTTCAATAAATATTTGTAACAAATTAATAAATCTCTATTCTATCCAAATATGCTACATATTCTATATTTATGCCAAAATGTCTTTTGATTCTAGAAAAATGTACCTTGAAAGGTCGTGAGGTTATTTAAATGAGAAAAAATTAAGCTTACAAATTATAGCAAATCTGTATCATCCATGCAATAGATTTTGAAAAAAGAGAAAACTTGGGAAAAAAAACTTCTTGTGTATTTAATTAACTTATACTGTGAAATGACAATGTTTTATGCATCTCTCAACAGCCTGACTTTGGATCTGATATCATCAGTGAAAGACAGTAGAAGCAAAATACCAAGACAGTGATATTCCAAATCCTACCACACAGGGTTTAGTTCATCTGACACATACACTCTGAATGAAATCCATGTATACTCTATATATGTATAGAAGGAATGAGATCCCAAGAAGTTATATTTCATTTCCACTTGACATACTAAGATTGGGGAAGACTTTTATTTTCATATATCTGGAAAATTTTCTGGCAGAAAAATGACCTTTCCTTTATGTAAAAACTAGAATTTTGGTGAACCAGGCCCCACCCCCCCATGCAAGTTTTCCCATTCCTGAACAGCCGATTTTTCTACCCCAGTTGTCCTGGGAGGTTGTGTGTAGTACTAGAGTTGCTGTTTTCCTTAGAGACTGGCCTGGCCAACTACTGTCCACTGAAGAATGTGCACTCCTATTTACTTAGTAAAGCCAGGCTTTACTAAGTTTATATAAGCGGCATCAATCTGAAGAACTTCATTAGTCTTTATTTCAAGGCATTATGCAAAGAAAACTGACATTAAGAGAGCCTTAACTGACAGCATACATATATGCACATTCTTAGTAGCCAGGCTGGTGTGGCTCAGTGGTTGAGCATTGACCCATGAACCAGGAGGTCACAGTTTGATTCCCCATCAGAGTACATGCCTGGGGTTGTGGGCTCAAGCCCCATTGTGGGGCATGAAGGAGGCAGCCAATCAATGAGTCTCTCTCATCATTAATGTGTCTAGCTCTCTTTCCCTATCCTTTCCTCTCTAGCAAAAAAAAATATATATTTTAAGATGTGTAACTAGATATTTAATGCAATGTGCACACAGATACTGAAATGCTTTTTAGTGTTGATAGTGACAATGTTAAGGATAGTAAACTGTTAGGTTATTAAAAGAAAAAATTTAGTTGCAAATGCACAACCTCCTTGGTCAAGCACAACTGAAGACAAAATAGATGTGATGTTGTACATAGTTTAGGTATGTTTTTTGTTGATGTTACTTTATGTAAGAAAAAAAGAATCGATGTTCAATTTTGCCTTTTTGCCATTTGAAATGGCCCTGGCCTTGACTTACCCCATCACTCACATGTCTTACTGGCACCGCTTCAAAGGAAGCAAACGTAGTAGCTTTTCAGGTATGAGAAGGAGCCCGTGGGAAACCACACTCGGCAGTGCTGCAGAATACTTTTGTGGCAGATATTTTTAAAAGGTGTTTTCTTTATATCATGTTTAGACTCTAAACTTTTTCTGGCCTCCACTCAACCATGGCATATACAACTTAAATGTGCCAAAAACAAGACCAATTCTTTTTCTAATATGTTATTTCCAATTGGAATTGAATCAAGGCCAATCCTGAGGCTAAATGCAGCTTCTAGACTGATGATGATTACTGCTCTTATCTATAATAATAAAAGGGTAATATGCTAATTAGACCAGACATCCTTCTGGACATCATTCCAGATGTCCTTCCGAACAAAGCCAGGGCCAGAGGGAAGCCAGCCCGGGTCCTGGGTGCCACAGGGAAGCTGGTGCCGGCAGCCGGGGGAAGGAAGGCCTACTCTTGCACAAATTTCATGCATCGGGGCTCTAGTAACTAAAGAAAAGCTAATCCATAAAGAGAGAAAATAAGCCATGCATTTATTAAAAGCTAATTTTTATTACCATGATTCCATTCTGATACTGATGTATCAGATGGGTTTGGGAATCTATATGTCTCAGTCAGAACGGTTATCTACTTCAATAATCCTTATAATCTCTACTGTATAACAAAATTCACTAAGTATGTTAAACTACATCTCTGAAAAATATTGTTACTACAGTGTTTTAAGGACAAATTAGTTCTAAGATTCTCTGTGATATTCAACTAAATCAATGAATTTACTTTTTGCACATTATGAAGGAACAAATAAGATTTCCATGAAATCCCAGAGACCACAGTTTACTCACAATATCACAGAGCTTTGGGAACTGAAAAGTTCCTACCCATCATTTAGTTCAACCCCCGTTTGCAGATGAGGAATCCCCACATTTGCAAACGGGGGTTGAATTAAATGAGCTACCTAGAGGCTGAGACTCAAGTCCAGATACTTCCCATCTCTATTGTCTGACAATAACACTTAGAGGAAAGGGAAGTGTTAGCTACATAACCTTCAAGGCCACTCAAACGCCACCTCCTCTCTGAAGCCTCTCCTGATTGTCTCAGCATGAACAAAAGTATCTGTACCTCTCCTGCAGCAACCATGCTTTCCATGTCATATCACTCTTAAATTTCACACCCCCTCCCAAAGATTTCTGAGTCACCTCTGTATTCCAGAGCGTAGCACAGTGCCTTGAACGTGGTAGGTGCTCAGTATGTCACTGAATGGTGTCAGCCACATCCAAATCTAGATGATCTAGAGAGCTGGTCATTTTATTTTTTTCAAACCAATTTCCTGGTTCACATTTAGTCTTTAAATGCTCTCAAAGGACATTTTTATTTTCCCTCTAGAATATGTGGGAAACTTTGAAGCAAAGGACACTGTGGTTCGAAGGCTCCTATGGATTACCAGGAACCAGGTGTGCCAACTACCAGGCCCTTGGACCCCCAAGTGACCTTGTTCTCCTTGCCTAGGTCACCTGTCTAGGTACCAGGAAAGCTGGCTTTTCCAGACCCTTTAAGAGGCTGCATTACCTTCTCTAATGGGAACAAATTGGAAGGACAGATAAAAAAAAAAAAAAAGATCAGCAGGTTAAGTGTCAAGGAATTCCATCCATTCTGCTTTCAGTATACAAAGCAGAAGGGGCCCCAAAACAATGTCACATGGGACAAAATTGTGCCTTTAGTTTGCATTAATTAGACTTGAGCCAAATAAAGCCTATTAGAGTCATAGCTGATTTACATATAACACAATTGTTGACGTCTCTTTGAGTTTTCAGGTGGCACAAACTGCTACACAATTCCTTCATAACCCAAAACAAAAAAAGTAAGAAATACTAAACATTACATTTTAATTTTACTAAAAAGTACTATCGCACAAGCTGAATGTGCTTCACGAAAAGAAAAACAAAGGCTTGCCCTGACCGGTTTGGCTCAGTGGATAGAGCGTCGGCCTGCAGACTGAAAGGTCCCAGGTTCGATTCCGGTCAAGGGCATGTACCTGGGTTGCGGGCACATCCCCAGCGGGAGATGTGCAGGAGGCAGCTAATCAATGTTTCTCTCTCACCGATGTTTCTAACTCTCTATCCCTCTCCCTTCCTCTCTGTAAAAAAATCAATAACATTTTTTTTTAAAAAAAAGAAAGAAAAACAAAGGCTGGCATTGAAACACTAACATCTTATTTGTGTGGAATCTGTTTTAGGAAGCTGATCCAAAACCTGATTTGAACCTGGGAACCAGACTGAATCCTGGGAACTCAGGATTTTTTGGATTTGGGGAACAGGGGCATTTACCATAAACTAAGTAACACTGAGGATTTGGGACAGCCCTCTCCAATCAAATACATTCTACCTCAAAACACTTAAATAATCGCACTGAGGGGGGTAAACTGAGACTAGGAAGAGCCTGACATAGGTTCTTCTCAGGTTTTGCCTCCAAGACACCAGTTTTCTGAGCATTTTGTTGCTACCCATCGTTCAACGCTAAGAAGAAATTTAACCTCTTAATTTGCATTAATTAAAAACGTGCTGATAACATGAGACACCCAGAACTTTCAAATAATAGTTTCACTTGATAAAGAATCGTAGTATTACTCAACTCATACGCTCTACGTAGGTAATAATAATCACAACTACTATCTGTTGAGAGTTTTGTGAAAGACCCTGCACTAAGTCCCCCAAATACTTATTTTTCTACTCTGTCCTAAGACATAATTTAATAAATGCACATGGTTAAACTGAATGCTTTAATTTAATCATGATTTCATCCTCAATTTTAGAACATGGAGTTTCTTCTTTTAGATTTTAAATTGTATGACAAAACCCTTCTACCAGATCATCATTCAACCCTATACCTAAGGTCTGAGGACTTTTTAAGTTTTATTTGCAAATATAGAACTTGGGTGTCTTTTAAAAAGCTCATAAAAGACTTCCTCAAGCCGAAACCGGTTTGGCTCAGTGGATAGAGCGTTGGCCTGCGGACTGAAAGGTCCCAGGTTCGATTCCGGTCAAGGGCATGTACCTGGGTTGCGGGCACATCCCCAGTAGGAGATGTGCAGGAGGCAGCTGATCGATGTTTCTCTCTCATCGATGTTTCTAACTCTCTATCTCTCTCCCTTCCTCTCTGTAAAAAATCAATAAAATATATTTAAAAAAAAAAAAAAAAGACTTCCTCAATGTCAACTTGCTAAACCCCCAACCACATGAACAGACAGACCCAGGTGCTTTCTTCACTTCAGGGCTGTTTTCTAGGTTCTCCTGTGAAGCCTGAGGAAGTTATACCGAGCCAGGTTCATTGTGATTAATATGCATTACAAAACAGAGTCCGAACAAAGCATTGTCCTGCATCACTGAAGAAAATCTACCTGCCCAATGGGCATTAAACAGCCCTCACTCAGAAAAGAAGTTAAAATATCTTAGAATGTCTCAGAATATCTCAGGTTCAGTGAGATACTTCTTAAGTTAGTCTTCCCCCCAAAATTTGTATCTCTTCCTAGTCAGTACTTGCCGGAAGCCAGTTCCAGCATGTCAGCAAGGGCTGAATCATCTGGGAATGGCTAAAAGGCATTTCCCCAAACCTGAAAAGGATACATAAATTGATGGCTTGCTGCCAGACAGCTAAGGGCATCTTAATCTATATGTATTGCCTCCTACTGGCCAAACACCTGAACAGCCATAGGCAAATTCTTCCATTCTGACAATGGACTGTGTATGCGAAACCGACCCTTTGATGTGTATATCTACCTTGCCTTAGGACAAATTGTGTTAATAAACAGCAAGGTGTCCTGAGACGAGAACTCAGTTCCTTTAGCTAAGTCTTCTCTGACTCCCTATAATGCCTTTCAAAATTATGTTTCATCTCTGGACTCTTATTTAATTTACGCACAGCCCTTTCCAGATTGCTGAACCCTTCTTGATGCTGGAGCAAGACCACCGGCAAGTACTATATTTTTGCCCACTGAAAAGAAAAAGGGGGGGGGGGGGGAGTAGGGAAAGCTACTATTACTATTAATAGAAGGCTCTGAAAGTGAAAAGCATTTAAAGCTTCAAAATTACTCACTCTACCTTTCATTGGTTACTTCACATGCAGCATTTATGCAGCCTTAAATAAAATATTTTTAAACTGTGATTCTGACAGTGCCAAGTTGAAATGAGTGGGGAGAGGAAGATTTACTATCATTTGAAAAGGTTTAGGGTCATTTTTAGTTCTCTTTTTCAATCCAGTCCCACCCCACTTCTCTCTCTCTCTCTTTCCCTCTCTCTCTCTCTCTCTCTCTCTCTCTATATATATATATATGTACATATATATACATATATACATATATGCACCTACATATACATATGTGTAAATTTTACATATATGTATATATTATATACACATTTTATATGTTATATATACTAGTACATACACACATGTGAGAGTAATAATGGTCTGTTTAATAAAATTTAAGGCATCTGTAGAATTACAAGAAATTACTCTTGCACCCAGTTTTAGATTGAAAGATTTACTGCATTTCCCTTAATCCTTAAGTTGCATATTATCTGCTGTATTTTCCCCTAACTGCTGTCACTTAAATTGTCATGTGGAATAAGGGCAAATCAGGGTCAGTTTATATAAGCGGCATCAATCTGAAGAACTTCATTAGTCTTTATTTCAAGGCATTATGCAAAGAAAACTGACATTAAGAGAGCCTTAACTGACAGCAAATGAAATCAATCAGCAAATCACTAAGCCATAATAAACTCACTCAATTTGTAGATAACCCTTCCTTTTCCAGGTCTTCACCTAGGCAGTCCATCAAACACTGTTTTTTGTCCAAGTAGCTGAAATGAATAGCAATTCTGTTGCAGCACTTGAAAGTTCAAGTGCTCACAGGCCTCAGTCTCTCAATAATAAGCATTAAAAGGTGTTATCAAATAGGGTTACACTTATACTTAATTAGGCTTCCCCCAGCACCCAACCACCATTGCCACCACCAAATTAAAAAAAAAAAAAAAGTGCAAAGCAAATAGGGAGAGGAAGAAAAGAAAGGAGGAAGGAGGGTGTTGATACCAAAACTGCTCGAATGACTGACCTGCTAGGCCAGGTCTCCCAAAAAGTCTTCCTGTTCATAGAAAATATCAGGAGAAGATACAGATTGAAGACCAGAAGGCATAACTCACCATGACTATAACCAATCTTTGAATGCTACTGTTTAACTGGATAATAATTATTATCCCAATTAGCAACACATCCTTAAACCAGTTCTTCTGTACACACTAACATCTTGATTCACACAATATTTCGTTTCATTTCGCCTTGCTTACAGCTCTGTTACCAGGAAATTTTGAAGAAACAATATATGCTTGTGCATTAGGAAATCTTCAGAGAAGAATTCCAAAATTTTAACTGGCAAATAAAAATGTCTTTCTAACAATATTACATCAGAAAACATTGTTTTCTCTTCCTGGTGTCAACAGAAAAATAAATAAATAAACAAACAAACAAACAAATAACACACTAATTCTTTTTTTGTTGCTGTTAATCCTCACCCCAGGATATTATTTCCATTGATATTTTAGAAAGAGTGGAATGGAGGGAGGGGGAGAGAAACAGCGATCTGAGAGAGATATATTGATTGGTTGCCTCCTGTGCACATGCCCCCCCTGGGGCTGGGAATTGAACCCAAGACTCTTCGATTCCCGGGCTAATGCTCTAACCACTGAGACACCGGTCAGGGCAACACACTAATTCCTATATCCATCCTCAAAATAGGCCTCAAACTTAGGACATTTAGATTCCTCATTGGTACAATTTATATATTTGGAATTGTAGACTACAGCTATAAGCAGCTCTATGAGACAATGGATGGCATTTTCCCATCAAAATAAATTTATTCTCAGATAAACTATATGACTTTTCCAGCTAATTGTGTTTCCAGAACAAACACTCTTCTCTGGGGAAGTACTTTCCAACCTTTGAAGAAGGTAGCATTTCAACATCCTGTTTGATTCTACAACCCAATTCTAATCAATTTACTTTTACTTTTAAAAGATGTTTTCATTTTAGAATTTATAGCACAATGAGGTAAATCTATATTTACTGACAAGAAAAACACCCACGATATTATATTACATTTAAAAAAGGTTTACAAAACAGCGTGGCCCAGTTATTAAATATAGGTAGACATAATATATTTAAATGATATGTACACGTGTTTGCATTTGTGACTAAAAAATAACTATTAATAACTACAAGAGCATATACCAAAATGTTAACACCAGCTATCTCTGAATGGCAGAATATTAAATAATCTTAAATTTTCTTCTATGCTTTAAGAGTCTAATTATTGTCATGATCATGTATAACTTTTATAATTTTTTAAAAGTAAATGTTCAGTATTAGCAACATTTCTATGAGGTTGTAGTGGTGTGTGTGTCTTAATCCTCACCCAAGGTTATGTTTAGAGAGAGAAAGGGAGAGAGAAAGAGAGAGAAAAGCATCAACCAAAACCAACAGCTAGGTATGTGCCCTGACCGGGAATCGAACTCCCAACTCGTTGGTGTACAGGACAATCTCCAACCAACTGAGCCACCAGCCAGGGCTGAAGTTGTAGTGTTTAAAGGCAAATGCCATTATACAACTGAGCACTTTATACTACTCTTATATTATTAGAGTTTATACCTATAATACTGAACCAGCATAATAAAATTTTAATTTCAGTATATATTCTTTTTATTTAAAAAATAGCATTTGACATATTTAGCAAGATTTCCATTCAAAATGGCTGATTTTCCCATTTTAAAAAATAATCAGGTACCTGGAAATTCACTTATATTGTTGAGATAACATGAAGAAGAAAATATCCAAAGAACACAATCTTTCAAGTAGAAAGTGCAGCATCTCTGTAATTTCTAACTATGCTGGAAAAGGAGAAATTTCTTGTACAGCAATTAGAAGACTGCTGCACTAAGTAGCAGACAACACATGTAAAAAATTACCAAGAGTGAGTCTTGGTATTTTTATTCCCTGACAGTTTAGGAACAGATAATTATCTCTTTCTTCTACACATGAAAAAATAAGAGCAAAATTCCCTTCAAGATGCTCTTTATGGTTTAACTTTATAAATACAACAAAATAGCTGGAAGTAATTTCTATGCCTGGAAAATAAGTCTCAGTGTAAAAAACGATGGTATCCCTAAAGTCGTGGGTATAACCCATAACAACAACAACAAAAAGCCATACCAAATAAGGACTGTATAATGACATGGTGGGTTAGAGGTGATTAAGGGATTACTGTATTTATTATGGTGAAGACTCTGTTGTTTAGAATCTTCATAAATAAGTGGTTTCACAATGAAGCCTTTCTAATGAAGTGTTTATAAACAAATATTTGTAAAGTGTTATTTCCAGAGGTAGAGTTATTATGCACTAAGCCTTTAACGCCTTTTATGAGATGGTTCGGGGAGCTTTTTCTTCTTAAATGAATGGGCCCAGAAGTAAAAACTGATACCAAGTCTCTGGACTCGGGCGAAGCAGCTTCCCGCGCCAACCTGCCCAGCGTCTGAAATCAGGTATTCCTCCCCGCACCTGCTGGGGCCGCCTGCCCACACAGCGCCCAGCTCAGAGGACGTGGCAGGGAGCACACCATGTCCCGGCCCGCGGAGCTTCCACGGGAGGGGACAGCTAACAAATAAATACTGAGTGTTTACAACGGACCTGTCACTATTCTAAGCCCTTCAGATGTGCTAACCCACTCACTCGCCAGTCACACTAACACGGAGTTAGAAACCTTTATTACCGTCCCTTTACAGATGAAGAGGCCAAATAAGCAGTTTAAGTAACTTTCCCAGTTAACCTCTTTTGGATTCCTATTCTCTCCACTATTTCCACACAAATGAAATTGTACTCTACAGACGGACCCTGCCTTTATTCTTTCCCTCTCGGCCATGTTCACACTCTCCCTCCCTTCTTTCCCCTCTCTCTCTCCCTCACTCTCTCTCTCCCTCCCTTCTTCCCCCCCTCTCAAACACACACACACACACATACACACACACACACACAAAAACAAAACAGTAAGCCTCAGCAATGGTTTACAAAAGGCAGAAAGGCATGATTAAAAGCATGAATGGACCAGTTACCCTACTCACTGGATATGTGACCTTTAGCAATTTACTTCATCTCAATAAACTGAGCTTCTTTCTTTATGAAATGGATAAAAGCAGAGCACCTACTATTCATAAGGTTGTTGCACAGGTATTAAATGAGACAGTATATGTAAGGTGCTTAGCACAGTAACTGGTACAGAATAAGCACCCAACAAATGTTAGCTACTGATATTGTTCTTGGCTTCTTGTTGAATGAGGATGGAGACACAAGCATGTATTGCATGCCTGCTAATATTTGCCCGATATTAAATCATTAGATAACAGTCCTTTAAAAACACAAAATTCAAAGTATAAGATAATGAGTAACAGGTTATTATCTTTATACAGTATGGCAAAATATTTCTATTATGAAGTCCTCGGCATTCACACTACACTGGATCTTTCAGCCACAGCTACTTTTTCCCAGGACTCTGGCAGATGGATCTGCTGTTACCTCGGAGATAAGAGCACAGATACAATAGTTCTAAACTTGCCATAGAAGCTTAGGCAAAGCGTTTTAGTGGCACTATAGCCTCAATGGAACATCAAGTAACGTGGAAAAGTAAGTAGGGAAGTAACATTGATCTTGATCAAAATAATTTCAAGCTTTTGAAGAAACAAGGGAGACTAAAAGAACCAAATGGGAAGATATAGAGAAAGAGTCTAGATAAGGATTTCTCAAAATAAAACACACCACATGCCCCTTCAAAGTAATGGAAACGAGCTACTATTGCTTGTTTTCTCTTTACGGGGGGCCCAGGACGGCTGCACAAAGAACGGGCGCCATGCCCTGCCTGCTTTCCTGTGCGAGGCACTGTGCTCTCGGTTTACATGCATTGCCTCAGTCAGTCCTCCTACAAGCCTCAGGAATGGGGGGCATAAAACTTTTTTTTACAGAGAAGGAGACTGAGGCTAAAAGCTAGCAGATCAGAGACCACTTGAACTGAATTTTCTCCTGAAGGAGAGCATCAGTCACATGTTCTTCTGTGTCCAAAAATGAAAAGGTAAACCCCTCATCCTCTTCGTCTCTCAATCGTGCTCACTGGTCTTCCTTGTGTACAGAATTATCCCCATAATGAAGCTTGCCCTGTTGGAAAAGACAGACAGGGCTGTCTAGGAAAACTTCAGCACCCACCGCTGAATGATGGCTGTGCGGGTTGGCCAAATGGTCCATGCACTACCACAACCTGCAGAGTGAGGCCCTCCTCTTCATCATAACCAAAGCGCGTGCACTCACTGAATATCCCACTCCACCAGCACTGAGTGCAAAACTAAACAAACACTGAATTCCTGAATAGGCAGCCACACTTGGCATAAATATACATATTTACATGCTGTAAAAAGGTATAGAGTTCCATAACGTTAGCCTGTCAAATGAAAACAAAACCTTTTATCTTGAATTTGTCTACAGTACAGCATAAACTATGACCTACATCATACAAAGATACAGAATGAACATTTTTGTAAATGTAAGAAAAACTCCACTATAGATTTAAAAGATTTCACGCTTTCCATTTCACACAGGTGTCTAGATTTCTTAGTGTCAGATTTTATCAGTTAAGGCTCTGCAGTCAAACACACCTAGACTTACATCCAGACTCTAGGCCTTGCTGTTTACTTGCTGTTGGTTTTAGGAGAGCTACCTAAGCTCTAAAATGGAGATAATGCCATCCACTTGACAGCTTTATTGTGAGAATTACATGAAATCATGTATTTGAAGAGCTAACCATGATACCTGGTGCATAATACATGCTCATTGAAATGGTACTATTACTACAATTAAGGTCATCAGTTAACATAGTGCCTTTCTTCTCAAAGTATTCAAAGCATATCACCAACTACATGTGTGAGGGCATGTGTGGGTGTCTGTGTGTATGTGTAAAACACTATTATGGCCCAAATCATGTGCTCTTCTCTGTGTGGAATAATAAACCAAAATATATTATTACTAAACTGTAATGTATAATACAGCATGGCAATACAAAACTCACCCAAGTGTTTAGGTATATGGTAACGTGCCTAACTATTTTCATTAGAACTTGGAAAAAATCATAGTTTAACATATGGGTCTATACATTTCCTTCTTGCTATTCACAAATGTCAAAACCACAGAGAGTTCATGGTTTGCCCCAAAAATAGCATCCCAAGGCATCAGTCTCTTTCCAAATCACCCAAATCCAGAGTTTGGGGGAAGTCTTTATTTGTGAACTATGAAAAGTATTAAACCTTATGAGTGTCTGAATCAAGACAGCCAAGTAAAGGATTATTTTACAACCACTAGAAAAATCTCAAATCACACTGTGCTCAGGGTTACAATGAATTCATAAATAATGATAGTCAAATTTAAAATGTACTTCTTAATTTTGTAGTAAGTAATGGTACAGTATTGTAGCCTATATCTGGAAATAAAAATACTTTATGCTTAGTTTTACAATTACATATATTTAAAAATACTGATCAACAATCTAATGAAAAAAACAACTGGTGCTTATTTTTTCTTTGTAAAGTTCTGATTTGAGTAACAAATTAAATTAGGGTATGGAACATGTAGAAAAAAATTAACATAGCACCACTTGGACTGACACTAATTTTGTACAAAATTAAAATTTCACAGGGCCATATACTGAAGAATGAAAGTTTATTTCAAACCTCAAAATGTGAAACACAGACTGAATTTTAAGATATTTGTCTTTTAAATAAAATTTAAAAACCTAGAATGCTTTTAAACAAGGACAACCTCTTTTGATACATCAGGCTCCCTATGGTTTAGATAATGTTCATACATTTTTCTAGTAAAGGCACTAGATATTTTAAAGAGAATAAAGCAAATATTAAATTTTGTTTTGTCTCATTAAAAAAAACTTTAGACCTGAGTAATAAAATGACACAATAGTAACCTAGAATAGAAAGATACATGCAACATCTGAAAAGAATTATGTTTTTGAAAATAATTTTCTTTATTAAGTTTTTTCTTAAAATTATTTGAGGTTTTATGATTTGGTGCTTTGAGTTTCATAAATGAAATAACCCAGTTTGCACATATAATGTTCATTAAAACTAAACATTAAAGGGCAAAATACTCTATGTTGCCAAGCACAGTTCTAGACTTGCTGAAGTTAAATAAATCCCCATGTAAGAAATGTTGGATATACTTTGGAATGAACATTGAAAATTTTCAAATATCTCTCCTGATAATTTTATCTAAAGTGATTTATTTTAAAACAGCAAGAGCTACAAATTGAGATTAGCTTAAGAAGATAACAGCCTAGCATCTTATTGTCCTCTGATGATTAAAAAAAAAAAAAAGTAATTTTTTAAACTTACTTAGCTATAAAAGACATATTTTCCTTGGTAAAAAAAAAAAATACTTTTTGGGATTATTTAACAGGCTGGATCAAGACTTTAAAGAAAAAAAATTATTTGTGAAATATAGTGTTACATGATAGAAGAAAAATTATTTGCATCTCCATTATGTTATTCACAATACTTTGAGGTTTTCATTCTCTCCAGTTACTACATTTTGTTTTTCTACACGTCTCAGTAGCAAACAATGTTATTTAGACTCTAACCTGGCACGCTACAACCTCTGGCCCGCCCTTGAGCCCCTCCATTGCAAAGGTCTCCAGGTGCAGTTTGGGTAGCTGCAGGGTGAAGTCATTCCTACTTGCCGCAGTCCGTGACAGCGAGATCTGATCTCTGACCTAAAGGGAAAAAAACAGCATCAATGGTAATTCCCCTTCAGACACATTAACTGGGATGAACTGGGTCCCCTTGAGCCCACTGAGTGGACTTGCATTGATCGCTGGACCTGAAATCCATGAATAAATTTAGGACTAATTGATTTTTCGTTGCAAATAAATCTCTAATTCAGAGTGCTGGGGGAGAATGTTAAGAAGAAAAAGCATCCTCCTGCTTGAAATGAGGGAGGGACGAAGAGTCACTGGAGCTCTTCTGATCAAGAGGTTTTGAATTATTTTTCACTGTTCCTCCCTGAAAAGAAAGAGGAAAGAAGGGGCGGAAGTCCACCAAATCAAAAACAAACAGTAATCTCCTAATCATTATCACTTTCTTAATAACATGTTTAATTTAACTGGTATTAACTGATATATATTGGACAAGATAATTATTAGGTATTAGTCTTTGAAAAAAAAACTTCAATACTATGTACCCTGGAATAAAAACAAATACACTCAACAAACAAGGATACTTAAAAATATACCAGTAAGAGGTTTGTTTGCCCTTTTTACTCTTATAAACTTGATTGTCATCAATTAAATATATATAAACCAACTAGATCATGCAACTTCTAAGTAAGGCAATGGATAGAATCAGTAGAATTTGTACTGCATTTTAAGTGTTCAGAAAGGTAACAATACAAACATTTCACAGGAGAAATACAAAATCTCTGGTCAGTATAGGAATCACATGCAGTTGATATTACACTGCCACCTTCTGGACAAATGAGAAAATACTCCCTATATAATACAAATACTAGATAGAAGAAAACATTCAGAAACAGATAATTTTCACTTTTAATTTCCAAACTTAGTAAAAACCTTAAAAATTCCACAGTTTAATGTACTTTTAAGATCAGTAAGCTCTCAATTTTAGTCTTATAGATTAATGGTAGGAGTTTTCATATGTAGGCAAATTTTCTAACTTTCCTTATGCCTGAATTAGTTTTAAAATTTTATCTCTATGCTACCATATACTTGATAAATGTTATACAACTAGCTTAGAGTCACAGCATAGAAAGAGCTTTTATTACCTTTTTAGCAAAGGTAAAAATGGGGAGAACTATACAAATAACTTTAATTGCTCAGGTACTAGTAAATGTATTTAATCTCTACTTTTACCTGAGCAACTTCAAATGCAACTTGGCAATACAGAGTGGGGCAAAAGTAGGTTTACAGTTGTGAGCACATGAAACACAATTTATTCTATTATTATTTATTAATTATTGTATTATTTTCCATACAAATAACTGTAAACTTTCTTTTGCCCCACACTGAATATGATAGAAAACCTGCCCTTCATTTTTCCATTCTACATGAGCAGCTTATAAAACTGTTGAATCATTTCTTATTTTATAAATGACTTATCATACTTTGTAGAGTTTCCTTAAACCAGCAAATACACAAACATATGATGACACCTTTAATTGTTCATGCTAATCGATGGGTATAAAAACCCTTATTCTGCCAAGCTTATCTGAAGAACTTCTGTCAAAGTGTATGCTGTGAAGTATACACTATAAGGCAACTTTTATAACAGTGTGAGGACTATATGCACACTACAGTCCTAATTCAGAATATATTTTTATCCATAACAAACATTCTCTAGTTTTCAGTCAGAATGAGAATGCTATTGCACTTATTTAATGTAACAGAATAAATCATATTTTAAAAATATATTTGCCTTAGGTTTATATTTTATATGTATGGATACCTTCTCATGCTTTTCTTTTTGTCACCAATGTGCACTCAGATAAAAGAAAACATTAATGTGGATTAAGGTACTGAGAATTTATCAACATCAAACCACTGGTGTTTTGCCTTCTACCCTTCTGAACCATAGTCAATAGATCTAAATATTTTACTGCACCCAGGCCAATTCATTGTTTGATGTTTAAAAACTCACCCAGAATCAAAGAAAATTTATTAAATTTGAGCCCCCAAATGAGATACTATTAGCTTTGAAAGTCAAGTTTAACTGTGATATTGATGATTCTCTTTTTTCTGTGACAAAATTCACTAGGGAAATCCTGGATGTCAAAGTACAAAAGCAGATCGCTAATACGGGCAAAGGGGGGTGGGGGACTCTGAGCAGTGTAGGTGTAATCCACAGCACAGTTCCAGCACTGGGGGTCCTTTAACCCCATTGATACCAGGCACCACGCTTCACCTGTGAAGCTAGACATACAGCCACAGTAAGCCACACTTTGTATTCTCTAAACAACTTCCTAAACAACATTAAGCTGGGGCATGTGGCATTTAAAACTGTGATTTACTGTCAAATTAACATTTTCACTAAACATTATTTAATTTGGCAAATTAAATAATCCTGTTTTTAGAAAAAAAAACTCAAAATGCAGCTGTTTTGCTAAATCTAATGATGAGCATCATTACTTTATTTGAATAATATGCATGTGTTAATATTTTATGAATTATATATTATCTGTTCAATGTTGACAGTGCCATCAAGAGACAGTGACCCATGATATATAATAGATGTACTATCACAAATATTTCTTCTAAAAGGTAAGAATTTTTCCACTTTCAAGTTAAAGCAAAACTCTGAGAGCAGGCATCTAAATTTCTCCAAATATTTCTAGAAAAAGGTTGTGTTATTTTTTTAAGTCTTGAAAAGGGAGTGGCTAGGAATTCCTCTATTTTAATGGGTAAAGGAAGTGAAAGCACCATGTTGAGAGAATACAAAACAGTGACACTAGGACAAATAAAAGGTATAACTGCAGCAAAGAAGCAAGAAGGAAAGGTGACAAGAAACAGGAAAAAGTGAAGAGAAAAGGAGAGACTGTTGAGAAAGAATGCAGAAGGCAGTTTGAATTTCAGGGTGTGAACAAGAATAAGCAGGGCAGAAATTCAACACAAAACATTAGAAAAAGAACTCTCCCCTTAATGCATTAAATTTGCCCATGAAACACACACACACACACACACACACACACACACACACACACACACAGAATAGGCAAGCTGAGAACAAAGTACCTAAAATCAGAAAAGAGGTAAGTGGGATTTCTTCATCCACTACCCATTGGAAACAAAATGATTCCTATCAAAAATGAGAATCTAAAGTAAGTTGTTCTACTGTCAAAGGTTCTGAAATAACAATATTAGAATAGTAAAATTACTTTTTCCCTAAATGGATAAGTAGGTTCATCTTTTAAAATACAGATTTTAATGTGAATTAGGATTAAAATAACCACTGTCACCTGTCCACAAATTACATTATAATTTCAAATTGATTTTAAATTATAGTTTCAAAAGACAATCCTTGATGTGAGCAAAAAAATATATACACGCGATGTTTCTTACTTCAAAATGGCTAACTTCATTTTTAACATATGATTTTTTATAGCATTTCATAATATAAGTCTCAATTCAAATTGTATGTATTTTTATAACATTCTGTAAAGGTTGTATAATATCATATTTTGTCAAAAATAAAAAAAGTACATTACTCCATTCTAAAATTTTGATTTTTAGAAAAAGTAGGTTTTTTCCCTTTCTTATTACATACTTTCAGAAAATAGATATTTCTAATAGATATGCTCTAAGAGATGTAGATAAAAATAAATGAAACGTTCTAAGTCCAAAATTGTTACAAAAATATATTTATTTTATTATAACAATCTAGTTTTAGAATTAAGTGGCTCATAAGCTTCTTTAAGTACCTTTCCTATTCCTCTGATTAGCCTTTACTCACAAGAAACCAATCTGTATTCAAACCATAACACCAAAAAAGCGGTTTCTGCTAGATACATCAACTATGTAATTAAATTAGTCATTTTTAGAAAAGCTACTCAACTCTCAAAATGTGAAGCTGCAGCTTCTATCCTGAACAGCTCTAAATCCCTCTGGACTAATGTTCCAATAAAAAAATAAAAACTCATGAAATGTAGTACTAGCAAATGTTTTCACCAACAGGATACCAAGGAAGAAGAGGTAAGCTGTAGTAGATCGAAACTTAGATACACTTGAGAACACATGTAAGGAGATGTACATGGTGCCTAAATCCTGAATGCCTAGGGAAAGTAAATGATATTAAGGCTTTGCATCATAGTCTGAATCTGCCTAAAATTATATTTTATACAAACTATTATTGCCATCAATGCTTCCAAACAAATGTTATTAGAGATATTCCCATCAAATGCAGACCCCCCCCCCCACAATACTTCCTGCCACCTCCATCGTTATCACTCTATGTTCACCTTTTACTTCACTTACATCCCCTGCCTTCCGTTTTCCCATCCCGCCTCTGTACTTCCCTCCACATCCATTGATGCCTTGTTGCTTTCCCTTCCCTCTTTATTATAACTTTTCGTCCTACACACTAGTGCAGCCTACACATCGTTTCAACCTATGCACTAGAGAACAGGTATAGTTGACACACTACAACCAGGGAACCAAATCCAGCCCGTCTGTTATTGTAAATAAAGTTTTATTAGAACACAGCTATGCCCATTCATTTATGTATTGTCTTTGCCTGCTTTCCTGCTACAACAGCAGAGTTGGGTAGTTGAGGCAGAGACTATGTAGTAAAATATTTACTGTCTGGTCCTTTACAGAAAACACTGGCTATCCCTGCCTTTGAGGACTAGAAGGAAGGACAATATTTTTCACCATCTATAAAGTTTCTTAACATTACCACCTCTTACCAGAGAATGCATGAGCCTTATATCACTAACAAAGAGTGCCATTTCAGACACCTTTTGGCTCCTTTTTTCTAGTGTTTCATGAAATGAGTGTAGTATCTCCTGGTGTATTTTAAAGTTTATGTAGTCAATTTGACTGTCTAACACTCCTGGCACAACTATGATCACCCATTCCAATATCCAATTAACAGAAAATTTCCTTAACAAGTAGGCATACTGGAGAGCCTTTTATAAATAGAGAAGAAAATCAGCCACAGTTACATATACTCTGTAATAACAATAATGACAAGAAAAATGTTATGTATGCAGACACTCATAAGTGAGTATGTGATCAAAAAGGAATGTCATTCCAAACTCATAGGAATGACATTTTCTACAGGGCAGTAGAAAGAAAGAATAACAAAAAAAGATATTTGGATAGTTCCAGGACTTTGGTATGTGCCTAGTGATAGGAGCAGGAGTTAAAGCATGTCCAGATAATGGAAATGACATTAAAAATTGGATAGTCAGCCTGGCCGGTGTTGCTCAGTGGTTTGAGCGCTGACCCATGCACCAAGAGGTCAGTGGATCAATGCCTGGTCAGGGTACTTGCCCAGATTTCAGACTGGGTCCCCTGTGGGGGCTGTGCAGGAGGCAGCTGATCGATGTTCCTCTCTCATCAATGTTTCTGTAATTATCTCTCCCTTCCTATCTCTCTAAAAATCAATAAAAACATATTTTTACAAAATTGGATAGTTATATCTAAATGGATATTTCCTCTTTACCTTTCCTTAACTGTTGAATTAATGAAATGGATAGAGTACAGTACTATTTCTATTCGTAATAGCACCACTAGTGCTTCAAAAAGTACTTCATACTTTTCAATGTCCTCTCCACACCAGCTCACTTGATTCTGCCCTCCACCTTGTGACATAGCTATTCCCATCCCTAATATGGGGATCCTGAGTCCAGTGCTCTTAACACGAAATAATAATGCCTCTTAATGTCTATAATGAACAGTTACTAATTGGAGAAACTGTTTAAGATCTTGGTATTTCTTCCAATTTCTCTACCTAAAACAACAACACTATTTTTTTTTTCATTTTCTTTATCCCTTGTCTGGAAGTCATAGCAACAGTATGGAAGTTTCAGAAAAGTAGTTTTGTGATAAGCAAGAAAAATTACTATATAAACATCCTTGTTTTCCTCAGTAGTCTCCTTGGACCTGTGGGCATCCTCATTCATGCACATTTTCTCTCCCCCTGCTCTGCTCCCCACCAGCACACACACAGTGATGACACTGAGACAGGTACCTGTGCAGCAATCACTCTTACACAACGGTCACCATCTCACAGGGAAGAGCCCCAAACTATGATGTCCCAAGACATCACTGGCACTCTGTCGGCAGGAGCAGGCACTCCTTCGGTGCTGCAGCAAGCTGGGACACTCAATCTGAAAAGAAGGACATGAGGAGCTCACCTTCTTTACTGGGAGGTTATGTAACTTCACCTACGACTCTGGACCACAGCCAGACTCTCCAATGACTCCCAGCTGCTGTCACCAGGAAAGGGCAAAATCCACTGCCACAGTCACCGCACACATACAGTTACATCCCAATTATGGGACTAAGACACTGATCTCCTGAATCAAATTATCAAGCTGGCTACATCCCAATTTAGCATCTGAAAAACTGAAGCCTCAAATCAAATTATCAAGCTGGAAAACAGGGTGATTTAATCATGGTCATCTTATAAAGGCCCTAGACAGCATGATAAATCTGTAACGCAAGTTACAGACCATGGAATGTACCCCACAAATAGATTACTGTGATCTTGAGCTATTTAAAAAAAAACACAAAACCCACACTTGAGAATGAAGAAGTGTATTAATGAATTGAATTGTTACAGTCCCCCACACAGAGATAGTTTCTTTTCTAGGGCGAATTATTCCAAAGGAGAAAGAGGTGAACACTGAAATTAGTTACTTAGATGTGTTCAAGCTAAAAACTGTTAAGCACACGTACATGACATTCTGTAGTGTCTTATCTTCAGTCTGCCAAGGTTTTTTAATCCCTCTTGAGCTGGAGTCCCATTTTTAGCTTGGCTAGGTCAGAATGACACTGAACAATATGAATGATGACACACAAGACAGCTATCTGGACAGAGTTGTCATCAGCAAGCCAGCTGTGCTAACACCTGCATGTCCTGCACAGCTGATGTTCAGAACCAGGATCCAGAAACTAAGAATGGAAAGGAGTTCGAGCATCACCAGTAACGTTTAGAGAGCCATTAATGAGTCACTAAAAATTGGGTTTTAGAGGCTGAAGATCACGTTTCAATTTTTAAAACACTATCAGTTTTATAAATTAAAAATTATCCTATTGTCTTTGTATTCCTTATAAACGCAGTAAGGACTGAAGATCAAAGATAACTATGTATTATCAAATATTCTGGTTAACCATTTTTAAGATAAAATTATAAATCACATTTGAAGATTTGGTTATGCAGTGACTTCGCCTGACAGATGCTGTTTGACTATTCTATTCCACAATCCACTCGAACAATAGAAATAATCATCCATCTATTTTTCATAGGCATCAAACTAGCTATTACCTATAAATTCATTGTTAGCATACCTCTCTTTCCTAGAGACATTCCTCAAGCAAATTTAGGCTTTCTCCTCTATTTTAACAATCACATAAAGAAACCAAGTTATACTATCAGCAAGACTTATATTAAAATCTAGAGATGGCTTTAGTTAATGTTTCCAGACTGGGTGATGGTAAAAGTTTGACTCATTCAACAAACATTCACTAAGTGCCTACTGGGTACCAGGCACTGTGATAGATGCTGAGGATATAAAAATTAAGGAGACAGAATTCCATCCCTCAAGGACTTCAAACTCTAGTAGCATAATTAATCTCTCAAAATGCATTGCCTAGCCTCCCATTTATCTATAATGTCTTGTTTCTCCTGTCAATTGCTATATCACCTCTCTCTTTGCCAGAAAGTATTATGTTAATCAATCTCAACCCTTTATCTTCAGCCCTGACTTTTTTCCCAGCCCTCACATATCCTGCTGTTCACTCCACATTACCTTAAACTCAGAAGTTCCAAAACAAAACTCATCACTATCTCCCTTCTCTCTTCTCAAAAAGCAAACTCACTTGCTCCTCTTTTTGTGTTCCTCATATCAGGTCACCACACTGCCATCCTGGGAATCCTCCTCCCCTGCCCTTCTCATCCCCATACGCCATGCTATTAAATAAGTTTCATATCCCTTCCTCAACACCACCCACCATATTATCCTGCTTCTTAGCTGACAGATTCAGAGCTCTTAAAATCCCCTTTATTACTCACTGCATCCAGTTTACAAATCTGCTCTACAGAGCCCAAATTCCATAAGGAAATCTGACCACATCACTTCCTAGCTTAAACCCTGCTTAAGGTTTTAATCTCTGCCCCATGATAAAAATTGAAGGTTCTTAGAATGGAAAAGAAAAGAAAAGAAAAAAGTTATTCCATGACCTGGCTCATTCAGCCTCATCTCCTGCACTCTCCTTGCATTTAATGCTGAATTGAGGCTATCTGCAACTCTCTCTCTCTCTAGATAGCCTTTCCCATCTTTCCTCACATTTCAAAGCCCCATCCAGGCATTAATTTTCTCCTAAGAAACTTCCACAGCCTCTCCCTTGGGTTTTCTAAGTATGCCTCATAGATGAATAACTCTATCTAAATAGATACAGAGCTGCATCTTATGGGTGCATATTTACCATGATATACTGGAAATATCTATGTCTCCATTTTGAGGAAAGGGAGTAGGAGACATCTCTCTCTCTCTCTCTCTCTAATATATATGTATAAATATGAGAGAGAGATGACAATATAGATATAGAGATATAGATATAGATGATATAGATATAGATATAGATATAGATATAGATATAGATATAGATATAGATATAGATATAGATATAGATATAGATAGATATGGATATGGATAGAGATAGAGAGAGAGACAGAGAGAGAGAGATGATATAGATATGTAGATATAAATATATATAGATATAGATATATAGATACATCTTTTCCCAAGAAGGGCACAGTTCCTGACACATAATGTACAATCAAAGGTATTTGTAGAGCTCAATTACTTATAGTAAATATTGTATTTTATTATAAATTAGAAGTTTTCAGTAACTTTACTGTTGAAGCAAATCCAAAACAGCTTCAGCAAAAACTCCTGTGACTCCCTTGTTATTATTCCAGTGTCATTTCAGCCTGATAAAAACTTAGGTTCTAGATATCTTTCTGAATTGTGATTTCCTGCCTTACCTTTTAAATACTTGACTGAAAGGTATTTAACACCTCTCCCTAAAAGTTCAGTGGTAACATAGTAAATTATGATCAAATATAGAAAATACTTTGGTTAATTCCTCCATACTCGTAGGACAAATAATCTCTAAAACCCTCAAGAATCCAGCCATTCTGCTAATTCAACAATAACAAAACAAAAAAAATTATAACCAAAAATGTTCCGCTCCTTCTCTACATTCAAATTTTACCCAAATCTTACTTTTACCCCCAGCTACACAGCAAACAAAGACATCTCTCTGCTAAGAACTTGATTAGCACCCAGTAAATGCTTAAGGTGATTTTCTCATACGGAACCCTAGGTAATCCAGACATTCACCTATCCATCTAACCTATCCTGAAAATTATTTCAATAAAATGATTATACTTTTACTTTTTCCATACAATAAAAATACTTAAGCATGTTTGAAGAGTCTCTTAAATTTTAAAAAATTTCAATTTCTAGAAGTTTATATTATCAGAAGCCTACTGGTAAAGTTATTAGGAGCCTAAAAGAATATAATAGTAGGGAGTGATGCTAACAAAAATGTGAAGTAAAGTACTCCAAAAGCAGCAAATAAACTGGCAAATTTTGTTAGAATCAACTTTTTCCAGAACTCTAGAAACTTACACTTTACAGTGAGCAGCCAAACCTTAATCAACATGCTCTCACTCATATGTGGAATTAAATGAACAAAATAAACTGACAAACAAAACAGATCCAGAGACACTGAAGCATGCAACAGACTGACATATTTCAGAGGGAAGAGGCAGGGAAGGGGATTGGGAAGAGATTAACCAAAGAATTTATATGCATATATGCATAACCAATGAACAGACAATAGTGAGGTGAAGGCTTAGGGAGGGGGCGGGAATGGGGTGAAGGAGTCAATGGGAGAAAAATGGGGGAAATACTTTCAACAATAAAGGTATATTTTTAAAAATCTGAATCTTAGTATTTAAGGAAATCTCTGTTAAAACACTACCTGGCCTGCCCTGGTGGGTGTAACTTAGCTGATGGAGTGTCATCCCATGCATTGCCAGTTCATTTCCCAGTTAGGGCACGTTCTTGGGTTTTGGGCTTAATCCCCACTAGGGGCATGCAGGAGGCAGCCAATCAATGTCTCGCTCTCGCATTGATGTTTCTCTCTCTCTCTCTCTCTCTCTCTCTCTCTCTCTCTCTCTCTCTCTCTCTCTTTCTCTCTCTCTCTCCCTCTCTCTCTCTCTTCCTCTCCCTTCCTCTCTTTCTAAAAATCAATGAAAATATTTTTTAAAAACACACACTAGCTGATCACTAAATAACTTAACAGAACAGAGATTTCAATAATCACACATGACAAAGAATACAGACTTTAGAAAATTCACTAAACAAACAACTACTACTAGAGTATGCAGCAACAACAAACACTAGAGATGGTGACAAATCTGATTTCCAGAGTCACCACATTGCAATACTCAAAAAAATCCATTTCTCAACCAAAAATTATGAAGTATGCAAAGAAATAAAGTATGGCCCACACACAAGAAAAGTGGAAATTAATAACAACTTTCCCTTTCCCTGAGGAATCTTAGACATGAGATTTACCACAGAAAGACTTTAAATCAATTCTTTTATTTTAAATATTCTTAATAAGTTAAAGAAAACCATGAACAAAGAACCAAAGGAAACCATGAGAATGATGTTTTCCAAAAAAAGAAAATATAAGTAAAGAGATATAAAGTATAGAAAGGAAACAAATAGAAATTTTTGAGTTAATACATTCAAGTGCTGAAAAGAAAAACAAAACTGTCAACCACGAATTCTATATCCAACAAAAATATGCTTCAAAAATGAAGAAAAATTAAGCCACTCCAAGACAAACAATAGCAAAGAGTGCCCATTAGTACTTAACCTTCCTTAGAAGAAATACTAAATGAAATCCTTAACCCTGAAATTAAGGACACTAGACAGTAACTCAAATCTACATGAGGAAACAAAGATCACTAAAGTAAAGAAATAAAGGTAAATATAAAAGTCAGTATTAATGTATTTTTGTTGTGTAACTCCTCTTTTACCCCCTTATAAAGGAGAAGGATATCAAATATTATACTAGAAAAGTACTATCTAACACACATAAAAAAGGGAGGAGATTAATGCAGAAACTGTGAAACAACATAGATATAATTTATACTAATAATAGAGGAATATGCAAATTGTCCAGGATGCCGCCACAGTAACAGTAATGACCAGCAGGCTGCCTGGGGCAACAAGGCCGGCAGGGGGGTTAGCGAGGGACTACCAAACAACTGAACAGCAGGCTGCATGGGGCAACCAGGCTGGCAGGGGGGTTAGTGAGGGACAACCAAACAACTGAACAGCAGGTTGTGTGGGGCGACCAGGCCAGCAGGGGGGTTAGTGAGGGATGACCCAACAACTGAACAGCAGGCTGCATGGGGCAACCAGGCTGGCAGGGGGGTTAGTGAGGGACAACCAAACGACTGAACAGCAGGCTGTGTGGGGCTACCAGGCTGGCAGGGGGGCAGTTGTGAGGCAACCAGACCAGTGGAGTGGGGCAGTTGGGGGCAACCAGGCTGGTGGGGCGGGGGGGGGGGGCAGTTGGGGGAGACCAGGATGGCAGGCAGAGGTGGTTAGGAGTGATCAGGCTGGCGGGGGGTGGGGGGGCAATTAGGGGCGATAAGGCAGGCAGGCAGGTGAGCAGTTAGGAACCAGTGGTCCTGGATTGTGAGAGGGATGTCCCAAATTGGAGAGGGTGCAGGCTGCACTGAGGGAACCTCCCCTCCGCCTCCCCACCCCCACCCCACCATGCATGAATTTTGTGCACCAGGCCTCTAGCACATATATAAGAAAGGGTAAAAGTCCTTCATTACCACTTGATTAAACTCTCCAATTAAAAGTTGGAGATTGGTAGAATGGATTTAAAAACATGATTCAACTGCATGCTCTCTACAAGAGACTTATCTTAGATACAGATGGGTTGAAAGTAAAGGGATAGAAAAAATATTCCATGCAAATAATAACCAAAAGAAAGATGCAGTGGCTATAGCAGTGTCATACAAAATAGACTTTAAGACAAAAAGGTTTACAAAAGACAAAGAAAGATATAAAATTATAAAAAGGTCAATCCACCAAGAAGATATAACAATTTCTATATATATACATGCATTTAACCACAGAATCACAAAATACATGAAGCAAAAACTGACAAAATTGAAGGGAGAAATAGTTGAACAATGATAGTCAGACTTCAAAATCTCACTTCATTAACAGATTAAACAACTACACAAAAGATATCCAAGGAACTTGAAGACTTGAACAATACTGTAAGTTAACCACACATAACAGATATATACAGCATATTCTACCCAACAGCAGCAGAATACACATTCTCATTTTAAATGCTCTGTAACATTTACCAAGACAGACCATTTTCTGGACCACATAACAAACTTTAATAAATTTAAAAGAATTTAAATCAAAGTATCTATTCAAACCATACAGAATTACATGAGAACTCAATAGTAAAAAGATATGTAAAAAATGCCCAAATATTTTGGAAATTAAAACAATGAATAGATCAAAGAAGAAATCACAGGGAAATTAGAAAATACTTTAAGATAGAGAAAAAAAAAACATAGCAAAACTTATAGATGCAATGAAAATAGTGCTCATGTGGAAATTTATAGCCGTAAATGCCTATATTAAAAACCAAAACCAAAGCTAATGCAAAGGCTTTGAAGGCAAAGAAAGCAGTGCTGATATGCGTCCACAGCCACACACACAAAAAAGAAGATTCCCATGTCACCCACCTTCAATGGACCAAGACAATGCAGCTCCAAAGGCAGCCCAAATATCCTGGGAAGACCACCCCAAAATAAATGAGTTTGACCACCATGCCATCATCAAGTTCCCCTTGACTACCGAATCAACCATGAAGAAGACAGAAAACAACAATATGCTTGTGTTCACTGTGGATGTCAAGGCCAACAAGCATCAAATAAAACAGACTGTGAAGAAGCTCTATAACATTAATGAAGCCAAGAAGGAATGTGCTTCTTTGGATATTGCTAACAAAATTGGGATCATCTAAACTGAGTCTAGCTGGCTATATGTAAAGGAAGGGATAAGAAGAGGAGAGGAGGGGAGGGGAGGGGAGGGAGGGAGGGGAGGGGAGGGGAGGGGAGGGGAGGGGAGGGGAGGGGAGGGGAGGGGAGGGGAGGGGAGGGGAGGCTCCCAAACCAATAACCTAAGGGTCCATCTTAGAAAAGTAAAGTAAACTACTAGTAAACCCAAAGCAAACAAAAAAGGACATAAATGATTGGAGCACAGACAAAGGAAATAGAGAAGAGAAAACCAACAGAGCAAATCAAGAAAACCAAATGTGGTTCCTTTGAAAGGTCAACAAAATTGACAAACCTCAACTAGATTTACCAAGAAAAAAATATTAATAAGTTACTAAAATCAGGACTAAAAATGGTGACATACACCTGATCTTATAGAAATAAAAACAATTCGAAAAAAATGAACAATTGCATGTTCACTTTCCAGATGAAATTTGTCTATTTCATCTAGATAAGCTAGATGAAATAGACCAATTCCTGGAAAAAATGCAAGCTACCAAAACTGACTCAAAAAAGAAACAGAAAATTTAAATAGGTAAACTGTGCTAAAGAGTTTGGAAGTAAACACAACCATTTTCACTGTCCCATAAAAGAGCCTGGACAGCCCGAGTCGGTTTGGCTCAGTGGATAGAGCATCAGCCTGGGGACTGAAGGGTCCCAGGTTCGATTCCGGTCAAGGGCATGTACCTTGGTTGCGGGCACATCCCCAGTAGGGAGTGTGCAGGAGGCAGCTGATCGATGTTTCTAACTCTCTATCCCTCTCCCTTCCTCTCTGTAAAAAAATCAATAAAATATATTTTTAAAAAAAAAAGAGCCTGAACACTCCTCCTTCTGTACTACTCTTAGTTTCTCTAAGACAGCAAAATGCTACTACTAGACGGTCCAAAATGACCAGAAAAATAAACTGTGAACTTTGGCATGTCTGCATAACAACAAGTTGCACCAACCTGAGACTTTCAGAGAAACCCTCTGGGCCACTTCCTTCTGATCCATTCATTCTCACCCAAACTTTGAATAAAAGAGAATTAGCTCAATAATGAATTAAACTTTCCTAAATTTTTACTTCAAGCTTTAAAAGTAATTGATAATTTAAAAACCACTATATAGGGACGAGGTGGCCGAGTGGTAAAGGCGATGGACTGCTAAAAACCACTATATAAATAGAAAATTCCAAAGACATAAATCAAAATAATTATTAAATTTTAAGGGAAAAGCCATAAAGAAAAAGTAAATCTACAGTGGCTATAGTCCAAAGCTGCAGATATCTTTCTTTCTTTCCTATGATACAAAAAAACAAAAGATGAACTATAATGAGAGAACTGTATGATTACAATTGCCCTGTTGCAATCAGTCTTTATTATATTTAAAATATATATTTTTCCATTCTCATAAGGAAAGGATAACATATATATATATATATTGATGATAGTTTTTCTCTGGTGTTAATATTCATTGCCTAAGATAGATACTATTCAACACATTTTTCTTCTAGCTGGGAAAAAGAACAAACAATTGGATGTCAAAAGTAACAATAACTGTACAAAAAGGTATGCCATATATACATGACATAATTGATTTTTCCTACCCACGGTACAAAAAATATCTAACCAAAAATATCTCTTTTCCTACAAATCTAAATTTCAGATTTCCAGCACATGTGTTTGCTGTGACCATATTTAAATTACACTGACTGTGTAAACTTTTTAAAATGAGAGATTAGAAGGGGAGAAATCATAATTTCAAACAACTATTATTTTAAAAAATAGCTTTTAGAATATTAGATGTTTTTTCCAAATGCTTTAGTGATATGAAATAATGTGAGTCATTTTCAATATAAAAGAATATGGAGGCCCAATGTTTCCAAAATGTTAAAATATATTAAATATTAGTTTGTTATTATTTATTAAATATTTCCTTAAATTATACTATATAATAAATTTGATTGGCAATATTATTCTAAATATGATTCATTCATAAATTCCATATACCTTAAAAGTACTAGGTATTTATGTTTTCAACAAATTGTCAATTTGACAATAACAGAAACACATACATAACATTTCTCTATTTTTAAAATAGTGAAATAGTGACTACACCATCTTTGAATTTGAAGTGCTAATAAAATACACAGCCAGTTAATATATTGTTTTTAGTAATAACATAGTATCTTTATAATGCTGCTCATCATTGCAAATGAAAAGTCAATTTACCATATAGAAGTAATCGAATTTAAGAATGTAACATTATTAAATATATTAAATTTCTACTTTAAAAAACATTCCTGTAAGAACATAAATTACAACTTGGAAAACATTACTGCCTAGCTAAGATATATGAGTATTGCCAAATACAATACATTATGTCTCTGTCTATATATATACATGTATAGAATAGTAGGTTTAAGAGTGGTGAGAGGTTAGACAGTGTGGTCAAACATTTTATGATTATGAGACATGTAAGAATCTTAATGACCTCTGGTTCATTCAGCAAAGACCACAAATAATTCAAGTGCAATTATATCAGTTTGGGGAAACCGCTATTTTCATAGTTTTATCATGTTCACGACGTGAATGCTGAAAAAGTTATGCAATGTAGCACTGTATAATACAAATTTTCAGTCATTTGAAAGGACCTTTTGCTCACTTATTTTTAAAGAAAGTACAAGATGAATTAAAGTGGTCTGCACTTAATAAAAATAATGATTAGGAGAACTGTGTCATAATACAAGCTGAACAATATTTAAGAAAAATTACAATACCTTATGAAGCATATTCTCTACTGTTCTCATATGACTGGCAACACAATCTTTGTCTCTAGAAAGAAACAAAGATTAGGTGTTAGTAAAACCTATACCTTACTATGAATGTTATACATTTTTAATATAAGTTGCTATTGTTGAAAAATAAAGGTTAGTTATCATTGTACTCCTTCTAAAAGCATAAAACCTAACTATACTCACTGGTATATCTCCACAGTTAAACCTTTTTTTCCCCATATTTAACTCTTATCTTCAATCATATTGCCTGTCATAGATTAGAGGAGGGAAAAAAATCTTAAGGGCATCTTCAAAGTTAAAGAAGTGAAAAGGAAAGAAAAATAAAATCAAGGTTATTTAATGAATTAAAATGTACTGAAAATGCTAAACTTTTACTCTTTTTATTTATAATAAAAAAATTTAAATATTAGTGGTAGGGATATATTATAAATGGCCATACTATTCAAAATAATATTTTCCTTCTGTAGTCTTTTTTGCGATAATAAATGCACAAAAACTGTCTATGACCTTGACTAGAACTAGGCAAAGTTACTAATTTCTTCTACTGGATTTACATATTGAATTTGGCTTTAATAATTAGGTAAGAAGTTTGGATGAAAATGCTAAAGACAAAAATGTAATGTTAAATTATAGACTGAAAACTGGAAGCAATCGATGTATTAGCTCTTCAGATTTCACAGACAAGCCAAATTCTTGAATTAGCAGCAATGTTTTGATCTAATATGAATCTGAAGGTTTTATAACCTTGTTTTCCTTAATCTCAGAATTTTCAGAACTATAAGGCACACTAGAAATCACCTTCTCATTTGGCCTGAGGAAACTTACCACTGAACAATGAAAACAAAAACCCGATTTAGTCAAATTTATATTTTTTTCTATGACAATTGTATACACCTAATACAGTGATGCAATGTTATAGAGCTTTATATTTTTCAAACATGCCACATTTTAGCCTTGGTAAACTGATTTTTTCATTATGTATGAGCAATTTCCCAAGCTCACTGGCAAAGCTGTGGATATCTTAAGATTGCAGATTCTCCATCCTATGATTTAGTTCACAGACTATATTCATATTTCATGATAAGCATTTAATGAGAGTTTGTCTCAAAAAAAGTTTAATTAATATAAACATTTTTGTAAGTATAGGAATCCAGAATTCCAAATTTAGAAAACACTTATTTTATTAAAATTAGACGTTTCTTTAATCCATAAATAGATTTTCTTTAAGCCATGCTGTTGTACAAAGGACTGTCTTAAAGTACTCCATGTAATTTAATGTGGGGAACAAATAAAAATGCCCAAGAGAACAGTTCAATTTGAACTTCATGGTGTATGTCAACTTGATTACCTGGTAAAAGAAAAACACTCCCATCACATTTATTAGTTGCTCTCTCTGAAAACTGTATATTTTTTCTATTTAACATATCAGAATAGACAGCTATAAAATTAAATGACTTTTCAATGATCAATATGTTTTTAGTGTACTTAGAAAGATGCTATGATATACATGTTGATTGTATACTAACATTTCTATGGAAATATTACTTGCAATATTAGTATACTATAATATATGCAGAGCAAAATTTGGAAATAAGTGGGACAAGAAGGGGTTAGGAATATGTAATAGAAGAAACTCTGCAAAACTTTTAAATAAAGAGACTTACATTTCTTATTAATAAAAGCATGGTTTCAAACATGTAACACTTCAACAGAGCCCCAAATACACCTCATTAGATGTTACATAGACACTTATACTTTTCTGAAGTTTCTCAATAAAGTATACATTTAGAATGTTGAGTGAAGAGTTTTCTTTTCTGGGGATATATCAGTGAATTTCAAAGAGAGACAGCTGTACTTTTGTTTTCTAACACTGTATTATCCAGGGCTAAAACCCGGAGCATGAAAGTAAGAATTGATCTTTTGTCTGTTTTAAGTGATCTCCCCAAGGTCCAAATGCTCACTTGGCTGCCATGCGGAGGGCACTCTCGGCATCGTGGATGTTCTCCTCCAGTCGACGCTTGTCCTGCTCCAGCTGGGTAAGATGTCTATTGAGCTGACGCAGAGATTGATCTTTTCTTCTCAGCTCCATCTTTGCCTCGGAGAGACTCTGCAAGCAGACAGAAAACAGAGTTACTTGTCAGCCCTGATAATTAACTTCAATTTATGCCATAGGCTATTAAACAAAGAAGAGTACAGACTGACTGAGAAGTAGACTTGGGTCATTACACATCAAGGCTTAACAAATTTTCTGCAAAAATTTTACATACTTACTAATTAGAAATGATAGAACCAATAAGATTTTGAAAAATGTTTAGCTACAAAACACAACTCTATTTTATTTTTTAAAATACTGCAAAGCAAATACATTTTATTCTTACTAAAAAAGATCTGCTTATAAAAACCTCCAGTTGCATTTTCTTTTAATGATGAAAAATAAAGAGGGGGGGAAGCACATGAAATTTAGAGTCTATTTAAAACCAGAACTATCATATGCCCAAAGTATGCATATGATTGAGAGGAAGGGGGGTTATGATACCTAGAAGAGAAAAGGGAACCCAGTATTTAAAAATACCACTACTGTCTTTCCAAATCTATCTACAACAGTTGCTATAGACATGTCAGTGGACAAACTGAACTCCAAAATACAATTCACTTACTTCCTATAAGTAACTCTTAGCAACACAATGTGATCAACATGTTTCAACAGAGAAAGGTATAAGTAATACTTGCAGTTGGAATTATTTATATTCCATAAATATTCTACTAGTCGCAGAAGTATAAAATCTGCTCATTGCTATTTGCTATTTGCTTTAATCTGAAATATTCTCTTAGCATAAAAATTTCAAGATGCAAGAATACAACTTTATCTTGACTTTAGGGCTAGAAGTTTTAGAATGAGAAACTCTCAATTTAAAGGAGCACTTCCTA
The DNA here is from genome assembly GCF_014108235.1 of Myotis myotis. Taxonomy (NCBI): domain Eukaryota; kingdom Metazoa; phylum Chordata; class Mammalia; order Chiroptera; family Vespertilionidae; genus Myotis; species Myotis myotis. The sequence continues at coordinate 56,314,614 of NW_023416316.1, read as the reverse complement.
GAGCTCATTTAAATTCTAGAATGTAAAATAGTATAGGTGCCAGAGTATCTCTTAGCACTAAAAATTTGCTCACTCCTTTGCCTGTGAAATTTCAAAAATATAAGCTTATCAAACAGTTTTTCATTTAAATTTGTTGGACAATGAGCTGAATAATTGACTGCATACACATAATTTTTTTTCTTTTTGCTCAGTCACAACTATGCTTCAAATATCCAGTAAAGAATAACCAAAATGCAATAATTTCATGTTTGAAACGCTCCTAATAATATTCTTTTAGTGCGTTCACAATAGGGAGTATAAAAAACTCAAGCTGGAGCTCACACAATGAATTCACTCTAAATATTAGTGAATGAAAGCAATCATCCATCAAATCAGGTATTTTAAAATGTTGAATTTTTAAATTTAGTATTTCACATTTCAAATAGTCAAGTTGCTATCAGACAAATATGTCAAAAAATTAAAAATAAGTAAATGTGATTACTTATTAAATATTATAATTTACTTTAAATCTTTAGTATAACAGATCTTTAAGACCATCCTACTATAGAAATAGTCAGATTCAAACCAACTTCAAAAAGATAAGAAACAAATTTTAAAAGCCATAAGAAAAACCTACTTATTTTGTGCCAAAGTCAAGATATTTAAAGGCAATGAAGCATCATGTGATTTCTTCATTAAAATAATAATAATGAAACCCATATTTGAGTCATTTTAAAGCCAGTATTTCTGACATATTTCAGATTTTAAAAATGGCATTTTTCAGGTATGAAGATAAAACTAATGATCCACCACCAGTCAGTTACACATAAAGCTTGAATTCTTTTTCCAACCGAAATAATAGATTTGTGCCAATCCTTTCAAATTCTTTTGCTCAGTAACTCATGCTAGAGGTGTATATTTGTGAGGGGTATTCAGGATATTGTCTCCAACCTTGTACATAATAGAAGCTCGCTGATCCAATCTGGGTGAACCCATGACTTTGGAATCATTATAAAACCACATTTGATTTTTCAACAATCCTAGATACCCTTTCAAAGAAGATATAACTCATAAAATTAAAATTTCTACTACATGTCTCAATCTTCTTTCATTTTCCTCTTTAGGGACAATGGCAGGGAGCTGCCAATCTCTCCTAAAGCTCACTTTCAGAGGCATAGCTAAAGAGCCTATTCCAAGACTGAAATTACAGAAAATGAACAGAAAGTGGTATAAACAAAGTAACAGAGACCATACTTCCTTAGTGTGAAAATGAAGAGATAAAAGTTGTTTTTAATCACTATACTTTTTATCAAATACACACAGAATTCTCATTTTAAAGAGTTGAGGGGCATCACAATGGAAGCTAGTCACATCAATGGGTCCATAGAGATATATGCAAAACACCAAGACATAAAAATGATTCAATAATGTCTTTTCTCTAATACTCACCTTTCTTGTTTTTGATGACAAAGTAGTTCTTTTAAAATCCTAACACTGAGTATTCAAGAAAGAAAAATATATTTACATTTGTGTGCATGTATGTATAACACACGTGTACCTAAATCGTATATAATGCCTGTTTTATATACGTACAGTTTTTAATTCAGATTTACCTAATTAAAACCTATGATAAACTTTATGGACTCTAATATTTCCAACTGAATGACTGAAACCAAGAGGGTGTGCCTCTAGGCAGCAAGGCAACAATGATAAGCAGCAGGTTAGCCACTAATTTCTCAACCAGGGTAGATTGTGAAAGTGTGATGTTCTGATATCCAAGAAACTGTTCAGGAGAGAATAGGATAAATCAAGTTTAATAACTCTGCTCCTAATTGTTCCCCCAATGCTCAACTCTAATTACTTGGAGAACTCTCCTGACTGTCACCTGATATTAAGTTGTTGGAGGCTGAGCCTGGAACAGCGAGATAATCAATAAACATTTAGTGGGGAGAAGAATGAAGATCCTGTTAAGCAGTGGGAACCTGCAGCACCCAAAGCCCTTCTGCTCATGAGAAAACCTGTGGGACAGCCATAGTGATTGCAAAGCAATAATCCAAAGCACTGTTTTCAGGCCTTGAGGCCTTTAGGCAACAGTACATTTGAGGAAAAAAGGTTAACACGGTCACCCTAATTACAGCCCACTTTCACATACTTCATATACAAGCGAAGACAAGCCAATTAGGTAGAAAGGAAGATAAGGGAAGTTTTATTTGTATACTAATTAAACCCCTGATGAAATTAAAGGAAAAACATACAGCTCTGTAATTGTGTCTGAGAAAGGTCACTTCAGGTTCAGTTATCAGAACAGCACAGCCTTGAGATATTTCACTTAATCCACAATACAGCCCTCATTTTGTACTCAGGTCTTAATATTTACCAAAAAAAAAGGAATTCAAAGCCTGATACTGCATTTATCTTTAAACTGTGTTGTGAACAATTTTAGCTGTGAGAAAGTGAATGCGAAATAGGATAACAAGAGTTTTTTTTTAAAAGACAAAGGAATAGTCCAGCTATAAAAAACCAATGCCACAATATTATTTATTTAAGATTCCAAGTTTTCACTTTAAATCCAAAATGTTTTAAAGTAAATTTTTATAACAAAATCCCAAACTGACTGCATTTCAAAAACTGTTCTGCAAGATATTTATTGTATTTCTTTTTAGACAATGATGTTGTTGCTCCCCTTCATGTATACATGATCCAGGGAGAAAAAGCCAAAGCACTCACTAAACTCTTATTATAAAAAGGTATTTTTACACCTGGTTGTTTTCCTAAGATGGCCATGAAAAGCCACTTACTACAAATGAAAGTTGGCGGGAAAAGTATGGATGACAAGGAAGTACAGTCAGGCACTGCTTAATGACAGGGATACCTTTTGAGAAATGTGTCATTAGGTGATCTTGCTGTCGTGTGAACATCAGAGAGTGCAGTGACACACACCCAGGTGGTACAGCCTACTACACACCTCGGCAGTATGATACAGCCTACGGCTCCGAGGCTCCCGGCCTGAATAGCATGTTACTATACTACAACTGTAACACAATGGTAAGTATTTGTATATCTAAACACAGAAAAAGTACAGTAAAAATAGGGTATAAAAAGTATAAAAATGGTACACCCATACAGGGCACTTACCATGAATACAACTTGTAAGACAGGAAGTTGCTCTAGATGAGTCGGCGAGTGAGGGGTGAGGGAATGTGATGACCTGGGACATCACTGCGCACTACTGCAGACTTCATAAACATTGTACACTTAGTCTACACTAAAGTTATAAAACAACATGAGATCAAATACAGCACAAGAGAAAATGGCGCACCATCAAGAGACACGGTTAGCACCAGATGTGTAGCTGCTGACAGGGTAACACAACATACTGTTTAACAGCACACTTTTTAACAAGTAGAAAGCGTACACTCTAAAATAACAATTAAAAGTGTGGTATAGTAAATACCAAAAAAGTATGGTATAGTAAATTGTGATAAAGTGTATAAACCAGTAACAGTCATTTATAATCATTATCAAGTATTGTGCGCTATATATCAACGTATTACTATACTTTTATACGACCGGCAGTGCAGGTTCGTTACACCAGCATCACCACAGACATGCGTGTAATGTGTTGCCCTACAACATCATGATGGCTACACGTCACTAAGCGATAGAAATATTTCGGCTCAATTATGACCTTATGGGACCACCATCACACATGCAGTCAGTCCACTGTGGACTGAAAGGTTGTCTACGTGGCGCATGAGTGTAGTTAAGTGTAGAGAAAGCTTAGAGACAGAATACATGGTAGAGGTGAAAGTCTAAAGATCCACACACTGCCCTGGCTGGGTAGCTCAGGTGGCTAGTGCCGTCCTGACACACAAAGGTTGCAGATCCCATCTCCATTTGTTGTGGAACAACAAATCGATCTTTCTCTCTCTCTCCCCTCATCCTCTTCTCAGTCTCTCTCTCTCTCTCTCTCTCTCTCTCTCTCTCTCTCTCTCTCTCTCTCTCTCTCTCTCTCTCTCTCTCTCTCTCTCTCTCTCTCTCTCTCATCAATAATTAAATATTTTTAAAAGACCCAGACATTTTGAAGTCTTTTTGTCTTATCTATAGTTTCTTAACTTTCTATAACAACATGTATTACTATTGAACAAGAACACAAACTATTTTTAAGTCACATATACTGGTAATTACATATTTCTAACGTTTTGAATGTTAATTAAGACTTAAAATGTTTTAAATAAATTGTAAGTACAATTTGAAATTCTATTAGTTTGTATCTATGAGAACAATTTGTTCAGTGAATTTTTTTTAAATAGCAGCTTTATTGAGATATAATTTACATACCACAAAACTCACCCATTTCAATGGTGCAATTCAGTGGGTTTTAGTATATTCACAGAGCTGTGCAACCATCACCAGTGGAGAGATCCTTTTTGAATAAAGCAAAATTTCTGAAAACAGCATGGCTATCTAAATATAGTATGTCTCATTTCAGCAAACTCTAATTTAAAACTACTCAAGATATATATACAGAGTTAATAATTTGTGTTTTGCAATAGTTTCAAAAATATAAAATTTGTAACATGGATTCCCTGAATCAGAATGTTTGATTAATACATGTAGTATAGTACAAAAGTTAAAGTTACCTGAAAACTGTGCACAATTCTCCAACTAATATTTCTGGATGTTAAGGAAATCATCCAACATAGTTCTTTCTCATAAGGGTACAGCATAGCAGAGCTTTAGACCATTAGGCCAGCTAGGAAGACTGAGCCCCAGGGGATATCGCTGGTATAGATTTTCTTTTGTCTAATGGGAAATATCTATGGATCCACATTCCTACAGACTAAAAGCTAATGGCTTATTCAATTTGGTATAAAAGTTAGTCATACAAAATGAAAGGCAAGACAACACACCTGTCATAAAGAACTAAGCTACATTCCCTAGGTCAGGGGGAAAGAAACATCTATAATATATTTTTTTAATTTACTGCTATCTGACTATAAGATTTGAATTAATGTTCCTAAATTGTGATAAAGTGTGTAAAACATCTCAAGACAGTAAAACTAATGTTGGAAAAGGAAATAGCACTGTCTTCAGTCCTACTATTATAATGTGACAACTAGAAGTTATATTAATCAAGAATTGAGTAGCTGCTGGGCAGATCAAACCATATAGGTTGCCACAGAAAGTATAAAGTTAAAATTATAATTGGGTAAAAAAGTTAGGGATAAAAGTAAAGAATAACATGGTTTACAACAAAGCTTGAAAATTTTGGAGATAAGCAACTAGAGAATTTATAATAAATATAAAATAGTAACAGATGGTAAAATTAATGTAGGAACATTTTTCAGTCTTTGTAGTCTATATTTTATATGTATAACTTGAATTAAAAGTTCTGAAATTTTAAGTTATTTTCCTTAGGGAAACTATATTTTATTGTTTTCTAATAATAATTCTGTGAAGAAGGTAGGTGACATTATAAACTGAAACTGAAGATCTTTTTAAAAAATATATATTTCATTGATTTTTTTACAGAGAGAAAGGGAGAGGAAAACTGAAACTGAAGATCTTTTTTAAAGAGAGTTAGAAACATCGACGAGAGAGAAACATCGATCAGCTGCCTCCTGCACACTCCCCACTGGGTATGTGCCCACAACCAAGGTACATGCCCTTGACCAGAATCGAACCTGGGACCCTTGAGTCCGTAGGCTGACACTCTATCCACTCAGCCAAACCAGTTAGGGCAAGCTGAAGATCTTTGAATAACTTACTCACTTTGGGGGTTGAATAAATGAGCGACAACCCTAATTAGAACTCACATGTCTGGTAAGACAACAGGTGTGGAAGTGTCCTATAAACTATAAGAGGCTAAATAAATTTACTATATATAATTAATGCAATACTTATACTTCCTTGTATAGTGTCATTGCATAATGTTCTTTAAATCCCCACCTATATGTGGTCACTTATGTTTCCATATTATTTCTACATAATCATTTATACATATACATCTATAAATATATAATTTTTTTAAAAAATCACTATTTCTATCACACTTGAAAAAGATAAAAGGAAATTAAGAAAAACAAAGGTAAAATAAGTTACTTTTATAAGCATTGTTTTATTATCAAAAACAATGGAGCAGATGAGCAATGAAAATTCACCTTTCAAATTTCAGAGTATGCTGTAAGATTTTGTTGTCTAATGCTTTATGATTTTTGGTATCATATTCTCACATACTCCTTTGAAAATGTTCTCCTATATTCCATCAATATTCCTCCCCAGTAAACTAAGTGAAAATGATTAATAGTAAAATATAATGGAAATAAAAAGGAAACTAATAAAAGTGATCAAAATATATTGAGTGCTATATTTTTCTAAACCACACATATTTACTACAAAACTCTGGTAGGCTAAGAGTGTTAGATGATAATGAGGTAAAGTGGGAGAGAAACAGTTAAAACACATTCTAAATAACAGAAAAGAGGATAATAAAGAGTCATGAGAGGCTTCTCAACTAGAAAATATCCAGAAAAGTACAGAAAGGCAGGTGGTAGCTAGATGTACTGTGACGCATGGCAAGTAAGCAGTACTGAGGCAGTAATGTTTTCTCAGAGTATAAAGCAAACTGCATCTGACTGTCCTACAGGCCTTCTGAGACAGAAACTAGCAGCAGGTGACAAGCATCATGCTGCCGCTGTAACAAAATCAGCTCTCACCTGACCTCTAAGTTCTCTCAGTGAATGCCTAAGAAATACAATGGGGATGGAACACATACAGATTCTTCTGTTGGACCTAAGTCAGCTATGGGCTACCCAAAAACTTCATAGTTAATAATCCTAGCTATGTGGAGGTCTAAAAAGTTCTGAATTCCCTAGCAATAATTTAAATGAGTCAACCTATGATTTAGGTTGTAGAAATAGATTAAGAATGAAATGCTGCTTTAAAGTCATTTGAGAACTACCTAAAACAACTGTCTAAGAAGAATTTGAAAAAAAATATAGACAACTAGAGGCCCGGTGCACTGGGAACAGGGTGGGGGTGGGTCCCTCTGCCTGGCCTGCGCCCTCTCGCAGTCTAGGACCCCTCAGGGGATGTCCAACTGCCGGCTTAGGCCCACTCCCTATTTTACCTGTAGGGAAACTAAAAATCACAGAAGTAATGTTCCCAAGGTAATATAACTACTAAGTGCATTTATGCCAAAATGTGAGCCCAGGTCTTCTAAATCTAAACCCTTATTCTTTATCCTGCACCACAACAATATTAGTAACCAGCTCTCCAGATTTCCCATAAAATACACTAACTGGGAATCCTCATTGAAATGTGAAAACAATATTTTATCTATTTATCAAGTTCTTGGTAAAATCAGTAAGGTATTTCGTGCTTGCTACCTACTTATATTAAAATAAACTCCAATAAGGATTTTGGTGTAAGAGAATTTCCACATCAAAAATCAAAGCATGCCCAATTCAAGATTCCCTGTATGAACATGGGATTACTGTCATCATTTATTAAATGTACTAATGAAATAAAAAAAATAAATATTTGCAAAGTAAGACTGAATTCTATAGCAAGCTATTGCAGTACAGAATTTTATATAGTTCAAGCCTGTATGGGCTGATGCTTTTTTAAAAACCTTTCAAAAAGCAATGGAGTTCTCTTTGTCTCTTTTCTTTATACATTTGCAACAATAGCACGGAACTTTCCCTGCAGATCTTGAATTTCAGCTGTCTCTTATAACCTCAACTTTTTAAATATTTATTAGAAGACTTCCACACTATCATAACAGTATATCAAGCTCTATAATATCAGCACTTGTCGCTAACTGCCCCGTGAAGAAAATCTTCGCTACTATGTAAAAAGCCATAGATGTGTCTAATTTAATCCAAATATGCCATCCTTAAAGAACTGACACCATACAAACTATATTATAGTGTTATAGTAACAGAATCAATAATTAGTACTGAAATTTGTTAATCAAAGATATGAAAGTAGAGTTGTATTTGACTTAAAAGAATTCCATTATACTTATTATGAAAGGGATAAAGGAGAAGAGATCAGGGGGAGGGAATTGAAAGAAATCAACAATTCAAATACAGTAGCCCTGGTGCAACTCCCAGTCGTGAACATCTACAGCAAGCCTGTAATAGGTGACAGGAACAAAGCAAACAGCAACAACAAAACCAGCTGTTTCACCTGGTTGCCCTCACTTCCCACATTTCTCTGAGACTGACTGCCAATACTCCAACAAGGAGGTGAAAGTGAGAGTATCTCCATATAAAAATGTATTTTCATTGGCCCCTGAAAAAAATCAACCTCTTCCTTGGTGCCCAACCAAAGAAATGGCAATATCTTCCAACATGGAAGAAAATCTGGCTGTTCTGAATTTGTTTAGAATATGGCATCCCTCATTTAGCCCAACCTAGGCCTTTGAAAGGACTAAAAGCAAATATAAACAGTTTATTGAATTGGGTAGACTGAAAAAGGCAAAAAAAAAAATGCAATGGCTTAATCATTTTTCTACTAATGAGTTCCACTATCTCTGTTAGATTTCCAAAGGGATTCCTAAAGATACTTTTGACTATACAAGATTTTGGCCTTATGCACTGATCCTAAAACCTAATCTCAACATAGGATGTGAGTTTCCTGTGTTCGTTAATTCAAAATACATTTATCATATGCCTACCCATGCCAATGCCATAAATAATAATAACAACTAGAACTTCCTAAATGCTTATCTAGGTCAGACATTAATACGATTAGTCTTCATAATAACTCTATGAGGTAATACCATTATTTCCATTTTACAAGTGAGGAAATTGAGGCACTGAGTTCAGGTAACTTGCCCAAGGTTATATACAGCCAGTTCAAAACCAGACAGCCTGACATGTAAATAAATAAATACAAAAAAATATGCTCCTTTCTGAAATGATTTTCGACCTAGAAAGATAAGATGTTTAAAAAGCAGCTCCACAGTCCGTGCTGTGAAGGGCATTCTCAGATAAAATGGCATGTGCACAGAAGTTCAAACTGGGCAGGCCGAAGGACAGGCGCTCCTGAGAGGGGCAGGAGAAAACACTAGAAAGGTACATATAGGCCAGATATGGTCAGAAAACCAGACTTTTCGTCTTGCAAATGATGTTTTTACAGCGCTCCACAGAGAGTTGCATCAAGATATCTTTCAGGGAACATTTGAGTTAGTGGACTCCCAACCCCCATCATTCTTTTGACTAGAATCTGCTTTAATGTTTTCTATGAGCTTTTGTATAAGATTTTGTTCAAAGAAGGACTCTGTGGCTAACTACTTGCCAACTATTGTCATCGAAAGCCATGGGAAGCTGCCAAAGGATTCCCAGCAGCGGAGCAGCATTCTCTGATCTCTGTCTCAGGGATCATATATACAAACCATAGCCGTCAAGTTAGAATAAATACAAGAGGTCACTCTGGCCATGCTGCAATAGCTCATTTACATCTTCAACTGGACCCTAATGAAGGTTTAATAACATCTCACCTTTGAGTATAAAGATTCAGTGATACATTAGATTAAAAGGATTTTTAAAAAGACCTGGGTGTAACAGAGTTTTCCTTAGCATGCTGAAGAGTATTAAATCAAATTCACTTCTACATTGTTAACAGAGTATATATTAAATATTTACTTCATATAAATGCAGCATCCTAGCCATATATTTTTATTTCTACTAGTAGCTATATGAATTCCTACAAGGTATTTGAATCATATGACAGCTATAAACTCTGAGTTACAGAAAAATTATATGATGAAAAGAATATATTTTAGGAGCAAAAAAAGTTGATTACAATTAAAGTTAGTGGTTGTTTTCTAAAAAGAACCACATTGATTGGTCTATAGTTTAAATTTTTTTACATTTTACCAATAACAAATTGGTTATTATGTTGGATTATTTTGAAGAAAGAAGGTGAGAAAAAAGTTACCACTAGCAGTAACCATTAAATGAAGTTTCTAAATAACTGAAAGGGTTAGTACCAGCTTTGCCATTACATGATAACTGAACTATGAAAGCTATTTTTTAAGATATCTGAGTGAAATATATAGCATTTAATCCTTCTCAACCATATTAATTATATTCTTAAATGAAGTTGAGTAATACAGAGGGTTTTTAAATAAAGATGAAGGCTCACATCTAAAATAACCACAGTTTCAGAAGCAGTTAGCAAATTCAAAGTATTACAAAAGAGCAGAAAGATGAACCCAAGCCTCAATGTAATTTCTTGAGAAAGTGTGCTTAAGAAAACTTTTGTCTGTGTTTGGGTAGCAATAGTTGAAAACACACACACACACACACATTCTTGGTAAGTAGCAATATAGCAAAACACATTATTTTATATCTTTACTTCAAATGCAATTTTACTGTGTGTGTGTGTGTGAGAGAGAGAGAGAGAGAGAGAGAGAGAGAGAGAGAGAGAATACATACTCAATAAATACTGCCGTTTTGATTATAAGAAGCTTCCCATAAAGTTAGTGATTTACATTTCTGATACCTCTGTAACAAACCCATTCACCTGAAGAAAAACACAGTGTTCTAGCCTTCTAAATGAGCGAGATCACCATCTAGTGGTGACTCCTTGAAATGTCAGGCATATGGCTTCTGGAGCCTAGAAAATGCTTTATGGAATATGGCTAACAGTCTACATATTCTAGAACAAGCATCTCAAACTCAACGGCGAATATGGGCCAAATAAACAAGATTTAAGTTTATGTGAGATGCAAAAAAACAAAAGCTTCAATTTTCATAGAAACGTAGGTTTATTTCGATAGAGACATGCTGAATACAAAGGGCTGAAATAAATGAGTAATCATTAACATGAAATAATAGACCATTTTAATAAAAATTAATATTTTTTCTTGAACATTAACTTACCAGACACTGAATAACTGCACAAATTAATAAGCGTAACCTTAATAAAAAGCAAATAAACCTATTTTTCTTGTTTTCCGAAAGCAAAATATTTCCTGTTGTGCACACCAATAATGACATGGCAATCAGCTGCTAAAATATTCACTGCTAGTATTAGTGGCAAGAAATGATGTGCCTGCATAAGGCGCATAAGGAAAATGAATGCAACATGATTATAGTAATCAGACATTAGCGAGCGTTGCAGTCCGTTATTAATAATTATGTACAACAGGATATTGTAAAAATTAAGTTACAAAATTTTTATTAAAATATTTCTTACATACCGTTATTCTGGCTGGGCAGCAAAATATTCCTTGTGGGCCGCATGCAGGCAGTGGGCCGGGAGTTTGACATGCTTGTCTAAAACATTCAAGCTTATTTAAAGAAATACAGAAAAACACACTAAATAATCTTTTTCTTTTTATACTAAGAACTCTAGAGCAAGAGAGAAAAGTGCCAACTAGACATATGACTCCCAGTTTTCAACTCTCCTAATAAATGAGATAAAAGCTACAGATGTTAAAAGGTAAAGTTATACTAAATCCAGTCAGAGAAACAGATTCTTCATCTTTCCTGTATATTATAAAAATAAAAAGTTAGTTATTGTAGTGGACTATGTTTATCCCAGTCCCTGAGGAGAACGTATATGCTGCTGTCCCAGGGATATTTATAACTGGTAGTGCTTCTTCTGGAAAGAGGATTAGTGTTTCCTATCCTATCTGATTTCTTTGGCCAATTAAACGTGTGCAGAAGTAAAATAATGTCACTTCCTAGAAGACATGAAACGAGGAATGTCCTACATAGAGATCTTTTGCCATGAGACCCACAGTGTCCAAGATATGGGCTACTCTGCCAGCCTTATTCATAGGGTGCAGGTAGCAACACAGCTGATCCATGATGGGAATGTATGACAGACGTGTGAGAAGTCACCTGTAGGGCCACTGAAGTTTGTTACTGCAATATTACACAGGGTATCCTGACTAACACAATCCTATTACTGTATCTGGGAATAGAATTTATACAGCCATAAAATTATCAATGGATATTTTAGCAAGTTAGTTTCTAGTCTGATTTAATATTGCACCACCAATAAGAGAAATGAATTTTAATTAAATATTAAAAAGCACAGCAAGTCATTTGATTTTTAATGACTTTAACTTAGTGCATTCCACTATAAAAGATCTAATAGGGGCAAAATATGTAAACAACCCTTTGTTCTTTCTCCATTCCTTCTTAAAAATAAATTATATTTATTAACATTTTAAAATAGCCATGATATGTTTCTAAATTTTGAAAAGGACTACTATAGTCTGGGATCCAAGATTGTGGCAGAGTAGGCAGAAACTACACTCACCTCCTTCAAGGACCAAACTGGAATTACAACTAAAATATAGAGCCATCAACCTAAATAACCAACTGAAGACTAGCTGAAGAGAAGTCTTCTAACCAAGGACTTACAGAAGGAGCCACATAAGATTGGTAAGAAAGGCGGAGACACGAAAAAGGCTGGCCCCACTCCCCTGGGCAGAGGCTAAGATTCCAGAGGGATATCTCAGCTGCTACCAGGTTCCCCCTGTGGAGCATGGGGTCTCAACCCCAAGCCAGGCTCGCCAGCTCAGAGCACCAGAGCTGGGAAGAGGCACCCACCTACCATCTAGCTGTGAAAATCAGACAGGATTCTGCCCACCAGGGAAAGACAGAAGTCAGCTAGAGGTGCCCTCTTAAAGGGCCAACATACAAAATCTCATTTGCAGCCAATTAACCTGGGCTCTGGTGGAGGTAGGGTGGAGCAGACTAGATTTGCATGAGGAGAGACTGGCATTTGTGGCTCTGGAGAGAGAGCTGAAGGGACAGCCACCAGGATCCGTGTTTTCTGAGTCACTCTCTCACACTGCAGATGTCATCCTCCTTACATGGAGCACTACCCTCCACTCAGCATCGGTGTGGGAGAATGCAATAACCCTATCCTCTGGGCTCTTTGTCACCCCTTTTTTGGGAGCTTGCACCCTGCTGAGGAGTCAGCTGTCTGGGCCAGGGTGTAGATGTCTGGGCACTCAGGAGGTATCAGTAATTGAGTGGTATGGCTTTGGGATGGGGGCCATTCCTCCCACTTTCCCATGATTCTGACTGGTGCCTCCCCCTCACAAGAGATCTGCTGGCCCTGCCATTTTGACTATTGGTGGCTCCACCATGCCAACATCTGAGCACAATCCAGGACGAGCTGAGTTGTGTGGCTCTGGAGCAGGGGCCACTCACTCCCCCCTCTTCCCACAAGCCTGACCAGCTCCCCCTCGTGGAAGATTCACTAGCCCCATTCTCCCAACTCCCAGCAGCCTTGCCCTGCTGAGATTGGGCTCATGGCAAAATCTTGGACAGATGAATTTTATGGCTCTAGGACCAGGGGCAGTTTTCCATTGCACGCCCAAACAGTCCAGAGCCCTCCCTTCACACAGCCAAGCCTTGGTCTATTTGGGCCTCATAAACTATGATAAACTATAATAGCCTCAACCTGATGACTCCCTGGGCCCCACCCAACCACAAAGGCAGCCAGTAGGAGGAGACAAGCAGAGGCAGATCTCAGGATGCCTTGAGACTTTAGCTGATCTGCCCCAGGCCCAGTGCTGGTAAATGCCAGCTTTGTTACATATCTTGGTCCTTCCCACACACAATTGGGATCAGCAGAGGGAGCTACAAACTGTGATTACTTTGTAGCTCCAAACAGGTTGCCCAGGACCAGTCACAGGCAGCATCTGACATTGACCAGGTTTGTTTTCTGTCTTATAACCAAGGACTTACAGAAGAAGCCACGTTAAGACTGGTAAGAAAGGTGGAGACATGAAAAAGGCTGGCCTCACTCCCATGGCCAGTGGCTAAGATTCCAGAGTCCCTCCCAAGAGACCCCAAAACCAACACACCCAGTGGCCAGCTTCATACAACATCAGAGCAGGATCCAAATAGCTGCACAAGTGGAATATCCAAAGGGAGATCTCAGTAGGCACCATACTCTGCTGAGGTGAATTCTGCTTCATGTGGCCAGCACCTGAACAGCAGTACCTCAATTGTGGTTGGCATTGATCCTCACAGTAAACCAGCCTGGTGGTCAACCCCATACACAAATGGACCAATAGCAATCAAGATTCAATTACACCAGGAGTTCCACATAACCCACACAAGGAACATTCCAGGAGTACCCAGCTCAGGTAATCAAGGAGACTGTGCCCACTGGGTCCCACAGGACACCTACTACATAAGACCACCTTACCAAGACTAGAAGACATAGGAGATCTACCTAATACATAGAAACAAACACAAAGAGGCAGCCAAAATGAGGAGACAAAGAAGCATGTCACAAAAGAAATAACAGAAGAAATCTCCAGAAAAAGAGCTAAATGAAATGGAGGCAAGCAATTTATCAGATAGAGTTAAAAAAAATAGTTATAAGTATGCTCAAGGAACTTAGTGAGAACTACAACAGCTTAAAAAAGAACAAAGAAACCATCAAAAGGAACCAGTCAGAAATAAAGAATTCAATACATAAAATAAAGAATACAATATATAAAATAAAGAATACACTAAAAGGAATAAAAAATAGGCTGGGAAAAGCAGAGAATCAGTTCAGCTATTTGGAAGACAAGGTAGCACAAAAACACCCAATCAGAGCAGCAGAAAGAAAAACAAATTTGTTAAAATGAGGATAGTTTAAAGGACTTTGGGGACAACATGAAGCATAACAACATCTGCATCATAAGGGTACCAGAAGGAGATAGTGAGAACAAAGGATCAAAAACCTATTGGAATAAATAATGACTAAAAATTTTCCTAACCTGGTGAAGGAAAAAGACACACAAATCCAGGAAATGCAGAGTCTCAAACAAAATGAACCCAAAGAGGCCCACACCAATACACATCATAATTAAAATGGCAAAGGTTAAGCACAAACAGAGAACCTTAAAATCAGCTAGAAAAAGACAGTTACCTCCCAGCTGATTTCTCAACAGAAACAATTTAGGTTAGAAGGAATTGGCATGAAATATTCAAAGTTATAGAAAGCAAGGCCATACAACCAAGGCTACTTTATCTAGCAAGGCTATCATGCTACCTGATATTAAACTATACTACAAAGTTGTAGTAATCAAAACAGCATGGTGCTGACATAAAAATAGACATATAAATCAACAGAACATAATAGAGAGCCCAGAAATAAACCTATGACTTTATCATCAATTAATATTTGATAAATGAGGAAAGAACATACAATGGGGAAAAGATAGTCTATTCAATAAATGGTGTTGGGAAAATTGGACAGATACATACAAAAACATGAAACTCCAGCCGTGGGCAAACTACGGCCCGCGGGCCGGATCCGGCCCGTTCGGCTGTTCTATCCGGCCTGCGGAGCCGAAAGAGCGGAGGGTTCTCTTGCTCTCCCCTCCGCTCCTTCACCAGCAGCAGTGCTAACATGGCAACGTCGGGAAACACGGCCGCAGCTCCTTCTTCTGAGTCCAGTTTAAGAACCCACTGTGGCCCTCGAGTCAAAAAGTTTGCCCACCCCTGTATCTTCTTACACCATACAAAAGAATAAACTCAAAATTAATTAAAGACTTAAATGTCAAGCTCAAAAAGTCAAAATCCTAGAAGAAAACATAAGCAGTAAAATCTCAGATATTTATTATAGCAATGTTTTTTCTGATATATAGAGTGGGGCAAAAGTAGGTTTATAATTGTTCATATGGAAAATAATACAATAATAATACAAGAAAAACTGTGTTTTGCATATTCACAATTATAAACCTAGTTTTGCCCAACCCTGTATCTCCTCCAGCAAGGGAAACCAAAAAAAATAAACAAGTGGGACTAAAGTAAACTAAAAAAGTTTTGCACAGCAAAGGATACCATCAACAAAATGAAAAGACAACCCATTGAATGGGAGAACATATTCGCAATGATACATCTGATAAGGTGTTAATATCTAAAATTCATAAAGAACTTATACAACTCAACACCAAAAAAACAAACAATCCAATTAAAAATGGGAAAGGACCTAAATAGACACTTCTCCAAGAGGACATATAGATAACCAATAAACATATGAAAAGATGCTCAACATCACTAGTCATCAGAGAAATGCAAATTAAAATCACAATAAGATATCACCTCACACCTATCAGAATGGCTATCACCAATAAATCAACAAACAACAAGTGTTGGAGAGGATGTAGAGAAAAGGGAACCCTCATGCACTGTTGATGTAAATGTAGATTGGTGCAGCCACAGTAGAAAGCGGAATAGAGTTAACTTAAAAAATAAAAAATAGAACTGCCTTATGATCTAGTGATTCCACTTCTGGATATGTATCTTAAGAAACCCAAAACACTGATTCAAAAGAATATATGCATCCCTATGTTCATTGCAGTGTTATTTAGAATTGGAAGCAGCCCAAGTCCCATCAGTAGATGAGTCGATCAAAAAGCAGCGTTACATTTACACAGCAGAATACTACTTGGCCATAAAAAAAACTAAGGAAACCTTACCATTTGCGACTGCATGCATAGACCTGTAGAGTGTGATGCTACGTGAAATAAGCCAGTCAGAGAAAGGCAAGTACCATATGATTTCACTTATATGTGGAATCTAATGAACAAAATAAACAAAATAGAAACAGACTCATAGAGAAAGAGAACAGACTGACAGCTGTCAGAGGGCAGGGTGTTTGGGAGGCTGGGTGAAAAAGTTGAAGTGGTTAAGCAAAAAAAAAAACACAAATGTATATACACAGATAACAGAACGGTGATCACCAGAGGGAAAGAAGGGTGGGAGGAGGTAGAAGAGAGTAAAGGGGGGATAAAAGATGATGGAAGGAGCCTTGAGTTGGGATGTTGAACACATAATACAATATACAAATGATGTATTATAGAATTATATAACTGAAACCAATATAGTTTTATTAACTAATATTACCCCAATAAGATCAATTAAAATTTTTAAGAAATAAAAATTAAAAACAGTACTATAACACTATTGTAAAACATATTTTAAATCTACATAATTGATATATTTCTAAGATACATGTAAATATATAAGTGTATATTTAAAATTTTGAAAAGTATATAGCAAAATGGCAACAGAAATACATTTTTCTTATCAGTATTTTCCCAATATTTTCAACAGAATTTGTATAAATTTTAGGTAGCCAAAAAATGCATTGCCACAATTTTCATAAGATAATTTTCATCACAAAATCTTAGTTTAAATTTATATATGGGATATCAAATAGGAGTAAGTGAAATTGATTATATGCTCTACTAAACAAGGATGGGAAATTAATCAATTTTATAATGTTTTATCAAATGATGAATATATACAGTAAGGGCCTTAATATTTCTTAATCTGATAGTCACATCTAAATATATATCCATCTGACTCAGAGGATTTTGTCAAACCCTCTCCATAATTAAAGGTGCCTCTTTTTAAGGCTTTTTATCCATGACACAGCATAGAAGCCCTAAATCCACATTCTATATAGATCAATGATTCTAAATTCCACAAGGACTCTATGTCTGTTCTGTGTCACAGGACACAGATCAGAAAAACAGATGAATTCTATTTCATCACAGATGCGCTCTTGATGATTTTGGTCTGCTTTGATACTCTGACTTTACTCCTGAAATAAGATAAAAGCACTATAAAGGTGTTTCCTGTTTCATCCATCATAGTGATTTTTCTTGTTGGTACTCTTAACAATAATCCTTGCAGAGTACATATACCTCTCTAACTACATTTTGGAATTTAGCCAGGTTTTCGCTATCAAAAGACAAAACAGGCAAGTACGTTTTACTCATTACAGTTCCAGGCATTCTAATTTTATAGAGGTTAATGCTACCTTATTTTTTAAATTAAAACACAGTAAATAATACTTTCCAGAATTCCATAAGATCAAAGCATACAAAATAATTCATTAGGTGACCATTTAATTGTGAAAATACTAAAGTTAAATGCAATTTTTCAAGATTAGTAAACACTGGTATTTTCTGAAATAGCATGTTAAGTTAGTGATGGAACAGTGAAATATACTAATCTTCCAAATAAAACTTTAGCTTGTTAATTAAATGTTTCATATAAACAGAATGGTTTAATGATTTAGAATAAATAGCCCTACATAGGAGTAAAATTACCTTTAAAACAATTTAAACATTGCCACGCATTCAGGTCAGAAATATAAACATATAATTAGATAATTACCTCTAAAGTCTAAAACAGTTATATTTATGCTCATGTCATTACAAATGTAATATTCTAAACTTGGATACTTCAATTGATCACAGTTAAATTACATATTTCTGAAATGAAACCACCACTAAGTCTCAGATTAATGAAAACTAAAGAAAACACATTTGGAGAATAAATATTTGATTACCCTTTAAGGTGTAATGTACTACTTACTAATTTAAAAATGGGCCCATTGAAATAAGAAATAAAAGCATTCTCAGAGTTAACCATAGAGTGCTTGCAATTAACATAAACAATTTGGGTCACATTTATAGTGCATGCAAATGAAATAATTTTTCTAATAGAGAAAAATTTTACTATTATCACCATCAATAAACATCTCTAGGTTATACTAAAGTTCCTTGTTTATGGGTAAGAATATTTATCTCAAAAATATTCTAAAGATTAGATAAGACACTATCTGCAAATTACTTTACAGAGGGCTGAGACTATCTAATGCAAGGGCAAATGCTAAAATGTACACAGTCCTTGAACCCACAGCCCACAATGGAGGTTTATGAGATTACAGAGAACCTCTTCAGTGAAATACAAGTCATAAGATTATCAAATTCCATGTTTATACTACATAAAGTAGTTTTAGCATATTATCAATTAAATTAATTCCAGCAACTACTCTCATTTAACAATGGCAAAAATCAACTTCAGTCCCAGCCAGTTTGGTTCAATGGATAGAGTGTCAGCCCTCGAACTGAAGGGTCCCGGGTTCGATTCAGCCAAGGGCACGTACCTCAGTTGCAAGCTCGATCCTGTCCCCAATTAGGGCATGGGTGGGAGGCAACCAATAGATGTGTCTCTCACATTGATGTTTCTCTCTCTCTTTCTCTCTCTCTCTTCCTCTCTTTCTTTCTCTCCTCCTCCTCCTCCTCCCTTCCACTCTCTAAAAATCAATGGAAAAATATCCTCAGTTCAGGATTAATAAAGCAAACCAAAAAAATCAACTTCTATATTTTATGAGGCATAATGTAAATGAGACATAATGTAAATGAATATCTTTTACAAAATTCCAAGTAGTTTACATATACTTGAAAACTCAGGTTTTAAGCCTGAAATGTGTATTTCAGACTAAATCATAGATAGCTTTATTTAAGGATGGAGTATCAAGAGATCAAATGCCAATCATAGCTGAATAAGGTTAAATTAGAGGAGAGATTTGACTTGTATATCACTGAGAAGCACAGTAGACAGTACAGATTTACTTGGCTTATGATGTTTCACAACCAAAAGTTCAAAAAAATAAAAATCTTTATAGACTTAAATTTTAGTGAAAAGGAAACGGAGATCATGGGGAAAGGTGATGAAGATGAAAGAAAAGGCAGCCTAAAGAAAATTCCATGTAAGTAATACTTCTTTACAAAAAGCAAGACAAACAAATAGGAGGCCAGGACAGGGGACAAAAAAAAAAATCAAAACCAGATACCCAAACACCCTCTAACTATAAGGGACTTTAATATTGCAACAAAACCAAAGAAAGAAAGAAACCCAGAAAAGTCATATACATTGATATTCAAGCTACCAGGAGAAATATGATTTCAAACATTTTTTAAAGCAGTTTTGTAGGTCTATTGATTCCTTTTGCACATTTCAAGGTAAAATAGTTACTTTGTAGTTGACTCAATAATATAACAAAGATCTTGCAGGAATCTGGATTTAACAAGAACCCTCTCTATTTTTTAAAGAAAATCTAAAATAAGTTACAGCTCAAACTAACTGAAATAAATGGTATGCAAGTACATGTACTTAATATACAATCTACTTATGCAATAATCCCATTTTTCTTCCAAAGCATAAATCAATAAATCTTTCCTGCTGCACTATAAATTCCAAGGTCATGGACAAAGATGTTTATTAGTATAATTACAATGTGGAAATAATGCCATTAAGCCTCCAGTTCCAGATTTCATAAATTAATAGAAATAGAAGATTAAGAAAGTGTCAAGTATGGTTTTAATTCTTAGGCACTAAAAAAAAAATTCCTGGGGTAGCTCTCTTCTTTTACATGATCTAACTTCTGGTTTCACTTTAATTTGACCTTTGAAGTTACTAACATACTTTTTATTGCTTTCTTTTATTTTTATTTTATTTTTCAACTACAGTTTACATTCAACACTATTTTGTATTAGTTTCAGGTGTACAGCATAGTAGATAGACAATCATATACTTTACACAGTGATTCCCCTTAATATTTCAAGTACCCACCTGCCACTATATATACTTACTGCAACATGATTGACGATATTCCCTATGCTGTACTTTATATCCCCCTGACTATTTTGTAACTACCAATTAGAACTTATTAATTCCTTCACTTTTTTCACCCTGCCCCCAAACCACCCTCCCCTCTGGCAACCATCAGTCAGTTCTCTGTATCTATGGGTCCGTTTCTATTTTGTTTTTAGTTACTAACATTTTTTTAAAAGTACTTGCAGAGTACAGTTTTATGGTCATAAAAATTAAGATATGGCCTTAAGAAATGATTGCTAAATGGCTGAAAGGAATTAATTTATAATATGTATAATGAATCACTCAACTTTTTTGTAATCCTCACCAGAGTATGTTTTTTATTGATTTTCAAGATAATGATGGAGAGAGAGAGAGAGAATAAAAAACAAAAACAGACACCAATTGGTTGCCCCAACCAGGGACTGAACCAGAAACCTAGGTATGTGCCCTGACTGGGAATTGAACCTACAACTTTTCAGTGTACTGAACGATGCTCCAACCAACGGAGCCACACCAGCCAGGGCAACGAATCACTCAACTTTAAAGAAATTCTTCAACAGGATCTCTATGTTCAATTTCTTGAACAGTGTTTGAAATCTATCTTTATAGAACTACAAATATGCATAATATCAATAGGCTCTTGATTGCCCTTCAATATCACAATGGCTTTACTTTCAACTCCCAATAAGCAGAGAATCAGTATTTCAAAGAAAAAAAGTTTTTGACATTATATTAATGACTCTGAGTGCATGATTTCACATAAGAAAGAGAATTGCATTAAATGAGAATATCTAATTGTCAAAGTCTGCATTTCCTATTACTGTGGACTTTATTATCATTGGAAATTACTGAAAAGACCAGATTGGTGTGGATTTGTTTAGGAAAATCTCCTTTTTAATATGCTTTCTTTCTAATAAACAGCAAACAATAGCACAGAACTTAGAAAATAAATACCCTACTTTCTCTGTTACTAGAGAATATATCAATTATAATGCCATAGAGGTAATTTATGTACCCTCTCATTACAGCATATCTGAAACGTTTAAAGCTAAAGTAAATCTCATAGGGTCATCTAGAGCTGATGGATCTTTCATGTCTTACTTCTGAGAACTTTTCACTACCATAGAAACAAACAACAAAGCACTTGGTTGTAAGGATATTTAGTTTAAACTAGATACTGATAATGGCTTAGTCACTTACGAAAACTGTCCCAAACAGCATTCCAACAGGTCTTTTCTGGGTACCACCAATAGTATCACTGCTTGAGAACCACTGACCCAGTCAAATCTTAAGTCTATAGGAACACCAACTCTTCTACCAAAAACAACAGATAATTTATTACTCTTAACAATCTACACAGACTTCCCCAATCTCATTCATTTAGTAGTGAGCCTCTTTAGATATTTGCTATTATTATGACACACTAGAGGCCCGGTGCACGAATTCATGAGCGGGTGAGGTTCCCTGGCCTGGCAAGCCTGGCCGGCCTCGCCTCTGATCCGGGACCATTGGGGCCAGGCCAGCGGGAGGGGCCGTAGGAGGTTGGCTGGCCGGCCCCCGCCTCAGGCTGATAGGAGCTAGCCAGCTGGAGGGAGGGATCAAGGGAGGTTGGCTGTGGGAGCGCACTGACCACAAGGGGGCAGATCCCTGCGTTGAGCGTCTACCCCCTGGTGGTCAGTGTGTGTCATAGCAACTGGTCGACCAGTCGTTCCAGTTGTTTTGGTCGTAATGATCACTTAGGCTTTTATATATATATAGATAATTCTTACAGGTAGCTTTAACATAGTTCTCACGTGTACTTTAAGTATAGTTTTAACATATATAACAAATCTCTTGCATAACATGTCTTGCACTGCCTTCCTAGTAAGAGAGAAAACATATGGTAAGTTGATTCATAGCAATTTAAATTTTACATGCTTTAGGCCTTGACATTAGTAACTTTCATGGTTCCCTGGTTATCCAATCTTACATCTTCAGATCTTTTGTCTCTGTTTCTTCTCATTCTCATCTCATGTATTTTCAGAATCATGGCTTTCAATTCAGACATACAATGATAATGAAGACTTTAGAGAGTTAGACAAAGCGGAATAGTAAATGCCTTCCATCTCTTTAATTATTTCTCTAGATACAGTAAATAGTTACCACCATCCAAGTCTGAGAACCCAAGAGGAAAAGAAACATTTTAACAACAGATCTCAATGCCATGTAGATAATGACTATCTCATAATAATACTGTGAGCCACGTTGGAATTCAGGCAATGACTTGACCACTAGGCTGTCAAAGTAAATTGTGCATTGAAGTACAATGATGAGTCTAGGAATAGACAACAGTAAAGGATTAGTAAAATGGTACACACAGATATTTGTTTCTTAACAGGATAGAAATCAGCCAGTTTTCCTACATGAACCTTGCTCTTTTCAGCTTTTTGTTTTAAGTCCTCATCCAAAGATATGTTTTTATTGATTTTAGAGAAAGAAAGAGGGGGAGAGAAAGAGAGAAACACCCATGTGAGAAACACCTATGGGTTGCCTCTTGCACGCACCCGACCGGGTCTCAAATATACAAACCTAGATATGTTCCCTGACAGGGAATCAAACCCACAACTTTTGGTGTATGGGACAATGCTCCATCCAATTGAGCCATTCAGCTAGGGCTCAGCTATTTTAATCAAAGATTTTTATTAATTACCACCAACAAAGAAAGAAAGAAAATCCTGTGAAATTCTTAATTCTAATTCAGACCTTAGCTAACTAAAGCACAGACTTTGTCAATTTAGACCAAAAGATCATGTGAATCAAAGTAGTTGCCACCACCTGGGGGAAGCGTACCACCAACTGCTAGAAATGACCTAAGGGCAAAGAGCCAACAGAAGACTGACATGCAAATGACAAAAACCACACCCATCACAAGTCATAAAATAGATTTCTAACAGTATACATTATGATACACATACATGTATAGTTTATACATTTACATAAAATTAATATATAAGTAGAAATACAATTCTATGTAAAATTGTTATACATTACTAGAGGCCCAGCACTCGAAATCGCATGGCCCCACCCACCCACGCATGCCCTGCCCACCCACTCACCACGCTCATAGCCACACCCGCCTCACCGCGCTCACCTGCCCGCCAGCCACAAGCCTTGCTGCAATCAGAGCCTGTGGGCCATGGGGGAGGGCCAAGAGGTGCTCCATGCACCTCATGGTGACCGGTCATTTGGTGTTTTCGGTCGTGACGCCTCTCAGCCTTTTATTATTATGATATAAACATAAATGAAATATATGTAATTTATTTATATAAAAAGTACACTACCATATAGTATGTGTATACATATAACTAAGTGTGTCCATATATGTATCTGTATCTGTGTATACAGTAAGTCCATTTAATTTCATCCATAGGTTCTGTTACTTTAAGTGAAATATATTAAAATAAATTTTACTGCAGGCTAATTGATATAAATAAGAGTTAAATTCCTATGGCACTTCATCAACATTATAATGAAACATCGAACAAAATGATTTTATTTGAGGACCTGCTGTGTATATGTGAATATGATATAAAACTGGAAAATCAATGTGATTTTTATATAATAATATGAAAATTCTGATAATAAATTGTACAATTTCTTTTTGTGAAGCTCAGAAAAGAATTTTCTCTATTTTGTAGCCTGAATAATTCAGAATATGATTAAGTGGCTTGATAAAAAAAAATCAGATTCATTGCTATTGTGTTTTCTTAAAGTGGGCAACATATGACAGGTAATAGAAACATGCATATTTTCAAGTCTAGAAGTACTAATATCTGTTCTAAAATATAAGATGCTTAATTTTTTTACTCTATCATGAAAATATTGTTACAATACACAAAGAAAACATATAGCACCTATTAACTTTCCTTTTAAATAGGTGTGAAGCAATTTACTTTTCTTAAATATAAAATGGAAATTTCCTCCTGTGATATGTTAATATTACAATTTTCAACAATAATACTTTTTAAAGGTATTAAGGGCCCAAAGAAAGGCCTTTTAATCGATATTAAATGTATTTGGCTTTTATATAAAGCAACTTGATCGTGTATATTGTCAAGTTCTTTGCAATTATTTTTGTTTCTTAATCTACATGATGTAAGCAATAATACTTATTTCTTAAAATGTTGAAACTTATATAAAATAATATGAAGTGCCTTATAATGTGTCTAACAAAAGTGTATGCTCAGAAATGTTAGTGCTCCCTCTTCTCTGAAACTACACTACAAATAGCAAATTAAGTTTACATAAAATTATTTGAATAAAAAACACCTGTGTGGGGGGAATTCATAGTTCCTTCTTATGCTCCGTGCAAAACAAAACAGTATCTGTCACACTGGCAAATGTTCTTGGTTTTGATTTGCTGTTATTGATATCTTAATGATAATGCCTAATGATATCTGATGCTGATGAGAATGGGGACAAGCAGGTGCTCTTATACACCCTTTCAGATGTAAGCACCAATCTAAATAAATATGCATACCCTTAAAACACACACACACATACACACACATACCACTTAAACTATATTTTTGAACCAATAAGTCTGTTTCTTGAGCTCTTCCCTGAGAATATAAGCAGCTATGTAGTTAATTATAAGATGCTCATCTAAATTTTAATAATAAAAAATGAACAGTTTGAATCCCAACAACAGTAAAATAGTTAAATACATTTCAGCACATTCATAAAATGGAATATTGCATGGTTCATTACAACAAGGTGTTTAAATCCTATATAATAAAGAGGCGATATGCAAATTGACCCTCACTCTGTCACACCATCACAAGATAGCTGCACCCACAGTGGAGACGAGTTCCTGTAACGAGCCATAATGAGCAATCAGCAGGGATGTCAGGCTGCGTGGTGTCAGGGCAGGGCAGGGGACCTGAGGCTGTACCCCATGCTTGGTGGGGCTTGACGGGGGACCTCAGGCCATGCCCTCACCTGGCGGGGCTTGACAGGGGAACCTCGGGCCACGCCCCCATCCCCGACACCAGGCCAGGGGACCTGAGGATGCGCCGGGAGACCTGAAGCTGCACCCCCCAACCCAGCAGGACTTGATGGGGGCCCTGAGAATGCTGCACCCTCAACCAGGCCGGGCTTGACGGGGGACTTGAGGCTGTGCCCCCTGCCTGGCGCCAGGCCGGGGTACCTGAGGCTGTGCCCCCTGCCCAGCAGGGCTTGACAGGGGTGGGGCCGGCCAGGTCTGGATCTTGCCCAATGGGGTTGGGGCCAGTGGGGTCTGGGTCTCACACAATTTCGAGGTGCACACGGGTGGGCGGGGACTTGACTCTGGGTCCCACAGCATGCCCCAAGCTCTGACAGGAGGAAGATTTTCATATACATTTTACTAATTTTCTTTCATCTCTAACACTTCTATTACAGAGAAAGGGAAAATAGCAATATTAAAATATTTTCTCTAACTAATTCCCTTTTAATGTGCATGAATTTCATGCACCAGGCCACTAGTATTTTTAATAAATGTCAATCCCATTCTCCCAGTTGCTAAGGATCATCCTTGATTCATCTTTCACACTTCACATCTAATAAAATTAGCAATTCCTTATGTTTAACCTTCACAAAGCAAATATATCCAGAATTTCACCATTCTTTACTCCTACCACCCTGGTCTAAGCCACCATCATCTCTGGTCTAGATTATACTGTTAGCCTGATGGATTTCCCTATTTCAACCAACAGTCTAATAAATGCTAGAACGATGCAAATGTAAAAGTAAATCACACCACTCTATAAAAAAAAAAAAAAAAAACAGGATGTAAAACTATATATATAGCACACTTCCATTTATATTTGCCAAAATCTTAATAATGTTTTTATATGGGTGATAATGGGATTATATACACTTTTTTGGTTGTTTTTTTGGTGTGTGTGGTGTTGTTTTTCCTTTTTTTCCTGTATGTTTAAAATTGTTCTTACTGTGAGCATGTTTAATTTAAAAAAAAAATAATGTTTATAAAAATGTTTAGACAAAGTTGAACTGTATGCTTCAAAATACTATAGCAGTATAAATATATATTTTAAGTAGTACTTAAAATATCATCTAACCCAAAGCTAGTACTCAATTAAGAAACATAATTCTAATCTCAGATTACTACTCACTGAGAACAAATTTAAACGTGGAAAAAGGTATTTTAAAATTACTTATGAGAACGTAAGTAATTTTGCGGGGGGGAGGGGAATTATGTCATAAGTTTAAAATGAAAAGATATTCTTTTATTTTATTATATACTTTTCTGTTGTTCAGTCTAACAAATGGAAATAACTTTTTATGAAGCCTTTAGCTTCTAGCTTAAATCTTGGTCTGTTAAATTACTATTTTTTTAATGATGTGAGAGCTGTTGTTTTCTTAATTCTTTTTTTCTCTGACCTTGAAATATAATTGACTACTTTAAAGGTCTCAATGGTATAAGTCATTAGGAAGATAAAAATATATGTGATTAAAGTAAAAAATGATAAGGCTTAAATTAAGTAATGATGTTAATAATCCTACTTTATGAAAATGGGTTATGTGATAAATTTTAATTATTATTATAATCAGGGTTTAGCAACTAAAAATGGTTTAAATTTTTTAAAGTCAATGAATTTTTAAAAGTTTACTAGAAAAAATACAGCTGTAATTCAAAATTATTAAATGACTTCACTGCAACATTCATATACCCTCAGAGTTTGGCTAATAATTTTATTAATAATATAAAGGTTATGGCATTTTTTTAAATAAAAAGAAGGTAAATATTCATGAAATGTGACCCTTTACACAGTTACTATGACTCCAAAAAATCTTTTCAAATTATTCCATTTGAAATTTGAAAAACATACTCCTTTTTCTTCTTGCTTCCTCTTTCTCATTCATATGTAATTACGTTTTGAGACTGAAAAATAATAAAGCACAGAGGTCATTTTCTATTCAAATTAAGACAAAAGCAATAAAAAGCCAAAGCAGCTACAAAAGGTGAGGAATGATACAGGGTGCTAAGAGGAGGCATGAGTCTTTGAGACCCTTAGAGGCTGCTGCAGCTCGATGGGATAGAAGTAAACAGATGACAGAAATGATGATGAAAAAGGCATGTGAATAAAAGCTAGATCAGAGTTAGACAAAACTATCTGGGAGACTTGTTGTGAATAAATCCTTGATTTTTTCCATAAGTCATTCTCTCTCAACCAATGTCTAGGATTTTCATGGGCAGAATTACAAAATTGTGACAATTCATAGAATTTAAGATTTTGTACTAGTTTCAGAAACTCTCATCCATTATTGTATCAAAAATCCCACTAACCACTAAGATGTATGTAGTCCTTTTAATTAAATTCACTATATCCCCACAAAACCAAATACCATAGTTCCCACACAGTTTATTTTTGAAGAAAGGTAAATCAGGAGGTGGTTTTATAACTTTATAGAAAGACTAGAGGCCTGGTGCACAAAAATCGTGCATGGGGGGGGGGGTCCCCTCAGCCCAGCCTGCACCCTCTCCAATCTGGGGTCTCTCTCACAATCCTGGACCACTGGTTCCTAATCGCTAACCTGCCTGCCTGCCTGGTTGCCCCTAACTGCCTCCCCTGCAGGCCTGATCACCCCTCACTGCCTCTGCATGCCAACCTAATTGCCCCTAACTGGCCCCCTTGCCGGCCTGGTTGCTGTTGCCCCTAACTGCTGCCTGCTGCCAGACAGGTCACCCCCAACTGCCCCCCTGCTGGCCTAGTTGCCCCTCACTGCCCCCCCTGCTGGCCTGGTCACCCCCAACTGCACACCCCCACCGGCCTGGTCGCCTCTCATGGCCCCCTGCTGGCCCGGTTGCCCCACGCAGCCTGCTGTTCAGTCGTTTGGTCATCACTCACTAACCCCCCTGCAGGCCTGGTCGCCCCACGCAGGCTGCTGTTCGGTCATTTGGTTATCCCTCACTAACCCCCCTGCTGGCTTGGTCACAGACAGCCATCTTGTGAGGGTGTGAAGGTTAATTTGCATATTACCTCTTTATTTTATAGGATTCTTTGTTTTATCAAGTGATCCTATAAATATAAAATATTTTAAATTTTTCTATAAATGATCAGCACACCAAGTATGTTTCAGATGTGATTAAAAGTTATCAGAATTTGATACCTAACTTTTCCCAGGAAAAATACAAAACAAACATAACTATCACTTTATTCTAAACCTAAATGATTGTCATTCTTAATGTCAAACTTGCTAGAGAGATAGCAAAATTAAACAAATCTGTATTCATAGAAGCAATATCATTTCAGACAAGTCCTTCAGTTCCTCCTTACTCTAATCTAAAATATTTTTTAAATAACACAAACCTAATGCCCATCAGCAAATGGACAAACAAATAAATGGTGCCATTTACAGTACGGAGTCTTGTGCATCAATTAACATGATAGATAGATCATTTAAAGCTTGTTTAAGGCTCAGAGAGGAGGAGTCTGTAATATTCCAGACTCTCGGTTTCTTGTGCAACACAACTGTCTCAAAAAGTTTGGTAGGCTTTCATCTGTTTGCTTCCAGTCAGTGCCATGTGCCAATAAATACACTAACGTTTTTTCTTGGAGATCATACTCACTACTAGTTTCCCTGTTTCCAAATACACAGACATGGTGGTTACCTTGAGGACAACTGAGAAAACTGGTTAGAATAAGAGAACTATATCCCTAATTTGTTCTTTGCTATGATTATGAGACATAATGGACTCTTTCTAGGCTTCATATTTCTAGATAATCTCTCTCTCTCTTCCCTTTTACTTATGTTCACAAGCCAACAAATTCTTTCCTGGGTTCATCTTTCTTGTAAGACCTTGTTCAAAGCAAAATGTCAAAGCTAACAGATAGTATAATCAATTCTTTCCAACTACTTCCCCTAGAACTATAGGATCAGTAGTCCTAAGTTACCACAAGTACAGTTTTATCAAATTTTTTGCCATAGCTTAACATGAATTTCCATCTTTCCACCCCTGATATGTTTCCTCACCACAAACTGCCTGATCTCCGAGCCACTGCCTCAGACTTTATGTATTGGTTATAGCAGCAACCCATTCTAAGGAACAAATGTATACATTAGCTCCTACAAGTATTTTACCCACAGGTTGATTCCCTCATTAAAGTAACTCTTTCACCTACTCCGTTAACATGGAGTGTCTACTACCAAACAGAATATGAGGTATATACTAGTAAAGCATAAAAATATGTAAGGCAGGATCCAAGATAAAATGTTAGTCTTATTAGTTACTAAATTTAAGTCCAAGTTTACTTGAAATCAAGAAAAAAAATACATTGATGTAGCTTTTGTTTTCTTCTGAACTACTGTACAGCATATAAAATATTGTTGCCTAACAAAACTGCCTCAGAGGTCCAGTAGTACTAACGATATTATAGGCCAGGCCAACAACATAAAATACCTCAAGAATAGTTTGGTGGAGTGGGAGTGGGGGGGAGGGAAGAAAAACAAAGAAATCTTTGGCTTATTCCACTTCTTTCCATACTACATTTTCCATATTCATTTGTCTATAGTTACCAAGAATAGAGAGGTGTGCTATAAAACTAAGAACTCTAAGTCAGTGAAGAGAACATACTTTGAAGGCAGGAGCTACAGTTAGAGTTCTTAGGGAATTTTATAACTATTAAACTAATTCCATTAATTCAGGATCAACAATAGAATGACCTTATCTTTCCTAAACCCATAGACTTAAAGATTTTATCTTTGTCTTTGTCATCCTATAGTCTTATTACTATGTATTAATGTGTTTATTTGTTTTTATTTATACTGCTCACAATACAATGGGTTCCTTTAATCTGAGAAGTTACTCTGTCTTTAAATCTATAAAAATTTTAGTCATTCTTGCTCAAAATATTGACTTACTCTGATTCTGTTTCTGAACGTTTATTACAAATTATTCTATTTTCACTTTTATTAAGTAAATCTCATTCTCTTTTTCTTTTCTATTAACTTCCTATTACCCATCACTCTGACCCTCTGCAGAGCATTCTAAGTGATTTCCTCATCTATCTTCCAATCCACTGATATCTTTCTATCTATATCTACCCAATATTCAAACCATTCACTGAGTTTTTCATTTCAATGATGATTTTCATTTCTTGTCTTAAAATTTCTATTCATAGCTTATTTCTCAGAACATTTAAAAACATTATTTTTAAAATATCTTTTAAACTACCTTTCAACATTTTAAATAGCAATCCTACTACCTGAGTGCAAATTTTCTCATCTGATGTACAAGTCATTTCTTTACATGCTTTGTGATATTGAATTTCCCATTAAAGTCTCTAGTGTGTTCTCTGAAGCATCCCTACTGAATATTTTAAATTTCCTTCTACGCGGTCACGCTGGTTCTACAAGGGTTGGACCACTTTGAAGATAATTCTCAACTGAACAGTCCTTGGACAAGAAGTAACATAAAGTACTTTCTTATGTGGCACAGGCCTGGGGTTCCAAATTCTTTTTCCTACCCAATGTCCATAGTAGACATCAAATTCCCCTGTAGCTGGCAGGCAGTGACATTCTAGGCCCCATTTCACAGTCGGGCAGCCCTTTCTGACTCCTAGCTTCATACAGGTAGCTCTTTCCTAGTGCAGAGAAGAGAGGGGTTGAAGCCCACATTTCCCTAATGTTATGATAATCAACTCTAGCCTCTAGCTGGGATTGCACACCTCAGTGAGCTATTTACACTTCAGCTCTCTCTTGTTTGGTTTTGAATATCCTTTTTATTTATATTATCTGAGCATTTTGCTCAATTTGTTTTAAGCTTGGCTGAATACTCCAAAATGCATGTGTTCAGAGTGAGAAGGGAAGTCATGTCACATTAGCAAAATTTGATAACCAAAAACTGACGAGGATATAATGAGAGAGAGAAATTAAAAGATAATCATGACTAGGAACATAAATTTTAAAATCTTAAGGGAAAAATTAACAAATTCAGTGCAACAATTGTATTTTTGTAAATCATCACAACTAATCTGGGTTTATTTCAGGAATGTAAGGCTGGCCTAATATTACAATATTGAATAATGTACTAGTATTACATGAGTCAGCATATTTTAGATAAGAAAAACTTTGTATGCCACATATATTCTCTGTCACATATTCTTCTTTGGTTTGTTTATTTGTTTATTTTTTATGGTCCTTTAAGCATGTAAAAACCATTCTTAGCTCACAGGCCATACAAATACAAGCCATGGGACTTAGTTGCCAATCCCTGATATAATTCAACATGCTAACATAGTAAGAGAAAAATCCTATCTAATAATAGACAAACATACCTCCGCTACACTTCCCATTGGCTAATCAGGGCGATATGCAAATTAACTGCCAACAAAGATGGCAGCTGGCAGCCAGGCAGCTGAAGCGAACATGAGGCTTGCTTGCTCCAGTGATGGAGGAAGCCAAGGTTCCCCGCCTGCCGCAGCCGGGCTCTGAGCTCCAGTCTAAGCAACAATGTTGCAATTATAGAAGCTAAACAAACCCCAGATACCTGATTTCAGCCAGCCAGCCTCGGAGCTGGAGCTGCAACAAAGTTTCAATTACAGAAGGTAAATAAATCCCAGAATAAAAAAAAGAAAAAGAAAAAAAAGGAGAGACTGGAAGCTTCAGTTGCAGGCTTGGCCTGCCTGAAAACAGCCCTCAGCCCCTCATCCAGGCTGGCCAGGCACCCCAGTGGGGACCCCCACCCTGAAGGGGGTGCAGGCAGCCTGAAAACAGCCATCAGCCCCTCATCCAGGCTTGCCAGGCACCCCAGTGGGGACCTCCACCCTGATCCGGGACACCATTCAGGGCAAACCAGCTGGCCCCCACCCGTACACTAGGCCTCTATCCTATATAGTGAAAGGGTAATATGCAAGCTGACCCTAACAGCAGAAAGACTGGGAATGACTGGTCACTATGACACACACTGACCACCAGGGGGCAGATGCTCAATGCAGGAGCTGCCCTCTGGTGGTCAATGTGCTCCCACATGGGGAGCTCTGCTCGGCCACAAGCCAGGCTGATGGCTGTCAGTACAGCGGTGGTGGTGGGAGCCTCTCCTGCCTCCTCAGCAGCGCTAAGGATGTCTGACTGCAGCTTAGGTCTGCTCCCCGCTGGCAAGTGGACATCTCCCGAGGGCTGCCAGGCTGCCAGAGGGATGTCTGATTGCCATCTTAGGCCCAATGCCCCCAGGGAGCAGGCCTCAGCCAGCAAGTGGTCATCCCCTGAGGGGTCCCAGACTGAGAGAGGACACAGGCCAGGCTGAGGGACGCCCCCCCCCCCCAGTGCACAAATTTTTGTGCACCAGGCCTCTAATCTATATATATAAAAATCCAGCAACTGGAATGGCAGAACGACCGGTGTCTATGAGATGCACTGCGGCAGCCAACCAGCGTGATCTAGGCCCTGATCCGCCCGGCTGGCCCGGCCCCCAATCAGCCCCCAACACCCTGATCGGGGCGGGGCCAGATGGCCAACCACCCGCCCTGCCCCCTGCCAGCCCGATGGGTCCCCATTGGGGTGGGCCAGCCAGACCCCACCCATGCATGAATTAGTGCACTGGGCCTCTAGTATTTATATAATTATCTCAAAAGAGG
Source organism: Myotis myotis (assembly GCF_014108235.1). NCBI lineage: Eukaryota > Metazoa > Chordata > Mammalia > Chiroptera > Vespertilionidae > Myotis > Myotis myotis. The sequence continues at coordinate 56,281,574 of NW_023416316.1, read as the reverse complement.
CACAAAAAGTATTTTATTACATCCAACATTCATTCATGATTTTTTAAATAATGCATAATATAGGAAGATAACTCCTTTAACACAATAATGATTATCAACTAAAAACCTGTAGCAAACTTCCTTGTTGATGGAGAAATATTAGAAAGATTTTCTTTAAGACTGGTAACAGGACAAGGATACCTACTGTTTCCATTTATACTCAGCACTGTATCCTAGCCAGTACAGAAAGAAAGGGAAAAAATTAAAGGGTTAAGGTTTGAAAAGGAGAGACAAAACTGTCACTATAGAACAAATAATATTATGGTCTAATTAGAATTCCCTACAAAGTACAGATAAAATATTATTCAAACTGATAAGAGAGGTTAGCAATGTGGATGAATATACGATAAATATATCTATTTATTCATGTGCCAGTTACTTGGCTGTTCTTAGTCTGAGGGGACTCCTGAAGGAAGTAAATTAGGCAAGCTTTCTTCCAGAAAAAAAATTTACATTAGCTTCTGTCTAGACACTACTGACCTAACATTCAGGTTATTAAGCAATTCCTTAACATGGGGGTCTCGGGTTCAAGGCCAAATCAGCTGGTGGACCCCAAAGCTAGGTCTCCTACTTCCAGCATTGGACTTGGTATTTGCCAGCAGGTCAAGTCCAGCATCTGCTCACAGTGCTAACTTTGATTCCCGTTCATTGGGATTTGTTGGTCTTTTTATATTTTTATTCTTGGGATTTGGAGATTTCCTTTACTCTTTTATTATTATTACTATTATTATTATTATTATTATTATTATTATTATGAGATTTCATTTACTTATTATTATTATTATTATTATTATTATTATTATTATTATTTCAGAGAAATAGAAACATCAGTGATGAGTGAGAATCACTGATCAGCTGCCTCCTGCATATCCCCTACTGGGTATCAAGTCTAAAACCCGGGCATGTGCCCAGACTGGGAATTGAACCATGACCTCCTGGTTCATGGGTTGACACTCAACCATTGAGCCACACCTGCTGGGCTCCTTTACTCTTAATACAAGAAGGGTCTTATCCAAAATCTAGCAGTATCATAAAGAAAGGCCATTTTGAGCATCAAGTCCAAAGTATGATTTATAAAAACCATTACATATAGCACAAATGCTTAAAAACAAAACCCCAAATGTCAAAAGTGGTTGTTTTCAAATTATGTTATAAGTACTTTGTTTTTCCTTCTGTAGTTTTCCATATCTTCTATTCATGATCTTATTTTTGTTTTTATAAGGAAGAACAAGCAATATACTTTTTTTAAAGAAAAATGACACATAAAAATACTATTCGTTCAAGTATTATTGAAAAACAGAAGAATATTATCAAGCATATACTTGCTTTTCAAACAGTATCTTAATTAATTATCATAAAACTTCTGGAACTTAAGTATCATTATCTCTAATTTTGCAGAAGAGGAAACTGAGGTTCAGAAAGGTTAAATTATTTGCCCAAGTGACAGAACTGGGATTTGATTTCAGACATACTTGTTCCAAGGCCAGTGCTTTTTCTACAGAATCATGCTGCCTCCCGCAAGAGAGCATTTTCACATTACCACCTGCTACTTCTAATTAAGAGGTAGTAATTAAACAATTCTCCACTCCTGACAACAATATTTAAGCTACAGGCATTTTAAAGAAATTAATACAGCTTTTTATCTGCAGGAAGATACTATCACTGAACACAAACTACAAGCTATTGCAAGGAGAAAAGACTCCAATATGACATAGTTATATGCTTACTCAAAGCATGGTTAATTATACTATACTAGAGGCCCGGTGCACAAAAATTTGTGCACTCGTAGGGGAGGGGGGGCCCTCAGCCCGGCCTGTGCCCTCTCGCAGTCTGGGACCCCTTGGGAGATAACGACCTGCTGGCTTAGGCCTGCTCCCGGGTGGCAGAGGGCAGGCCCAATCCCTAGGTGCAGCTCCTGGTCGGGCTCAGAGCAGGGCCGACTGGGGAGATGGGGCGCCACCCCCTGTCATTCACAGAGCAGGGCAGATTGGGAGGTTGCAATGCCACCCTCAGTCACTCTCAGGGTAGGGCCGATTGGGGGGTTGGGGCACCGCCCCGTCACACTCAAGGCAGGGTCGATGGGGAGGTTGCAGCGCACCCCCTGTCACGCACAGAGCAGGGCCAATCAGGAGGTTGGAGCACTGCCCCCTGTCACTCACAGAGCAGGGCCCATCAGGGGGATTGGGGCTCTGTACCCTGTCATGCACAGAGCAGGGCCAATCAGGGGGTTGGGGAGCTCCCCCCTATCAGGCACAGAGCAGGGCTGATCAGGGCGTTGGGGCACCTTCCCCTGTCACGAACAGAGCAGGGTGGACAGGGAGGTTGTGGCCCCGCCCCCTGTCACACACAGAGCCGCAGGGCGATCAGGGGGTTTGGGCGCTGCCCCCTGTCACGCTGATCCCGGTGCCGGGAGGCCTCGCCGCTCCGCTGATCCCGGTGCTGGGAGGCATATTACCCTTTTACGATATAGGATAGAGGCCTGGTGCATGGGTGGGGCTGGCTGGTTTGCCCTGAAGGGTGTCCTGGATCAGGGTGGGGGTCCCCACTGGGGTGCCTGGCCAGCCTGGGTGAGGGGATGATGGCTGTTTGCAGCTGGTCACACACCCTTCAGGGTGGGGGTCCCCACTGGGGTTCCTGGCCAGTCTGGGTGAGGGGCTGAGGGCTGTTTTCAGGCTGGCGGGTGACGGAAGCTCCCAACCACTCCTTTTTTTCTTTTTCTTTTTTTATTCTGGGCCAGCTTTAGCTTTGAGGCTTGGCTCCAGCTCTTAGGCCTCCGCTGCTGAAAACAGGTACCTGGTTTGTTTGGGTTCTATAATCGAAACAATGTGTAACTCCAGCTCTGAGATCCCGGCTCACTGAAAGCAGGTTTCTGGGATTTTGTTTAGCTTCTATATTTGATACAATGTTTCTTAAACTGCAGGCTCAGAGGCCGGCAAGGCAGGCAGGGAACGTTGGTTTCCTCCGTCACTGAAGCAAGCAAGCCTCATGTTAGTTTCAAGCTGCCTGGCTGCCGGCCGCCATCTTGGCTGGCAGCTAATTTGCATATCTCGCTGATTAGCCAATGGGAAGGGTAGCAATCGTACGCTAATTACCATGTTTCTCTTTTATTAGATAGGATGGCCAACATTGCCAACAAATACCATAGTCCTAAATCTATTAATGAAATTTTCTAATGACAACTATTTTATTTTCCCTTCTAGAGACCTTTCCCACAAATAGATGACAGGGAGGGAGAACAGCTCTTCCGAGGCAAACCTTCTCTATCCCTAAGCAGGCTCTTACATAAGAATCAGAGACCTAGACCTGGAACCTTTCAAAATCCAACAAGTATGTGGAGTTTCAAGGTCTGGAGGGTGTAAAACAAGTTTTTAAAAGTAGGGTGTGGGGGAAGAATCAAGAAAGAAAAATGAAATAAAGAATATTATTACTGAAAAATCTCCACTTTGTTTTCAACTAGCAAGTAAAACCTACTTTTACATTTTTCAATACATGTGGAATTGAAGTCCCAGAACCGTGTTTCATTCCATCTGTATAAGCTCTTAGAGAATAAAAATTTCATATCTTGGGATCGGTTCCCTGCTCAGGAGATAGACATGAGTCCCTCAAGGACCCACGCTTAGAGGAAACAGACCATTATGCAAGGAATGTTTTCCTACCTTAACCGCTTCTCCCAGAGTTTGGTTTTTGTCAGCTTCCTCACTGGAATGCAATTCAAGTCTATAATTCAACTCCTGTAGTTGCTGTGCCTGTTCATTCAATAGCATTTGTGCCTGCTGTTCCCGAAACAATGCATTATTCAGTTCTTCACATGCACTTTCAAATTTCTCATGGGTGATCAATTTCTGAAATAAGTGGAAAAAAATCAATTATCAGCTAACTGCATTTTGTATCATTTAATCTTCAGAACTGTATTTGCTAACATAAAGAGTATAATACAAACGTTTGTAAATGTCTGATACATGACAAATGTACAATTTGTTTTGTAAGTCAAGATAAAAAATAATCACTCTGGTTTTTAAAGCACAACGGCCATACTTTCAACGTTATCATATTTAGTTAAATAAAATCTTGGGAAACTTATTTCAAGTAAATCCACAATGTTCAGTTTAAATCTTGATATATAAGCATGTTTTATAAAGATTACTAGAGGTCCGGTGCACAAAATTCATGCACTGGGTGGGGGGGTCCGGCTGGTCCACCCCAATGAGGGCCGATCAGGCCGGACAGGCGGGGGGGGGGGGGGGGGACATGGGAGGTCGGCTGCCCCCAGGGCCGCGGGAGGTCAGCCGGCCCCACCTTGATTGGGGGGGGGGGGCGATCAGAGGCTGGGCTGGCCCAGGGGAGGGGCCACAGGAGGCTGGGGGTCCGATTGGGGCTCCGATTGGGCCAGTTGGCTGCCACAGTGGACATCACAGTGACCGGTCGTTACAGTCATTACAGCATTACAGTCACTGGCTTTTTATATATATAGATGATTGTGGGAATTAAAGCCTTAAACAAGTTTCTATGCATCTGAAAAATATACATTAGTACAGTTGAATGTGGACTTTACCTACCTCTGAATTTTCTGACAAATGAGACAAAAATAGAAATGTGCTTATAGTTTCCTCTTGGGTCAACAATAGCAAGCATGTGGTTCATGTAGAGAGAACAATTTGCTGGAACTCAGTTTGAGGATAGATTTATACATGGGTCTTTCTATATTATCATATACTCAGTTTTACTTTGGCATCAGTACCTGGCCTGCTACCTCCCAGAAGCAACTGGTTTTTAACTATTATTTGCCTTTTCAAAGGTGAATATAATGCGCTCCTCAATACTGATTAAGTTTCAAAAGGCAACAGTAAAAATAGATTCCTAATTATTAACCTAAGTTAATAGAAAGTAATGAGAAGGATCAAAAGGCACATAGGAAAGATGCCTCATTTCCTGGGCACAAGTAGTAAAGGTATAGCTAATATATTACTGATACTTATACAGTGTTTTTTTTAGGGAACACATCTTCTCATTCCCTCTTACAGCTGTCTCACTCTCCACATTGTCCCATTACACTCTGAAAACATCTACTATAAAACCTCCTCTCTACACTCCAGCTCCATTTCAACTTCTTACTCTCCTTCTATTCCCCAACACCATAGCACTCTTCTGGGACTTGTGAACAAATATTTTTGTACTTCGTCTACCTTTCACTCATTATGTTGCTTTAAATTGTTGCTCCTTGTCATCAGACCATTCTGTCCTTTGCAATCTACTTGACTTCTATAAATCAAGATCCCTGCCATTTTGCAGGACTTCTTCCCCCCTCCTCCAGAATTTCTCCTTTAGCAAAAACTTAGCTAATGTAGCCTCTCTCGTCCATCTATCCCTCCTGGAGAATGCCTCAATTCCATCCAGCCTTCTGCAAACAGGATCAAACAAGTATGGCAATGTAGAATAACAGAGAGGGTGTGTGAAAGCAATTGTAAGAAGCTAATAAAATAAGATCATGGCAGTTAGCTGTCTAAGAACAACTGTTCGTAGATGAACATGGTATTCCAAACCGATAAAAGTGCTGAGTAGCTTTTGGCAGACTGAATGTTAAGTTACAATTTTAGACCAATCTAAACAAGCTATTATATTTTCCTCATACACCGTTTGCCTGAAATCAGTGAAAGATGAGTGGCAGCAGGTACATTCCCCATTCTTAAAGAGAAAAACAGCATATTTTTCCCAATCTATTACATTTTTAATAAAACAATCCTTTATTAACAGAACTGGATATGAACATTAGCCACTACCATGAAATGGTTAAAAGTAGGAGTTTTAGAGCCTGACCTGCTAGGCAAGTCACTTAGCTATGCTGTGCCCCATATTCCTCGTCTGTAAAATAAAGTATTGAACTATTATTGATATGAGAGAAATAAGTGATTAGGGTGAAAAATAAAGTGATTAGGGTGAACGCCTGATATATATCTATTAATATGTGATTAAATGTTAAAAATCGCACTCACTAAGTTTGTGGATGCAAAAGGGGCCACATACTAAACCTGACAAGCTCAGAGGAGGCTGCATGGTGGGCCCTACAAACTCAGAGACTGAAAGCAAACACATAGAATGGTCTGAACACAAACATTCCTCACTAAAAGAGGGTCACGGGGATAGTCATGTCCTATTCCTGTGGCTTCCTTGACAAAGGTCAGTCTTTACCTTAACTGAGCCTGTCAGTTGTCCTTTTGCATCTAAGATAACATACCTTTGAAATGTCAGAGTCATCTCTGCCAGACCCCCTCAGGGCACACTGCCAGCACCAGAGCAGGAGACCACAGAACCCTGCACTTGTTATCTTGTTCCCCTCATTGCACTCTATGTGCTGTACGTGTTAATTAGTAACAATCCCATTCCCACCAACATAAAAGAAGTGCAGTCTCTTCATTTTACTTTTTATCCAATCCTAGAGGCTTTGCTTTCTCCTGCCCCTTAATCTACTACCAATGAATTCCATGTAACCTTCCTTTTATGTCTTCTCCTTGGCTGTAATGTATTAAAAAACCTGCAAAATTGACATCCTCGAAAGCATTTTCTCAATCCACTGAGATTTTGCTCCCCAGCAATTATCATCTGTGAGACCCAAAATCATAAAAATTCTCTATAGGTTTGAATGTTTCTTACATCAACAATTTTATACCTTACAATTGTATGTCAAAATATAAAAATTACATATCTCATTCCCTCAATTATTACTTCCATTAATTCTATTTTTATTTCTACACTTCAGTTGAAGGAATTCACACTAAATATTTCATGGAACATATTCTTAGCTTTTGATACAAGCCAGTTATTCAACCAAAGCCCTTAAAAAGGATTTTGTCACCTTCTAGCAACTTTTCTTCAGACTCTTATAACCTCTCTAGATTCTGGAAACTGAGCCCTGACAACTTTCAAACTAATCAAAGATAAGATGTTAACTTATTTTCCTAATACTTAAATATGAACTAGGAAATCTTATTGTGTAGAATACCCAGAATTTTTCAAACATATTACAGGGAACAACATATTATAAAGGATCTTCCAATTTTCAGGAAGTCCACTATTAGCTAAACCTATTTATAGTTGCCTACATTCTAAATCTCAAATTGCATCAATGGCTGTCTCTTTCCATTTTGGCAGACCATCTCAAGATCAAATTTAGTTAGTATATGCAACTGAAAGAAAATCAAAAGGAGAGAGACACACACGCTGAAGGAATTGGCTTTTTAAAGTATACACAACAGCTCTTTAGGATTTAAGTATGGCAAAACATTTCTGGAAAATAAGTGTCTATAAGTAGGGAACAGTCAAATTTTGATGCACTCATATGAGAGAATATTAATTTATCTAAAATAAAATTAATAATAAGTGGCACAGGAAAATGTTTGTAGTACTTTAAAAATATAAAAAAGTAGTATTTTAACTCTATATTCCTATCTGCACATATACACAGAGAAAAATGCAGGGAACAAAACACATCCACGCTTCAAAAGTGGTTGGTCCTAGGTGGTAAGATTAGAGGGATTTGAACTTTCTTCTTTATACTTGTTTGTATTTTCATTTGGATATTATATATTACCTTTATCATCAGGAAAAAAAATAAAGCAGCTCATACAATTTTCTTCTCTGAGCAAACAACTAAGAGAATGAAGGGGGAAACTGTACTGTCTTTAGACATTCATCAAAAAGAAAAATGAATCAGAAAGGCGATTCATGATTACCTGACGTGCTGAATTTATAAGAACTCTCCGCCCTTGAAGGTATAGCTATTTGAAATAATATGTAACATTAGCAGTTTACATTATCATAGCATCCATAACTGAGCTACTATCTGCCGCTGTCTTGGTTACAACAAATGTGAAAACTGCAAATTACAAATTAACCAAAAGGTACATTTAAGCTGAAGTTAAGCTTGCAAAATTTAGGTTTCCCAAGAGGGGGTACACAAAGTACCTTGTTGGTAGGTTTCAGAAACCAATTTTGTATTCATATTTATATTGTCTATCATCAGTTATATACAGTTTTGAAGTTTCAGAGTCATACTTTAACTCAATATTCCTATATCCATATTAGGAACATCAATGTTATAAGTAACCCAACTGCAAGTAGAATATTAGATACCTGCATTTTGTTATGCTTCATGTATTTATACATTTCAATCTTGAGCTAATGTTATTTGACATAAGCCTTTCTTTTCTCAGCTATCTTCTGCTTTCTTAAATGATGCATATAAATCTTTAATAGAAGTTAGATAAAATGAATATTTCTTTAGAAAATCAACTTGATTTCATACTGAGTAATCTAATTTACTCAAAATATTCAATATAAAAGGAAAAGAGGAAAAAATCCCAGCCCCCACTGCAAACATCAGGCTCCTCCATTGGGGCATTTTTTGTTTGTTTATTATACATTTGGGGGCTTATTTGCTATAGCAGTTAAGCTATCTTCATTGACTCTCTTTTTATACTTTCAGAGCATAAATTTTAACAGCATTATGAGTTCTGCTGACACAGAATCAGTATTCCTTTAAGCATCTGGTATAACTCTTTGTGTAAATTAGGATATAACTGACATATAACATTGTATAGTTTAGGTGTACAATATGTTAATTTGATAAATTTATGTGTTGCAATATGGTTACCGCTGTAGCATTAGCTAACACCTCTATCATGTCACATAATTATTATTGCTTTTCTTATGGTGAGAATGTTTAAGATGTAGTCTCCTTACCAACTTTGAAGTATGAACTACATGTTGGGGTATTTCAGAAGGGAAGTATTCTGAAGAAAAAGAAATCTTAATGACACTTCAAATTATTTGAAACAACTTAAGTTAAAGAAAACAAACATACACACACACAATCAAAGGAGAGTTCACCAAAGCCATACATACAAAACATGTATACATACTTACAGAGTGCTTAAATTCATTTAATTGCATTTGGAGACCCTGGGCTTTGTCAAGCTCCTTTTTCATCTCATTCACATTTCGTTTGAATTCTGTGACTTCTAAGCGCAGTGAGCGGCGCTCCACTTCTGCTGTGTGCAGCCTTTGTGTAAATCCAAAGATTTGCTTCTGTAACGATGCTGTGCTTTTCTGTTGTTAAACAAGAGCAATTTTACAAGAAGTAACTACAGACTTACTAATAAATCAATAGCAATGGCATTTACCAAATTAAATGTAACTCAGGTTAAACATAGAACAACTAGAGAGCTGGTGTACGAAATTCGTGCACTGGGGGGTGGGGTTCCCTCAGCCCAGCCTGCCCCTCGGTCCGGGAGCCCTCAGTGGATGTCCTACTGATGGCCGCAGTCTGGCAGCAGAGGCTCGGAGCAGGTGTCCCGAGTGTGTGTGTGTGTGTGTGTGTGTGTCTGCTGGGGCCTGCCCCCAGCCACGCCACAAAGGCTCGGAGCAGTTGCCATGTGTGTGTGTGTGTGTGTGTGTGTGTGTGTGTGTGTGTGTCCCCACTGGGGGTCTGCCCCCAGCCACATGGAGGCTCAGAGCAGGCATCCCGTGTGTGTGTGTGTGTGTGTGTGTGTGTGTGTGTGTGTGTGTCTGCTGGGGGCCCCCCCCAGCCACAGCGTGGATGCTTGGAGCAGGCGCCCCTCTCTGTTGATCTCTCAGGCTCCTGGCCTCCACTACATGTTGTACTCTCCCTTGCGCTGTGGCCAGGGTGGGGTGCTGCCTGCAGGCCGTGCTTTCCTGATCGCTGCGGCGACCCAGCAGCAGGCACACACGGGAGCTGCCTGCAGGCCGCCCTTTCCTGCTCTGGGATCACCACGGCGACCCAGGAGCAGGCCTTGCTGGGTGCTGCCTACAGGTGGCCCTTTCCTGCTCACCGATCACCATGGGGTCCTGGCTAGGGGCGGAGCTTAGGCAGCACGGGACTTAGGCAGCACAGAGGGGTCCCGGATGGCGGCTCGCGCTGTCCCGCCCTGCCTGCAGTATGCAAATTAGCCGCCATCTTTGTTGGTGGCTAATTTGCATATCTCACTGATTAGCCAATGGGAGGCGTAACAAAGGTATGGTCAATTACCATCTTTGTCTATTATTAGATAGGATAATTTGGTTTATATGAAATGAACAATTAAAGAAATAATCTAGATGGCTAGAAAGTAGAATTTTCAGTCATTGACGTTTCATACAGTTCCGCTGCAGGTCACTTTTAGAGACCAGTCAATTCATAACTCATGCCAGAACATTTGTATTTGGATATCTGGACACTTATTTGGAGGTGGTTTTCCTTATTGAATTAAAAGATCACAAGAAACCTAAAGGAAATCTAGATACATTTGTGTACAACTAACTTAAACTTCAAATAAGTCTGATTCAGAATTACATTCACAAGTCCAAAAGTCCCTACTTAACAAAATTTCATACATACCAAAACGGGCACATGGACCTGCAGTCCGTATTTCAGGGCCAGCGTGTTCACTTTATGAAGTCCACGGGCCAACCTCTGAACCAGGGAATCCTTTTCTACATGTATAATACTCCTGCTGCTACTGTGCGAAGGTAAGCTCTCCATTGCCAAACTAATTTTATCCATGAGTTTTGCAAAAGAATTCTTGGCTGCACCTATAAGTAAATGTCCACAAATTCTAGAATTTGGATCTTCAAAGAAAAAGGGGACGGGGGAGAGACAGAAAACCGTAAATTGTCTCTTGTTCATTTTACAATACTTCTAATCATAACACAATACAATTTTCTCAATTACATAATTTCCATTCACCTGTAGAGATTTATTCAGAAAGTCTCCTCCCACAATTTTCACTGTGAAAAAGGAATGCAGAACATAGCTTGCCTACAAAACACTATATCTAAAAAAATCTGCATGTATTTACAGTCATTCAAACTGACCATTATGATACTAAAAATGTATCACTACTCTTTTCTTTGTTTTAAAACATAATATAAATCCATTTTCTATTTCCAGCTACTGAAGCTTGTTACCTTAATGTCATACTATTTATACTCTCAGACAAGAAAATATAATTTGGCTTATTCAAAGGCAATTAAAATGTTACAACTACAATTACTTATTTCCCCACAGGATTTTGGTAATCATCCTTCTCACATAATGGGCTTAAGGTCCCTGCATATCCAACATGGTCTGTTTACTGCTAGATTCATCAGGCCTGTAATTCATAATTGTGTTTAATGTTGATAAATAAAATTGTCAGTGCTTTTTCTACTAATTAGTATTCCAGATAATGCTTAATAGGTTTATTTATGCCTTAATAAAAGTCATGTAATTTAGTTTTCCCTCTGCTAGGCAGGTCTTAATCTGTCATTACTTGTCTTATGATACTATCTGTGTAAAATGACAAGCAAAGAGAGATTATTTAAATTCAGTAATATACTGTTCTATATTTCAAGTGGCTCTGATTTCATAGTTAATTTAAATCTTGTGGTTACATCAAAAGCACACAAAAAAGTATATTTATCCAATAAAAATGTTTTATAATTCTAAGAATGCATATGGTTCAATACTAAAATGCAACATTGAGAAGGTGATTGGTCAATATCTTCTGTCATAAGCAACCATTTCACTGAAGCCCAGTGTTCAAAATTTTGAGTGTTTTATTTCTTTTATTCCTCAATATATAAAAGAAAAGGTTTTTTTAAATTTATGCACAGTCAGAATTTGAAAACTATATTGCTTATAAGTTATTCATAAAATATACATTATTAATTGGATAAAAGTATATCTTCCATTTAGAATTTGTTTCTATCAGTTACTGATGCAATGACTTCTAAGAATATGGGGTAATCCTATCTATTGAAAGATTAATATGCAAATTAACCATCACTCCGACACAAAGATGGCAGCGCCCAGTCCTCTCAGCCCCACTGGAGTCCTCCAATCCTGGGGGGTGGCCGCTGAGAGCGGGGCCTGCTTGGCTATTGCCATGGTGACCAGGGAGCAGCCAAGCAGGCCCCGCAGACAGCAGAGAACCACGGGGAGCAGGCCTAAGCCATCAGTAGGACATCCCCTGAGGGCTCCTGGATTGGAGAGGGTGCAGGTCGGGCTAAGGGCTCCCCCCGCCCACTCCCTGTGCATGAATATTCTGCACCAGGCCTCTAGTAAGTTTAATAATACTAAACTACAGCACACATTTAATAGGTCACTATTGAATAAATGAACAAACAGTGAATTTTATTTTATCTGTAATACTAGAGGCCCGGTGCACAAAAATTCATGCATGGGGGTACCCCTCAGCCCAGCCTGCCCCCCCTCACAGTTTGGGAGCCCTCACAGGATATCCTACTGACAGGATATCCATGGGGAGTGGGCCTAAGCCGCAGTCTGGCCTCCCTCTGTGGGAGGCAACCAACCAATCAGGTATATAGATACTTTCTGGAGGCAGCATGGACTCCTTCCTTATTTCTTCCCTCTGTGGTTGGAGAACAGGAGACTAAAAGGTGGAGAAAGAACTGTGGCCAGGCCTGGGCTTTTGTAGGTGGCGGAAAGAGGGAGAGGTCTGGGGAAAGTCTAGACACATTTCCTTCGATTGTCCTCCCTTCCTCCGGGCCCCTCCCTCCGTTTTTTCCTTCTCGTGGTGGACGCTTGGGCCTCAGACCAACCAGAGCCCAGCAACAGTGGGGTTCAGCCCCCTCACTTCTCGGCTGAATGTACAGTCACCTCACATTCCAAGCGGGGCTGTTTTCAAGTGACTAAAGCGCTGGAAATCCACAGCTCCCTGCCTCTCCCCTCTCGGTTTCCTACTTGGGTTGGTTGCAAAGTTCACCAAGACACCAAAGCAGCTCTGCCCTGGTAGTTCTGCACTGGCCCCCTCCCAGGCCCCACTGGGCACTCCTCCTTGAGTCTCCAGGCCCACAGTCTGCCCTCAGGGAGGTCACCTGGAGCCCATTCCCCCGGGCAGGTGTGGCAGAGGGGTTGACTTAGAGAGCTGGAGGAAGATGGCAGAGTAACAGTTGGTATGAACCAGCGCCTCTCAGCCAGACTTCCTAAGCTCCCCACCAGGCCCAAGCTGGGCCCCTTCCCTGCACCGGGAGGAACCCCGGCTGAGGTCCCCTCCCTGGACCCAGGGCCCTCCTCCCCTTTCCACCACCAGGGGCGGGAGCAGCTCACCTGTGCCACCCTGGCCGTGAGCCTCCTCCCCTTGCCTGAAGCATGGGGCGGGCCGTGGCCAGCCACGGAGGCAGGCGTGGGGCCGGGGGAGGGTGGGGCGGGATGCCCAGCAGTCTTCCCACGCCCACTCCAGCTCCAAGCCACTGGGCTCCCTCAGAGCAGCAGCAGTGGCACAGCAGCCCACAGCAAGGCCCCCACGCCCCTCGCAGCAGCCCCAGGGCACCATGCATGGAGACCCCGCCTGCCGCTGAGCCACTGTCAGGCCTGGGATCTGTGGGGGCTGGGGAGGCCTCGGGCTCCCGCTAGCCCTGTCAAAACTGGACTTGGGCTTGACTGGCTGCCCCCGTCCCGGCCCACCAGTCGGGAGCGGCCTCCGCCTCTAAGGACGTGTGTAGTTAGCACTGGGCAGGCTTGTGCACACCTGTGCTGGGGGCGGAAGTCCCTGCCCACATCCCTGCCCACCAGCTTCTGCCTGGTTGTGACTCAGACACCTTAACGAACAAATTAGCATATTACCTCTTTATATATATAGATTCAACATAATACATCAGTCGACTGTATTTCTTGTTTCTCTAACTGGCTTGTAACTCCTTAACTGTGTCTTTTTTCAACTTAGTGAACTCATTTTATCTTTACTGTGCCAGCCTAGCATATGTTTTTATTTGTTTGCTGGATTAATTATATTTCTTTTTTACTTCCATAGCAGCTACAATAATGCTGAATACAAGAATGCATTCAATAATACCAAGAGAAATTAATATTAACATTTTATGGTATGTCAAAGTTATTCTTCCTAAATAAACAAGATAAAAGTATAGTTTTAGGAAATTTTCAGGAATATAAAAATAATTAAATTTTCACAAAGAGCCCTAAAAGCAAATTTTAACAACAATTAAATCTTAATGAATAATATGGGTGTATGTTTTTTTACAATATCACAGAAATGTGTTTGTGTAGACACCAACCACTATGAAAGGTGAAATTAAGTGACAATATAATTCTATAAGGTATTGCTCTGAATTTTGAAGAAGTGGGAAAGAGGCATACACTCCAAGTTCCAGACTACTGACTCTCCATGAATTACAGAAAAAACACTAAATAATTCATGCTTTGCTGAGTAACAAGTGTTTTCACAATATACATTATACAGTATTAAGTACAATTAGTTCAACTTTTTTTGTTATTAATCCTCACCCGAGATATTGTCCCCTTGATTTTAGAGAGAGTGGAAAGGTAGGGAAGAGACAGAGAGAGAGAAACATTGATGTGAGAGAGACACATCAATTGGTAGCCTCCTGCATACACCCCCAACCAAGGCCAGGGATTGAGCTTGCAACTGAGGTAAGTGCCCTGGACCGAAATCAAACCTGGGACCCTTCAGTCCACAGTCCAATGCTCTTCCACTAGGCCAAACTGGCTAGGGCCAATTAGTTTAATCTACACTAATAAAAGAGAAACATGGTAATTGGCGTACGACCGCTACCCTTCCCATTGGCTAATCAGCGAGATATGCAAATTAACTGTCAGCCAAGATGGCAGCCGGCAGCCAGGCAGCTTGAAACTAACATGAGGCTTGCTTGCTTCAGTGACAGAGGACTCCAACCTTCCCTGCCGGCCGCTGCAGGCCTCTGAGCCTGCAGTTTCAAACATTGTAACAAATTCAGACGCTAAACAAAACCCCAGAAACCAGCTTTCAGCCAGCTGGGATCTCAGAGCTGGAGTTGATACAGTTTCGAGAACCGAAACAAACCAGATACCTGCTTTCAGGAACGGAGGCCTAAGAGCTGGAGCCTCAGAGCTAAAGCTGGCCCAGAATAAAAAAAAAAAAGAAAAAAAGGAGCAGTTGGGAGCTTCAGTCCCAGCCTGAAAACAGCCCTCAGCCCCTCACCCAGACTGGCCAGGCACCCCAGTGGGGACCCCCACCCTGATCCAGGACACCCTTCAGGGCAAACCAGCCGGCCCCCACCTGTGCACCAGGCCTCTATCCTATATAGTAAAAGGGTAATATGCCTCCCAGCACTGCGATCAGCGGAGCTGAGAGGCCTCCCGGCACTGGGATCAGTGTGACAGGGGGCAGTGCCCAAACCCCCTGATCGCCCTGCGGCTCTGTGTGTGACAAGGGGCAGGGCCACAACCTCCCTATCGGCCCTGCTCTGTTCGTGACAGGTGAAGGCGCCCCAACCCCCTGATGGGCCCTGCTCTGTGAGTGATAGAGGGCGGCGCCCCAACCCCCTGATTGCCCTGCGGCTCTGTGTGTGACGGGGGGAGCTCCTCAACCCCCTGATGGGCCCTGCTCCGTGCGTGACAGGGGGGAGCTCCTCAACCCCCTGATGGGCCCTGCTCTGTGCATGACAGGGGGGAGCTCCTCAACCCCCTGATGGGCCCTGCTCTGTGCGTGACGGGGGGGGGGGGGGGGGAGCTCCCCAACCCCCTGATCAGCCCTGCTCTGTGCGTAACAGGGGGTGGCGCCACAACCTCCCCATCGACCTTGCCTTGAGTGTGACAGGGGGCGGTGCCCCAACCCCCCAATTGGCCCTACCCTGAGTGTGACTGAGGGTGGCATCGCAACCTCCCAATCCGCCCTGCTCTGTGCATGACAGGGGGCAGTGCCCCAACTCCCCAATCGGCCCTGCTCTGAGCCCAACCAGGGGCTGCACCTAGGGATTGGGCCTGCCCTCTGCCACCCGGGAGCAGGCCTAAGTCAGCAGGTCGTTATCTCCCAAGGGGTCCCAGGCTGCAAGAGGACACAGGCCGGGCTAAGGGACCCCCCCACCCCCCGAGTGCACAAATTTTTGTGCACTGGGCCTCTAGTCTATATATATAAAAAGCTAATATGCTAAGTGTCCACCTATCTGACCAGTCGCTATGACACGCACTGACCACCAGGGGGCAGATGCTCAACGCAGGAGCTGCCATGACGCACACTAGTCATTTACAGAGAAACGGCACCACAGACCTTGGCACCCACAAAGCAACACTTGGCTTCCCCCAAGTGGGACACAGGCCCTGCCACCACCCCAGAGCAACAGCCCACCAAATCACAGCCAATGCTGCCAAGACCCCATGGTGCAAAATACGGTCCACAGCCCAGCTCAGCCCAGCCCAGCTGGTAAGCGGTCTCTAAGGGGTAGAGATCAACCAAAGGACTTGTATGCAAGCATATAGGCCTAACCAATGGACACAGACAACAGGGGGTGAGGGCCTAAGTGGGGGGGATGGAGGGTAATGTGGGGATAAGGACACATATGTAATAACTTAATCAATAAAATAAATAAATGAAAAGAAAAAGAATAAAAAAGGTACAAATGATATAAAGCAAAGTCTGCCTCCTAACCTTGTTCCCTAGCCATCTGGTTTCCCTTCCCAGAGGCAAACAATGATTTCAACTTCTATTGTATATTTTCAGATAAAAACATTACAAAACTAAGCAGAAGAAGGAGAAGAAAGAGAAGAAGGAGAAGAAGGAGAAGAAGGAGGAGGAGGAGGAGGAGGAGGAGGAGGAGGAGGAGGAGGAGGAGGAGGAGGAGGAGGAGGAGGAGAAGAAGAAGAAGAAGAAGAAGAAGAAGAGGAGGGGGAGGGGGAGGGGGAGGGGGAGGGGGGGGGGGGGGGGGGGGGGGGGGGGGAGGGGGGGGGGGGGGGGGAGGGGGAGGGGGAGGGGGGGGGGGGGGGGGGGGGGGGGGGGGGGGGGGGGGGGGGGGGGGAGAAAATCACAAAAGAAAATTTAATAAATTAATGTGGCTCCCAAAATAGACACTAGTACCTTAAATCCTAGTAATGATACATGGTCCCCTTGTAATGTTTCAGTTTAAGTTATGAGTGAAGTTACGTAAATAACAAAATCCTCTGTGCAAATAACAAACTTTACGGTGCATATAAATCATCTGAGGGGCTTGTTAAAATGCTGATTCTGATTAATTAGCTCTGGAGTGGAGTCTAATATTATGCATTTCTGACACATCCCCAGTTAATGCTGATGCTGCTGGTCCAGGGACCACACTTGGAGTAGCAAAGCTCTTTTTATTATTTGTGAGGATTCAATTAAGCCTTAAAACTTATAAATATAGCCCTGGCCGGTGTGGCTCAGTGGATAGAGCGTCAGCCTGCAAACTAAAAGGTCCCAGGTTTGATTCCAGTCAAGGGTACATGCCTGGGTTGTGGGCTCGATCCCCAGTGGGGGACTTGCAAGAGGCAACCAATCCATGATTCTTCTCTTATCATGGATGTTTCTATCTCTCTCTCTCTCCCTCTTCCTTCCTCTCTGAAATTAATAAAAATGTATTTTTAAAAAACTTATAAATATATACCAATAACTACTTATTACTACAAATATCTTTACTTACTGCTTTGAACTTCCTAAGCGTGAAACCTCAATGTTATGCTAAATACAATCTAGATTTCTGAGTTTTGCCTGAAATTGTTGCCACGACCTCTAGAAAGTTAGCTCAAAGTATACAAAGTTCCGAGTACTAATAGCAGGGGTATGTATATTTGGGTCATCTATCTTCTAGATAATTAAGATTCCAATTATATGTTAAAATGTGTAAATGTGTAACAAAATATATTAACATTCTTCTCATATCCATATGCTTCTGTATGTGGACAGAGATATTTCAAAGCAAATCGGCACATTTGTTTCTAGCTTGAGAAATTGAGCCTGGACCATTCATTTGAAAATATTCAGTTATCTGAAGGGTTCTTTAGTCCAGTCCCATGATGATTGATATTCCACCCCTTCGGTGGAAGTAACATTCTCCCCTGTTTGAGGTAAATGATCTCTTGCAGGCACACCATTTGGATACCTGGAAAAGGTAATTTATCTCAAGTGGGCAAGCACTTTAATGAAAGCAAAGAAGGTTGCCACCTGTCCAGTATTTGCAGAGGCAACATGGATACTGGGGTCTCTGTCCACTGTCTACAAGTACATCATTAAAGTTTAAGAAGGTAGCAGGGGCAACCACCTTTAGCACTTTCTAAGCAGTGACTTAGCTGCCATATTGAATTTTTTTTAATATATTTTATTGATATTTTACAGAGAGGAAGGGAGAGGGATAGAGAGTTAGAAACATCGATGAGAGAGAAACATCGATCAGCTGCCTCCTGCACACTCCCCACTGGGGATGTGCCCGCAACCAAGGTACATGCCCTTGACCGGAATCGAACCTGGGACCCTTGAGTAGACAGGCCGAATATTGAACTTTTAGTTTCATTTAAAGATTTAAAATAATATACCAGTATTACTCTAAAGTGTGAGACATCAGTACACACACAAAAAAAGAGATAAAACAAACATTTTTTATAATTACATATACAATGGACTTCGCTAGGCAGATTACATTTACTCCAAATAACTCTATGAGGTGGGAGCTTTTCTTACCCACATTTTACATATGAAGACACTGAAGCTGAAAAGGGATTAAGTAATTTTCCTAATGCCACACACATAGTAAGCAATGTAACCCAGATTCAAATCTAGAGTCAAAATTATTAATTCATACTCTAGTACATATCAAACATGTTTAATTTTCTCTCCTAGTAAACGTTTAAATTTCCTCTCCTAAATACTTAATAGTATGTGTATTAATTTAGAACTCTAAAAAATATAAGCACCTACTTTTTTAAAAAAATAACTTACTTATTTTTTTCACCTTAGAACAAAAATAATACAACTACTTGGTTTGGGCACACACGTACCAGTTTTCCTGGGGCTAAAGTGCCAATGATGCCATCAATTTGTAGTTCTGACATGTAAAACTGTTTAAATTTTCAGCAAGTTCTTCAAAAAGAAAAAAGTTCTAAGAACTATCTTCTTTCATTTCAGAATTTTCAGATTATTTCCTATACTTTCCCAAGGTTTTGACACTTTTGTTTCCCAATTCATTGAAAAAATTAAGATACTGCTCACAACATTAGATGATTCAAGAGATATGAATAGATTACAAATCAAAGCTGAACTGATTGATATTTCTGATACCTGTGGTATGAAAATAACCTATTATGAATTGGTCAATAACTGATGGAATGAGCAACTAATAAATATTGCCCAGACATTAAAAATCATTCTCTAGAAAAATATTAATATAAATGAAGAAAATCCTCAAAAAATGACTTTTTAAAAACTAAAGCAACAATATTTACCATAAGCAAAGCACAGCATCACTCCTGTGAGATTCATGCCAAAAAAATGCATAAGCTGAAGCTCATCACATGAGGAAACAACAAGTCAAAATTGAGAGATAGTCTACAAATAACTGGCCTACAATCTTCAAGGTCATGATGGTCAAGGAACTCTTCCATACAGAGGAAGACTAAAGAAACATGACTAAACACAACACAATGCTAAACCAGATGCTTCTGCTATGAAAGACAAGATTGAGGAAACAAATGGGGTGTGAATGGTGGTAATGTATCAATGGTAGTTTTCTGATGTTAATCACTGCACTCTTGTTATGTACAAGACTGTCTTTGAAATGCACAGTAAAATATGAGAAAGTCATGGGGCATCATGTCAGCAACTTGCTCTCAGATCATGGTGGGGCGGGGGGAGGGGGAAGAGGAGGAGAGTTCTCTGTAGTGTACTTGCAACTTTTCTGTAAATTTATTATATCAAAATAATTTTTAAATTAAAATATAAAACAGTATGTAGTCTATGATGTCATTTGTCACATTTGCTAATCTGTCGGGAGGGAGGGCGGGAGGGAGGCAGAGTGGGCAGTGGAATAAAATAGATTGGAAGAACATACACAACTGTTAACAGTAACTATTCCTGTATGATGGGAAACTGTTTTTGTTATTGTCGTTCTCTGATTATTTTTTCAAGTTTTCTGAATTGACCAGTTTCCTTTTACAACGGAGGTAGTAGATGTGGAGGTAATTTATTGTTTGAATCTGAATCCTCTCTACTGCAGACATTGTTGATTAGCTGATCCATCCAATCCACAAACTCTCCCTTGTCTTTTGCCAGCTTCCATCTAACCAGCTAGGGATAACCATGTGATCAGTTCAGGCCAATGAAACAATTGCAGAAACCTGCTGGGGGTTGGAGGAGGGCTTTGGGGAAAGCTTTTGCTTTCCTAATAAAGGGATATTATTCAGCAGCCATGATTTCACATCTTAATAGCTTTCTTGAGATATAATTCACACACAATACAATTCACCCATTTAAAATGTACATATCAACGGTTTTTTATATATTCACAGAACCTTGCAATCATCATCACAAGTAATTTTATAACTTAGTCGCCCCAAAAAGAAACACCGTACCTATTAGCAGTCATTTCCCATAACCCCCAACAACCTACCTGGCCTCGGGCAACCACTAATCAACTCTCTGCCTCTAGATTTGCCTAATCTGAACATTTCAAATACAGGTATACATTGGAGATATTGTGGATTAGGTTCCAGACCACCGCAACAAAATAAAAATCACAAGAAAGCTAGTCACACAAATTTTTTGGTATTCTAGTGCATATAAAAGTCATGTTTACACTATATGTTAGTCTATTAAGTGTGTAACAGAATTATGTCCTGAAAAACAATGTATACACTTTAATTTTAAAATACCTTATTGCTAAAAATGCTAATCTTCCTCTGAGCCTTCAGTGTTCCCAGCTGCTGACTGATCAGGGTGGTGGTTGTGGAAGGTTCGAGTAGCCGTGGCAAAATTTTAAAATAAGAGTGCAATGACGTGTGCTGCATGGATTGACTCTTCCTTTCATGAAGGCATGGGATGATGTTTGATAGCGTTCTAATCACTGTGACCTTTCAAAATTGGAGTCAATCCTCTCAAACTCTGCTTTTGTTTTATCAGCTAAGTTTATGTAATATTTTAAGTCCTTTGTTGTCATTTCATCTCATCTTTGCATCATCTGCAGCAGGATTAAATTCCACCTCCCAGAACAACCTTCTTTACTCATCTATGAGAAGTAACTCTCATCTGTGAAAGTTTTACCCTGAGACTGCAACAATTGAGTCACATCTTCAGGCCCCACTTCCAATCCTAGTTCTCTTGCTATTTCCACCACATCTTCAGTCACATCCTCCACTGAAGCCTTGAAACCATCAAAGTCATCCTTGAGAGTTGGAATCAACTTCTTCCAAACTCCTGTCAATGTTGATATCTGACTTCTTCCCATGAATCATAAATGTTCTTAATGGCAACCACAAGGGTGAATGCTTTCCAGAAGATTTTCAATGGACTCTGCCCAGATCCATCAGAGGAATCAGTAACTATGGCATCTGTAACTTACCAAATGTATTTCTTGAATAAGATTTCTAAGTTGAAATTACTACTTGAACCAGAGGCTGCAGGCATGAAAACAGCATTAGTCTCATTGCACAACTCCACTAGAGCTCTTGGGTGACCATCTGCATTGTCAATGAGCAGTAATATTTTGAAAGAAATCTTTTTCTCTGTACAGTAAATCTCAATAGTGGGCTTAAAATATTCAATAAACCATGTTGTAAACAGATGTGCTGTCATCCAAACTTTGTTGTTCCATTTATAGAGCACAGGCAGAGTAGATTTAGCATAATTCTTAAGAGTCCTAACATTTACAGATGGTACATGAGCACTGGCTTCAACTTAGTCACCAGCTGCATCAGCCTCTAACGAGAGAGTCAGCTTGTCATTTGAAGCTTTAGAGCCAGGCATTGACTTCTCCTCTCTAGCTATGAAAATCCTAGATGGTATCTTTTTTTTTTTTTTTTTTTTTAGAGAAAGATAACAATTCCTGACCTTTACTTGTGGTAAATAAATAAAAAACATAAAGCACATATGTACATACATCGAAATGATGGAACTTTTTTAAATTTTTTATTGATTAAGGTATTACAAATGTGTCTTTATCCCCCCCATTGTGGTATCTTATTGCAATAGTAGAGGCCCAGTGCACAACATTCGTACACTCGGGGGCCGGGGATCCCTCAGCTGGGCCTCTGCCCTCTCGCAGTCCAGGAGTCCTTGGGGATGTCCGACTGACAGCTTAGGCCCACTCCCCGTGCGGGCCTAAGCCATCAGTCAGGCATCTTTAGCTCTGCCGCGGAGGGGGGAAAGGCTCCCGCCACTGCTGCGCATGCCAGCCCAGCTCAGGGCTTCTGGCTGAGCGGTACTCCCCCTGTGGGAGCACACTGACCACCAGGGGGCAGCTTCTGCATTGAGTGTCTGCCCCCTGGTGGTAAGTGCGCATCATAGCGACTGGTCATTCTGCGGTTCGGTTGATTTGCATATTACCCTTTTATTATATAGGATAAGGCTGTTTTGTCTACATTGAAAATCTGTTTTTCAGTGTAGCCATGAACACTGGCTATCTTAGTTGGACCTTCTAGGAACCTTGCTGCAGCTTCTACATCAGCACCTGCTGCTTCACCTTGGACTTCTATGTTATGAGCTTGCTCTTTCTTTAAACCTCATGAACCTCATGAACCACTTCTGCTAGCTTCAGACTTTTCTTCTGCAGCTTCCTTACCTTTCTCAACCTTCAGAGAATTGCAGAGAGTTGGCCTGGCTCAGGATTAGGCTTTGGCTTAAGGGATAGTTACAGCTAGTTAGATCTTCTATCCAGACCACTAAAAATTTCTCCATAATAGCACTAAGGCTGCTTTCGCTTTCTTATCATTCACGCATTCACTTTTCATTTCCTTCAGGAACTTTTCCTTTGCATTCACAACTTGGCTGTTTGACACAAGAGGCCTAGCTTTCAGCCTATCTCAGCTTTTGTCAGACCTTCCTCACTAGCTTAATCATTTCTAACTTTTGATTTAAAGTGAGAGACGTGTGACTCTTCCTTTCATATGAACACTCAGAGGCCACAGTAGGGTTAACTAGCTGAATTTCAATATAATTGTGTCTCAAGGAACAGGGAGGCTTGAAGAGAAGGAGAGAGATGGAACGGCTGCTCAGTGGAGCATCAGAACACTCTCAACATTCATCAAATAAGTCCACCATCTTACATGAGTGCAGTTTTTGGAGCCTCAAAACAATTGCAATGGTAACATCTAAAAATCACTGATCACAGATCACCCTAACAAATCTATATATACCAGAGGCCCGATGCACAAAATTCGTGCAAGGGACTCAGCCTTCGCAGCCATGGCAGTTTGCCTCAGCCCTCGCAGCCCCGGCTTCGTCCAGAAGGTGGTCTGGAAGGATGTCCGGAAGAACATCCGGAAGGTCATTCAGCTGTCTGGTCTAATTAGCATATTATGCTTTTATTATCTACACTAATAAAAGAGAAACATGCAAATTGGTGTCACTCCACTACACCCACCAGCCAATAAGGATGAGTATGCAAATTAACCCAACAAAGATGTCGGTTAATTTGCATATGCAGGCACCAAGCGAAGACTGAAGACTGAAGACAATGGAAGACTGAAGAGGCTTGGATTCTCTGCTGTGGTAGGAGTGGCGAAGCCTTGAGGCTTGGCTTCTCTGCTGTGGCCAGAGTGAAGGACTGGGTCCCGTGTGCCAGAGGAAAACCAGTGCCGGCAGCCAGGGGAAGAAAGGCCTATTGCACGAATCGGGCCTCTAGTTAGAAAGCCCAGCGACCAGAACAGTGGAATGACCAGAACAATGGTGGCCATGATGCGCACTGCGGCAGCCAACCAGCCTGATCCGGGCCCTGATCAGCGCCCCCTCCCAACCCCCGCCCAGCCTGGCCCCTGATCGGCCCCCAACACCCTGATTGTGGGTGGGGCCAGATGGCCAACCACCTGCGTCCCCTCCCCCCCATTCGCCCGGCTCAATGGGCCCCCATTGGGGTGGGCTGGCCGGACCCCACCTGTGCACAAATTCACATAATAATAATGAAAAAGTTTGAAATATTCCAAGAATTGCCAAAATGTGACACAAAGACACAAAGTGAACAAATGTTAGAAAATGGTGCTAGTAGACTTGCCTGATGCAGGGTTGCTACAAGACTTCAATTTGTAAAAAACTCAATAAATGCAAAGCACAATAAAGTGAACCATAATACAATGAAGTGTACCTGTGTTCTTTTGTAACTGGCTCCTTTCACTTAGCACAATGTTTTCAAGGTCCATCCCTGTGTAGCATGTATTAGTACTTCATTTCTTTTTATGGTCCCATAATATTTCATCATTTGTGTATTTATTCATTCGTTACTTGATGGACATTTAGGTTTATTATCATTTTTGGCTACTTTGCATAATGCTGCAATGAACATTTATGCATAAGTTTTTTGTATGGATATCTTTTCAGTTCTCTTGGATATATATTGATTTAACATTCTGAGGAGTTGCCAGGCTCTTTTCCAAAGCAGCTATATCATTTTTCATTCCCACCAGCAATATATGAATGCCTTCACATTCTGTCCTTTCCTTTTTCTTCCTGCCAAAAACAACCCTGATGCCTGAAAGCAGAGTAGCCAGTTTAAAACTAAGAGGTATAAACATGAAAATGCTAAGGATGGAAGAGCAGAAAGGAAGTCTGGATTTCTACCTACCTCCAGACTTTCTGTTATTTGAGAGGAAAAAAGCTCTATATGGTTAAGCTAGTCTAAGTGAGGTCTTCTAATAGTTACAAAGGAAGCAAACCTGTGATGCCTCCCAACAACTTCACTATATTCAGAGGAAGAAATTTCTCCTTCATCTTTATATACTAATTTATAATAAAACCATGTTTTAAAAAGTTAGAGCTGTATGCAATATGTACATTGTCTTGAAATTTTAAGATAAACTAATATATTTTCACTTGATCTAATAAAAATTTTTATGAATTATTCTTTATTAGTCAGTTAATGCCATAAATCATAATAATATTAATAATATTTTAACTAAAAAGCAAGCAAACTAGTAAACAAAGACTACTTTAAACACTTTACAAATTAAGTAATTTAATTCTCTAAATAACTCTATGAGATCAGTAATACTACTATTCCCATTTAATAAAGAAGTTGAAGCACAGAGACTTTAAATAACTTGCCATATCACATAGCTGGTGTCAGAACCAGTATTCAAAAATCAGGCAGAATCCCTGGTTAACCCTACACTATGTTGACTCCATTGTAGGGTACTTTAGCAACTTCAGAATAGAAAATTAATAATTAGTAGTCTAAAAATGTGTACAGGTACACGTGCGTGTCTATCACTAATGTTATACCCTACTTTCATGGTGAGGTGGGTGGAAGAAACAATTTTTTTTATACCCATTCTATGCCAGGTACTGTACAAAATTTTAAAAAATATTATCTCATTAAATCCTCATAACAACCAGAAAGATGACACTATCTCCATTTATAGGTAAAGAATGTGAGTGCAATAAGGTTAAGTAACTTTCTCAATTTCGCATCACTAGTAACTAGCAGAGCTGGTTATAAAATCAAATCTGTCTTGTTCAAAGCCAATGCTCTTTCTACCATACAATAATGCTTACCTATTTAGATAATTCATATTCCTAAATTATAAACTCATCATGACTATATATATTACAGCTTTACCTTTATTACCCTCATTATTATCTGTTGATAGACTCTCATATACTTTAACTGTCAGAAAATATTTTCCCATCCTTTCTGCTAATATATCTGAAATTTCTATGACTAGGAAACACTTAAAAATGAAAACATCACTGTTGGGGAACACAAAAGACTTGGTTGGAAAGTCTGTAAGGAGGACATTCTGATAGAAGGGAAATGTGTGGAAGGCCGCCTGCCCTGTTTATCGGAATTCCGACTTCGGGGAGACTTAGGGAAGTGTAGAAGATGGTGCCCCTAATTGTTCCTTGATCTTTCCAAACAAGTCTGTGCATGAGCAGACCCCTGGGTGTTTACTGGAATCCTTATGCTTAATCCCTGGATGCCCTTGCCTAGAGGACAATGTAAATATATCTGTCCTCCCAAGATTACTCACCCTACTAATTGTATCTAAAAGATAAACTTTATCTCAAACTGCTGTTACAATAAAGGGTTAACAAGGCAGGCAATCAAGGCTGCCTGGTGACTTTGGCCAGGCTGCCCCTTAGCCCTCTCTTTCACAGTTGTGTCAGAGTAATCCATTCATCCATCGCTCAGGGTCTGTTGGCCAGCACCAGTACATCACCTAAAAAATTAATATATTAACCCCTCATCGTGTTTTAAAAGAATTATCCCAGATAGCTAAGTCATCTCTGCAGAAGGTCCATACTGACCATTTTGTACTCGTCCAATAATACATAATTATCTACCTATCCAGATCATATATCTTCCAATACTCTTCAAGACTTTGGTACATCAATTATTCTCCCTCTCTAAGAAGAACTTTCTCTTCCCTAAATAGTGTTCAGCAGCCAACAACATTTAAAGCTTTCTCTAAAAATAAGTTTCCCTGAACTTGCTGTTTCCCTCAATCTATTTGAGGCACAACCAGGTTCTACCAACAAAGGCAGCTCTGTTCCTGGAGACTTGCAGACACTTAAAGACACCACTCTTGGTCTATCTCCTACTTGAGAGGTCTTACCTGCATATTTTTATCAGGATCTCAAGAACCACTGTGTCAATATTTTAACAGGGTCCACTGCCTACTCTTATAAAACCTCTACAGTCCGATCCCATGCCAATGATTGAAATTTCCTCCAACAATTCCCCAATATGGTTATTAGAAAATACACTTTAGTTAATAGCCATCAATAAGCCAGGTCTGCTAGGCATGGATTTCCATTCTCACCTATTTAATGTCCCTTCTTCCTATTCTGTGCTTCCTCCCACTTCTGCATCTCTGCTTGAGTTATGCCCTTCTTCTAAAGGCTATCTCTCCTCTCTAACTTACTCTCACTTTAGGCCCAATTAAATTACTAGTTCCGCCCTGAAGCCTTCCCAGTACTCATATGCCCACATTGCACTGTACTGTCCATGGATGTTTACATTTAAAGCCTGTACTGCTCCACCCACTCCTTCATTACATTTTGCCTAACATTGTTCATGAATTGTTATCTTGTACTATAACCACTGCGCATATTTGCTAGAGGGCCAAATCAAGCCACATATTTTTCTTTTATCTCCTAGAGTTATAAGGGGAAAATGTATTAAATAAAGTAATAATATAAAAACAAGATTAGAACTTAAAAAAACATCAATCTACTATTAAGTGTCCACATACCTACAGAGAATAAGACTAACACAAATAATCTGGTTATGAAAATAAATCCAAAATTTTTTATTAACTTCTTTCAAGACTATTAGTTTTGTTTTGAAGTTATAATACCAACATTCTTAAAATATATTTATTTAGACTTTTAAGATTCCAAATTCAATACGTTGAGGCAATACATTAAAAAAGCATATTGCTTACCAGCATCAATCACCACAATCTAAAAATAATCTCTGAATCATAAATTTCCTTCTACAAGAGCCTATGTTTAGGTTTAGATATTTGAAATTACAATAAATGATCTGTATTTACATAACAGAGTTGTCTAAAAAATTAAATTACATTCCAAGTTATTATTTCATTAATGCTTATAACATTTATTAAGCAGGAAAGTATTAACAAGTTCATTATACTATTTGCACTATTAACATGTCTGAAATGACAATACTTAGTCCAACGACATAGCTTAACCAGTAGGTGACTAATCTCTTCTAGCATAGAGAAATTAGTTTTCATTGAATTTTTCACACAAACATATCATGCAATCTTAGTCATGAAAAACAAATGTGAATTTTAGACCTTTGGAAATTACAAATTATACGTGGTTCCATACATGGTAGAAACAGACTATTCAAATTAACTTCCTTTAAAATTAATTAGAAAAAATAAAAACATATCACCAAATGAGAGAGAAAAATTTTTTACTGATTCAGTTATTACTCAAACTTCTAAAATTTATAGTCAGAAAGAGAAATGAAAAAAAGACAAACATTTGAAAGAACATTATCAGAATTATTTAATAAAAAAAGCTAATGATGAGCTTTCTATAGAAAAGTCAGATCTCAAAGGGAAAAAATAAAGTGGCTACATTTACCAAGAAACATCATTTAATTTTCCCATAAATAAAGACAAAATTACCCATCAAAATTTACACTAATTCTAGACTGTCGAACCTCAGAGGGAAGGTAGAAGAGGGTGGGGGTAAGGGGGAGAGATCAACCAAAGGACTTGTATGCATCATATAAGCATAATCAATGGACACAGACACCAGGGGGGGGTGAGGGCATGAGGGGGAGGGCCAGGGGGGCAGGGGGTTAGAGGGGAGAGGGGGGCATAAGCACACATATGTAATACCTTAATCAATAAAGAAAAAATAAATAGGTAAAATAATGGAAAAAAATTTACACTAATTCTCTACTTCATTAAATATAGATTTAACAATCTCCCTTACCTGAGAAAAGAAAGATGAGAACAAATATATTTTCTTTCTATATTGTTTATTAGAATTTGTACGATAAAGCATTTTTTGACATTTGCTCTTAAATGTATTTTGAGAGGACATAAAAGAGGGAATCATACCTGTTTTACTAATGACTTCCTGTAACTCAGCCATGGAAGCGATTATTGCAGCAAGAAGGTCAGAGCTGGTGAGCCAGCTAAGTGCTTGCAAACAACGTAACTGCTCCTTTTGATGTTCTACAAAAACAGAAAAAATCCATCATGCAAGGCTACAAAAATTTATTAAAATCATGTTAAAAATGCATGGCAATGTTTAGCCATTTAAGAAATAGATCAAAACTGGTAGACAGAACTTTGCCTGGGGCAGAAAAGTCTATAAGAAATATTAGATTTGATTGACTTTATTTATATGTGACTGTTAACTGACAAAACAAAGAAAGAAGGAAATTTTCTTTGGTTCTACTTATATTACTTAATAGCTTGCTTTTCAAAAGTTAAAATTGAAATTATTGTTTCCTCAGAATAGTCAAACATTCCAAGTATATTAGCTGAGAATTTTATATTTGTATCCCTTTCATTGAGTTCTTCAATAGATTTTTAACTCTGATCATTTTATACTGATTCACAGAAAGTGAAAATAAATTATACTGTTAATTAATTTTAAATAGGGCAGTCTGGATTGACTTAACTGAAAAACTGCTATATAAACTCTTCACTGTACTGTGAAAAGAGCATTCAAATCTAATAAAGCTAGGCAAAGTTGAAATTATACATACTTGCTATTTTCTTTATAATTTAATCTTTATTAAAAAAATCAAAATCTAGCTTATACGTAAACATATTTCTACATATGTATGGGACTATGTTACATGAGTACACATTAAATGACTTTACGTTTCTGCATAATGGAAAAACATACTCATACCGCATGTCACTTACATTCAACTTAAATTTTAAAAAGCACAAATTATCTTACTTGGAAATTTGTGCTTGTCTTTGGGCTCTCCTGTACACACCAACATGCCTATGCCGTCTTTAAAACTCTCCATCCAGGTAAAAAGAGAGGCACATGACTGGCCCAAAACCTTGAGTCTGTTTGCTGCCAAAATTGCAATAACACCTTTCCGGAATACACGTATCAATCCTTTGAATGGTTTTTTCTTCATCTTGGCTTCCTCTTGCTTCTTTTCATCTACAGTCGACAAAGCCTGGGCTAGAGTTCTAATTTCCAATTTGAACAACTCAAAGGTGTTGACCTGATCCTGGAGAAAATCTCTCTGTGTAGACAAGGCACACGACCGGCTGTAGAGAGGGTATAAGGCACCAGCCATCAGGGCGCAGGCCGCCAGCAAGGATGTTTGTTCCTTTTGAGTCTGTGATAACACATTTTTGATGCGTGAATTCTCAAGAACCAACTGTTCGTGTGACTTCTCAATACGGCTCAATTTGTCCGTATTTTTTTCAGCAATTTCTTGAAATTTCTATAAGAAGAAAAGTCATAATATGAAATAAACCGGTGTTTTATTAATTCCTCTTAGTAGGAAGAAAAACTTTTGCTGACAATCACTTCTTCAAAAGATCCATGTTTTAAAATATCCAACAAATACATAGTACGATAGAGCAACAGCAGGCCAAACAGCATAGATCTGAGTCTGCACATTGATTTTTTAAATCCTCTTACAAAGAAGTTTTATATAAACTAGAACACATAAATTTAAAAGTAATTCATAAATTTCCTGTACACATATTTAGAAAAAAGAAAATTTCTCATCTTCCATTTCTCATAATTTCTCTTCCATTCCTCACTAACTTTTATTTCCTGCTTTTAAACAGAAATTACACCATCAATAGAGGTTTTCCTATATATAAGAAGACTTTGCTTTTGCCAAAATAAGCAAAGGGTTAAATCAATGATACGACAAATAGCACTTGACTGTGAGAAGGGACTCTCAGAACGCAGTCTTATACTTCAGTCTCTTTCTTACCTTCCCAAGACAGAAGTCTGTACAAAGTACAGCTCCCGTGCTGAGAGGAAATGCTAGTTGTAAGCTGGGCCTCAGCAGCAATCTGATCCTCTTTCCCTAATTAAAGGCACTTACATCCTAAAACTTAATTCGAAACACAAAGAAACTTTAACTGCAGACACTGTATTTTAATCACTAAAAAATAAACCAGCTCCCTATGAAGTCTTATGCCTAATCATTAAGGAATTGCTGAGGCAGAATAAATTTTAGAACATAACATCCAGATTTCCTTTACAGATTCATTTATCATTCAATGAACATTTATTGATTACTCACTAAATTCCATGTGCTAGGAACACAGACAAGTAAACCAATTATTACGGTAGAATGCTAAAACAGAGCTATGCCAGATTGCCAGCGGTACACAAAAGGGAGTTTACACAAAATGACATTAACAGGCTTTTGGAGGATTATGGTAAACAACAAGTAGGAGTGAAGTTTTTTTTGTTTTTTCTTTAAAAAAAAAAAAAAACAAACAAAAAAAAAAAAACACCTCCACCGGTAAGGAAGCTAGCCATAGCTACCCTATAATAATTTAATGTAATCCTTATAAACCTTTAACAGCTTCATTTGGACTGTTTTTAGCTAGTGTGTGAAAGCACCAGGGTGGAAGGGACAGCTGGACCCCTCAAACACGGGAAAATGCCTTTCAGCAATTTTCTCCCTGCACGGTCTGTGACCAGGGCACAGGGAGCCCATGATTCCATTTGGATCTTTTCTTAGGCAGGTGAGCAGCCATGAATTGACCATGGAACTCTTTCTTTTTAAAAGCAGGCCAAAGGGGTTCAATTTGAATGAGGGGGTCAACCAGAGACAGAGAAAAATCACACTCTGTATATACATGGCAAAGTAAAGCACATCTGCATTTTATGTGGGCATTAGGAAAATACTTCTCTTTGTATTATTTGTCCAGACTGCACTCTGTCTAAAATTTAATGTTGATCTTTGAGAGAGGTTTATAGAGAGTGTGTGTCTGATTCAATCTTTAGCCATGAACAGCTAAAAAATCAAAGGCATTTCTAAAACTTACATTGGCAGGAAGACCTCAAAATCATAAGACTTGGAGAAAATTCATGCAAACTCTTGACTACTCTGCAAGATGTGTGTCAAAGCCTAGCATGGACAATGTTGATGGGCGGTGCCAAAAGAATTCAAACATGTGGAAATACACTGCTGAGGAAGTGACTTCTGAGGCTGGAGGAGAGGTTCCCAAAGGTTTTGAGTGAGTGCAAGGACACTCAGAGGTACAGTCCTGAGTGCAAAAGAGTGAAGGAAGTATACAAGAGGCCACTCTCTGAAGGATTGCACTTCTTCGATTCTTTGTCTTGGGCAGGAAAAAGAATTGTATTTTAGACCTTATTTTAAATGTTCTCTATTAATCCCCTTGATTTATTATAACTCTTATCAAAAGTCTGATCCAGCCAGACCTATGAGAGATAAAGGCTTGCCCTCATCACATCTCCACGGATGGCCAAGCTGTGGTGGCAGCATTCTATCACTGGGATTGTGCCCCAGACCTCCATACAAAGACACTTGTAAAGGAAGTGGTGTCCCACTGGAAGCAGCTGAAGAAAGCAAGAAACTCTGAGAAGCACTAGCCAGCTGAACTGCCTGGCAGCTGATGTGAGACACCCTTTTTAGAGAGGCAACTTTTAAGAAAAGGAAAAACTGCCCTAGCTGGTTTGGCTCAGTGGACAGAGCGTTGGCCTGCGGACTGAAGGGTCCCAGGTTCGATTCCGGGCAAGGGCATGTACCTTGGTTGCGGGCACATCCCCAGTGGGGGGTGTGCAGGAGGCAGCTGATTGATGTTTCTCTCTCATCGATGTTTCTAACTCTCTATATCTCCCTCCCTTCCTCTCTGTAAAAAATCAATAAAATATATTTTTTAAAAAAAAGAAAGAAAGAAAAGAAAAGGAAAAACTGACACTTGAATGTTAGCTAGAGAAAGCAAGAAGACTGGCATGTAAAAACGTCAGAGCCAGGAAACAGGATAATATGTTCCAAGGAGGTGCAAATAACTCAGTACATCTAAAGAAAAGAGAAGGATGAAAATTTAAGAAGTAGGTTGAGAGGGAAAACATATTTGCCAATGTCATATCTGATAAGGGCCTAATCTCCAAAATTTATAGGGAACTCATACAACTTAACAAAAGGAAGATAAACAATCCAATCAAAAAATGGGCAAAGGACCTAAATAGACACCTTTCAAAAGAGGACATTCAGAAAGCCAAGAGACATATGAAAACATGCTCAAAGTCACTAATCATCCGAGAGATGCAAATCAAAACAACAATGAGGTACCATCTCACACCTGTCAGATTGGCTATCATCAACAAATCAACAAACGACAGGTGCTGGAGAGGATGTGGAGAAAAAGGAACACTCGTGCACTGCTGGTGGGAATGCAGACTGGTGCAGCCACTATGGAAGACAGTATGGAGTTTCCTCAAAAAACTAAAAATGGAACTCCCATTTGACCCTGTGATCCCACTTCTAGGAATATATCCCAAGAAACCAGAAACACCAATTAGAAAGGATATATGCACCCATATGTTCATAGCAGCACAATTCACCATAGCTAAGATCTGGAAACAGCCTAAGTGCCCATCAGTAGATGAATGGTTTAGAAAACTGTGGTACATCTACATGATGGAATACTATGCTGCTGTAAAAAAGAAGGAATTCTTACCATTTGCAACGGCATGGATGGAACTGGAGAGCATTATGCTAAGTGAAATAAGCCAGTCAATGAAGGAAAAATACCACATGATCTCACTCATTCATGGATAATAGAGACCATTATAAACTTTTGAACAATAATAGATACAGAGGCAGAGCTGCCTCAAACAGATTGTCAAACTGCAGCGGGAAGGCCGGAGAAGGTTGGGGGGCAGGAGGGAGGTGGGTAAGAGATCAACCGAAGGACTTGTATGCATGCATATAAGCATAACCAACGGACATAAGACACTGGTGGGTAGGGGAGGCCAGGGGATTGTCAAGGGCGGGGGGAAAAAAAGGATAAATATGTAATACCCTTTGTAATACTTTAAGCAATAAAAAAAAAAAGAAGTAGGTTGATAATAGATGATTAAGATAAGGAAATTAAACCTTACCTGAAAAGCTAAGAGAAGCTATAAAATCCTGGAACAGTCTCAATGCTTTGATAAATGGATGGGAGAATCAGAAACATGAAGACTGCCATCCGTGCACCAAAAAGTTGCCGGTTCGATTCCTAGTCAGAGCATATACCTAGGTTGCATTCAGGAGGCAACCAATCCATGTTTCTCCCTCTCTCTCTCTCTCCCTCTCCCTTCCTTCCTCTCTCTCTAAAATCAATAAAAACATTTTTTTAAAAAAAAAGACAGCCAAGGGTAACTGCCAAAAGTAACTGCCAGAGTTGCAGAGAGTAGGGATGGAATTGGGGGAACAAATGGGAATTACAAAGTTTAATTCCATATTCTCTCCAAAATCAATTCCATCAGTTCAATTAGAGGATAATTCTAGAAAATCTGAGGTAAAAGAGCCACACTAGTCATAGCTACAGAGTAAAAATAAAACTGAACCTAGTCATGTTCCCGGTGGCTGCCTATTTACATATTCACAGATCTCAAAGTATCAGGCAGAAGTGTTTTTCCAACAAAAATTACTTTGTTGAATAAAAAATGGTGAAAAGACATATTTCCTCATGATATTTTAAATATTTCAAAATAATACTCAACATCATTGGTCAAAATTAAATGGATTGTTGAAGGACAGTAAGCCCACTGTGGAAAGATTAACCAGTTTAGTGCATGATGGATCACAACTTCTCTACCGTGTACTTCCACTTCCAAAAACATCAGGTTAAAGCTAAAAGCATTTTAGAGAGACATCCAGTAATTGGTGGTTCTAGGATAAAAGGGTTAATTAAAAAATGAATAAAAATTACTGGCCAGTTTGGTTCAGTGGTTGAGTTTTGACCTATGAACCAGAGGTTAAGTCATGGTTTGATTCCCCATTGGGGCACATGCCCAGGTTGCAAGCCCAGGTGGGGAGCATACTGGAGCTGGTGGATCATTGATGTTTCTATCACTTTATCTCTGTCCCTCTCTGAAATCAATAAAAATATATTTTTAAAAATAAACAAATAAATAAACTACACTACCTAAAATACCCCACTTCTCTCTATATAGAGCAAAACAGGAACCCACTGGAATTCTTTAAAAGTAGAACTGAGATTCCTGACTTACACAGCCAGTTTTCATTGTAGGTCACCTTGTAGAAGTAGTAGCAATGTAATAAAGCAGTTGTTGAAGATCTTTATGCCAAATTTTGATCATTTTTAGTGATTATATATTAAAAAGTACTGATTAATATTACTACCACTATGGATGACTTCATGAGACTTATATAATTTCTATTGTAAGAAAGAAATTACCACATGATCTCACTCATTCATGGATAATAGAGACCATTATAAACTTTTGAACAATAATAGATACAGAGGCAGAGCTGCCTCAAACAGATTGTCAAACTGCAGCAGGAAGGCCGGGGAGGGTTGGAGGGCAGGAGGGAGGTGAGTAAGAGATCAACCGAAGAACTTGTATGCATGCATATAAGCATAACCAATGGACATAAGACACTGGGGGGTAGGGGAGGCCAGGGGATTGTCAAGGGCGGGGGGAAAAAAAAGAATACATATGTAATACCCTTTGTAATACTTTAAGCAATAAAAAAAAAAGAGATGCCATTCACAACTGCTAAGAGAATAAGACAAAGAATATATGTGAAGTCTGTTTATAAATAAAAATAAACAATCTGTTGTTTATTTAACCATCTGTTGTCTTAAATCATTGTTGGTTTAAATAATTATAATCAAGATACCAAGTATCAATGGTTATTTAAAAAATCAAACAGGTCAATATGAATCAGATAACTAAGATTAACAAAGTGGGATATTAGAATTCAAGATTTAAAAATAATAAAATTAAATTTTTAAGCTCTTGACAAATATTATGAGAGTTTTGTTCATTTCTTAACAATTACATTTCTGCATCCCTGCCATCTCAACTGCAATCCAGAACCACCACTCTGACTGTCCAGCAGCCATCTCCAGTTAGAGACTGCACAACCACAGCAAGCTAAGTATCCAATCCAGTTCTGTTGATTTTCCCCCTAAAAGTGTTCACAGTAGTCCTCTTTATCTCATTAAATGGCACCAACACCCACCAAATTATTCGAGTCCAAGCCTTTATAGTCAGTCTTAATTCTGCCTCCTTTCTTCACCCTATCCTCTGCATCCCCAAATCAAAGCATCAGCCAGCACAATGCACATCCTGATCCATCCCCTGCTCCCACCGTGGTTCCAGCTATCCCCACCGCCAGCCATTCATGCCCATTTCAACGCTGTCAAATTCTGTCAGTCCCATCCTACTGCTTAAACTCTAGACCAAGGTCCTCTACTCAGGTCACAACACCCCCACGTGCCTTCCTTCTGTAAAGGCTGCACCCTCTCCCACAATCCTCAACTTGGAAAAGGAGAGAACAATCTGTTCCTTTACTTCCCAGCCACAAGCCTCACCACCGCTCTTCACAATTTAACCACATTCTCTAGCACCCCCAGGTCATTTTCCTTCCCACTCCCCTAACGTTACTCAAAATCTAACACTTTTCAGAGACCATTTCAGGGTCTACCTATTCCATGACACCTTTGACTATCATTCTCACTCATACACTGACCTTGACCAGCTATGAACTTAACTACTCAAGATTTAATTCCTACATTGCTGCTTAGTCACTAGTATACATGTGTGTTTATCCACTCTCCCTCAAATACAACAGAGTGTGAGTTCCTAGAGGCCAGGCATTATTTACTGCAGTGCTCTATATAGACGATAAAGGCATTTAATAAATACTGAACAAACTAAAATGTCCTTTATAAAAGGTTCCCTGGTGCTAAGTACAGTATTTTGCCCATAAAAGTCACTGAATAAATACCCAATGAATAAAAATCTTTACAAATGTAAAAAGAAAAATATAAAGAGATATAGCTTCAAAATATAATTTGGAAGTTATCAACATGTCAGAATTCTGTTTTAAATTAATCCTGATAGGCCACGGGGACCTTCAGAGGCACTGCATTTTTTACTGTGAATTATTCTTGAAGAACAAAGCTTGTTTGATGGTAAGGCTAGAAACAGCTATAAGAGCAAATTTTCCTTTTAAAAAAAAAAAATACTATGTTCTTTACCCAAGGAGATTAAAGGCTCATATTTTTTAAGCAAACATAAGGAACATCGCCTTCAAATGAAACAAAAGCAACCCTCGTACTGAAATCCTCCTTACTAGGTTTAATTTCAAAAATAGTATTTCAAAATTCCCCCCAAAAAAGTCATAATTTTGAAAAGAAAAAAAAATTTAACTGAAATTATAGAATGGATATCCTTTAGGCAGATCTGTCATATCAAAAAGACTTTATAATGCCCAACTTGTGTGGCTCAGTAGTTGAGCATCGACCTATGAACCAGGAGGTCATGGTC
The DNA here is from genome assembly GCF_014108235.1 of Myotis myotis. Classification (NCBI taxonomy): domain Eukaryota; kingdom Metazoa; phylum Chordata; class Mammalia; order Chiroptera; family Vespertilionidae; genus Myotis; species Myotis myotis. Next base: position 56,244,573 of record NW_023416316.1, on the reverse strand, counting down.
TGATTCCCAGTCAGACAGGGAACATGCCCAGGTTGTAGACTCCATTCCCAGTGTGGGTCGTGCAGTAGGCAGTCAATCAATGATTCTCTCTCATTGATGTTTCTATCTCTCTCCATTCCCCTATGAAATCAATAAAAATATATTTTAAAAAAATACTTTATAATTTCACAAGCTTTTCCTTAATCTGTGACAAAAATGGGGGGAGAAAACAGCTTCTTTCCTTAAAGAATCACATGCTTACTTCCTGAAGTATACGAGCTTTGAGGGATGCCTTACTGGCTTATAGCACTCCATGAACTTTGGGACTTTGAGCCAGAAATTAGACACTTCCCTAGGGAGTAAAATTCTTTTTATCACTTCTGCTTGCTGAGCTTCTATTCTTTATATTGGCAAAAAGACAAATTGCAAACTGGTTATTCAATGACACATAGACATGAAAGGACCTCATTTAAAATGTCTTATTTTTATAAGTTATATATCTTATCTTTTTATACCATGGAAATATTTTAAAACATGATAAACATAAATTTGTCTGCTTTTCCTATGATATAAATGTTTCTCTGTTAAAGCACATTTTGTCTGGGGGGGGGGCGGGCGGGGGGAATTGGAACCCTCATACATTGCCGGTGGGAATGCAAATGGTGTCAGCTGATTTTGGAAACAGTTTGGCAGTTCCTCAAAAAGTTCATTCTACCATAGGACCTACCGGTTCCATTACCTGATATATATACATATACTCTAACCCCATAATGATGATTTACTCAACTTAAAAACACTATCTTTATTTTGTTAAATTTAGATGTCAAAAATAGTACATACACAAAAATGCCTGAGCCTGTGTTTACTCTTTTGTTTGTAAGGCACAACTAATTATAAAAAGCTCTTTGTAAAGCCAAGATGCTTGATTTGCTGATTAACAGATACTACCTCAGACAGCTGGAAAGAAGCATTACCTCTAACTTCTGATGTCTCGTGTCTCCCTTTCTGCTGGGTTTTCAAATCCCAGGCTGGTGCCAGTCTCCTCTATGAAGCCTTTAAACTTCAACCACCTCCTCCTCTTAAGTTTATATCGTTCTTTTAGCAAGTAAGTATATACAGCCTTATGATAAGCCTGATATTATCTAATGTTTCTCATTTACTGAGTACCTCCACCAACTAAATTGGACACTCATTGAGGGGAAAACTAAGTATTATACCTCTTAATTAGTACCACAACATGAAACACACTGTCCTATGTATCTGGTATATAACATGTAAAGTATTTATTAATATTAACTATATTATGTAAGTTGTTTTGATATTCTTATCTATAGTGGTAATTTTGCAATGAAGTATACTAAAACTTCAGTATCTCTTGGGGGGGGGGGAGTCTGAGAGATATAAGAGATAAAGGAACTACCATTATGCATGGCTGGCAATGTGGCACTGGTTAGCTTTTTTATACATTATCATGTTTAATTATTAATTAATCAAGAATCACTCGGAAATGTAAGTTCAAGAAATATGAAACTAAGTTGTTACTAGACCTATTTTCAGATATCACTTCATATAGAAAAACAGCATATGTTTCTTTAAAACAGTGTTATATAATGCAAAAGGGACTGAAAGATAAGGATGAAGATAAAATATTAAGGAGTGCTGGGACCCGGTCCATCCTTGCTGTTTCAAGGGACCTGGCATATATGGCATACTGTTCTTAATATGTTTGCTCACCTTCTTGGCACTATGTGTTTTAACCAAGGTCTCTGAGAAAGGTTGTTTCCCCAGGTAGGGATTTTCCCCTGAAGTTAGGGTGGGAATAAAATCCCTTAACTAAGTGCCAGGCGGGTAATTAATCACTTTAACTACGAACAATCATGCTTAAGCTACATAATCTTTACTCCCTGGAATGGAGATAAGAAACGCCCTAACCTTTGTAATAGAGATTGATAGGATTGAGTCAACTGGTATAAATACAGATGTAATAAGACAGCAAGACACAGAACTTAGAATACGGAACCAGGAGAGACAGAGCCTAGGCACAGAACCTACACAGAACGTTCTCTAGAGACAGAAGAACTTCGCTGGAGAGAACATGGCAAAAGATCCTGGACAGAAACTGGCCTCAGAACCTAAAGACAGAACCTAGCGAGAGAACATGGCAAAAGATCCTGGACTGAACCTGACTGCAGAAACTGGCAAGAGAACCTGACTAGAACCTAGTGACTGAACCTGGCTGGAGAACCTGGACAGAACCTGGCTGGAGATCCAAACCAGAACTTCGCTGGAGATCCAGACCAGAACTTGGCTGGAGATCCTGGCTGGAGATCCTGGCTAGGCTGCTGATCAACTGAACACTGTCTCCGTGTCATTCCTCCTTCGCCGACTCCGTCCACACCTTTGGGGACCCCTGGACCTGCTGGGGTTGGACTCCGGCATATGGCGCCTGAACAGGGACCCCTAGGTAAGCCCCACTCTCGGGATGGATAGGACTCCACCGTAGGAGAGGGTGGATAGTCTTCGCCGACTCCGTCCACACCTTTGGGAAGCCCTGGAACAGGATTCCCCTAGGTAAGCCAGCCCCCCCCCCAATTGAGAACCCCCACACTCGGGACGGATAGGACTCCACCAGGGTACTGCAGACCCCCCTATAGAGGATAAGTAGGGTAAGAAGGTGGATAGTACAGAACTTAGATTGAGAAGATGTGCCATACTGAGTCCAAAGAAAGAAGACTCTGTATTGATCTTTAGATTAAGAAGATGTGCCATACTGAATCTAAAGAAATAAGACTTAGTATACAGAACGAAGAAGACAGAACTCAGAAGAAGGAACCTACACAGACAGAAGAACTTCGCTGGAGAGAACATGGCAAAAGATCCTGCACTGAACCTGACTACAGAAACTGGCAAGAGAACCTGACTAGAACCTGGTAACTGAACCTGGCTGGAGAACCTGGACAGAACCTGGCTGGAGAATCTAGCAAGGGAACATGGCTACAGAACCTGGCTGGAGAACCTGGCTGGAGAAACTAGGAAGAGAACATGGACACAGAACCTGGCTGGAGATCCTAAGCAGAACCTCTCTGGAGATCCAGACCAGAACTTGGCTGGAGATCCTGGCTAGAGATCCTGGATCGGCTGCTGATCAGCTGAACGCTGTCTCCGTGTCGTACCTTCTTCGCCGACTCCGTCCACACCTTTGGGGACCCCTGGACCCGCTGGGGTTGGACCCCGGCAAAGGAGCACATAACATTCACTTTGCAATTTCTAAATGCCAACCAAAGTACTAAACAGTTTGCATCTGTTGTCTCCAGTCTAATCCTGTCCCTAGAATTTCCATGCTATTCAAATAAGTGGTATCAGTTCTCTGAATCTTAGTTTCTACTTTTGTAAAATAGAAAGGATGCTTAAATGACCTATCTCATGGGGTTGTTGTGTGGCTCCACTAGAGGAGGCATGCAAACTATGCAAGAGCATTGAAAAAAAATCCAACATTATGCAAATTGAACAAATAACATTATTTTCAAGACAAAAAATTTCTAGCCTGGCCGGTGTGGCTCAGTGGTTGAGTGTTGACCTATGAACCAGGAGGTCAGGGTTCAATTCCCGGTCAGGGAACATACCCCGGTTGCAGGCTCGATCCTCAATAGGGGGTGTGCAGTAGGCAGCTGATCAATGATTTTCTTTCATCATTGATTTTTTATCTCTCTCCCACTCCCTTCCTCTCTGAAATCAATAAAAATATATTTTTTTAATTTAAAGAAATTATATGAAAAGTATTCAGAGGACTTTCCAATATTTCATTAGATGTGCCCACCCACACCAACTCATAGTCCATGAAAATATGGTTTGGCAGGATTACGTCTAACTCCTGTGAATTATTTCAGGCAGGCATGTATACCTACCACCTCCAACAATAAAAACAAGCTGCACTTTACCCCGGAATAGTTTTGGAATTCATTTAAAAGTTTCAACATCTAATAACAGTTTTATGACTAACCCAGGTTTCTTGGGAAAATACTCTTAATATTATGATATAAGAGGAATAAAATGCAGCATATTATAATGACTCTGAATTTCTTTTGATTTTTGTTCTCCATTCTAAACTCATTTAACAAAAATGTCATACTAAAATGTTTACAATAAACATTACATCAAGTCTTAATTATACTTAACTTATAGTGAAAAATCTTTATTTCTAGAAAGGAAGTTCGTGTTCCTGTAATTTCATCTTTTTCAGGTAGAAAAGAAATAAGAACATATATACTAAGACTGCACAAGCAAACTCAGTACATGGAACAGAATGTGGCCCTGAGCCCAGGTGCTTCAGCAGGCATAGATGCTTCAGATACATTTACAGGACGGCTCCAGAAGTATTTAAATTCAAGAATTACCCAACCATGTGGCTAGCACGTTTTACCTAATTCTGCAAACTAAATGCTGTAATGCTAAAACCAAACTTCCTATTCTACCAGTTTCATTTATCTAATAACATTTCCACTAATTATTTTAAAGCTTACACATTCAAACGTCTTGCAAATAACTCTACTACATTTTTTCAGATAAAAGCAATTTAAATTCAAAAACGGGTTTTTCTTTAACTAGCTGCCTTTTACTAACCAAGTCTTTACAATACCAAACATTAAACAGAGGGCTCTGTAGATAAGTCATGTTTCCCAGCAGATGGTCTCTATTAATGGCTATGTTCATCTGACACCAAACATCCTCTACAAGCCACAATCCTATGCAGAAACTGTAGTCTTTTCCCTTCATGACCTTATTAACATAATTTTTGAAAATGCATAAGTATTATAAAATTAAAATATTGTTATTTGCATTATAGCTTTGGGAGGAAGAGTGGAAATATAGAATTCATCATTACAAACTTTCCCAAAATAAAATTTATATAGGGCCTGTAATAATACATTATAATAGCAGTTTCCAAATATAAATTTCAATTAAATTGCTGCTGTATATTAAATTATATTTTATGAAAATTCAAATATGTACATAAATAATATAAGCTATATGCCGATATATAATATTAATGTACTTTTAGGAATAATGAAAATGATACTTTTATTTTGCATACCCATGGATCAAAGCCTAGGGTATAACACATTCTTCAGAGAAAAGCCTTCAGTGTGAGCTTCTCTTAAAACATTAGCAACTGTGATGATGACTCCCTTACTTCAGAAAGTGAATTGCTATGCTCTCCTGCAGATTCAGAATAAAAGAAGTGAGTTCAAAACACTGATAGAAAATGAAGTTGGAAGACTCACACGACCTGATTTTAAGACTTACTAAAAAGTTACAGTAATCACATCAGTGTAGTATTGAAAAAGGAATAGACAAATAAATGGAACACATGAGAAAGTCCAAAAATAGGCTTACACAAATATAGTAAATTGATTTTTTACAAAGGTGCAAATAAGGAAGGATAGTCTTTTCAACAAATAGTATTAGAATGCATAACTGGACATCCACATGCAAAAAAATGTACATTAACCCATACCTCACACCTTTATAAAAACTAACTCAAAATAGATCATAGACAAATGTGTAAAATCTAAAATTATAAAACATCTGGAAGAAAAAATAGGAGAAATTCTAATGACTGTATTAAATAGAATTCTTAGATATGACACCAAAAGTACACCCATAAAAATTGATAAATTAGATTTTATAAAAATTTAAAATATTTTCTGTATGAATGTACTGTTAAGAGAATGTGAGAACGCCCTAGCTGATTTGGCTCAGTGGACAGAGCGTCAGCCTGAAGACTGAAGGGTCCCAGGTTCGATTCCAGTCAAGGACACATGCCTGGGTTGCAAGCTCAATCCCCAGTGGAGGGCATGCAGGAGGCAGCTGATCAATGATTCTCTCTCATCATTGATGTTTCTATCTCTCTTTCCCTCTCACTTCCTCTCTGAAATCAATAAAAGTATATTTTTTTAAAAAGAGAATGTGAGAAAATATTTGCAAATCATATACCTGACAAATGACTCATATCCAAAATATATAAACAACAGCAATTAGGAAACAAGCAACCCAATAAAACTGAACAAAATATATGAATAGATAATTCACTAAAGAAATATACAGATTTAAAGTAAGCACATGAAAAAATGTCCAATATTATTATTCACTAGGAAAAATGTAAATTAAAACCACAATGACATACCACTACACACCTATCTGGCTAAAAAGAAAAAGGAAAATGATGAAACTGCATGCTGGCACAGATACAGGGCAACTAGAACTCTTTTACATTGCTTGTGAGAATGCAAAATGGTACTGCCACTTTGGAAAACATTGTAATAATTATTGCATATAAAGTTAAATATACTTACCATGTAACCCAGAAATCAACTCCCAAGTACTTATCCAAGGGAAATGAAAACTTATGATCACACAAAAATCTATCCATGAAGATTTAAAGCATCGTAAGTTATAACTGCCAAAAAATAAATAACCTAAAGGCCCATCAGCAAGTATCTAGATAAACAAACAATGGTACATCCATACAATGGAATATCAGTCAGCAGTAAAAAAGAACAAACTACTGATAAACACAAGGACAGTAATGAATCCCAAATACATTTTTTCTAAGTGAAAAAAGTCAGACACAAATGGCTACATGCTGGATAATTCCATTTATATGACATTCTGGAAAAGGCAGTACTGTGAAAATGGACAACAATCTGTGGTTCCCATATATGGTCAATTGTTTTTTCACAAAGGGAGGACATTATTTAAGGAGGAAAGGAAAGTCTTGAACAAATGGTGTGGGTCTGAGAACTCTCTAGGGTAATGACAATGTTTTAAGTGTTAAGTGGGGTAATGCTTACATGGTGTTTGCATTGATTAAAACATCAAATTGTACATGTAAGATTTGTTCACTTCACTGTATATCAATGCTACTTCTAAAAATAATAAATTATTTAGGAATTTTATTTCAGTAGAAGAAAATGCAGGGCATATCACAAGGCACCCTTCATACAGTGAACAAATGTCTACTTGAAGAGAGTGTATTAATTCATTCAAATTCACAGAAAAAGGCCTAAGTTCACATAAGGCCCTTAGCCTGGGAAGAATATATAACCTTCTGATTCCTAAGTTTCCTATCTTGAGAACAAGGGACCTATTATTAAATTCAATATGAAAAAAACCATATACACTACCATATGTTATTCCTGATTGGGCAGGAATGACAGTTAATAATAAATTAAGTTGACAAAAATTGATATAAGTAAAAACATGATTAGGTTAACTACTCATAGCTTCTGTTCTCAATGGAATTCAACATAGAAGACATAATACATCTCACAGTCAATTATTTTGCTACAGGGTCTACAACTGAAATTCTTATACAATGTTAGGAGGAATAACAAATTTCAACCCCAAAAGAATTAAAATGATGGTTCACATAAGAACCCCTATAAGTGGAGTAAGCTGGATAAAAAAGATACCTACACTGAAACTGACAATATTTTGCCAAACCTCTTAACCTTTTATTTTAAAAGTAAATAAAGGCAATAAAATTTTGGCAATCAATTGATCAATGTATTCTGAGATACCTTAACCAGAAACCCATTTATTTCCATACTTGAGTGAAAGACGATTCTTAGTACTCATGCACACACAAGACATATCCGTTTATGTTGGCGTGATCATATGTATCACTTGTGCCTAACAAGTTTTTGTGGTAATCAGGAGGTCTTAACTGACTTGACAATGGCATTTCAAAAAACGCTCTGTGGAAACTGCATACCTGTGCCCTCTTCTGCACCTCCAGGAGGAGCTCCGAGTACTGCAGCTCCAGCTCCTTCTTCTGCTTCTGCCAGCAGCCCTCCTGGGCTTTGATCTGCTCGGCCACTTTGTTGAAGGTGTCCTCTTGGGTCTGCTGAAGCTCTCTCATCGTATCAGACTTGTTTTTACAGATATACTCCAGATGACTTATCTAAATGGCGAAGTGCAACAGAGAATAAGCTATGCTGACAAGCCATTTCCATGTATTCTCTAAGAAAATACCCAAAATGTTCTACTATACTGTATTCCTTAAGATCATATAAACATTCTAAGTTAAAATGAAAAAAAAAAAGAAATGCTGATGCCTATCCAGTGTGACTCAGTGGTTGAACGTCAATCTATTAACTAGGAGGTCACAGTTCGATTCCTGGTCAGGGCACATGCCGGGTTATGGATTCGATCCCCAGTAGGGGGTAGCCAATCAATGATTCTCTCTCATCATTGATGTTGCTATCTCTCTCTCCCTCTCCTAGACTCTCTGAAATCAATAAAAATAGATTTTTTAAAAAGAAAATAAAGAAATGATGAAATAGGAATTAGTACAGCAAATTATATTTTAACACAAAATGGTGTCATATGTATGCTTAGATGACAAATCTTTTATTCTTCTCTTTCTAAGAACATTGCTCTTCTAAGACCCATTTTACTAAAAAATAAAAATAATAATTGAGAAGAATATTCTTACTTCTAGATCCAAAGCTCAATCTATTAAGATATCTCAATGGGAAAGAAAGTATTTAAATGAGATTTACATCTACAAACATGACACATATGGCAAAGCAGAATTTTCTAATCATTTTTTATTTCACATTCAAAACACTAGAAAGAAAATTGTCTAACGTGTATGACAATTAATGATGTTTTGAAACTATGAAAATCTATTAAAGCATAACAGCATCTCAGAGGGTTAAAACATGAACTCATTTTAATTATCAGTAATTTTCAAACCCATGATACACACATTCACAATCATGAACAGCCTCTGTGGCTCACAATTATTCTCTCATTTCCTCAATCTCACTTCTCAGTGCCTATGGTAGCATTTGACAATCAGACCAAGGTAAAATGCTCTAACTCACCCTTAAATTGGGCCAAGGTTAAAAATAAACTTTGGGGAACAGTTTTTCTTTTCATGTCTCTTAAGAGCAAATGTCACTGCAACTAAGATCTGGAAACTAGACCATGTAAACATAGTTCTGACTAGTTCAATAGACCCAGGATAAGAATCAATATCTTTAATGGTGACATATGTTAGTCTCCTAAGCCATTTTGATTTTCTATAACCAAAAGAAAGTTTAAAAATTTTTTTTGAAAGACTGAATTTCTAAGCTTGTGAATGATAAAGAGACTATAGAAGTCTACCGTTTTCTCCTACAATATATACTTCTTACAATCTAAAGCACTAAATGGGTTTGGTAACACAGTTTGTTATATTTCAAGAAATGTTATAAACATAAATTAAAATTTTAACTGCTTTTAATACCTCATTATTTCCTAAGCAAATAATTTTAAGATCATGTTTTTGAAGAACTGTATCTTGTTTCTATTTTATGCTAACATAAAGAGTTGGTTTATTAATGTAAATGGCTAAGTTCTTTGAATTGCTTCATCAGTAAGATTAATTTATTTTCTTTTAATTAGGTCCCTGTGGCTAATACTGGCTAGTAGTATTAGCATGTCCTGCACAGAAAGTGGAGCTTAGAGACTTCATACGGACTTCAGTCACATTTACATGCCCACAGCAATGGCATCAAACTGAGTGGTAGACAAGCCATAATTAATGGTATTGAATTATTAACATCCAAATTCTTTTTGAAATAAGATGAATGTCAGCCCCTCTTAATGATACTGTGATGTGGACAAATGTCACTGAATTTAATAGAGGTATCTGGTGCCTGAGGACAGTTACCTTCTCATTAGCCCTGTTGAGGTCTGCGATCAGGGCATCAACATTTTCCTGCAAGACTGCACAAAGCTCAGACCAAGAGAATTTGTCCAGCATGCCTTCTGGTTGTTTTATGAGCGCACAGCCTGCTATCAAGTGCTGGTACAAGGTATGAAGGAAGGTTAGCTTCTCCTGTGAGGGAAAAAAGGAAATTAATTACAGTATATAAACATTGTAAGAAGTAAGACACAAAATACATATGGTAAATAATTTATTTCAAAAACTTGGGAAGGAATTAAAATACTCAAGTCTCAGAATATTATCGCTTTGGTGATTTTTTTTTTACAATCAAAACCAGCATCAGAAAGAAACTGGAAATGGTTTACACTTAGTACTCAAAACCAAGTTCTGAAATCTATAAGCCAGAAGACCAGAGTTCTGACCCAGCTCTGCTCCTCCTGAGGATGGGGTCTTAGTAAGTGCACGTTCAGGCCTTAACTTCTTCAGCTGTAACTGAAGGAACCTGAACAAGTTGGTTCTAAGCTCTCCTACCTGAAAATCTGTGTGGTAATTCTGTAATTTCATATTTACATTTGCTAAAACAGATGTTATTTTAAGTCAAAACACCATTACAGAGAGAAGAGTGTTCCTCAACTCTGTCAGAGAAAACGTTATGCCAATATCTGTTCTTCACAGGTACACAATTACTCAGCTTTCGTCCCCCTCCAGAGATTCCAGCTTACTTCCCACTTATAGGAAATCTATCCCAAGCCCCTTAGGCAAAGCAGACAGTGATATGAAAGATATGGAAGATGGGCTCATTTATTTTGCCCGCTTATAAGTTCATATAGTGTTTGGCACAGGGGCATTTGTAGGTGTTCAAACACTACAGAGGAAGAATCAAAAAAATGAACATAGCTGCTCAAGATATACTTTCAAAACCGTCCAATTAGAACTATGCAGAAAAAGTTCTTTAAAATTATACTGCCATTACAATAACAAAACTATCCATTGTTTAATGACCTAGAAATACTCTGCTGTAGAAGTCAGTAAAAAGCTGATCCCATCTTGAACACACAGGAAAGTTCACTTACTAAAAC